>NC_143132.1:67790937-68393593 GCF_059928025.1 Delphinapterus leucas | reverse complement strand
ATATGTAAATAAACATTATTTATTTTATTCGCTTTGTATTAAATAGCACTGGTTTATTTTAATGTGTATCAAGAAATACATAATGAATAAAAATAATTTGCATATTAGGAAAAATATAAAACACATGATTTCACAGATACTATTATATGATGTTTCCTTATAAAAGAAACTTATTTAAACAAAAGGTTTGATTTTTTAAATATGGGTGGTATATAGAGAAGGCAAAAACTATAGAGGTTTTTGCTTTGGGCAATTTTAATTATTTTATTATTTTTTTTTGTTTCTATTTTATTTAATTTTTAAACATCTTTATTGGAGTATAATTGCTTTACAATGCTGTGTTAGTTTCTGCTGTATAACAAAGTGAATCAGCTATACATATACATATATCCCCGTATCTCCTCCTTCTTGCATCTCCCTCCCACCCTCCCTATCCCACCCCTCTACGGGGACACAAAGCACCAAGCTGATCTCCCTGTGCTATGCAGCTGCTTCCCACTAGCTATCTATTTTACATTTGGTACTGTATATATGTTAGTGCCACTCTCTCACTTCATCCTAGCTTATCCTTCCCCCTCCCAGTGTCCTCAAGTCCATTCTCTACATCTGCATCTTTATTCCTGTCCTGGGCAATTTTTAAAGATAGATTTCTGATAAGAAATCTCTCTAAAATATTTAACCAATATTTTATCAATTATTTACAACACGATTAGTAGGTTGTTGAAAAACTACTATCTTAAATTATCTTAGATAAATGTGGAATTATCTTCAAGGTGCTAGTCAAAACCAGTAAGTGATTTTAAGTATATTTACCTTAATAATCTACAAAAGCTTCGCCGATAACTCAGCCGCTGGCTAGCTGCAGCAACACTGGGAGGAAGAGGAGGTCGTGGTGGGAAATAAGCTAGAGTTGCAGAAAATAGTAAACAGACAACTCCAAACTCTGAAAAAAAAAAAAAACAGTAAAATGTTAATCAGACAACACAAAAAGTTCAATATCTCAAGTATCTATCTAACAAATATTTATTGCACATCAATGAAGCTTTAGATATATAAAGATAAGCAAAATATAGCACTTGCCTAGCCAAAATAGCTCAGTATTGTGAGAAAGACTGATACATAAAAATATAACTTTTAGCAGGTAAGAAGTCATAAGGAAATAAGTATGGTAGACTTACGGTATAGTACACTACACAGAAAGAGGGTTGAGGCAGTAAACAAATGTTACTCTGGAGGAAACACATTAAAAACCAACTGTACTATCTATAACAGAGATTTTTAAACAGGTCTAGGATGATTGTCTAATAAGCATGGTCCTAAGAAATAAAGAATATAATAGAAAATTGGTAAGAACAGAATAGGAGAAGGTTTGTTTGATCATGACAGGATATTCTGATGCACTGTGTAGGACAGACTCAATTTATAGGCTACATGGGAAATCGGAACAAAACAGGAAAGCATCCAAAAAAGAAAAAAAAAAGAAAGAAAGAAACCAGGAGACGGCAAAATTTAACAAACACAAGACTAGCTAATGTAGGCTATTAAACAATCAGAAGTAAAATGAACATCTGAACAATCTCAGTTTGGCACCATTACAGAAGGAAAGGTTCCTAGGAGTCCTGATCATTCCCTCCAGAGTTCTGGCACATGGAAGCTCCAGCTTTTAACTGTGCCCAATTTAGTAGAAAAGCATGACTCTAATAGAAAAGTCAGGAAGCCTTGGAGTATAGACCTATCTATGCCATTAATTAACTTATAAATTGAATGAATCCCTTACTCTTTCTGGGCCAATAAAGGAAACGGATTAAGTTCTAGAGATCCTTTCAATAGGATAATTCTAATTCTAGGGCTATAGGTACAATATTTCTATAAGACACTATAAGACACTTAACCACAGATAATGTCTTTATTCTTTAACAATCTGAGGAACAACAAGAAGTAAATGAATTGCTTTAATTTACAGTCCTTTTAACTATTAGTATATATATTGGTCAAAAGTTTACTTATGATGTCCTTGTCTGAAATTTTAGTTTAAGAGTCATTAATCTCTTAAGATAATGATTCTAACCAAAATATTTTTTAATGCAATGAAAGGTCATGGGACATTATCTCAGGGAGGCAAACTGGAAAATACAAAAGCACTGAAGCAATATCTGGAAGCTTTGAGTAGGGGTTTCTGCTTAACTGCATGGGAACCATAAGGCAGACGACGTAGAGCATTAATACATGCCCAATAATGCCTAAAATCCAGTCATTTAAAAGATATAATGATTGCTTAAGCTTTCAATAAAAAGAATGATATAACAAATTTATATATATAATTTATATATATATTTATATAAATTATAAATATATATTTATAAATTTTAATTTATATAAAATTTATGTTTTATCTACTTTCAGTTTTATTTACTTAGTTACTTTTACATTTCAACTTCTTTCTTTAAAAGGAGTGAGCTGTCGAGCAGAAATAAGAAGAAATACAATCCTGCAGCCTGTGGAACAAAAACCACATTCACAGACAGACAAGATGAAAAAGCAGAGGGCTATGTACCAGATGAAGGAACAAGATAAAACCCCAGAAAAACAACTAAATGCAGTGGAGATAGGCAACCTTCCAGAAAAAGATTTCAGAATAATGATAGTGAAGTTGATCCAGGACCTCGGAAAAAGAAAGGAAGCAAAGATCGAGAAGATGCAAGAAATGTTTAACAAAGACCAAAGAAGACTTAAAGAACAAACAAACAGAGATGAACAATAGAATAACTGAAATGAAAACTACACTAGAAGGAATCAATAGCAGAATAACTGAGGCAGAAGAACGGATAAGTGACCTGGAAGACAGCATGGTGGAATTCACTGCTGCGGAACAGAATAAGGAAAAAAGAATGAAAAGAAATGAAGACAGCCTAAGAGACCTCTGGGACAACATTAAATGCAACAACATTCGGCTTCTAGGGGTCCCAGAAGGAGAAGACACAGAGAAAGGACCTGAGAAAATATTTGAAGAGATTATAGTCGAAAACTTCCCTAACATGGGAAAGAAAATAGCCACTCAAGTCCAGGAAGCGCAGAGAGTCCCATACAGGATAAACCCAAGGAGATACACGCCGAGACACACAGTAATCAAATTGGCAAAAGTTAAAGACAAAGAAAAATTATTAAAGGAGCAAGGGAAAAATGACAAATAACATACAAGGGAACTTCCATAAGGTTAACAGCTGATTTCTCAGAAGAAACTCTACAAACCAGAAGAGAGTGGCATGATATACTTAAAGTGATGAAAGGGAAGAACCAACAACCAAGATTACTCTACCCAGCAAGGATCTCATTCAGATTCGATGGAGAAATCAAAAGCTTTACAGACAAGCAAAAGCTAAGAGAATTCAGCACCACCAAACCAGCTCTACAACAAATGCTAAAGGAATTTCTCTAAGGGGGAAACACAAGAGAAGAAAAGGGCCTACTAAAACAAACCCAAAACAATTAAGAAAATGGTAACAGGAACATACATATCGATAATTACCTTAAACGTGAATGGATTAAATGCTCCAACCAAAAGACACAGGCTGGCTGAATGGATACAAAAACAAGACCCATATATATGCTGCCTATAAGAGACCCACTTCAGACCTAGGGACACATACAGACTGAAAGTGAGGGGATGGAAAAAGATATTCCATGCAAATGGAAATCAAAACAAAGCTGGAGTAGCAATACTCATATCAGATAAAATAGACTTTAAAATAATCAAGAATGTTACAAGAGACAAGGAAGGACACTCCATAATGATCAAGGGATCAATCCAAGAAGAAGATATAACTATTATAAATATATATGCAACCAACATAGGAGCACCTCAATACATAAGGCAACTGCTAACAGCTATAAAAGAGGAAATTGACAGAAACACAATAATAGTGGGGACTTTAACACCTCACTTACACCAATGGACAGATCATCCAAACACAAAATTGATAAGGAAACACAAGCTTTAAATGACACAATAGACCACATAGATTTAATTGATATTTATAGGACAGTCCATCCAAAAACAGCAGATTACACTTTCTTCTCAGGTGCGCATGGAACATTCTCCAGGATAGATCACATCTTGGGTCACAAATCAAACCTCAGTAAACTTAAGAAAATTGAAATCACATCAGGCATCTTTTCTGACCACAACACTATGATATTAGAAATGAATTACAGGGAAAAAAACGTAAAAAACACAAGACACATGGATGCTAAACAATACGTTACTAAATAACCAAGAGATCACTGAAGAAATCAAAGAGGAAATCAAAAAATATCTAGAGACAAATGACTATGAAAACACGACGATCCAAAACCTATGGGATGCAGCAAAAGCAGTTCTAAGAGGGAAGTTTATAGCAATACAAGCCTACCTCAAGAAACAAGAAAAATCTCAAATAAACAATCTCACATTACACCTAGAGGAACTAGACAAAGAAGAACAAACAAAACCCAAAGTTAGCAGAAGGAAAGAAACCATAAAGATCAGAGCAGAAATAAATGAAAAAGAAACAAAGAAAACAATACCAAAGATCAATAAAACTAAAAGCTGGTTCTTTGAGAAGATAAACAAAATTGATAAACCTTTAGCCAAACTCATCAAGAAAAAGAGGGAGAGGACTCAAATCAATAAAATTAGAAGTGAAGTTGGAGAATTTACAACAGACACCACAGAAATACAAAGCATCCTAAGAGACTACTACAAGCAACTCTATGCCAATAAAATGGACACTGGAAGAAATGGACAAGTTCTTAGAATGGTATAACCTTCCAAGACTGAAAAAGGAAGAAATAGAAACTATGCACAGACCAATCACAAGTAATGAAATTGCAACTGTGATTAAAAATCTTCCAACAAACCAAAGTCCAGGACCAGATGGCTTCACAGGTGAATTCTATCAAACATTTAGAGAAGAGCTAACACCCGTCCTTCTCAAATTCTTCCAAAAAATTGCACAGGAAGGAACATTCCCAAACTCATTCTATGAGGTCACCATCACCCTGATACCAAAACCAGACAAAGATACTACAAAAAAAGAAAATGACACACCAATATCACTGATGAATATAGATGCAAAAATCCTCAACAAAATACTAGCAAACAGAATCCAACAACACATTAAAAGGATCATACACCATGATCAAGTGGGATTTATCCCAGGGATGCAAGGATTCTTTAATATAAGCAAATCAATGCGATACACCATATTAACAAACTGAAGGATAAAAACCATATGATCATCTCAATAGATGCATAAAAAGCTTTTGACAAAATTCAACACCCATTTATGATTAAAACTCTCCAGAAAGTGGGCACAGAGGGAACCTACTTCAACATAGTAAAGGCCATATATGACAAACCCACAGCAAACATTATTCTCAATGGTGAAAAACTGAAAGCATTTCCTTTAAGATCAGGAACAAGACAAGGATGTCCACTCTCACCACTATTATTCAACATAGTTTTGGAAGTCCTAGCCATGGCAATCAGAGAAGAAAAAGAAATAAAAGGAATACAAATTGGAAAAGAAGAAGTCAAGCTGTCACTGTTTGCAGATGACATGATACTATACACAGAGAATCCTAAAGATGCCACCAGAAAACTGCTAGGGCTGATCAATGAATTTGGTAAAGTTGCAGGATACAAAATTAATGCACAGAAATCTCTTGCATTCCTATACACTAATGATGAAAAATCTGAAAGAGAAATTAAGGAAACACTCCCATTTACCATAACAACAAAAAGAATAAAATACCTAGGAATAAACCTACCTAGGGAGACAAAAGACCTGTATGCAGAAAACTATAAGACACTGATGAAAGAAATTAAAGGTGATACAAACAGTTGGAGAGATATACCATGTTCTTGGACTGGAAGAATCAATATTGTGAAAATGACTATACTACACAAAGCAATCTACAGATTCAATGCAATCCGTATCAAATTACCAATGGCAGTTTTTACAGAACTAGAACAACAAATCTTAAAATTTGTATGGAGACACAAAAGACCCCGAATAGCAAAAGCAGTCTTGAGGGAAAGATACGGAGCTGGAGGAATCAGACTCCCTGACTTCAGACTATATTACAAGGCTACAGTAATCAAGACAATATGGTACTGGCACAAAAACAGAAAAATAGATCAATGGAACAAGACAGAAAGCCCAGAGATAAACCCACGCACCTATGGTCACCTAATCTATGACAAAGGAGGCAAGGATATACAATGGAGAAAAGACAGCATCTTCAATAAGTGGTGCTGGGAAAACTGGACAGCTACATGTAAAAGAATGAAATTAGAACACTCCTTAACACCATACACAAAAATAAACTCAAAATGGATTAAAGACCTAAATGTAAGACCAGAGACTATAAAACTCTTAGAGGAATACATAGGAAGAACACTCTTTGACATAAATCACAGCAAGATCTTTTTTGATCCAACTTCTAGAGTAATGGAAATAAAAACAAAAATAAACACATGGGACCTAATGAAACTTAAAAGCTTTTGCACAGCAAAGGATACCATAAACAAGATGAAAAGACAACCCTCAGAATGGGAGAAAATATTTGCAATCGAATCAACGGACAAAGGATTAACCTCCAAAATTTATAAACAGCTCATGCAGCTCAATATTAAAGAAACAAACAACCCAATCCAAAAATGGGCAGAAGACCTAAATAGACATTTCTCCAAAGAAGACATACAGATGGCCAAGAAGCACATGAAAAGCTGCTCAACATCACTAATTATTAGAGAAATGCAAATCAAAACTACAATAAGGTATCACCTCACACGGATTAGAATAGGTATCATCAGAAAATCTACAAACAATAAATTCTGGAGTGGGTGTGGGGAAAAAGGAACCCTCTTGCACTGTTGGTGGGAATGTAAATTGATACAGCCACTATGGAGAACAGGATGGAGGTTCCTTAAAAAACTACAAATAGTTTTTAGACCATATGACCCAGCAACCCTACTACTGGGCATATACCCAAAGAAAACTATAATTCAAAAAGACACATGCACCCCAATGTTCCCTGCAGCACTAGTTACAATAGCCAGGTCATGGAAACCACCTAAATGCACATCGACAGATGAATGGATTAAGAAGATGTGGTACATATATACAATGGAATATTACTCAGCCATAAAAAGGAACGAAATTGGGTCATTTGTTGAGATGTGGATGGATATAGAGACTGTCATACAGAGTGAAGTAAGTCAGAAAGAGAAGAACAAATATCATATATTAACGCATATATGTGGAACCTAGAAAAATGGTACAGATGAACTGGTTTGCAGGGCAGAAATTGAGACACAGAAGTAGAGAACAAACGTATGGACACCAAGGGGGGTAAGTGGTGGCGGGGGTGGTGGTGTGATGAATTGGGATATTGGGATTGACATGTATACACTGATGTGTATAAAATGGATGACTAATATGAACCTGCTGTATAAAAAGATAAAAGAAATTAAATTTTAAAAAAAGTCATGCCTTTTCCTATGTAATAAAGTGGGAGACTGAAGAGTAATGTAAGCAGAAAACACCAAATTTCTTGTGCATTCAGCAATAACATTGGGTCCCAAAAAAAAAAAAAAAAAAGAAAAGGAGTGAGCTGTCTACAGGGGGGTTAAATGCTTTATTTACTGCCACCACCTCTAAGTTCACTTTTATTCCCTCCAAATCCTACTGGGTTGGCCAAAATGTTCGTTTTGGTTTCTCCATGTTCTGGAAAAACCCGAATGAACTTTTTGGCCAGGCCAATGTTTTGAAATGTAAATTCCATTATAGAACCCTCTAGTGTAAAATTCTCCAGAGTGTGACCTTTGCCTACAACATGATGAACTTCAAACCCTTTAGTTCTGCTTAGGAGGCTTGTGTGGTATGGCTTATCTCTCTGGCTTCATCTATCACCACTCTCACCAGATCTAAGCTACTCTGGGTTTTCAGCTGCTTGAATGCAGCAGGCTCTCCCCGCCATTACTGGGCTTCTCCTCCATGGTTCTCTCTGTCTTTCTAATGTATTCTTCCTTCTGCCCATTATAGTTAGCTAACTCTCATCCGTCAGGTTCCAAATTAGATGCTGCAACTCCAGGAAGCTCGACTTGACCACCAAAATCTGGTTAGGTGCTTCTCCTCTGAGCTCTCAAAGCAACTGTAGGTCTTTGGTTATGGCCCTTACCACCCTTTTTTACAACTGTTTGTCTGTATCCTTTGGGACACTGTAAGTTCTGTCTGGTCAGGAACCATGTTTACTTCAGTGCCTAGCACACTGACAGATACATAGGAGTTCAAAATATATTTGTTAAATTAATAAGTAAATACATGAACTAATATGAAGTACATCATAATCTGGTCCTTTATCTTTCCAGTCTCATTTTCTGCCACTTGCTACCTACACCCAAACACATATTTACACCACTCTAGTCACAGCAAATTACGTGCAGTTCCCTGGACATACTGAGCTCTCTCATACCTTCTCTGCCTTCTCAGTTGCTGTTCCTTCTATAAGGAACCTTAACCCGCTTGAACATTGAGTGAACTCCTATGAAATTCTTAGTTTTAATTATCACATTCCTAGTGAAGCCTTCCCTGATTCCTTAACTTCTCCCCAAAGCCAAGTCAATTAGGCCTTCTAAGCTCTGTATATCCTTGTTTGTATTATAATGATCTCATCAGTGATGTTACCAAATCCCAGTGCTTAGCAAGGTCCTTGATATATAGTAAACACTTATAAAAAGTTTTCTGAATGCAGAAGGAAATAATAAGCAGGCACATGGGGAGAGGGGATATATATATATATATATATATTTTTTTTTTCGCGGTATGCGGGCCTCTCTCTGTTGTGGCCTCTCCCGTTGCGGAGCACAGGCTCCGGACGCGCAGGCTCAGCGGCCATGGCTCACGGGCCCAGCCGCTCCGCGGCATGTGGGATCCTCCCGGACCGGGGCACGAACCCGCATCCCTTGCATCGGCAGGCGGACTCTCAACCACTGCGCCACCAGGGAAGCCCCAGAGGGGATATATTTAAGGAGATCTAAGAGTGGACTAGGGCTTGACTCTAGAAATAAAGAGAAAGAACCCAGGAGTATATTTTGAAAAGATCAACGTCCCTTATTAATAGACTAAACATACAGAGAGTAGGAAATGAAAAGGATAAATCATGGGTGATGTAGGTTTATAAGGTTAGAGAACATGGCCAATGACAGGGAAACTGCAAGGGAGAAAATGGGCTTAACACCTACCAACAGATGCTTAACAAATATTTATTGTGGATCATGATGTTCAGCTTTTTATACTGATATCTAGAAAAGACACCACAGTGCTTAACTGTAAATGGACAGGAAGAGCAAAGTTAAGAAATAACCTTACATGTAGCAATAAGACATTTTAAACTTAAAAACTTCCAAGAAAGGGTCAGTTTTAAATAGGCATCTCCATATTATATGAAAGGAAAGCACATATATGAATATGTATGGATTAGTCCTCTATTTCATAAGAAGTGATCTGGTATACAAAAAGTAGAGTGAAGATGATGGGGATAAAAGACAAAATATAACAGGAAGAAAATAAACTTCAAAATACCTGCATATAATACAGTCTCTATGCGATCTTTAATGTGGGCCCTGCTATTCTCTGAAGCAAGAAGAGGCGCCGTCCCATTGGGAGCTGGAACAACAAGTGGTCCAACTAAAAATGCACATGCTCCCCCAAGATAACTGAGCATTGATGCAATAGCTGTGGCAGTGGCCCGCTCGTCTGCAGAGAACCACGTTGTGGAGAGGAATGGAGCTGCGTTCATTACAGTCGGACCTGCCAATCCATTTAACAGCTGTCCTGCATGGATTAGTCTGCAATCAAACAAATTAAAAGGCTGTGAGGTAGCTGAGACAGGAATCTTCTAGACAAAAAGAAGTTAGCCACACTGCAGTTAACTATGGCAATAAGAATACATATCGGTAAAGACTATGACACACCTGAAACGTAAAGTATGGTGACTCTCTGTGAGGGAGATAAAATACAGCAATAGTCACCCCTTATTCATTTCACAAATATTTACCAAAGCCTCCGATTTGTGTCACATTCCAAACTAAATACTTCCAATAACTTGTTTCATTTGTTATCACAATACTATGTGGAAGCTATTATTATCCCCATTTATTGAGATATGAAAGCTTTGGCTTGGAAAGATAAAGAAACTTGCCCAAGTGCTAACAGGCAAGCTAAGATTTAGACCCAGGTTTGACTCCCAAATCCATACTCTATTAGCCTGCCACTCACAGAGACCTAGTAAGTGCCGCCAGCCCTACAAATAACACAGTTTGCTGAGCTCAACATTTCACACCTACTCTGTGCCAGGTGATGGAAATACAAAAAAGAAAGTAATCATTATAGAATCTTCTAATGGAAGAGGAATCAGAGGATCTAGTCTGCACCTAACTAGTTGAATGGCCCTGGGTAATATGTCTTTGTAGGATTCCATTCCTTCTCCTCTAAAATGATGAGATTAGTTTAAATTGAATATTCATGCCTCGAGCATTTGTTAGGTTAAGGTACTACAATCACAGATCACTAGGTCCCTTCCAGTCCCAATTCTCTGACTATGACTTTAATGGTAAGGGTTAGTGAAAAGTAGTTTCTTGCTTCCATTCCAGTTGTTCTCTTGCTCATCCTTCCTCACTATTCTATTCAGTGCTCTATCCTGTTCCCTGCTGAACACGGAACGTGAAAACCCTTTTCCCACATTTCTTCCTCCACCCCCAAAATATACATTCACATTCAAGAGTAGCCTTGAAGGAGAAAATAAGCCAGAAGTCCAAAAAGCACAGACAAGAATGTGGAACCTAGAAAAATGGTACAGATGAACCGGTTTGCAGGGCAGAAATAGAGACACAGAAGTAGAGAACAAACGTATGGACACCAAGGGGGTAAGCGGTGGCGGACAAGAATGGGAAGTGAGTCAACCTCTTCTACCTTGGAGGTAGAGGAAAGGGAAGGAACAGTGTATGTGACATACACGTGATACTAACTACTTTTTCTTTCTGTTCCTTTTGCTTTTCAGTCACCATGTGGATGCCAAATCCTCTTTTTAACAAGTACCACCTTAAGCTACTTAGAAAAAGTTTTTTGAATGTACAAGGAAATAGTAAACAGGCATGTGAGGAGAGGTAGGGCCGTAATGTAGAAGCATAAGTGAGTGGGAAGTGAAATATGTGAATTACATCTGCTCAAATCTTTGTATATGTTGGAAAAGTTATTCGAGCTTCAAGCATCATTAATATTACTAAATTAAGAAAACCAAAGACATTTAAAATTTTTCTTGCGTAAGGGGAAGTATTTTCTACATGACAAACACAATGAAACTGCTTATAAACCAAATACCTCCTCCAAATGCCAGAGGGTCCCCAGCTGTCACACAGAAATTTCATCATAGAAGTATTCTTGAAACACTGTCATTAAGTGGTTTTAATCATGACTCGTGATGGTACAATAATCAAACGACACATGACGGCTCATAAAGGTAACTGCTTTGACATTTACCACCTTTAATGAGGTATTCCTGAAAGACTCATCTCATCTAGAGGGAGAAGGGTTGGAATGAGTAAGATTTATTATGCCTAAAAATGTTAAGAGTAGAAGGAGAACATGGAAGAAACGACCTATTAAAAAAAAAAACCTTGATAAAACAGTATGAATCCTGAAAACTAAGGTATAAAGCTCAAATCATTGCCATGGCTTAACTCTTTGCTACTTCTCAGTGAATTCACGAATAGACTATTTTCCAAGGAGCAAACATAAGTCATAGAACACGTGAGCTTGAGATAAGGTAAGGATCATCCAAGTCCAGTTTACTCAATTCTCAGATCAGAATATTTCTCACTATAACATGTATACCTGCTAACATAAGTATCCAGAGCACGTATAGCACTAGGGACATTTCAGATGGCTACTAAGTCTAAAAGGTCACCGAACTTGGAAGGCCAACCTAAAACATGAATTATCAAAGTGAAAAATCATAGGGAAAAACAAGCTGTTTTGGCGTTTAAAAATTATTCTAATTTAAATAAGTAAGTGCTTTTTTTGCATTAACGTCATCATAAATAAATGCACTCCTCATAAATGAGCTCAGTAGGAGAACTGGGACCTACAGGATTTTGGGTTACCCTCTGAATTCATGGGAAACCTGGCAGGGAAATCCAGTGCCTGCTCTTCCCAGCATCTTTAAATTTTCCAGAACTTAGTTCTGCTCCTTCTTGCACCTATATCCCAGAGTCCCTCAGGGCCTGGCACTTACTAAGAGGTTACAAGCACTGCCGTCTGGTAACCATGGCATAACACCAATCTGTAATATAAAGATTTTCATGTTTGCCTGACACTGGTTTCCGTCACCTACCATTAACTTACCCTATTTTTCATCTTGTTTATGTTCTCCTTTGCTGTACAAAAGCTTTTAAGTTTCATTAGGTCCCATTTATTTATTTTTGATTTTATTTCCATTTCTCTAGGAGGTGGGTCATAAAGGATCTTGTTGTGATTTATGTCACAGAGTGTTCTGCCTACGTTTTCCTCTAAGAGTTTGAGAGTGTCTGGCCTTACATTTAGGTCTTTAATCCATTTTGAGTTTATTTTTGTGTATGGTGTTAGGGAGTGTTCTAACTTCATTCTTTTACATGTAGCTGTCCAGTTTTCACAGCACCACTTATTCAAGAGGCTGTCTTTTCTCCATTGTATATTCTTGCCTCTTTTATCAAAAATAAGGTGACCATATGTGTGTGGGTTTATCTCTGGGCTTTCTATCTTGTTCCATTGATCTATATTTCTGTTTATGTGCCAGTACCATACTGTCTTGATTACTGTGGCTTTGCAGTATAGTCTGAATGGGAGAAAATATTTGCAAGTGAAGCAACTGACAAAGGATTAATCTCAAAAATTTACAAGCAGCTCAATATCAAAAAAAACAAACAACCCAATCCAAAAATGGGCAGAAGACCTAAATAGACATTTCTCCAAAGAAGATATACAGATTGCCAACAAACACATGAAAGGACACTCAACATCACTAATCATTAGAGAAATGCAAATCAAAACTACAAAGAGGTATCACCTCACACCAGTCAGAATGGCCATCATCAAAAAACCTACAAACAATAAATGCTGGAGAGCGTGTGGAGAAAAGGGAACCCTCTTGCACTGTTGGTGGGAATGTAAATTGATACAGCCACTATGGAGAACAGTATGGAGGTTCCTTAAAAAACTAAAAGTAGAACTACCAAAAAAATAATAAATTAAAAAAAAAAAAAAGAACTACCATACGACCCAGCAATCCCACTACTGGGCATATACCCTGAGAAAACCATAATTCAAAAGGAGTCATGTACCACAGTGTTTATTGCAGCTCTATTGACAATAGCCAGGACATGGAAGCAACCTAAGTGTCCATCAACAGATGAATGGATAAAGAAGATGTGACACATATAGCCAATGGAATATTACTCAGCCATAAAAAGAAACGAAATTGAGTTATTTGTAGTGAGGTGGATGGACCTACAGTCTGTCATACAGAGTGAAGTAAGTCAGAAAGAGAAAAACAAATACCGTATGCTAACATATATATATGGAATCTAAAAAAAAAAAAAATGGTTCTGAAGAACCTAGGGGCAGGACAGGTATAAAGACGCAAACGTAGAGAATGGACTTGAGGACACGGGGAGGGGGAACGGTAAGCTGGGACGAAGTGAGAGAGTGGCATGGACACATATACACCACCAAATGTAAAACAGATAGCTAGTGGGAAGCAGCCACGTAGCACAGGGAGATCAGCTAGGTGCTTTGTGACCACCTAGAGGGGTGGGATAGGGAGGATGAGAGGGAGACGCAAGAGGGAGGAGATATGGGGATATATGTATATGTATAGCTGATTCACTTTGTTATAAAGCAGAAACTAACACACCATTGTAAAGCAATTAATAAAAAGCCTTGGGAAAAAAAAACTTACCCTATTTTATGAAATTAACTTGTTTGTAAAAATATATTTTAAAATATATTTTTATATTATTTAATTATATATAATTAATTTAATTAAATGTATTTAAAAATAATTATAATTCATTAATTGTAAATTAAATATATTTAATTAATTATAATTAATTAAATTAAATATATTTTAAAATAATTCAGTTATATATATAAAATCTTGTTTTCCCATTTAATAGTAATGCATAGAGGTTGCTTTTTTTTTTTTCTGGAAAAGTGCTGGTCCTAAGACATAATAAAATCATACAAACATTACCGTAAATTCTTTAAAATGACAATTAAGGAGAGGAAATAATTATAAATGGTTCAATACAAGTTGTATTATTTAATTCATTTAACAAAGATGTACTGAGTATTCACTGTGTATTGGGTAGGCACTGTGATAGCAATGGGTACATGGGAATATAAAATTAAAAAGCTAAAACTCTTTGAGTAGTTGAAGAGTAACCTACCAGTACTGTATCAGGAATATAAAAAAAAATAAGGCAATAATTAGGCCTAAGCTTGTGGGGCCTGGGACAATAGTACTAGTAGAGGTCCCTGCACACCCTCCTTCTCCTCTGACCTCTGGTTCTGATCTACAACATCAGGGGCTTCGCATACATGTACATGAACCTTAAGGTCCAACTCCATTCAAGCTCCATCTATCCCCTTCCAAACACCTGCCCCTTAGCTACCCCTTGGGCCTAGGGAGCACACCCCAGGGATACAGTTCACTCTTGGAAGAACAGACCTGGGAAAGAGGTATGTTGCAGGGATTGCTGGGGTCTTGTGTAGCTTGAAAGTGGTGATGGGCAGGGCAGACACATCTCTTCGGCTCTACAGACTCCTCACCCCATAAGGAATGGCAAAACTGAAGGAAAATCAGAGTGGAACACTCTTAGGCATGGAGTCCAGGACAAGGACCCGGTGGCACTACTGGCAACAACAGTGAGGTACAGAGGAGGGATGGTTTGGAGGGCTGTTAAGGTGGTATAATAGATATAGTTAAGTGAATGACTGGATATAAAGGGGGGTACCCATAACTGTAGAAATGTCCAATAAGTGGTTGACTACAGGTTGCAAGCTAAGGAAAGAGGTCTGAGATGAGACATATACATTGGGTTTGGGGAACAAACTCTGGAGAATACCATCATCTTTTAAATAGTCAGGGGAAGAGGAGTCTAGAAAGACAATTGAGAAGGAGCAATTATAGAGGCAGAAAAAAAAAATAAAACAGGAAAGACTGGTGTCATAGTAACTAAGGAGAGAAGGGTTTAGAGAAGATGAAAGTGAGGCACCAATAATTTCAGATCAAACAGAAAGAGGGTTTAACTGAAATGTAACCACTGGATTCGGCAACAAGGAGGTCTTGCATGATCTCAGCAGAAGCAGTTTCAGGAGACTGCTGAGGATGGAAGTTGGATACGTGAGAAAATGGAAATTTACAATTAGACTATTCATTCTAATTGTTAAAAACAGATGCCAGAACAAAACTTAGGTATATGAACTTGACAGTATGAAAAGGAAAAACACCCAGCTTAAATGAACAGTCTGAACTTAAAAGTCTCTCTGCCTTCACATGCTGAAAGATAAATGCAACTTGTTATGATTGTCCTAATGCTTTTGAAGCACTCCTGAAGGAAGCTGGCTTTCAGAAACTCATACCGATTGATCTGGGCTGACTGTTAAAAACAACATGGACATATATACACTACCAAACGTAAAATAGATAGCTAGTGGGAAGCAGCTGCATAGCACAGGGAGATCAGCTCGGTGCTTTGTGACCACCTGGATGGGTGGGATAGGGAGGATGGGAGGGAGATGCAAGAGGGAGGGGATATGGGAACATACGTATATGTATAACTGATTCACTTTGTTATAAAGCAGAAACTAACACACCATTGTAAAGCAATTATACTCCAATAAGGATGTAAAAATAAAAAAAAAACAAAAAAACAACAACACAGAACAACAAAAGAGGTGTGATTCACAACCTTCCGTTAAGTGAAGTAGATCACATAACTTAACGTTAATTTTTCTGTCATGATTACATGCTTCAGTTTTGTTTTGCAAGTAGCAGTTAAGTTCCTTGTGGGTAAGGACCACGGTTTCTAAACTCCCCAGAGTGCCTCCCAGGGTGCGAAGGCAGTGTGGATGCTCTCCAGGATCCAAGTACAGGGAAGTGGGGTCACCGAAATACACAACTAACCTGTGTTGTACAAACCTCACAAGGTTCCACCACATACATCACATCAGTTCCACTTGTAAATTTTAAAAAGCTTCTATTCAGCAATACAAAAAACAAGGTGATTAATATTTGGGAAACAAAACTTTTAGAAAAAGAAAAAGAGAGTGGTTAGAGCGAGGCCAAGGCTTTAGCACTGTCTCCAGCACAGTGCACCCGGGGAGGGCAGGCAGAAGTTAGCAGCATGAGGATGTAGTTTTGTCTCCTGGGCAATAAGCTCTGTAGCAGAAAGGGAGCTCTCTGGAAGCTGACTAGTTAATTCAAGGGGTCTAACTCTTGCTTCCTTGCCTGAAACTTCATGCCTGATGAAGATGGGTATACTCGTATATTCACAGTTAGGAGACTGCAGGTGTCCTGACCTTTGCAGGTCAAGCCCTGACAGACGTGCCAAGGCGCAGGGGTGCTGCTCTCCTTCATCCCAGTCTCCTTTCACTGGTCCCTTAATTGACTCCCTCTCCTTGTCTCCCCCTTCCCACCCAACTTCCTTTTCTTCCCTTCTCCCTTGGGTCTTTTTTCTTTGTCCCTTTTTTTTCTCCTTACATAGCTTCTGCCTACTTCTGAGGCCTAGTTTACACTGGCCCCACAGGCCAGGTGGAAAATAGGGGAATTTCCCTTGTGGGCTGAGAAGAAGATTAGATCAGAGCTTTGGGAGTTTTTCCAGCATCAGCAGAACCAGATGGTAGAGACTAGGAAGTGGGAGCGGCCCACCAGTGTCGGTACTGCTGAGGCTGGCTGGCCCACGGCAGGCATGAGGACACCTAGCATGGCCTGGCCACATCTGCCCCGGCCCTGGGCACCTCAGCCCTCAATTGCTGCCCCTGCCCATGGAGAGGCCAAGGCTCAGGGGCACCTAGTGTGGCATTTCTGCACAGCTGCATTCCTTTTCTTATTATTCAATATACTATAGCTTTTCAAACAAATGCCAATAGCTAAAGTTCAAACTGAAGACCTGTAAGTTCATGTGTTTTCAGGTACTTGACATTTTAGCTTGTATTTAATGATATTCTGGTATCCCAACCTTTTGCTTCCTGACATTTTGGAACAAATACCCATGATTCTTAAATTATTTTCTACTTAGAATAATACGATGTTTTAGAGTTTGAATTTTTATAGTTGGAAGAGACTTCAAACCTCAGCTAGATAACCCACCCTCTTGATTTTATAGAAAAACCGAGTTCCAGAAAAGCTAATAATACATTTAAAATCACACTTATTTTATAACTTATTTATAACTTTCTTTTCTTCAAAAAGTATTTGTGAGGGGAGTTCCAAAGTCATATAACTAGCTAATGGCTAAGCCAGGACTAGAAATCAAAATTAAATGTGATTTCACCAGTACACAAATTTTTTTTTTTTTTTTTTGCAGTATGCGGGCCTCTCACTGCGCTGCAGAGCACAGGCTCCAGACGCACAGGTCCAGCGGCCATGGCTCACGGGCCCAGCCGCTCCGCAGCCCGTGTGATCCTCCCGGACCGGGGCACGAACCCGTGTCCCCTGTATCGGCAGGCGGACTCTCAACCACTGAGCCACCAGGGAAGCCCCCTTTTTTTTAAGTTTAATTTTTTTTAATACATCAGGTTCTTATTAGCTATTTATTTATTTATGGCTGCATTGGGTCTTTGTTGCTGCACATGGGCTCTCTCTAGTTGTGGTGAGCGGGGGTTACTCTTTGTGGCGGTGCACGGGCTGGCATATTTTTATTCTATGCAGAGATGTACTTTATAAACCTTTATTATGACTAGCACTGGGGATAACATTAGAGAGTTGGCTTTTTAGAAACTGAGCAGATATTTCCTCAGTGTAAATCCAGCATTCTTAACTTAAATTCTATGTATTTTTAATGAGAAATGATTTAGAATAAGAATACTTATCTCTAACACTCAATATGCCAATGGTTCACAAGCTTTCTCCCAATTCCCCATTCCTAATCATCCTGCATGAGAATAAACTCATGTGTTACAGGATTTCCTGGATATCGAAAATGGTCTAAAGTGCTAGAAGTAGTTTTCCTTTATTTAGCCCAAAAAGGCAATAAAAAGGGTCAGAGATGCTATGAACTAATTACAGGAAAAAAGAAGTTAGGAAGGGAGAAACAGACTGAAATGGTGAAAAGGAATGAGCTTTCTAAAGATTTTTACCATAGCCTCAGTTTTCTTTTATGAAAATCTACTTCCCTTTTGTACCCTTTAATAATTTTGGCCAATTATGATCCAATTAAAAATATCTACTGCATATCTACTATGGTCAAGGCACCTACAGCAGACACTAAAGGGAATATAAAGATAAGAACTATAGTCTGGGCCTAAAGAAGCTTATAATAATAACATAGCAAGTACAGTTACAGAAAGTTCATTAAAAAACACAGTGAAAAGAATATTGGGTTAGATATCAAAAGACTCAGCTTCTAGACTTATCTAAATTTATTAACTGTATAATCTTTGGTGAATCACTTATTCTCTTTCATTTCAATTTCCCCAAAGGTACTTTATCTCACAGGATTTTTATTAAGGCCAAATACGATAATCTCTCAGCAAAGCTCGGGAGAAAAATGGACTTAGTCCTGGTCTGAGAGAGACCTACCTCCCCCCATTCTGTCTCATAACGTTTTTTTTGTCTCATAACTTTTACTTTGTCCTCTTAGTTTAAAAGTATTTTATATATATACTCGTAGTAGAAAAGAAGTGCATAGAGAAGAAAAAGTCCATAAATTCAATGATTCAGTAACTCATATAACCATTCCTAATATTTTGATTTTTCAGTCTTTTTTTCTTTCAGTTTTTTTTTTCCAATGCATCTCTCAATCAAGACAGGCACAGGTAATCATAGATATCAAATTGAATACACAGTTTTATGCACTAAATCATTTTAACTTTATAGTGTATAATAAGCATTTCTCATTTCATTCTTTATATCATAATTGTTAATAGCTCCACTGATAGTCTATCATACAGATGTACAAAAACTCATTTAACATTTTCCTAATGTTTGTTACTTATTTGTTAATATTAATAATGGTGTTGTGATAACCTTTGTATAAAAATATTTGCCATTTCCAAATTATTTCCTTAGGGTCGATAAGTCAGAGGGTATGAACATTTTAGATCTTATGAAATATACTCCAAAGTTGTATTTCAGAAGAGCCTGTAGCAATTTACAGTCCCATCAGTAGTGGTCAACAGTGCCTGCCTCACCAGCATTGAATACCACTATTTAAAAAATACTCACCGAAAAATAAAGAAAAAAATTAAAAAAAAATTTTTAATAGAAAAATAAAAATTACACACATACACACAAAGTTGGTGTGTTAGTTTTCTATTGCTGTTATAACAAATTACCACAAACTTAGTGGCTTTAAGACAACACTCATTTATTCTCTTACATTTCTGTAAATCAGAAGTCCAACATGGGTCTCACTGAGCTAAACTCAAGGTGTGGCATGGCTATGTTCCTTCCTGGAGGCTCTAGAGAAGGATATGCTTCCTCGTCTTTCCCAGCTTCTGGCAGCCACCTGCATTCCTTGGCTCCTGGCCCCCCTCTTCTGTCTTCGAAGCCAGCAACAGTGGTTTGGGTCCTTCTCACACTGCATCTCTCTGACTTCCTCTTCTATCTCTCCTTTTAGGACTTTTGTGGTTACGTTGGGCCCACCTGGATAACCCAGGATACTCTCCCTATTTTAGGGTCAGATGATTAGCAAACTTAATTCCACCTACTATCGTAGCTCTCTTTTGCCATGTAACAGAACACATTCACGGGTTCCGGGTATTAGAACATGGACATCTTTGGGGGATGGGGGTATTATTCTGTCTGTCACACTTGGTAAGGCCAAAAGGGATCTCCTTGTTTTTGTGTGTGTGTGTGTGTGTGTGTGTGTGTGTGTGTGTGTGGTTTTTTGCGGTACGCGGTCCTCTCACTGCTGTGGTCTCTCCTGTTGCGGAGCACAGGCTCCGGACGCGCAGGCTCAGCGGCCATGGCTCAGGGGCCCAGCCGCTCTGCGGCATGTCGGATCTTCCCGGACCGGGGCACGAACCCGTGTCCCCTGCATCGGCAGGCAGACTCTCAACCACTGCGCCGCCAGGGAAGTCCAGGGATCTCCTTGTTTTAATTTGCATTTCATTTTTTGACTACTGGTCTTTTTTCCCATTGGTATATTACAATTTTTCTTATTTTGAATGAGTGCTTAATATATTTATTTGTATTATTTACCTGTTCTTGCCCTTATTTTGACAAATATTTTCTCCTGTTGGTCAATTTTGTTTTAAGCTTAACAATTTGTACCCTCAACCGTTTGTAAGTGGTCAGATCAATTTTTCTCTTTATAATTTTCCTGTTTTTCATGCTTTAGAAAAAAATTCCTATGTAGAGATCAGATAAATATTCCTATATATTGTTTTCCAACTAAATATTTAACCATTTAATTCATCTGAATTTATTTTGATGCATGGTATAAAACGAGGATCTAAACTGACCTTTTCCTCCTAATTAGCCAGTTTGCCTGTGGTAGAGACAATAAACTATCCCCCAGTGTCCATTCTCTCTATTTTCCTTTTAATTACAGAGCACCCCAAGTCTGTGCTGGGGTGAGCTACAGTCTGCATTTCCAAGCTCCCCCTGCAGTGAGGTGGGGTCTTGTTACCAAGTTTGGGCCAATGTGATGAGAGCGGGAGGATTTCAAGGTCACCTCCTTGAGGATAAAATGCTCTCCCTGGTCTCCCTCTCCCTCTTCCTGTGGGATGAAATGTTACTACAGTGTGGATAAATCCACTCTGGACTCCTGCCAAGGCATCTCCCTAGGGAAGCAACAAGATAGAGGGAACTTAGGTTCCTTTGTAGAACAGAGCTGCCTAGGCCCTGGCCCACCTGCCAACTCTGGACTATCACATAAGAAAGAAATACTATCTTGTTTCAGCCATTATATTTTGAGACTCCTCACTATTACAGCTTAACTGTTCCCTGATTGAGAAATTAGCTCCAGAATTAGGATTCTGCATTCAGAAAGGCATAACATATTTGGCACTGACTTAGTGGTTAGGCTGCAGGCTGAAAAGGCAGGTGACTTGCGAGATGCAGCAAAACCACTGCTTGTGATTACCTGGAACTGGCTGGAAAAAAATCAGAACACTACTCTGTTTCCTGCCCCTTGCCGCTTTTAGGATGGCGCTACAAGAGAGATGGAGCCAGGCAAGTGGTAGCTGGTTTGCAAGCACAGACGGAAGGGACATGAGCTCTGCTAAGAGGGTTTCTCTCAGCCCAAGGCCTACTATCCAAATTTAATGAGAATCCAGGAATTTGAAGCCTCAGGTTGTTTCTGTATCCTAAAATGGCAGGAAATAACATCCTTCAGAGCCTGTCTAGCAGCAAAGATCAAATTAAAGGTGGTATTTTCCTACCCAGTCCTTTTTTCAGATGGCATCCTGGTAGCCACCACGAAATTGAGGGAAAAGGGATGAGCTGAGCACAGAAGGAGTAAAGGAAAGGAGATTCAGCCGGTGTAAGAAACACAGCCGTAAGTAAAAACCTTTGGATGTGGCTACATTTACATGAACCCACTGGATGTAATAGAGAAGCCTACTAAATGTTTGAGGGAAGTGTATCACCAAAGACACCGCAAAACGGTTCTATGAAGCTTTAAGATGCTTGATTCCTAAAGTAATCCTGAGGTCCCCAAATCAGTATCAGGCAGAAAGTGAAACACAACAGCTGTGTAGCCCCTAAGAATGGCATAGCCTCCAACTTCAGGTGTATTCACTAAGAACAATGGACCAAAAAAGAGCCTTCCCAAGGACAAAGCCAAAATCACAAAGAACAATCAAAGGGGTCACTCCCAGAGAACCACAAAGACCTGATAGAAGCCAGAGACTCTGGATTTTGAGTTGGACACAATAACTGGACTGGACTGTGGGTCTTATCCTTTGAGGAAAGATGAATATGTTCTTTGCATGGGAAGAGGGGGTACATGGATACATGGAGACATTTGATAGCAGAGACTACTAACTGTCTCCTTACATCCATTCTCCCTTTCTTTTGTTATAGCATCCATGCATTTTTTGTTGTTATTTCTTAAATTTATTTTCAAACCAACTTTGTTACCTGGGACAGAGAACAAATCCTCCCACTTCTACAAAAAGAAATCAAATATGACATTCCATGGCAAAAATGAGACTTCCACAATCTTCCTAACAGGAAGTACTTGTTTCTAGCTGAGATTTCCTACCCAGAGGAGTACTGCTTAATTTAGTGCCAATTTAGTGCCTTGTACCATTATTTCTGTTTATGCTGTGATAGCTATATCTTTTTTTTTAAAGCATCCTTGCATTTTAACTGGGGGCATGGCTGCTGAGCTACATTTCCAGCTCCTCTTGCGGATACGTGTGGCCATGTACTAAGTCTGTACCAATGGGATGTGAGTAGAATTGATACATACAGCTTCCTAGTGATCACCTAAAGACGTAGTCACTTGCCCTGGATGTCCAATTTCCCCTTCCTGTGGGCTACAATGGAAGCACTGATGATGAGCCAGCTTTGACCACTTGGACAAGGATATCACCCCAGGGGATGTTAGAACAACAGAAAAGGAACTTGGGTCCCTGGAACAGAGCTGCCTACACGCCTGGAGCAGCCCACTATCTTTTAGACTGTTTCTTGGTAGAAAAATAAACTTCTATTTATTGAGCTTGTGTATTTTTTTATCTCTTTACACAGCTTAGCCTATGCTTTACAAATACACAGACTGTCAATAAATGTTGACTGCCGAGTTATGAATTTAAATAATGAAATCTGAAATCTGCAAACCAACATTTGTTAAGAATGTCTATTATGTTCATTTTCCCATTCTCTTTTCAGAAGTGCTTATATTTTTATATTATTTTATAAGTTAGATATCATATTTGCAACACATATTTTTCCTAGTTTGTATTTTAATTTTATGATTTCTTTTAGAAGCATGAGGGTTCAAATGTTTATGTAGTCAAATCTACAAATGCTTCCCTTATGATTTCTTTCACTGTTTTTATACTTGGAAAAGCAATCTCTTTAGGGATAAGATTAATTTTCCCTTACACTGTTTCATTTTAAATATGAAGCTCATCAATCCATCAGGAATATATTTTAATGCATGCTGTATGGTTAAGTATCCACATTTCTTTTTCTAATACGTAACCAATTTGCCCAAACACATAATAGATAAATCTATTTAATAAAATATGCTTTATTTAGTAACCCTACTGATTTATGTGTTTATTATTATATGTTAAATTATTACCAATGTCTACTTCTGGCCTATTTTGTTCCTGTAATCATTCTGTTGCAGATAAAATCATCTTTTACTTGTTTGTGCCTTTCCATATGAATAGGAAAAAAAAATCTATGGCAAATCTTTATTCAGAAGAAAAGAATAAACAGACATTTGCAACAGACTTTGAATATATTCTCCATAACTTTCAACTCAGTTTACTCTGAAAATCCTGTCAACATTTGTGATTATGATTATGTACAGTAAGGAGAGACAGGGTTATACATCAGGGAGGGGGTCTCAGGGGATTTCTGGATTTCTAACCTGGGTGATGGGTACATAGCTGTCTTTTTCATGATTATTTCACTCAACTGTACATAAATGTTTTATGTACTCTTCTATATGTATAGGATATTTAACAACAAAAAAAGTAAATTTAAAAATTCATATATGATATTATAGGTCCTTAGAAGAAATGTCTCAGAAATAATCACATTCCAAAGACAATCAAAAGGGAAAAAAAGCATCTTCCAAAACTCTAAAGATCACTTTACATATCTTCTATTGGCTTTTTCCCCTGTTAAATGCTTATTATGAGGAGTTAATCTCCTACCAATCTTTCTTATCTGAATCCTAGCTGACCATCATGGAGAACTATATTCATGAAATCTGACCTCTGGAGTTTTAAGAGTCAAATTGCAAATAAAACTATTAAATAGAAGATAAATCTTAATCTGCTTTAAAATAAGACATTAAAAATATTATGTGATTATACTGTAGGATGGGCAAGCACAATGCAGTTACTAGTTAAAGTGAGGATGCTACGCACCTAGGGCAGTCAGGTTGTCAAACTTAAAATGAGTATAAAATTAACTAAAGGAGCTTGTTAAGACTAAATGAGTAGGACTGGGGTGGGGCCCAGGGATCTGTATTTTTAATAAGCAGCTTATCTGTGGACCATACTTTTAGAACACACTGATCAGAATCCTATGTGTTTTACAGAGAAGAGTCTTCGTTCTTAAATCTACCAATTGTTCATTTTTATATGAAAGGGTTTATATTTCTATACTGGGGAAATTTACATATAACCCTTCCTTGCCTTTCCTTCTCTTATTCTCATTATTGAAGATCTGATGTGTTCATTTTAGTTTCTCTTAACTACTGTTTTCAGTCCAAAAGGTGATATATTCACATGGTAAAAATATTCTCAAGCAGAGAAAAGAGTATAAAACAAAAAGTAAATCTCCTTTCCACCCCAGACTTCCAGGTTCCCAGGCTTCCTCCTCAGAAACAACCAATGGTAATGGTTTCTTTCAGAAACAGTCCTTACCAAATACATCCCTCCCACTTTTTTCTAAGTATGAATATATTAAACATAACATTAAAAACTTTGTCTTTTATAAAACTCAATGATATATCTTGGAGATATTTCCAAATCAGCATTTATAGAACTTTCACCTCCTTTTCACAGCTACATACTATTCCACTATATACTTCACCATCACTAGTCCTTTGTGGAAGACATTTGGGTTGCATCCAGCCTTTTGCTATTACAGGCAAAGCCACACAAATGTGATTTTCCTTACAAACTGGTAGAGCTTTATATGTGGGCTAATTTTCTAGAATGACAAGTATTGGGTTAAAGGACATGTGCATTTTGAATTTGATAAATACTGCAAAAATGCCCTCTAAATAGGATGCCCCAAATTGCTTGCACATCAGCAATGCCTATAGTTCCCTATACCCCGGGCAACACAGCACATTATCATACTTTTTCATCTTTGCCAATAAACAACATATAATTGCTCTTTTAATTTTCATTTCTTTAATTATTTTTTAAAATGGTTTGCCTTTAAAAAAAAATTATTTATTTATTTACTTATTTTGGGCTGCGTTGGGTCTTCGTTGCTGTGTGCAGGCTTTTCTCTAGTTGCGGTGCACAGGCTTCTCGCTGTGGTGGCTTCTCTTGTTGCAGAGCACCGGCTCTAGGTGCACGGGCTTCAGTAGTTGCAGCTCGCGGGCTCTAGACTGCAGGCTCTAGAGCGCAGGCTCAGTAGTTGTGGCACATGGGCTTAGTTGCTCGGTGGCATGTGGGATCTTCCTGGACCAGGGCTCGAACCCGTTTCCCCTGCGTTGGCAGGCGGATTCTTAACCACTGTGCCACCAGGGAAGCCCTCATTTCTTTAATTATGATGAAGTGGTTGAGCATCTTAAGATTTGTATTTCAATTTCTGTAATTATTTGCTCATATCTATTACCCATTTTCCTACTGACTTGCTATTTTTCTTATTGATTTAACAGAGTTCTTTTCAACTAAGGAAATTATCCATTTGTCTTATTGTTGCAAACATTTCACAGTTTTTAACTTGCCTTTTGACTTTGTTTTATAATGTATTTAATCATGCAGATATTCTACATTTTTATGTAGTCAAAAGTATTAAGCTTTTCTATGGCTTCTGGGATTTGTGTCTTAGTTGGAAGGTCTTCCCCATTTTAAGATTATTAAAAACGAGTCTCATTTTCTAATACTTCTATGGTTCATTTTTTATATTTAAATGCTTGATCCAATTGGAATTAAGTGGTAAGGCAGAGATTTAGGGCTCTTCATTTTTTTTTTTCAGATAGCTGAGCGATTATCATAAAACCATTTACTAAACAATTCGTCTTTTCTAGTATGGTCATTTTAAATTTAATATTGCCAGCTACAAAGCATTTCACAATGGAGTGTATTTCTAGAAAATCTGTGTTTACTAGAACCATACTATTTAACTATCTAACACATGTTAGTAATCTATTGTTAATATTAATGAAAATTATACTGAATTGAAAGATAATATTATGAGAATCACTGGATAACCCTATGATTAAAAGCAGATATGACCTACTATAAGTTCACCTTCTAGAAGTTTGTAAATTGTTTACTGGGCATGCTATATCGTATTTCACACTATAAAGTAATGCCATCTGGTGCGATAGAGCAATGCCACCTGTAATGTTTTTGGTATGATTTGCTTCCCAATCATAGAAAACATGCTTTATAGTTCATTATTCTAAGTTCTTTATTTATTTGTGATGTTAATAAAAGTGGTAAAATAATTTTTCTTGAATTTTCATTGGTACTCTGCAGATGAAAGAAATATTGATACTATGAAGAGGTAGACCACAGTTAGGAAGGTGGTAATAATAGGTGTATTGAGGAAAGGGCTTGTCAGAAAGCTGCTACTCTCATGTCTTTAAGACTCATAGAAGATAAAATACAGGAAGTAAAGGGTGCAGGGACACTGTTCAGAAGGCTGGGTCAGAAGCTCAAAAAGCTCCAAGTGGAACAGGGCACAGAAAAAGATCGCTAAATACTTGTTTCAGTGCTAGCCAAATGCCTACTAAAGGTCTCTATCCCTTCCTCTTCAGTGTCATGGAGACTGAAGCTTAAAAGTGGTGATCTATTGAAACTACTAGTGAAAATACGCATTCTAATTGCAGCATTTTCATTTTAATAGCTGCATATGCATTGTTAATAATACTGCTCTAAAGAAATAATGTATGGACATAAAGTGAAGTCTCATTTCAAGGGGATAATATCTTAACATTCCTTATAGGTGAAGGCACAAAGACAGAAAATTCAACTTCTACTTCCTTTTTATGAAAGGTTCAATCTCTCTTTTTTTTTTTTTTTGCGGTACGCGGGCCTCTCACTGTTGTGGTCTCTCCCGTTGCGGAGCACAGGCTCCGGACACGCAGGCTCAGCGGCCATGGCTCACAGGCCCAGCCACTCTGCGGCATGTGGGATCTTCCCGGACCAGGGCACGAACCCATGTCCCCTGCATCGGCAGGCGGACTCTCAACCACTGCGCCACCAGGGAAGCCCTCTTGTAACTCTTTATTTTATTTCTCTTTCTTTCCTTTCCTATCTTTGTTTACATTTCTTTATGAGCTCTATTTTTCATACCATTTTCTCTACCAACAGAGTCAACTCTTTATTATTCCTATAATTTTATATCTGAAAAGAATATGAAGGGATATAAGATTAGAGAGAAGCAATAGAATGGATGGCACAAACAGAAGAAAAACTAATAAAAATACCAGTAGGCATTTTTAAGGAACTCATCGTTGAATTTAAGCTTACACTGAAATCTGTACTTAAAGACTGTAGATGCTTTAAAAAAACTGGATATTTGAAAAATTAAGAACATCTCAAACACAATGAAACTCATCTGTTAAAACCTCACTCAGAAGGATAGGAAATGAAGACCAATGTTCCACAGGAACCCAAATGATTCTGCTATCTGCCTTTTAAAATATGAAACACATGTACTCCAAATTTTCTGGAAAGATAACGTATTTTGAAAATTTGAAAAGGAACAGCATCTATTTTGAAGTGAAAAATTCTGTTCCAAATGAAAGCCAACATCTTATACCTAAAATCCATTCCTTCCTCCTCCTGTGCCCCATGTCTCTGTTAATGGAATCAACAATTTCAGAGTCTCCAGAGTGCAACCTCAATCATATCACCTCTGATATCTTTCTCTCATGTTCTCTCTCGCATCTGTGCTATCCTTTCCATTCCTACAACTTCCCAGGGCAAGGGAGTCATTCTGGACTCCTCACTTTCTCTTATTCCCTTTATTCAATCCACTGGCAAATCCTTCAAAATATAATCAGAATTTGACCACTTCTCACCACCACCACGGCCATAACTATGGCTCAAGCCACCATCATCTCTCACCTGGTTTATTTTACTGGTTCCCTACCTGGTCTCCTCACTCTTGCCCTAGACCTTCAACATCAGTCTATTCTCAATAAAGTAGCCTGTGACCATGGTCCTCAGCTCAAAGCTGCTAATGATTTCCTAGCTCAGAAAAAGGTGAAGTCCTTATGAGGTCTTTTTTTTTTTTTTTGCGGTACGCAGGCCTCTCACTGTTGTGGCCTCTCCTGTTGCGGAGCACAGGCTCCCGACGCGCAGGCTCAACGGCCATGGCTCACAGGCCCAGCTGCTCCGCGGCATGTGGGATCTTCCCTGCCCGGGGCACGAACCCATGTCCCCTGCATCGGCAGGCGGACTCTCAACCACTGCGCCACCAGGGAAGCCCCCTTACGAGGTCTTGAAGGACCTGGTCTCACACTCCCGCCACCACCCATAGCTGCGCTAGTCTAATTTCCTACCACTCTTCCCATGAAGTCTGGTTCAGCGGCTCCAGCCCCACCAGCCTCCCTGCCAGGTGTGCTCTTCCCTTCCCACCCTTTATACTTGCTCTTCTCTCTGCCTGAAATGCTTGTCCCTTACATAATGCATTGTCCATTCATTCCTTCAAGCTTTCTCCCCAAAACGTATCTTCCCAGTAAGAGCTTTTTTGCCCATTCTTTCTGAAATTTCACCATCCTTCCACTGACATTTCAAATCCTTCTTTCCTATTTTATTTTTCTTTCCATAGCACATACTATATATTTAACTTATTTATCTAGTTTATTGCCAGTCTCCCCAACTGGAATGTAAACTCCACGAGGTACAGATTTTTCTATTGTGTTTTCTGCTATATTCCCCATGTGCAGAAGAGAGCTTGGCACACAGGAGGAGCTCAGTGAATTTTGTCGAATAAATGAACTAATAAATGAATAAAGAAATAAAACAAAACAATGACTCCAGCTTGGGCTCTCACTGCATCTTTTCAGGCCTCCTGCTGGCACTCTCAACCCTCTGTAATCAATCCTACAGACTTCAAATCAATAGTTTACCTCATATACATCTGATCCTATTGCTGCTCAGATTAAGAACCTAAGTGGCTCCCAACTGTCCAGTGAGAAACTACAGTTCTACAGGATGGCATCAATATCCTTCACATTCAAGATACCCTTTTCTAAACTCATCTCTTCATATTCTATTCTTATGTCTTATTCTGTACACCAGTGTCTCCCAAACGTGAGTAATTTATGCTCCTTTTTAAGGGGAAAAATGTTCTCAATGGCTCTTAAGGTCAAATCCAAGGATCCCAGTTAGATAAACACTAGGAAACTGACATCCTGGTTAATAAAAATGTCTTTTAATTACAGATTATTATTGGTTAAAAAATCTTTTAATATTATAACCAAAAGGAAAACAAAATTTTTTAAATCTTCATATACCCTGCAGCCCCTGAGAATAAATCCATGGATCCCAGGTACAGAAATGCTGCTGTACAGAAATGAAGCTACCTACCCATCCTGGAAGAGGCCTGTGCTTACCTGCCTCTGTGCCTTTGTTTCTGTTGCTCCTCTACCCTGGAATATCATTCCCCTAACTATAGTTATCAAAATTCTACTTATCCTTCAATGCTTACTTTAATTATCACCTTCTTCATGAGCCCTTCCTTTTGAGATCCTCAGCCAAAACTTACCTTAGTCTCTTGGGGCAATTTTATAAATCTCCTATGGCATTAACTACATTCTTCTTCCTTATGTTATACTATTATTTTCCCATGGTTATAGCTCCCAGATAGTGTGAAGATTAACTTGTTCTCTATTTATTTACACAACAACTAGTATAGTGTCTTCCACATGACAACTAATAAATGCCCACTGAATTAATCATGTCAGGAAAAAAAATGCTACTATAAATATGACCCTCTACTGATCTAAAAAATGGAACTGTTTACTAACAGCTTATAACTAAACATATATAATATACTCATAACAAAAGAGAAAAACGTGGAGAAAAAATTTTAAGTTATTTATATGATTTACCTTCTTTTAAGCACTAAGTCTGATATAGGTATGCATCTTAGACCAGTTCCCAAAACCATAAGGAAAGATGTCAGAAGCACAGTTATCCGAAGACCTAAAAGGAAACAAAAATATCTGGATTATTTTCTATTTTCTTTTCAAGTAAGTCCATGTTAAGAACAAAGACTTTTTACTCAGTCATACTGGTATTATATTCTAATACAGCTTTTCTCTACAACTCCCAATATGGGGAAAGAAACCCTCTCATGCTGAAAATGAAATGATTCTAACTTTAATAGAAAACTTGAATGATCACATCGAGGATAGAGGAAAAAGTTCTATTAGCTCCGGTTTTTCAAAATGAATAGCTAGAATGCTTTGCTCAGATATAACAATAAAAAATACAGAAAATAATTTTAAAAGACAAGGTATTTTAGTTTTATATCTCAAATATAAAATTTCTAATTTTCGAATGCAAGCTGTTAATAAAAAAATTCTAAACTGCCCCTGAAAAGTTTTTTAAGATGATAGAATGCTTTAAATTTTCTCAAAAAATGACAAGTGGCCGATTACTTCTTTTATCTTATAATGAGAACAAGTTTGTTACAGGGTCTTAGGAGATGGTCCATTAGAACCCTCTGATTATTAATACAATAATAGTCTTTTAATTTTTCTTGATTCATTGGATGGCTTTCAACTTATAGAATGATGCTGTTAAAAAAAAAAGCATGGTTTAGGGTTTTAGATAATGCGGATCAGATAGCTTTTCCCTTTGTATTCCAAATACAATCAATTATTTTGAAAATATGCACCAATGGTCGGTTACATGGATAACAGGGCAAAAGAGAATATAAAATATAAAAACAAGGTAACCACATGTAAAATAGATAGCTAGTGGGAAGCAGCCACATGGCACAGGGAGATCAGCTTCGTGCTTTGTGTCCACCTAGCGGGGTGGGATAGGGAGGGTGGAGGGAGACGCAAGAGGGAAGGGATATGGGGATGTATGTATATGTATAGCTGATTCACTTTGTTATAAAGCAGAAACTAACACACCATTGTAAAGCAATTATACTCCAATAACGATGTTTTAAAATTTTTAAAATAGAATGTGAAAAAAACCAAGGTAACCAAAACTAGACACAATAGTCTCTCTATGGCAGAATAATATAACAGGACTACATCTTCGTACTGTTGGAATGCTGCATTTTTCTATTACTAAGTCAATGCTGCCTTACTGCTTGTAGCAGTCACAGAGGTGGCTTACACTGAGTATGTGGCAAAGGTGGCAACATTTCTTACAATTTTTCCCAAACTCAGCACCTCCTTGAAACCATTTCACAGTGAATAGACTTAAACTATTTAATGCAAATTTTCTTTTTTTTGTTTCAGATCTTTCTTTATTTTGGCAAGGGGAGACGGTTAAATGTTTGGTTTTCAAAGGGCTTCTCTGCTTGAAGGAAATTGGAAGTCAACAAAACTATAATTATGCAGATTAAACACAGCAAGAAAAATAAACTTGAGATTCAGATCAGGCACACACACGCTACATTGAGGGTAATTTGTGATATGAACTGAGCTTTATATGATCTGAATATGATTAATGTAATTTGGCAGAAGTAATCCGGTAGAAAACTGTGCTTCTCAGGAACAAGTAATGCATACATACTGCTCATTTACTGTGTCTACTAACAGAACACAGATTTTAAAACCACATTATAGCCACAGGAAATAGAGTGTAATTAATAAAAAGAACATTCATGGTCATAAATATCCTAAACTTGCAAAACGTTGCTCTTATAAGGTTATACTGGGTGCCCTATGAGATAAAATTTTATAGATTTGGGACTATAAGGCTTACATTCAACATGATGTTTATTTTTTTCTAATATTTGGTTTGTAATTAAGGTAAACAGCCACCAAGTGGGCAGTGGGACCCTGTTTATGGCCCTACGGTCCAAATAACTAGGTTTCCTACTACAACTGCTGAAAGCTAGCACACTTTTTTACTCAATTATGACTTTTATCAAACATATGACAATACAACAGCTAATATAAACTTTTAAGAATAAAGAAGTTGTGAAAAGCTGATTATTATAAAGCAACCTTGCAGGTACAACTTGTGGCTTGCTTACTTTTAATTGTTGCCAAGTATTACTTAATCCACCTCAGCTGCTGCTCAGTTTTGAATAGAATGCTTTCTTGATCTCATTTGGATCTTGACAAGGCAGGGCTCTGCAGTTCCGTGTAATCAAAAAGATAACAACTGACTTTGGGAAGGAGAGGTATGAGGACCCCAGCAAAATATGCTTATGAGACATCTAGGACCTTCATATAAATAGATCCCAAGTGATTACAGTACTAGGATGTGAGTGCAAAAACCATCTGATGAAAGGTACGGGAATAATTTCAGAAAACCAAACATGATTGAAAATAAAAATAAATTCTACTCAAATATGGCATCCAGACTCTGCAGGAAGCCCCCTTCCAATGGATGAGATAACTCCTTATGCCAGGAACCTATTGGGTACAGGAAGAGAGTCTCCACAATCGGTGCCTAAAAACATGATGGCAAAAAAAAAAAAAACCAAAAGTAAAAAAACACCCCACCACACAAACTATGTGTAGTAGATGCATGGAAATGAGTTTGATCTGCTAAAACCACCCTTCCCAGGCCCCACACTTCCATCAGCTGGAGTGAAGCTCTGCTTGCGCCTGGCAAGACCACCTGTCCCTACCCTGAACAGCTACAGCCTGGCCTCGCCACCCCGATCTGCCTTGGACACCAGGAGGACTAACCACATCATGCCTGCTTTTCCTGTTCACACTGGTCACAAGAGACCCAAGATTCACAGGTCATCCTCGTCCCAACAGGGCTTCATGCATACCCAAATCCGACCTCATCTCTGCCAGCGCCTCAACTCCCCAGATCTTTCCACTGTGACTCCTGGAGCGCTCAGAATCAGCGGATCAGTAGAATCCCTATATTTTCAAGCTCTTCACCGTCTTCACCTTTTTACTACTCTGAAACCTCTTCCCTGAGGACAGTGCTTCCCCAGCCCCTTCCAGATCATTGTTACTCCCTCCCCACTAAAGCTCCCAGGCTTCTCTCTATGCTTTGATTTCCTCTGGTTTAAGCACTATGATTACGAGGTGCCTTGCTGTAGTGTTAGGCACGCTGAGATTTGCTTGGTGTGGTTTTTTTCTTCATGCTGTTTCCTCAAACTGGACTCTTGAATTTCTTAGATTTCTGGGTTTATGGATATCATCAAATGTGGAAATTTTTCTGCCATTATTTCTTCAATTTTTCCTCCCCATTTTATCTCAATCCATGCCCTCTCCCTTTACCAATCTCTTCTCATCTGGGACTCTAATATGTATATTAGGTCACTTAAAACTGTCCTGCTCCCTGATACCTGTGGTTTTTTGGGGTTTTTTCCTATGTTCCACTTCGGATAGTATTTATTACTACATCTTCAAGTTTGCTAATCTTTTCTTCTACAATGTCTAATCTGCTCTTAAATCCTGTCCAGTGTACTTTTTTGGTCTCAGACACAGATTACATTTTCATCTCCAGAAATTTAATGTTGGACTTTTTATGTCTTCCATGTCTCTCCTTAACATGCTTTGTTCTGTCTTCTTGAATATATGTAGTATGTTTATTCACAGCAGCTGCGTCGATGTCCCTGTCTATTAATTCTATCATCTGTAATATTTCTTGGTCTGTTCTACTGATTGCTTTTTCTCCTCTTTATGTGTTGTATTTTCCTCCTTCTTTGCACGTTTGGTAATTTCTGATTTAGATGTCAGGAATTCTGAATTTTGTTGGGTGATGGATTTTTTTTTCAACTCCTTTAAATATTTTTGAACAATGTTCTGGGATACAGTTATTTTTAATCTGTTCAAGCAGTACTTTTAAGCTTTACTAGGTGGAACCAGAGAAGCCTTTAGTTTACAGCTCTTGTTTGTCTTTACTGCCGAGGCAACACCCTTCTGAGTATTCAACCAAACTTCCTATGTATTATGAGGTTTTCCCATTCTGGCTATTGGGAATGTGAACAATTCCCAGCCTTATGTGAACTGCGAGAATTTTTCTGCCTGTTCCTTTTTTGTAGGCCTTTTCTCAGACTTAAGTAGTTTCTTCATGTGTAACTGCTAATCAGTGTCCAGCTGAAGACTCAAGAGGAACTCCCTGCAGATCTAGAACTCTCTCTCTGTGAACCCTTTTCCTCTCTGGTACTCTACTCTAAGAATTCTAGCTATGGTGGCCTCTTAAGACTTCTCAACTGTCTCCTCGACTTGGGAAAACTGTGGGGCTCTGTTTGAACTACAGATCTCTGGGAGAAGTAATCTTAAGGATCACTGACCTCTACCTTTTGTCCAATGTCTGAAAACCACTGTTTCGTATACTTTGATTTTTCTGTTTTTAGTTGTTTAAGATGGAAGGATAAATCCAGTTCCTGTTAATCCATCACGGCCAGAACAGCCTTTGATCCAATTCTATCTGACTGTCATACTCGCCACTCCCTGCTGCAGTTGTCTGCAGACCACCACATACCTGCCTCCGCGTCATTCGCCCTCATGGCTTGAAACTGTTTTGGCTCGTTATTACTCCTGAGGACACTACTTTTTTCATGAATCTGGTGACTTCAATACCAGATATGATCCTTTCAATATCCTGCCCTCTCAGTCCCCTGACTTGTTATTCCACAGTCATGCCCTCTACCCTACCTCGGCTGTCCACTCTCTTTGTTATACTGTGACCTTATCTTTACCCTAATTGCGTCCACGACATAATCCCAATTTCAAGCGTCCCATTCTTCAACCATGACCTCCTCTCCTTCCCACTCATTCCTTCTAGTACTCTAAATTCTTCGTCGATTGGGAATGACAATTTTGGAGCCTACTACTTTTTCTTATCTACCTCAGGTGTTTCCTTTTCTTCTTTACCCGGTTTAGATTCCGCGGTCCGTTGTTATATCACTCTCTACACAATCCTCTACTCCTAGCCTGCACTCTCTTAGTCCTACACACCTGGCAAACCTCAACTCTGGTGATCTCTCTCTCTGCCAACTCTGCTCATGCCTGTGCTTGCCCAACAGAACAGGCTGGAGGAAAACAAACGGCCGTGCTGATTGGTCTCACTTGAAATTAATGCCCATTCACTTAAAGCAGGCCCTCTGAGCTGCCCGACAATCCCACTACAATTTTCTAGTCCGTGTGTTCTCTCCTTTCCTAGGAACTAGTACTACAACTTATCGTGTCTCCTCAATCTTCCAAGAAGTGTTCTCCTATCCTCACTGTCAGGTGGTAATTTTGCTTTCTATTTTCTGAGAACTGTAAACAAAGATAACTCCCACGAGCTCCTACTACCCACCATGTGCATCCATATCTATACACTCTACCTTTTCTTCTGTTGCTACTGAAGAATTAGCTGTCAACACTTCTATCTAAGGCCAACCTGTCTACTTGTACTCTGGAGGACTGCATCCCATTTTGCTTAGTCAAGGGCATGGCTACAGCAGTTCTTCCCCTTCCCTCCAGCACTGTCAATTTCTCCCTTTCTACTGGATCCATTAGGATACTGCATTCCAGAGATATGCTTTAGTATCTATCTTTTTTTCTCTTTTTTTTTCTTTCTCTTTTATCTTTAAAAATACTTTCTCAGTAGCCACATTCCCCCTGGCTACTCCCTCATTTCTCTGCTGCCCCTTAAAGTGTGTTTGACATAATGTCTACACTCGTGAACTCACCCCCACCACTCCAGTGAGACTATTCTTTTAAAGGATACCAAAGATTTCCATGTTGCTAAACCCAAGGCTCTACTCTCAGTCCTCACTAGCTGGTTCATCCTTATCTTCCCAAGCTCTGAATGTTGCAATGCCCCTGGGCTCAGTCTTCTGAAGCAAGATCCCTCTCCACAGGTGATCTCACTCAGCTCCAAGACTCTAAATACCATTATAGGTTGACAAATCCCAAATCTATTGCTCAGGGAATAAACTGACAGTTTAGCTTGTCCTACGTCTAATAGGCATTTCAGATTCCTGATCTGCATGCCATCTACCCCCAAATGCTCCTTCCACAATCTTCTACATCTCAGTAAACTGCAGCTTGGTTCTCCCAATTACTAATGCTAAAAAAGTTGAGAAACATCTTAAATCTTCCCCTTTTCTCACACTCCACCTCTGCCTATCCATCAACAATACTCAAATCCTTCACTACTATCACCCCAGTTGGAAGTCAGCATCAGCCCCATCTGAGCTGTTCCAACAGCCTCCCAACCGGTCTCCCTGCTCTGGCTCTTGTTCTCAAGACAATAGCAGAGTCGTCATTTTACTCTTCTGCTCAAACCTTCCAGTGGAGTGAGCCCTCCTCACTCCTTCAGGCCAGCGTCCTTACAGTGACCTAGGAGGCCCTGCATGATTTCAGCCTCTCACCACCTCTCTGGCGTCACCTTCTACTGTGGTTTCCCTTATGGCTCAACTCAGCCACAGAAGCCTCATTGCTCTTTCTCGAATATGCCAAACAAGTTTAAGACCTTTGTCTTTGTCCAAAACAGTCCTGTCCAGAATTGACAAGGTAGGTTTCCTTTTCCCCTCAGGTCTCTGCTCAAACACACATTATCAGTAAGTCCTTCCCTGACAGTCTAGAGAGAGTATCACCCAATCACATCCCCTTTCTCTCTTGCCTTGTTTCATTTTCCTCTAAAACATTTATCACCATCTGACACACTAAATATTTAATTTTATTGTTGTTTTTGCCTGACTCTCCTCACTAGAATGTAGGCTCCATGAGGACTATCTCCCTAGAGCTTGGCACAAATTTAGGTGTTATCACCTTGTTGAAATTTTCTTCACTAAGCTTCTAGGGCACACTCACTTTTGGTCTCCTATTATCTCACTAGGTAGTCCCCTTTTATCTCCTTGCTGGAAAATGAAAAGGACTGAGAGGGTACAAAACCGATTTCAGAAAGATACCTGGTCTTCTACTAAGTTGGGTGGACCCATGGCAGTAGGAAGACCAGACCTATCCTCTAGGGAGAAAGATACTTTAGTACCCAGGGATACCAGGAACTTACTTTTATGTATGCAAATAGGACATAGGCAGCAGGACAGCCAACATATGGAAGGAAACTGGCTTTCTCCTACTGAAAAGGAAACCACTTCCTAAGTGAGAGAATTTTAAATTTATTTTTTGTTGCTCTAACCAACAGAAAACATAAAATAGAATTCACCATATAGTCATAGAAACTCTGAAAGAACTCCTAAAGTAACTTATTTTATAAAGAGAATAGGTAGTCCCTAATTTATCTGGCCGTGGATAGTAGATATAATTATAATAAAAAGGACAAAATTAACATTTTTGTACCATAAAAACAAGGCTGGCTAAATTTAGGGAATAATATTGAAAAATGCTCCTGATAAAAAGTTAATAAAAATAAACAATAAAATAGCATTTCCCCTTAAGTTATCCAACCTTGTAAGGAATGACAGAGGAACTGTCACAGATTGAAGGAGATTAACAAGAAATAACAACTAAATGCAATTTGGGACCCTCGACTGAATCTTGGAACAGGAAAAAAAAAAAAGACACTAGTGGAAAAACTGGTGAAATCCAAATAAAGTCTAAACTTAGTTTAAAAACAAACAAATCCAAACAAAGAAAACCTCCATTCAGTACAAGAAACGCTTCCTCAGCATCCAGCACATATCTCTGCCTAAGTACTTGCTCTACCTGGAAGTTCCACACCTTCCAGGGCTGGACGCTTTCATTGTTAGAAGGTTCTTCCCTGTATCCCTTTGAGTTACAGCCCTTTGTAACTTCACTCAGTTTAGTTCTTCCTTCTAGAACTATGCACATTAAGCCTAATTCCTCATTTACTTGGTCTTCACATATTTATATTCTGCCTCAAGTTTCTTTTTGAAGCTTGGCACACCCAATTCCCTTCATCTGACACATTATGATTTTTACATCCTTTACATTCTTGTCACACAACTTTTAAAGCTCTCCAGTTTGCCCATGGCCTTCTAAAAATTAACGCTCAGAACTGAACACTAGGATAGAGCATTTCAAACTATTTCTCTTGTTTTAGATACTACCCTTCTGCGCCTAAAACTGTGCTGCACTTTTTAGCAGCTACATCACATTGATCATGAATCATTTACCCATACTTGTGTGGTGTAATTCAATACCTAATCATTCAATCCTATGACCTTTTTTTCTCTTCACAGAATCATACTGGCAAGTTGGTAACGTGAGATGGCTGTCCAAAGTATTCTCTATGAAAAGAGAGTCTTCATTCATCTGCAAGCTTCATCTGAGAGTTAAAAATCTCAACTGACACTTGCACCTAGTCACATACACACACTTTAAAGCTGCTGTGCACCATTTTCCAGAACCATTTTCCAGAAACCAAAGCGTCAGATCCGAGTTCCCCAACAGCTCTTCCTGGGCTTGAGTTCATCTATTATGCAAAGCCAGCTCATTACTTCCCTGTATCTGAGCATCATCAGTCTATTTTCTGACCTTTCACCCTCAAAATCCCCAAATCCCTTTGAAGTCAAAGCATCAGTCATTTTTGTCAAGTGTAAAAAACACACATAGCACGTGCACGGGGATGCTCTGATGTCCAAATATGCAAAAACTTGAACATTTAGCGCTCGCTTAATCCCTGCTGTTGCATAATTGGCCTTGATGAAAACATTGAATCTACAAAGAAGCCTTCCCTCATTTGTCGCTTTGGGGACAGAGTGTTCCTAGTCAGGAATGGGATGCCAGCAACATTCGGTCACCTCACACAACCCCTAAAACGAAGCCGAGGGAGGCGGCTCCCTAGGGGTGACATCGCCGACCGGCGCTCCCGGTACCCCCTCACCTCTCTTGTCCAGGAGCCACATGAACGCGAAGCAGGGCATGAAGCCGATGGGCCCCCAGAGCACGAGGAGCGCGATGTCCCAGCTAGAGAAGCCGTAGGCCTGGCGCGCCGAGTTCTGGATGGGGCCCCAGGTGTTCCAGACCAGGCCCTGCACGAACCCCAGCAGCGAAAAGAGCAGCAGCACGAGCCAGCGGCGCCCGTACACCCTCCCGGGACTCGGGGCTGCCGCGGGCAGCGCCGCCGCCGCCGCCTCCCCCCTGCTTCTCCAAGCAGCCCCCGGCGCAGGCCCGAGCCCGGGTCCCAGCAGCGGTTGCCGCTCCTCCTCGCTGCTCCAGCCCGAGCCCATTACGACGCGCGGCCCCCGGGGCCGCTTTCCAGCGCGGATACTGTCAGAGAAGGTGGAGGCCGAGGTTGCTTTGGTCGCCCTCGGCCTCGCGGCCGCGTTGCTGCGCCTGCGCCGCGCGAGCCGGCCCCGGTCCGGGAGGCGGGGCAGGTGCGACGGGCGAGGAGGGGGCTGGGGTGCGGAGCCGGGCTAGCCTCTCGCCGGGCGGCGGAGAGAAAACCTCGGCGAAAGAGGGAGTGGAGCCGGTGTCCCAGAGCGGGGATCGGGAGGAATTGGGAAGGCAGGGAGGAGCGCCGCTGAGCCCCAGGAAAAGGAAACTCCCGGAGGGGCTGTAGTACAAGGGGCTGGGCTAGGAACCCGGTATTGCTGGGGGAAGTGTACAAGTTTACGTCCTGTGCCTAATAAACAACTCGGAGATCTCCAGTCACTTAAGCCATATATTGCTTGCTTCTATATTGGGTTTATTCTCATTTCTGTTGGGTTTATAACTTCATAAATTAGAGAGGGAGATAGGATAAGATTTAGGCGTAGTAGGGAACCCAGAGGATTGCCGCATGAAAATCATTTGTTTTTTATGTACAGTAAGTACAGCCCTGTTTAATCAGCCATTTTTTGTGTGCTTTACATACCCAATGAGGAAATTAAAAACGAGTCAATTTCATTCATGTATATATACGATATAGATCTCTTTCTACTATTTTGCCTGTTATTAACAAGAGCAGTAAAGATATTTTGATTAAAGCTGAAAGATTTTTGCCCCCAAATGACCTAGATTCATCTCCAGTTATTATGATTTTGACTACACAAAGAGTAAACGAGAAGAGTGGAGGTTGTCGATCTCTTGACCAAGCAACCGGTTATTTTGATATACAAATCCAAAAGCCTGACAGCTGTCGGTTAGTGTCCTTGAAAACCTAAGTCAAACGATTTGGTTTGTTTTGGTCGGGAAATGAGTCACAGGCAACTCAATCAAAGAACATGCGCCTGAGGTTCACATTGCCCGGTAGCCACGAAAGCCAGGTGGATCATTTTGCTGCCAGACGGGCAAGAGTCGGGAACAGAAAGGGAAGAGAAGCGTGAGCTCTCCTGATATCCAAGGCTAAGAGCGACTGCAGAGTAAGCAAACGCAGAGCCACTTTCCACTGCTCCGAGCCCCACAAAAAGCAAACCATTCCCTAAAACTCCAATATTGTTGGGAGGAAGAAAGCTCCAAGGCGAAAAGGAAGGACTTGAGGAAAACCAGAAAAGAAGCCAAGAAACGTCTACACCGGAAGACGATTACGGTCTGGGGAAAGTAAAAAGCACCACAACCGCGACCACGTGCTTACACTTCCACCACTCAAGAATCAAAATAAACCGCGTGGCCCCGCCCAGTGCCCGTCACATGACTTTCACGCGCGTGCCGCTTCCGGAAGAGCCCGGTAGCAGCCGCTGCGACTCTTTCCTCTGCTGCGGCTTCAGACCCCGGGTTTTGGCCTCTCTCTGACCCGGCTCCCGCTCCACTTCACTTTTGGGTTTGGGTGGAGCCCGTGTAGTGATCTCCATGGCAGCAGACTCCGGGGCGTTCACTAATGAGGACTCTGAATCTGGAGAGGAAGAAGGTAGGTGCTAGGCAGAACTCAGACCGTGAGTACAACGCTGTGCCAGCTGACTCTTGGCACCTCTCATGTGGCCGTTTGTCCCTTCGGCCCTGCAGTAAGCTATGAGGAAAACTATTTGCTTTCTACTGAACGTGGCTTTTTTCAAATTGTAGCACCCAGATTTTTGATCATCGTATAGGTCCAGTATCCCCCCATCCTGCCAGTGCTGTTTCACACATGAGGGTGTTGTGACTGTTACAGTAGATTGAACCACCCTTGAGATAAGTGGAGCTATCTGGGACTTTTGTGAACAGGAGTATGATTTCAGTGGAATCCTGCTTTAGAGAACGGATGAAGTTTGAAAGCCGGTGAGCCTGAGATCCCTGTTAGCATTTATTGAATGATTGCTCCGTGCCTGGCACTGTTCTGGGTACTGCCATGGGATCCAGAGACTAACAATGCCTTTTCCCGGTTGAGTAGAGGGGCCTGGAAAGGAAAAAGAATGACTAATGCCTGGTAACGTGAATACTATTAGTGCACACTGAAAAAGTCCTGGGCAAATTGATGACATTATAAAATGAAAATGGTCAACCTCTTGAGTATTCACTCAGTTTGGGCCTGAGATCCTTCTGATCCTCTGTTTCTATAGTAACCTTACTTTCTTTCCCCAATGACAATTCCCCAAACTCTTTATATCCTCTCTTCATCTCTTCCTCACGCCAGCTGATGACTTTGCACGTCAGGTCAACTCTGCATCTAATCTGTCTACTTTTTTCCTCCTTCTCTATCACACCTTTGTCCACATCATCCACATTTCTCACCTAAACCACTACTGTATCTTCGGGCCATGTGTCCCCGTTTCCTTTCTTGTGCCCCTCCAATCCCTTCTCCATTCAGTGGCAAAAAGTGACACTCTCTTACTCAGAATTCTTCAGTGAAATCCATTGCACTAAGAACTTAGGTTAAAATCCAAACTCCTAACCACGGCCTACAAAAATCCTTGGTCTGGGTTCTGCTGATGTCTCCAGGAGCATCTCTTGTCACTCATCACCTCCTCTGCTCTTACCTGCTTTTCATATAACTGACTTCTTAGTCTTCAGATTTTAAGGTATGTCACCACCTGAGACCTTACCAGATTAACCTATCTAAAACAGTCATCGTAGTTTTCCCCTGACCCTTACCCTAGATGTTTTATAATATGGCATCCTGCTTCCTTCATTTCACTTATCACAATCTGTAATTACTTGTTTATTATCGTTTCTTCCCTTAGACCTTAAGTACCTTGAGGGCAGAACATATATCTGTGTTATTCACAGCGTTTGCCCAAGCAGCAAGTACAATGTCAGGCTCCTAGGGGGCACTTAATACATATTCGTTGAGTGAATGAATAAGAGAACCCCGTGCCAAGTCCAGAGGCAGGAGGAGAAAGAGCATGGCATAGTCCAGGAACTGAAAGAAGTTGGTGTAAGGAATGTAAGAGACAGGGATCCTGAAGGGCACCTTATACCAAGTTAAGGAGTCTGACAGCGTGAAGCCTTTGAGGAGCTTTAGGTGGGGGAGTAATGGGGGAGTAACACAATAAGATTTGCTTTTAGGAAGATCACTGTGGCTGAAGGGTGGAGGATAGCTTGGAGGGAGAAAGACTGAAGGACAAGGTACTTAAACCCCCTTAGCCACAGCATCCTCCTCTCTAAAGTGCATAACTATTGTGAAAATTAAAGATACTTGTAGATCATCTAGCATAAATGTCTGGCAGGAATTACATATTCAATAATGGTAACTATCTTTATTGTTAATAAAAAGTGCTGGCATTGGTGACTGACTGATGTTGAAACTGAGCGAAAAGAAATTGGAAATATCTCTGAAATTTTTCAGCCTGAGAAAACTACATGTAAATTAGGAACCTGAAGAAGAAGGAGGTGGTTGGGAGCACTGTTGTGTTTTAATGTGAATGCATAACATTTAGGTTTGGGAGGATGATGCAAAAGAAGATGTTAAGCATGTAGCCGGGGAAGAGGAGGTTTTTATTCTTTATTCAAATACCATAAATTCACCCTCGTAAAATGTTTTTTAGTATGTTCACAAAGTTGTGCAGCCATCACTACTATAATTCCAGAACGTTTTCATCACACCAAAAAGAAACCTGGTTCCTATTAGCAGTCACTCCCCATTCATCCTCTCTCCATCCACTGGCAATCACTAATCTACTCTGTCTCTATGAATTTGCCTGGTCTGGGCATTTCATGTGAATGGAATCATACAATATGTGGCTTTTTGTGTCTGGCTTCTTTCACACAGCATAATGTTTTCAAGGTTCATCTATGTTGTAACATGTACCAGTACTTCACTACTTTCTGTGGCTGAATAATATTCTGTAGTATGGATATGCCATATTTTGTGTATCCATTCATCAGTGGGCATTGGGTTTCCACTTTGGGGCTGCTATGAAGAATGCTGCTATGGACATTTGTTTACAAGTTTCTGTAGGAACATATGTATTCAGCTTCTCTTGGGCATATATCTAAGAGTGGAATTGTTGGGCTATGTGGTAATTCCATATGTAACTTTTTGAGGAAACTGTTGATCCTTAATCTTGAAGTCCTAAGGAGAACTGATGAAAGTATGGATTTGCTCCCCTGAACAATATAGCGTGTACACATTTTTGCAGGTGACTTCAAATTTTTGTATTAAAGGATTCTCCAAATCCTGTCTGTGGAACTTTCAACCCTACTTTAAACTGTCATCCTCCCCAGAAAAACCACTTTGGGGTGACTGCTTATTACCATTACAAAGTAAGTTAAATGGGCAAAACCCTACTGGAAGAGAAGACTTTGCTTTAAATTAGATAAGGCTTATGTGGATAAAGGGTAAGAAAAATACATACATCAAATAAATGCATGTGGAAGTTTCACTATGTTTAGTATAGTAACGAATATTGTGGGGGTCATAGAAAAGTTAATTTTTGAGCAAACTTATTACCACTCCATTATCAAAAAATATTTGAATGTACACTATGAACAGGAGACTCTTTTGTACAGTGAGGTTAAAGACAGTTCTTGCTCTAAAATACCCTATAAATATACTTTTGGGGAAAAGAACACAGATTAAAAGACTTGTAGTATAATACATATTCGCACGGCAGGAGGCAGTTAGATGGGTTGTAAATATTACACACATTACATGATTTGGGTGTGAGAGGAGAAAGAACAAATACAAATTGGATTGGTCTGTGCTTCTGCGAGTAATTTGAAGGTTTGGTGTACAGTCCTCACTCTGCACGCAGCCTCAGGTCCCACAGGCCTACTCTAAAGGACTTGAGCGCTCAAGAGTTCTGGTATTCTCAGGGGTCCTGGAACTGGTCCCCCTCGGATGCTGAGGGACAACTGTAGTTTGAATATGGAAATGAATGGAAGAAGTTGTTTCTGGCAAGGAGAGGCCAGGAGTGGAAGTGAGTGGAGAAAAGCCCAAGGCACATAGAGGGCAGAGGGTGGGGAAAAAAGCGAGGAGACAGACTGGTGCTACTGGAGTGGAATGTGCAGGGTACACAGCTGAAAGGAGGAAGATTATGTCCTTGGAGACCAGAGAGGAGCAGGGTGAACCAGAACGTTGAAGTGAAGAAGGAAGTCGTGGGTTTCACTTTTCTCAGAAGAACAGGGTAAGGCACCACCCTGAGTGAGGGAGTGGAGAGAGGTATTGGGGATTTGAGAGTGAAGAAGCTTTGTCAAGTTGCTGTTGGGACAGGGGTGATTAGGAGTCAATTAGTGGCGAATAGTGTGATCGGGAGCTGGAGAGGGAACCAGTGGAGGTGAGCATGAAATCGTGGAACTGATCCCTTTGTTTTGAGACTGCTGTGAGCATGCTCAATAGTTCATTTTACAAAGGTGGAGAAAACAAATGGTTAATCTTAGTAAAGTTTTATGCACTGTTAAAAATGAGCTGTGAATTCAGAAAACATTTATTTGGTGTTAGTTTATGCCAAGCCCTATGCTAAGCTCTATGGATATCAAAGTAACGGGTTTGCTTCCAAGGATGTGATTTTTTTTTTTTAACTGAAGTATCGTTGACATACAATATATTATTTTCACGTATATTACATAGTGATTTGACATTTGCGTGCATTATGAAATGATCACCACAATAAGACTAGTAACCATCTGCCCCATACAAAGTTATTGCAATATTATTGACCATGTTCCTTATGCTGTATATTATATCGTTGTCATGGCTTATTTATTTCATAACTGGAGGTTTGTACCTCTTAATCTCTCCTTCACCTTTTTTCCCCCACTCACACCTTCCTCCCCTCTGGCAAAACCACCTGTTTGTGCTGTGTCTATGAGTCTGTTTTTGTTTTGTTTGCTTGTTTGTTTGTTTTGATTCCACATTAAGTAAAATCATATGGTATTTATCTTTCTCTGTCTGACTTGGCATAATACCCAATAGATCCATCCATGCTGTTGCAAATAGCAAAATTTCTCTTTTTTTTTTAATGGCTGAATAAAATTCCATTGTATGTATATGTACCACAAGGATGTGTTATTTTTTTTGTCTGAAGTAACAGCTTGGAAATTATTAAAAACAAACACGAGTAAGCAGAGCACAGAGGATTTGGGGGACAGTGAAAATACTTCGTAGCATATTGTAGTGGTGGATATATGTCATTGTACTTTTCAAATCCATAGACTGCACAACACCAAGAGTAAAACCTAAGATACACTGTCGACATTGGGTGATTATGATGTGCCAGTTTAGGTTCATCTTTGGTGAAAAATGTACCATTCTGGTGAGTAATGTTGATAATGTGGAGGCCATGTATGTATGAGGGGAGTGGGTATATGGGAACTTTCTGTACTTCCCCCTAATTTTGTTTTAAACCCAAAACTACTCTTAAAAAAATGGACTTAAACAAACATGAAACTACTTACTGTTAAGAATCAACTTGAATTCTGAATGTGAGATGTTACTTCTAGGATCATACATCGGTTGAAGCGTTTCAGTGAAATTAAAAATCAATACTTTGAATCTGTCTTTCAGACTGAGACTGTATTTGTTTCCATTGGGCTCTGATAGTTTAAAATTTTTTTCTGATTAATTTTTTAAATTGAAGTATAGTTGATATATAATATTATATTAGATTCAGGTGTACAACATGATTCAGCATTTTAACAGATTGTACTCCATTAAAAGTTATTACAAGATAGAGGTTCCCTGGTGGCGCAGTGGTTAAGAATCCACCTGCCAATGCAGAGGACAGGGGTTCGAGCCCTGGTCCAGGAAGATCCCACATTCTGCGGAGCAACTAAGCCCGTGTGCCACAACTACCGAGCTTGTGTTCTAGAGCCCGCAAGCCAGAAATACTGAGCCCACGTGCCACAACTACTGAAGCCCACACCCCTAGAGCCGTGCTCCACCACAAGAGAAGCCACCGCGGTGAGAAGCCCGTGCACCCCAACGAAGAGTATTTCCCAGTCACTGCAACTAGAGAAAGCCTGCACGCAGCAATGAAGACACAATGCAGCCAAAAAGTAAATAAAATAAATAAATTTTTAAGTCAAAAATAAAATAAATTTTTTAATAAATAATTTTTAAAAATTTTTCAGTAATTACTGAACAGAACTGTTCAGTATTTTTTAAATTGTGACCCAAAAAAGCCATAAAATTTATCATCTAACCATTTTTAAGAGTACTGTTCATTAGTAAGTGTATTCGTATTAATGTGAAACAGATCTCCAGATCCTTTTTGTCTTGCACATCTGAAACTCTGTACCTAGGAAATAACTCCCCTTTTCTCTCTCTCCTCAGCCCAAGGTAATTGCCATTCTACTTTCTGTTTGAATTTGACTATTTTAGTATCTCATGTAAGTAGAATAATACCATATTTGTCTTTCTGCAGCTGGCTTTTTACACGTAGCAAAATGTTCTCAAGTTTCATCCATGTTGTAGCATGTGACAGTATTTCCATCCATTTAAAGGCTGAATAATATTCCACTGCCTGTATAAACATTGTGTTTATCCCTTCATCTGTCAATGGATGTTTGGGTTGCTTCCACCTTTTAGCTATAATGAATAGTGCTACTATGAATGTCAGTGTCCACATACCTCTTCAAGACTCTTCTGTTGAATATTTTTGATGAAAAGAGATGAAATAACCAGTTTATGCTGAATTACGGAAAATTTACTTAGTGGAGGCTGAAGAAATGGAAACACTTTGGTAGAAATTTTGAAGGTACTTCGAAGCATTTTAAAGAGCTTCAGTCTTTGAGGCACCAATCTTTCGAGTATTAACTTCACTTAAAATATAGATTTACTTTTCTTGCTTTAGGTTTAGGAACTTATAAGCGCTGTGAGTCATTTTCTGGTTCATAAATGGATTAAAGTGAGGAGGAGAAGACAATTTTCTGGGTTAACTGGGCAAGAGTTACAAGTGCAAGAAGATGGGAAGAAGAGGATGGTAAATGTCCAGCGTGTAACTGTCTCTGGTCCCCAGCCTGAACCTGGTTGGGTGTTCACTACCACACCGAGCATTGGTATTGGCAAGGTCCATGTCAACACAGCCTCAACACTTTGTGGTTTCTTCATCAGCACCACCTTCTAGGTCTTGAAATTCAAAGGGTTTATGGCAGTTCATCAGCAGCAGAATTTTCTTAGTTCGTATTGACATTTTAAAATAGTGACTATAAAATTAAAATCATCTTTGGTGTAAGTTTTACCATTTGGTCTTCAGTCTGAACACAGTCATTTTGTTAAGTAGTACTTGCATAATTCCATCAGCGTTTTTCTGACCTGGTCTAAATGTTCATTATTTTTTACGCTGTTATCTACCATTCTAGATGGTAGATGACCCTTGTGTGTATATACAGTAGTCATCAGATTGATGAAGGCCATCATAGGCTTACCTGTATATATTTAGAAATAAATTAGCTCCCAATGCTAGGACCCAATTTTTTGTTCATACTGTATCACTGTGGTGAGTGTCTGCATTGTAACTTGAGGCTTACTCTGATGTCACCTTCTGAAAATTTTTTAATAAAATATAAAACTATTAAATTTAATAGTTATTAAAATTATACCTGATATGAGAAGCGAGTTAATTTCAATTTCAGGATCTTTGTCTTTGTTGTATTCTATCAATATTAGGAGCGTATTCTGGAAACTTGGTATTTCTTGTCTTAAATTCTAAATCTCAGATACAAATCCAAGCCAGATGTTAATTGAAGCCAGATTGCTAGCAAATTCAGAGAAATTAGGTTTCAAATTATCTTGTCCTTTGCACTAATTAAAGAAAAAATTAACTGAGAAAAAAGTAAATTGCTTTTTGATGGTGTTTCACCATCTCCAAAGAATTGTCACCAAAGCTGTAATCAATCTGAATAACATGCTACATTTAGAGGGAGAAGAGACTATTGTGCGACACCTAGATCACTAATCATTTTTTCCAGCAGTTTCTGTTAGAAATTGCTACTTGCTGCAAGTTTAGACCTAAATACATTTATTCTTTAAAGGCTTTGAGGTTGCTTCAGAATGTTTATAGCTCTCTGCAAATATCCCTGGCATGGAATGACTGGGTGCATCCTTAGGCTATTTAATTAATACAATGTAGAGTGTATTCTTCTTTAAAGAAAATTGTAACAAATTTGTTAATAGCCCAGTTCATTGTTGATTAAACGATCAGAACCCAGATTACTTTTATCTCACAACCAGCTGATTGTTTTATTTCACTGATAGACATGAAATTCTTCAAATATGCTAATTTCCTCTTATGGTGAGCATCGTACTGATCTACTCTGCATACGCTTTATAGCACTTTTCATTCATTTAGCAAATGTTTGAGCATTTAATATATTCCAATCACTGGGCCTGGTACTTTCTCAGCAAACTTTAGTTTTTAGTGTCTCCTATTAAATAACCTTTGGGATGTTTGGCATTTTTTGATCAGATCATTAAATACTTTTTTAGAAAATTTAATGTTATGTTAGAGGAAAATATATTTATTTACTTCTTTGAAGCTCCTCTGTCAAAACACTACTCGTGTTACTAATGCCCGCGTACTTAGGTGTACAAATATGAGAACTGTTTTGAAAACATTCAAAGCCATGTGATCTATTGGCTCTGATTTAAGATAAGCAGCATAAATAAATCATCACCCCCAAAGGACTGGTGCTTCTGTTTTTCTCTGCCCTTTAAAGTTCTAGAAGCAAAATGTTCAAAGCTTGAACATTTTACAAACGTAGAACTGAAAGAATGTTCCAGTGAGTCACACCAGCCATGATTCATCCAGCCTAAGCCACAGAGCACTCTCTAGGGAGAATATGGTTGTCCTTGAAAACCATAGCCTCAGAAGGCAAGGTGCTATACCAGTTATGAACTAATAACAGAGTCCTGACTATGAGTTAATGTGTTTATATGAAAGGGTTCAGGGGATACAATTTTGCTGGCTTTGGTTCCGGGGCACAAAGATGGACATCTTTGCATTCTTTCAGCCGGTGTTTGCAATTTCCTGGGCCTTTCTTTTATCTGTTGAGATGGTTAAACATGATGTCTGTTTTCCAGGCAGGATATAGGAGAGGAGGATAAGGGGGAAAGGCTGACTCAGCAACTTCCAGATATATATCTGGCCACTCCTATCTGCAAAGGAATCTGGGAAATGTAATTTTTCAGCCGCTCCCATTGCCCAAAGTTCTGTTAGTGAGGAAGAAGGAACCAGTAGTGGGTAAGGTAGGCAACTAGCAATCTCTACTATAGGTATTAACTACTCCCCACCACCACACATACAAACATGTGCACAAACCAGAACATTCCTCTCTCCCCAACAGCACATGTGGATTTATTATCTATGGATCCATCTAAAGCTTCCCTGCACCAGCTTATCTTTTCAGGTTATACTGTCTCTCTGTTTTTAGTGCTAGTGTAAGTCCTACAGTTTTAATTCTCTGGAAGCAGGATTATGCAGTAGGAAGAGCATTGGACTTGGAATCAGGGAACCTGACCTATAGTCCTATCATCACTGGTGTTTTGACCTTTGACATCTGAACTTCCATTTCTTCATTTGGATAATGGAAATAAAATACCTTCTGTACCTGTGTTTTACAGGCTTCTTAGAGGATCCAATGAGCACTTTTATTTTAATGTATATAAAAGTGTGTGGCAAATAGTAGAGCCTTATACAAGTAAATATATGGTATTGTTATGATGATGGTGATCAAAACCAAACTCTCATCTTCCTAACAGAAGGAGATGTCACTCCTAACCTTTCTCTCGTGGCAAGTCACAAAGTCTGGAAACCTCAGTCTTCCTTACAGCTGCATCTGCCTCCTACCCCACATCTCTTCAGTCGTAATAGTCTTTGACGTTGTTCTCCTAGTATTTCTCCATCTCTACCATCTCTGCCTTCCTCACTGCCACCCTTTGTTGTTCAGGGCCTTATTACCTCTCCTCTCACTTAGCTGTTGCAATAACTCTCTGAGTCAGTTCCAGTCCCTACAGCTCCACACATTGCTACAGAGCCCTCATTTTTATTGTTAATGAATTGAATGTACCAGGGGACTGTACTATGGGAGAAATATTTAGTAAATTATTTTTCTACTTTTGAGACATTTGGTTGTTTGTATTTTCAGGTTTTTTATTATAGTAATAGATATTTTATGCATGTGTCTGTACATATATATAGTATAAATGAATATGTATGTGCATTATGATTATTTTGTTAAAAGCAAATTCCTCTAACATGAGTTATTAGGTTAATGGGTGGTTCTTTGAGACTTTTGCTTCATTTTCCCAGTTGTTTCCCAAAGGGTAGTACTAATTTATATGTCACAAGCAACAGGTATTATCATGAATGAATTGTAGCTTTTCATGGTCTAGCGAAACTTTAAAAATATATAATAAAAAATGTGGCTTGTCCATTTTCATACACAAGGAATCCAGGCACTCCAAGTCCAGGAAGACTTGGTACATTGTAATCTAGGTAACCCTGTGCTTACATTTATAGGCTGGCATGGGTTAAGACCTTTTTTAAACAATTCCTGGTTACAGCCTGTTTTCCTTAACAGGGCTCTTCAGTAGGTAAACGTCACTTAAAGATAAACTTGGGCCTTTTTTTACATAGAGACCTAAGAGTGCCTTCTGTCTTCCCTACTCCACGTAGCCCCACCTCTGGCACCTGCCCATCCCCTGAAGCACCCACACTGATGTCCTCACATGAGAGCCCTGACTACCCAGAAGGGACCACAGTGTTCTTAGATGTCAGCTCCTGAGGGCTTAGAGCCTGCTCGCTTTCACCACTGGTTTAGAAGAGGTTTCTGGGTTTTGTCCTTGTCTGAGAAAGGAGGGCCAAACTGACCTAAATTTTCATTTTCTTTAAAAACAAGCCTCACATTCAGACAACTACAAATTACTCAGGTTCCTCGATGAGTCCTTCTCCATCCCTCCTCCTTTTGTCAGAAAGTTTAGAAGAAGGTTGGTTGAAGGGGGAATTTGGATTATTCATGAGCTTTTCGTAATTTTTTGAGTAAGTGTAATTACAGATTAGGTAACTGAAATAGAGGGTTTAGCTGATTGTACTAGAGAATCATAAATTCATGTTTTGGGGATCAGAGTATGAAGCATTTTTCAACTTTCCCCCCAGACTTTCATCTTGAGATGTCTTTAAAGAGAAACTTACTTGTTCTTTAATTTTTTTTTAAATATATATTTTTATAAATTTATTTATTTATTTTTGGCTGCGTTGGGTCTTCGTTGCTGCGCGCAGGCTCTCTCTAGTTGCGGCTAGAGGGGGTTACTCATCGTTCTGGTGCATGGGCTTCTCACCACGGTGGCTTCTCTTGTCTCAGAGCTCGGGCTCTAGGCGCACAGGCTCAGTAGTTGTGGCGCACTACTGTGGGCTTAGTTGCTCCGTGGCATGTGGGATCTTCCCAGGCCAGGGCCCGAACCTGTACCCTCTGCATTGGCAGGCGGATTCTTAACCACTGCGCCACCAGGGAAGTCCCCACTTGTTCTTTTATTTAACAAATATTAATCTTTACCCTCCTATCCCGGATTAACATTCTATGATTGAAATTTATTGAAGTCCTCAGTAAGTCACAGTGTTAGTTTGTGCATATTCCCTTGTACAGTTTATAGATGCAGTCAGAATCAAGGATTAACACTGATATCCACCGTAGCACATATTTTATCTTTTTAAATCTTGCAATAAAATAATCCCCTCTCCCGCTCCCCATCCACTGCTGTGTGAATGCGGTCGTCTTTTTGGCATGAACATGTGCTGTATCAAGTCGAATTGTTGCTGAGTCCAGCAACACTAGTTGTTCAAGAGTAGGTTCCATCAGCATTTCTTACGTAATGCTCTATTTAGGAAATAATATTGTCAAAAAATTGCATCCTTTAAATGTACATAAATACTTGGAAAGCCTTTTTAAAAAAACGTTTTTGACATTGAAGATTGTAAATATTTTCCAACATTTACAATTTAATATTTGAGAAAAATCGTTGAAGAATTATGGCTCTTTGAGGCCAAATATTTATGTAAACAGTAATAAATGAGTAAATGAAAGTGCAATTACACAGAAAGATTTGCCATAATAGAAATGATATTAGCTATTTATTCTTCATATTATATGAAATAACTTTTTAGTTATTTATTTCTCTCCCTAGGTAAACATGTCAAACCTTTTACACCAGAGAAAGCAAAAGAAATTATAATGTCTTTACAACAACCTGCAATCTTCTGTAACATGGTTTTTGATTGGCCAGCCCAACACTGGACTGCAAAACATCTTTCTGAGGTCCTTCAGGGCAAGCAGATACGATTCAGGATGGGAACGAAACGCACAGATACAGGTAGGACTACAAGGAATCATCATCATAATGTCTCTTCAGTAGCATTCCCACATTCTCAACCGTGGTTTCTCTATCTCTAGAGAATCCTTTGTTTGAATCTCTTTTGGACCATTTTCAGATAGGAGAACTTCATTAGAAATTTTAAAAGGACAGTTTAAGATAATTTTTTTAGACTAAACAACCTATAATTTATAACCCCACATAAAATGTATTTGTTCATGTATCATGGTTCATTGATCATAGTAGACACTTAATAAATATTTGTTAATGTGCTATTATTTATGTGATTGAAAGAGACCAATACTAATCTAACAATCCCTTCTACTTTTGATTCATGTACAATGTTTCCTTTTATTTGTTGCCTCACTCACTATTTATAGCGCTCAGTCTGGGTGTAATTTTATCTCTCTGCTTTATCAGCTGCCTGACCTCTATTGCATTACATAAATGTGAAACATATGTGAAGCTGTTTTTTTCATCCTCTTAAGCAGTTTGATTTTGCCAGCTCCCTCTTCTTCCCTGAAGACTTGTAACAGTTTGATTTTTTGCCTTAAGCCAGATAAAGCAATTACTGTTAATCTAAAGACAGTTAGTTTATAGGAAAGAAACAATTTACATTAGAAACCGTTTCTAATCTAAAGAAGTCCATGACCACTGTCTGGCTTCAGAATATGTGTTTAACTTCTATTTAAATATGGGTAAATTTGATAGTCTAGAAATTCATAGTGTCTTAAGCATTGCTGTGAAGTGGCTCTAAGAATATCTATTAATAACTCAGAAGGAACTAGAAAATTACCCAGTTTCTCTTCCAGCTTCTCCAGGCTTTGTTTTCTCATGTTGATCTTCTAGTATATCTCATATAATTATTGGGTTTTTGGTGTCTGGAACCCCTTTGTACTCCAGTGACAGGTAGAGCAGGATTAATAGACCCGAAACTCTTTGGCATCTCATTCTAGTCACAGACCAAAATGTTTATTGTATTTTTAAATTAAATGCTAGACCAGCAGCAGCTATGTAAAAATCAGCTTGTGCTCTTTTCTTCTTGATTTTAGTCAGATAAATTTTCCACTCATTGAAGTGTCTGTTAAACAATAATTTGAAGAAAAATAGAAATCGTAATTTTTTTCACCTCCTGGTTAGACTCCAAATACAATACTATTACTAAGAGCTATTGAGAACTATTGTGTCAGGCACTGTTCTGAGGGCTTCATACATATTAACTCTCTTAATCTTCTTCAGACCCACTTGGAGTGGTATTATTATCCTGTTTTATAGCGGAGATACAGTAATTTGACATTTTAAAGTTAGTACTGCAGCATAGAAGAAAAAGGGAAGTAGAAAATCTCTGCAATTGAGAGAAACTGCTCTGAAAAAAAAAAAAAAAAAGAAACTGCTCTGAGTTTTTACTAAAGATAATTTGTTCTTTTTTAAAATTCAGACGAAATTCACATAAAATTCACCATTTGAAAGTATACAATTCAGTGGTTTTAGCATCTTCACAATGTTGCGCAACCACAACCACTGTCTAATTCCAGAACATTTTCGTCACACTGAAAAATCTGGTTCCCATGAGCAGTCACTCCCCATTCACCCCCTTCTCCAGCCCCTGGCAATCACTAATCTACTTTCAGTTTTTATAGATTGCCTATTCTGGATATATATAAATGGAATCATACAGTTGTGGCCTTTTGTGTCTAGCTTTTGTCACGTATCATGTTTTCAAGATTTACCCATGTTTTAGCATGTACTGTATTTTCTTTTTATTGCTGAATAATATTCCATCATATGGATAAACAAAATGTTTATCCATTCATCAGTTGATGGACGTTTGGGTTATTTCCACATTTTGGCTATTATGAATAATGCTACTATGAACATTTTAGGTACACGCTTTTGTGTGGACATATGTTTTCACTTCTCTTGGGTTAAACCTAGAAGTGTAATTGCCGAGTCATGCAGCAACTATGTTTAACCTTTTGAGGAACTGCCAAACTGTTGCCCAAAACAGCTGAACCATTTCACATTCCCACCCCAATGTGTGAGGGATCCAGTTTCTCTACATCTTTGCCGATACTTTTTCCATTTTTTATTCTAGCCATCCTAGTGGGTGTGAAGTATTATCTCATTATAGTTTTGATGCATTTCCCGAATGACTAATGTTGTCAAGCATCTTTTTATGGGCTTATTGACCATTTGTATATCTAATTTGGAGAAATGTCTATTCAAATCCTTTGCTTGTTTTCTAATTGAGATTTTTTTTTGTTTTTATGTGTGTTTTTTTGTGGGTTTTTTTGCCTTTTTGTTGTTGAGTGGTAAAAGAGGTCTTCATATATTCTGTATACTAACTCTTATCAGATATATGATGTGCAAATATTTTCTCCCATTATGTGGGTTGTCTTAATAATTTGTTCTTTTTAAAGTTATTTCTTTGAGTATAAATACAGTACTTCCACAAGCAGTGTAGGGTAGTGATGTAAGAGAGCTGACTCAAGTCAGCTTGCGTGGGTTCAAAGTTTGGCTTACTCTGTGACTTTGAGCAAGTCACTTAACTTTTCCCTATCTTAGAAATGTTTTCAAGATTAAATGGGTTCATATTCATTAAACATTTAGAACAGTGCCTAGCACATAGTAAATGCTCAAAAAATATTATTTAAAAATAGAAATAATTTCAAAAATTAAAATATACCTTCTCATTTTAGAGAACACTGGAAAAATGGGAAGACCCAAAGAAATTTAAAAACACTTAGTCCTGTTACCAAGAGGCAATCACTAATTACATTTTGATATATGTCCATGCAGGCCTTTCTGTATTTTAAACATAAAATTGTGTTAATTTGAACAGCCTGCGTTTTCTCTTTTTTTTACTTAACATATTCTGAGCAGCTTCTCTTGACATTAAATATGACTTTTAAATGGCTACCTAATATTCCATTGTATGGTAGTACCATAATTTATTTTTAAAATTCTCCTATTTTGCTTAGATTGCTTAGCAGTTTTAAATTTATAAATAAGACTGTACTGAACATGTTTGAAAATAAATGTTGTGCAAGTTTCTGATTGTTTCCCTAGGATAGATTCCTAGGAGAATGACTGGGTCAAAGGGTGTGAACATTATCACCAGGAACAGTACTATCCAAGAAGCTTCTTATGCCAGAAAGCTCTGAGTCATTCAGATGGCCTCTCTAAGTGGTGTCTGGTGACTTGGTGACTTACACCTGAAGTATCCAGCATCCGCCTACTTCTCTGTCCGAGGCCATCCTCCAGTTGGGGTTACCCTGCTCTCTCACCTCCGTGGTTGGAGTAGCCTCGTCCCTGGTCCCTGTGCACTCCCTGCCCTCCCGCCTCAGCCATTCTTCATACTGAAACCAGAGACAGTTTTTTTTGTTTTGTTTTGTTTTTGCGGTACGCGGGCCTCTCGTTGTGGCCTCTCCCGCTGCGGAGCGCAGGCTCAGCGGCCATGGCTCACGGGCCCAGCCGCTCCACGGCATGTGGGAATCTTCCCGGACCAGGGCACGAACCCGTGTCCCCTGCATCGGCAGGCGGACTCTCAACCACTGCGCCACCAGGGAAGCCCTCCCTTACCTCTTTAGAACAGTTCCTCAGAGCATCTGAGAGGCCATCTCCCAGATTATAGTCCTCAGTAAGATACCCGAATAAAACATAACCTGCAACTTTTAGGTCATGTGTTTTTCTTTTTTTCTTTCAGTCAACAGGATTTTAAATGAAAATTCATGAAGTGCTATAAATTATGTAATTTGAAAAGAATCTGCCTTGTGACAATACTGTATCTTACTACACAAGAATGTGTAATCTTCACTTACCTAGTTTGTTTTACCTCAGTAAAAAGATTTGGGGGGAAAAAAGATTGGAATTTTCATATAAGTCTACAAATTTCTTAAAATATTATAAAATTTTTGTAGCTGTTAGGAAATATTTTTGCCTCCTTTGTTTTTCCAACTGTGATTGATATACAAATAAAAGCCATTTATTTTTTGCATGTTTATTTTTTATCCACCCAGTTAATAGTGTACCTAGTTTTTTAGTTTATTCTTGTGGGCTTATTAGTAAGACAGGCATATGATCTTACAAGCAATGATAACTTTGTTTCCTTTCTATTGAGCATGTTTATTTCTGTTTTAGGTCTTGGTTAGAATTTTTCTAGAATGCTTGAAATAATAGTATTAATAACTAGCATATTTGACTGTAATGTGTCTCTTAGTTTATTTTAGGAAGCAGTAGCTCTTTGAAACATTTTGGATCAGGTTCATTTGCCAACATATATTCTCAGTGACAACACTGTACCTCAGCTGGCAGTGCTTTGGCAAGCAGATGTAGAAATAATCCTAAACATTTGTTGATAGGGAGTGGAGTAACAAGCAAAAGTCCTAGTCGGTACCCACATTCCAAGTGTTTCTTGATTGTGAAGTGATGAAGTCTAACAAAATGGAGAAATGTTTGTTTCACTGCTGTGCAAAAAAATATTTTAGGACTCCCTTTTATGAGAGTCAAAAGCAAACTCAATTTATACACTATTTCCAAATCCTAAACTCAGTTGAGCTTCCTCTTACCTAACATTTTGACAGTAAGTAGGATGAAAGTCGCAGCTGCCTAGGCTACTTCAACGTTAAACGAAAGAACAATAATAATCAAGTTAGAAAGGAGTAATTCCATTGCATAGAATAAACTAAGAAAAAACAACTGTACTACACAGAAAGAAATTGTCATGATAACAGAATGAAAACAGTGCCTTTGGTGCCATTATTACCAGGAACGGGTGAAAAGATTCTATTTTGAAATCACTATGTAAATGAAAAAGTCTGTCATTTTCATTCATTCCATTCATTGTAATTTTCCCCTGACAGTAACAGTTCTCACGTGTAGTTTTTTGCATTTTTAGATTTTCATTCTTTTAAGTACAGAACTTGCTGTGATAGAAAATGAAGTCTTCTGATGAGGGTGCAGTACGGATGTGCCTGTGAAAACGGGTCATAACTGAAAAGTCCTCAGTCTACCCTAGGGGCAGGTGGCTCAAGCAATGGCTTTAGTATTCCGTTGGATCAGTTGGATTGAATTCTGTGAAGTGAAAACTTACAGGATAGTAGAATGTGTTCAGGCTCACATTGGAGCTTACTGAAATGACTTAGAAATGATTCTATCACCAAGCAGCTTTCTTGCTACATGGGTTTTTGTTTGTTAAAAAACCGTGTATTCCAATGCTGTTATGGTAAATTCTTGACGATGATGTTGATAATATTAAGAGCTTTTATATATTGATGGGTCAGTGTGTGCCAGCCACTATTCTAAATGCTTCTCAAAAATTATCAAGTTTAAATAGTTCTTAAATCTGCAGGGTTTTATCTTTTAGATAAATGTAGCCTAGTAAAGTTTTCCTGCTTCTTAAAGTCAGGTGACAAGTTGATGAAGTAAATGAAATAAGGGTGACACACACCCTCCCCTCCATTATTTCTCTGCCATTATAAGGTTTTAGGATAAAGAGAGGAGGGAGAAACGTGATTGGAATAATCCTAAACAGTTTGAGCAGAAATGGATGGAAAAGATAAAAGATGTTTGAATATCCTTTTCTTCCTACTACCAATTCAGCTAACTTTTAAAGTGCCCCAAGTAAATATATGAATGAATAATAAAAAGTACTAATAATAGTGTCTAACTTTTACTGAGCATTTGCTATGTGTCTAGCATTGTGCTGACTGATTTACATGTGTTAGATCTACATCTCCTCTTGAAAGGATTTCATGTTTTCCAAAATAGATCATAATCAGGTTTCTTGAATATTAACATCCCAATGTACGTTTAAAGTATTCAGCTAATTGCAAAAAAAAAATCTCATTTCATCACTATTTAGGAGAATAATTCTTGTATAAATGAGTTCTACCCATAATAACAAACCACTATGGACAGACAGTAGACTTTTCTTCAAGCTTTCCTGATCAACACTCATCTCCGGTGGTCTTTGCCTTTTCCTAGGTGTCTATGGCACAAAATTTGGCATCTAGTTATATGATGCCTCAAATTCCCTATTATTCTGGTTGAAGTTTTCTTTTTATCTAAATATAGTCTAAACTCAAGAGTATTATCTATTTCTTTTATGTTCCTGCAAGCCTGAGCACAATGCTAGTTACAAATTAGGTACTTAATAAATGATTCTGAAATAAATGGGTTAATGAATAATTGAACAGACTTTAAATAGCTGTTGTCTACTTAATGATTGAGGAGCTCTGTATGATAAATGTGCAGTATAAAGTTGAAAATTTTCAAAAGACAGTTTTTTGTTGTTGCCTTTTTTTTATTTGAAGAAGTAGTTCTCAAACATTTTGGTCTCAGGATTCCTTTAGACTTAAAAACGATTGAGTACCCCAGTGAGTGAGCTTTTTTGTCAATGTGGGTTATATCTAGTGATACTTAGCATTATTAGAAATTAAAACCAAGACATGTCTACTTAAAGAAAAATGCTCAATGTAAGAGCTGTGAGTTTAAGTTTTATTCAGGGTCTTAAAGGACTGTAGCACAGGAGATAGCCTCTCAGGAGCTCTGAGAAAACTTCTCCGAAGGGTAGGGAAGAAGCCTGTATACGTATGATTTTTGGCTAGGGAACGTGTGCGGTCAAGCAGACATCTTGGTAAAAGATTACTGCTAGTCACAAATAACAAATATCTACAGTTAATGATTTTAGTGCTTTTCTTTAGGAAGATGCAAGAATCTGGGGTCATTGAAGTTCTTCCCGAGATATACATCTCACTAAGAGGCTTGCTTGTCCAAAGCACAGAGCACGCTGTTATGGTCTTAATTTCCTCTGAGAGTGCACTGGTTGGTCAGTGACTGCAGTGGGGTATGACTTAATCCTTGTAGAACTGTTTGGTGAGCAACGCTCTTTGTTCTTCTTTGTTTACAGACATTTAAAACTATAAGAACATAAGCACACAGTCCACTAGCTGTCGGAGCAGTGACGTCAACACAATTTGTGTAGCCCCTGGAAAGCACCGTACTTTTGTGAGAGAATAAGTGTGAAAAGGGCAAATACTGTCGTAGTATTATTATGAAAATAGTTTAGACCTCACAGACCCCTGAAAAGGTCTTGGAGAAGTGATAAAGTATTCCACTGGATTACTGCATCAGGCTATGGAAAGAGTTGTCTTTAATCTTAAGGTTAAAATTGTGTTTTTTACTTTTAAATTTAATCAAGAGTATTGTTAAGTGTTGTAAATGGTTCTAATTATTTAGCAAGTGCATAATTAATTTCTAATTAATGTTAAATAATAGTTAATACTTCCTGGTTGAAATTATCCTCATTTAAGAAAACAACAATATTTGGAAACTGTGTTCAATGTACATTTAAAGTTGGGTTCTCTTACATTGCAGCTCCTCAGTTTGAAACCACATGTAGTTACGTAGAAGCTACACTTGAAGAGTTTCTGACCTGGAACTGTGACCGATCTAGTATTTCTGGACCATTTAGAGACTATGATCATTCCAAATTCTGGGCTTATGCTGACTATAAATATTTTGTCAGTTTATTTGAAGACAAGACAGATATTTTCCAGGTAAGTCAGTACATTTCTTTTAATCATAGTATAACTTGTTCTTGAGAAAAGATCACAAATTAGAATCTCCTTGGTACTTTTTTCCTCACTGTCTTTTTCTCTGAAAAGTAGTCACCGTGAGTCTTGACTATCCTATTTACTCAAGCCCAGAGATTTGCTCAAAGAAAGTATAATGTTTGGCCTACAAAGATGAGCAGCCTTCTTCTTATTTTCCTAGTCACCAGACTTCCTGCACACTCTCTCCTTTGCCTTTAAACAGCACCTGAGCTGATTTGGAGTATATCAGAAACATAGACTGTGTGTACAACTTCCTTTCCTCCTGACCTACATCTAAGTCCTTGTTCTGTCAGTGAGGCAGATGGAGGTACAAAGCTGATGACCTGAAGAAGCATTCAAGCATTCCTAGAATCCTAGAAGCCTTCCGGGCTGCTGCCGCCGTCTCTCTCTGCTCTGGGGTGTTTAGTACAGGTTTGTGGCCTGAAGCAGAGAGTGCTGGGCTCCCAGTGTTTGACTGTAGAAGTCCTGCAGAAGGATGGGGGTGCTTTTGCAGAAGTAAGAACGTGGAAGTTCTTTGCCACGCGTTGACATAACTGACGGCAGTTTGCAGACTACCATATCCTCTTTTCAAAGTGTTTTCTACCTCAAACTGCCAGTTCAGTTTGTGGGGTGATTTTGCAAACTCCCTACTCTGGTTTCTGTGTGTCTTAGGCATCGGCCAGCAACGGGAGTAGTCCCAGAAAGCTGTTTGAATGACTCTGCCTTGCCCAGCGTCAGGTCGAGGTTCTAGAGTCCTTCATCCTGCCCCTACAGGATATATTTTGCCATCACAGGAGGCTGTTCACCCACCTGCTCTTCTCCTGCCGGTCACCACCACTCTCCCTCTGGACTTTCCTCTCATACAGACTGATTGTCCTTGGACTCTTGAGTCATTTTCCATTCAGCTTATATTTTTTCTCTTTCACTTTGAGTGAAGGTTTGGATGCTGGTGCTTTCATAGTTATATTATCATACAGCTATCAATACTTTGTATCTTTCCTTTATTAAATTTTTTAATGTTTTACTTAAATTTTGGTTTTTGTAAAAAAAAAAACGGAAAAACACATCACTTGCCCCATAATTGTTAGTTGAGGATACTTTTTTTTCTCACAACAGTAAAAGAAATGCATTGGTTTTGAAAACATTCAGTAGATGTTTTCTGAATCCAAAGTCTATACCAAATCTATTATTTACTCATTTTTAAATGATAACTTTGAGGTAATTTTTTTAATAACCTTAATTGTGATTACTCTATGGATCTTTAATCCTCGACCTTTTAGATATCATAGTTAACTTTTAGAGTATCTTATTAATATTTCTCATACCCTAACCAACCCTGTATATTAGACTAGTACTTTATTACTCCATATTTCAGGTAAAACACTGTAATAGTAATATTTATCAAGTACTCATACTTGGTGCTTTTCTAAGTGCTTTACCTTTATAATCCCCACAGTAACCCTATGATTTAATAATTATCCCTATTTTAAGAAAAATGAGGGCTTCCCTGGTGGCACAGTGGTTAAGAATCCGCCTGCCAATGCATGGGACGCGGGTTTGAGCCCTGGTCTGGGAAGATCCCACATGCCACGGAGCAACTAAGCCCGTGCACCACAACTACTGAGCCTGTGCTCTAGAGCCCTCGAGCCACAACGAGCCACAACTACTGAAGACCGTGTGCCTAGAGCCCGTGCTCCGCAACAAGCGAAGCCACCGCAATGAGAAGCCCGTACACTGCAACGAAGAGTAACCCCCGCTTGCAGCAACTAGAGAAAGCCTGTGGGCAGCAAAAAGACCCAACGCAGCCATAAATAAACAAACAAACAAATAAATAAATTTATAAAAAAAAAAGAAAAGTGAGGCACCAAGAGGTTAAGTAAACCTTTTCTGAAATTATACAACTAAGAAAAGAATAAACTAAGCAGTCTGCCTCCACAAGCTTTAACTACTGCACTATATGCCTGCAGGGGGTCTGGATACGTTCAGTCCTGTGAGGACTACCCAGCTGGGATGAAGGACTTCTGTCTGTGCTGGATCTAGGCTCACTCTGCCTTGGGTGAATCTCTAATCTGACCCCATCAGTTGTTCTGTTTCAGCCCAGACATGGTAGCACTGCAGAAACGTGTCCTATTTATTAAGTGTGGGTATAAAAGACAGCCTTTTGGTAATGTGCTGGAATTCTAATTGAGCCCTTATAAAATCTGAGCCCTTATAAAATCTGATATTTTTAGTTAATGAGTTTTCTTCAGCTCACATTACGGTGATTAATTCTCTAGATTAGAACAGGCAAATCTGCTATGAACAACCAAGTCCATTAAGATTATATCATTTTTTTATCTCAAGGTTTTCTGAGCATGAAGTGATCTTACATCAAAGGTACCTAAGTTGTTTTACTTTTACCACTATAATTCATTCAGTCACTAAATCTTACTACTTATTGTTTCAAGCCTTCTTCCGTCTGTCATAAAACGGTGGGTAGTTAAACATTAAAACTGATAATTTTTTTTAATGTTTATTTAGAATAAACCCACTGTATGTGAATTTAAGTGACATTTTTATGAAAGTAATTATATTCCAAATTTCTTTTTAATGTTATGAGAGTAGTGGCATTGTTTTACATTGTTGTCTCTTTAGTGTCTGGCTTAATAGAAGACAGCTGGTTTCTTCTGTCTGCTTCATTCAGTCTTGCGATTTTTGGTTTGTTTTAAGTGTATGAAGAATATCTTGCTTTACACACATATGCAGCTGAAAAAGAGAGGAGCATTTTGGCAACCTTTTTAGATAATTGTGGATTTTTTTGATACTCCACCAAATTTGGGTTGTTTCTACCACTAATGAGTAGTCTCTTAAAAGTTCTTTTGTTGCAATCAAGAATCGGAACCCATGGGCTTCCCTGGTGGTGCAGTGGTTGAGAGTCCGCCTGCCGATGCAGGAGACACGGGTTTGTGCCCTATGAAGCCTTCTCAACCACTCGTACTTACATCCATCCCTTCCTTGCCTTCATTCCTGTATGTTTTATTTGGATTGTTATTTAAATGGCGCGTGACATAGAATGCCTATGACTTGTTTCTCTAACAGCTTTGTAAGCTCTTTCGGAACAGGGACTATGTTGTATAATTTTTTATTCCCGCAAACTGCTAACATAGTGCTGAATCCATAATGGGTATTTGAATGATTACATAAGTGTATTATTTTTCCCCTAGTCTACCATTTCTTGTTTTGCTATTTGGTCTTTAGGGGCCCTTCAGAGGGTGTTTTAACTTAAACCCCACCTTCACCCTTGTCCAGTTTTCTGTGGCTTCTAGTTAATCAATTGTAGCATTTTTCAATCTTGACAAGAAATTCTTGGCTCTCTTCAGCCTTCTAATGAGTTTTATAAGTTTTTACTTACAACTTCTACTTAAATTCATTCAGTGATAAATATGTAATATTTATATATACTGATAAATATAGTGGTATTATTGGAAAATATCCTGTAGCCTTAAAGTTGGCCAAAAATTATGATTTTGACACTTAACTGACTTTCATATATGACAAATGAAGTTGGCCTCGTTTAGCTATACATCATATCATTGACTGATCTAAGTAAAGCATCTGTTTGGAACATTTTATTCTCTACTTCGTGAGGAAGGTAGGGAATTGGTGACAGTACCATAAAATTTCTTTATCTCTGACTCATTAGGTAAGAATGACAGGTGTTACATTTTATAATCATCTATAGGTATCCTCGTAATTGAAGCTGTTAAGAATCAACATATAGCAAAAGGGATTTGCCCCAAGAACATTTCCCAGGTAGATTCCATTTTACGTTGTGATTCAGACGGACTGCTGAGAGTCAGGAGCCTTGTTAAGTCACCAGGACACAGAATCTCAAAATGCAGCACATGGGAGATTAGTTCTAGCCTGTCCTGGGCTTTATAACATAGTTATGAGAGTATGTTGAAATTGAGCCAGGTGGTTTAGTGATGTTTAAAGGGGTGTGATGGCCCATGATGCTTTCTGATGAGGCAAATTGGAATGTAAGAATTTGGGTATTTATCCAAGCCTATCTGTGGGTAGAGTTAACTACCTCTTTTCTGTTTGTTACCTGAGGTAATTTTTTCAAGGAGAAAAGGGCCTTAAGTACTTGCTAATTTATAATGTTCATTTAAGGGGCTGTTTGAAGTATTTATCCTTTATAAGTTTTACATAGTAATTATACTGTTTTAAAGTTCCATTTTTGTTGGGGTTTTTTTTCTTTTTTGATTCAGATGTAAGTTCATTATAGTATTATGTATATTCAGTTTTCCTATGTGTGTGATCTAGGCATGGAGAATAAATAGAATGAGACAACTTTTAATGTGATAGATAGACTCCAATTAACCATGACCACAAGTCACCCAAACAGTCCGGTAAAAGAACAAATAGTTTTGAATTGGGGTATTCTCAGAGCCTAGAGCTTATACTAGCTCACACCAAATCTAGGCTCTGAGAACACTCCAACTCAAAATATACCATTTTTTAGTGGTAAACAAATTAAGAATGAATTGTTTTCTGGTAATGGTAGGCTTTAAAAAAAGCCACTATTCTGTATTATCAGTATCTTACCAGTTTTTCTTAAGTTCTTTGGTTAAAACAGTAAAATTGGGCTTCCCTGGTGGCGCAGTGGTTAAGAATCCACCTGCCAATGCAGGGGACATGGGTTTGAGCCCTGATCTGGGAAGATCCCACATGCCACGGAGCAACTAAGCCCGTGCGCCACACCTGCTGAGCCTGTGCTTTAGAGTCCGTGAGCCACAACTACTGAGCCCACGTGCCACAACTACTGAAACCCGCGTGCCTAGAACCCATGCTCTGAAACAAGAGGAGCCTCTGCAATGAGAAGCCCGTGCACCTCAAGGCAGAGCACCCCCACTCGCCGCAACTAGAGAAAGCCTGCGTATAGCAACGAAGATCCAATGCAGCCAAAAAAAAATTTTTTTTAAAAACCTGTAAAATTATGGAAGATTTGGTTGCTTGTACAGCATTTTTTAAATGGCGTTTGAGTCTGCAACAATTATTTAACTTGTTAATTGGAACAGGTTTAGGAGCGACTTAGTTTCAGCATAAAATTAGATCTAGTCACCTAGATCAGTAACTCAGCAATTTTTGAACATTCGTTGTGCTGTGTTAGGTACCAGGGATGCCAACTTGAATAAAAGACTTGGCTTCCGTGGGAGTTTAAAGTTGAATGTGAAGCCAAGCCTTAAGACAGAAAAGTGTAAAATGTGCTATTAGACTTTAGTACTTTTTCTGACACTATTTTATCATTTAAATGATTGTAATAGTTTTAGAATATTATATATAATCAAGAAGATTGAAGCATATACATTTTCTTGAACTTTTAAAATTACAACCAGATTTTTAGATTCTCTTATTTAAAATGTTGGAGACAATTTTATTAAGCAATTTTTAAAACTCATCCTCATTGCTGTTATGTGTACTTAAAGGAATCCAGTTTCAAAATATTGGGATAACAGAAAGTAGATCGGTGGTTGCTTGGGGCTGAGAGTAGAGGCAGGCAGATTGAAAGCACAGGAGTAAGAGGGAACTTTTTGGGGTAGTAGAAGTATTCTATATTTTGATCATGGTGGTGATTATTCCAGTATATACATTTGTCAGAACTTGCTGAACTGTAGTCTAAAATGGGTATGTTTTATTGTATATAAATTTTACCTCAATGAAATTAATTTAAAAAGAAAACTAGACAGTGGAAAATATACTGTTTCTAAATATTTCCTTATGTTGGTATTTAAGCAGTTTCTCCCCAACTAACTCTTATCTTCACAGGTAGCACAAAAGTGCGTTGTCATCCTTTATGTCCTGGTTTTTTTATTGGGAAATATGATCACTCTATGTACACAAGAAATAAAACCATTATTATTTATAAATTACATATTATGTTGAGGACATCACGACAAGGCAGAACCATCCAGAGGAAAGAGGAGAATAAAGTATCTGTACTACTTTTGTGTTATAAACCAAGTTCATTTTCTTTGGCCAGCCAGTTTTCAACTATGAGTAAATGATGAATTTTGCTTATAACTCTCATTCTGTACAGAAGCTGTGCCATATTTGGTCTTGAAACACTGTAGTGTGTTATTTCCATCCCTCTTAGGTGTCTCTCTTTTTTTTTAATAGTTCTTAAAAAATTAATTTTGTTGCGCTGGGTCTTAGTTGCAGCAGGCGAGCTCCTTAGTTGTGGCAGGCTGTCTCCTTAGTTGCAGCTCGAGAGCTCCTTAGTTGTGGCTCGCTGGCTCTTAGTTGTAGCATGCAAACTCTTAGTTGTGACATGCATGTGGGATCTAGTTCCCTGACCAGGGATTGAACCCGGGTCCCCTGCATTGAGAGCGTGGAGTCTTAATCACTGCGCCACTAAGGAAGTCCCTCTCTTAGGTGTCTTTAAACTGCAGATAAATTTCCCAGAATATGTCTGGGAAGAGGCCAGGAATTGGGGCTGATAGGAAACCATTGTGGTTGGATGTGGGGGAGGATGAAAAAGCAGGACTGAATTCCTGGTTAATTCCTTTAAGTACTGGGGTGACATGTGATATTGTCTTCTAGAATTACCCCTAACCACTAGAGTATCTAATGGACTACTAAATTATAGTACTGCAGCCCTACATTAGCACTTCCATAATAACTGTGGTCTTATTTTTTAATTAAAGAGTTGATTATCAAGACCTTTTGGTTCTTTTTACTCTTTTGCTGTCTTTTGTAATTTTCATTGCTTGTGTTCTACACATTTTATTTGTATATCAATTGTTTGGACTCAGAACTTTTTTTTTTTTTTTTCCTGGAGGAACAATGCAGATCTTGGCGGTTAGTTCTCCAGGCTAGCCTGGGGAAGCCTACTGTATTTATAATATGCTCAAAGAATAGTACCATGAAACTCTCCCTACTTCCACCCCGAAGTGTCTACAGACGTATTTCTTCAAGGATATGTTTCTCTGATATAGGGTTTAGGACTGGCATAACTGCAAACCCAAGATAAAGGCTCTGACAGAATGAGATTATTGGGGAAAGACAAGGTTCCATGGGTTAACCTCCTGAATCAATTTGGGTTAGGCTTAGTTGCTTGTAACAGAAATTCCAGAATGGAAGTTGCCTAACTAAACACATAATGGTGAATTTTTTCCTCACCTAAGGAAAGTTTGGAGGTACACTGGCCGGGGCTGGAATGGAGGCTTTGTCATCCCAGAGAACCCAGGTTCTTCCTGTCTTTCTACTCTGTCTTTAGCATGTGGCTTTCATCCTCAAAGCCATCTTGTGTTCCAAGAGAGCCATCACACTGTATTTCAGAAAGGAGGAAGGAAGGACAAACGTGTACTCCCGGCTCTCTGCCTCTCTTTTAAGGAACTGTCCCAGAAGTCCCATCCAACAACTTTTGCTTAATGGTTAGAATTTAGTTTCATGGCCCCACTGAACTGCAAGGCAGGCTGGAAAACGGATGTCTCTTAGCTGGGCACGTTATCTGTCTGAATAAAATTGGGAATGAGATATTAAGAAAAGTAGGCAGTTTATGGCACACTCTGTTCATGGAAGGACATGAAAAATTGAAGCAAGATTTACAATTTCTACAAAAAGTACACTTATTCCAGGGCCTCTGCAGGCAGCAAGTATAGGGACCAGAGAGAATTGCAGCATTAAAGGGAGGGTTCCAAGAATGAGTCTGTACAGCCATCCTTAGTGCATAGGTAAGAATGCCCTTGTCAGCTGGGGAGAGAGGATTTTGAAGCCAGAGGGATTTCTTAGGCAGCCATAGGGCTGGCAGTTTCAAGGGGGGGCCCCTGTGGCCAGATCCCTGGGGCAGGATGATTGATGGTCATTTTATTTAGTGGTTAAGTTGATAGGTTAGCAATCTGCTATACGTCTCACTGAAGAGAGGAAGGGAAAAGCACAAAGTTCATATCTCTCGATTAAGTACTAATGCATTAGTACTTATTGAGGGATCAAGACAGAGAAAGACAAAAGCAAATATCAAGCATTCTTGACCTCTTAATTTATTGTACGGTTGTGTGATCATGATAGAATTGCCTTCTGGCATATTGGGGAGGGGGTAATTGATTTGTTTATGTTGTTATTTCAAGCTGGTGTCTTCAACTAGATTTTAGAGTTCTTGATAATAGAGATGTTTATGCCTTACTTTTTGAGGTTCCATCCCCTATTAGCATATCACATATATTATCAGTCAGTAGTTTTTGATTCTAATAGTTGTGCTATAGCAGTGATTCTCAACTCTCCCAGATCTTGCACTCCCTTTAAACAGTTTGTAGATAATACGATTACTACACATGTAATTCTTTTAAATTGTTAAAATACCTTACCCATAATATAAAGGAGAATTTTTGAGGAAGTAATTTATAATAAACAACATATATTTTGATGTGTTAATGCTCAATAACTACGCTAGAAGACATAACAACATAGTCAAGTCCAGGTGTGTGATTAAGTGGACCTCCAAAGCCAACATATAATGATTTTGAATGGATAGTCCATTTATTCCAGAAACCAGGCCCAACCTTGATGCACGCTGTGGTCTGGGATGCGCCTCCTCTGATGTTGCAGACCCTGGGGGAGCTCACTGAGTTCTCTGTGAGGTTGTCGCAGGTGGCTGTTGTCAGCCACTGTGTGTTGGGAGAATTGTTTAGACTTGGGCACTGGCCTGGGATGACCAAGGAGCTCCAGGACCATACCCACCAGACCTGTATTTTCCCAAGAAAAAAATTCCAGAGTCAAAGCAGAGTAATAAGTCTTCCAGCCGATTAAAAAACATGAAGCCAAAGCTGAGAGTAGATGAATGCAGAAACTAGATTCAAGCTCTGTTGTGTGCTGTGGACTCTGCCAGTTGCTGGGGTCTGTGAGGTGAATATGTGTTCAAAAGACAGAAAATAACTGTAAAATGTGCATGATTGTATATTCACTCTACAAACACCTGTTTTTCAACTACTGTGCTAGGGCTGGAGAGTCACAGACAGCCTTGGTCTCCTCTCCTCAGGGAGCTCATATTCTATAGTGAAATCAGACAAGTGAGTCTAACCGATTGTCCTAACTGTTATGAAGTAAACAAAAATGGGCCAAAATCAGTACAGCAGAGGGACTTCTAAAAGGGTAAGTTGGGAAGCCTTCTCTGAGGAGGTGATATTTAAGCTGATTCCTAAAAAATGAGAAGCTAGCCAAGTGAATGGAGGGTCAAGAGCTTTCTAAGCAGAGTTCAAAGCCCTTGAATGTGAGAAGACTTTGCCTTTTTGGAAAAAAAGAAAGAAAGCCATTGTGATTGAAGCCTGGCCAGTGAGACTGAGAGGGTTAGAGGTGTCAGAGAGGTGAGAGGGGCCTGGTCATGCAGGCCCATGATAGGGGGCATTTGGATCTAATTCTAAGTGCAGAGCAAAGTGGGGACAGGACTTAATATTTTAAGATCACTCTTTGCTGCTTTGAGGAGAATGGGTTAGACAGGCAAAGAATCAAAGTTCTTTGGGAGAGAGAGACCAAAAGAGAGAATGACCAGGTTGCATGCGGCAGGGGAGGAAGGGGTTGCGGTGGGGAGTGTGGAAGGGTTCAAGGACATGAAGCTTACATTGGGTCTTGAAAGAGAAATGTGAATTGGGGTGTGGGAAGGGCAGCGAGGAGACCAGCCAGGCAGAAGGAACAGCAGAAGCAAAGGCAGGGAGGTGTGTAGCCCATGCTGGGAGAGCAGTAGAGAGGTAGTGTAGCAATAGTCTCATACCAGAACCTGCATCCCCTTTACTGTTCTGAAATGCAGTTTGCAGGTGATATAATTACTTCCACAAATAATTTTTAAAAACTATTAAACTACCCCAGCTATAAAATACAGGAGAATTTAAGCAGAAGTATGTGATTTAATGTGTAAGTATTCAAGCGCCTCTATACTAGAAGACATAATGGATTAACCAGATGCTTGTACCTACCTACAAGGAAAAGGTTCAGTTTTGAAGAGTTAAGATAAAATTCCATAGAATATTTCCAATATTTTATATTTAACATTTTGAAATGAGGCTAAATGAGTATGTTTGTATCTATACACATAGAGTCACCCTGATGAGACAGTACGAGCACAGACTGATATTGGTGTATACATTGCTAAATCAAATATCATATGAGTTTCAATGCTGCTGGTGACTTAATTTTTCAAAACGGTGAACAACTCTTGATGAAGCTGCAGGAACACAAAGTACAGTCCTCCCTCGACTTACTTAGTAACTGTGTTTCTAGAAAATTCAGTATGTGTTAAAACCGTGCAGAAGTCCTTTGAGGATATATGAGATTAAGAGTCAGAGCTCTGGGGCTTGCCTGGTGGTGCAGTAGTTGAGAGTCCTCCTGCCGATGCAGGGGACACGGGTTCGTGCCCCAGTCCGGGAAGATCCCATGGCCGCTGAGCCTGCGCATCTGGAGCCTGTGCTCCGCAATGGGAGAGGCCCGCATACCGCAAAAAAAAAAAAATAAAAGAGTCAGAGCTCTAATCTCAGGTAACTAAGATCAGATTTTTCAGTGTTATGAAAATTGTGCAAGATACAAAGCTTCTGTTGTTTTGTTGAGCTGGATCCCTGACCCCCATCCACTGAATACCAAGGCAACCCCCTCCTATTTATTATGACAACCAAAAATGTCTCCATGTTTTTTAACAAAAGGACAGAACTGTCCCTCAGTTTCCACATCTGTACAGTAGCTATAACTACCTTCAGTCTCATAAGGATTAAATGAGATGATACAAAGAAAATGTTAGTATCAGGGCCTGTCCCACCATATGGATTCAATAACCTGATAGTTAGCAGCTGAAAATATAGATTTAGTCGTAAATAGAAGAGAAGTTAGGACTGGAGATGAAGGTTTAGGAGTCATGTATGTAGGTTCATTTAAACATTGCAAAGCACCAGGCAGAAACTTAACATTCAATTTAAGAGGGATAAAAGTAGGGTCCCATGGCCTTCTCCTAAACTCTGTAACGTCAAGGATGAAGAGATATGGCTAGGCAACAGTTCATAAGAAAAAGGCAGTCAAGCCTAGATTAGCCATGGTATAATTCAGCTGCTTTTAAAAAAAAAAAAAAAAAAGCACTGTCTGACAGTGTATTCATAGTGTAATGTCCAGATCATGGAGTGTTGAGACCCATATGCAAGGAACTACATAGGCTGTGTCTGGGGTTCATTCTGAGAGCCAGGCTTTAAGAGGGCTGTTGACAAGGGTAGTCAAGAGGAGAGAAACTGGAAGGAAAATTTAATGCTACTGAGTCTAGATATTTGAAAAAAATGATAAAGGAGAAGACATGACCATTTTTCAGATAATTTAAAGACAATAGTTTTTGGCAGAAGAGAACATAAACCTGTTGTTTGTGGAAAACAAATCTAGGACCTTCTTCTGGAAGTTACAAGAAAGCAAATACTGATTTTGTAGTAAGCAATCAACCAGACGCTTGCTCTTTTCAGGGATGATGTAGAATAGAATTTCAGGGATAGAGATGATTTCTAAAGACTTTTTCAACTTTTGAAGTGGATGTGGGAATAGACTCCAGGATGGATCACCCCGCCAGTCACCTGTGTTAGTTTCACCGATGTGGCTGCCTAACAGGGTCACTTGTTTCTAGCAAGACCCGACGCAGATTCCTCCTGGGCCTGCACTCATTTCAGAGATTTGACTACCTGTAAATAGCTGAACTCAATTGGCAAGAAATCCCAACTCTCAAGAGTCTGTGGGGAAAGAAAGCCAAAATAGGTAACACTCAATGCTATCTATTTTCTGACAAATTTACTTTGACTTTCTCTCTGCCACTTGCCCCCAAACCCTTCACCCTCTGGTTTTCTCAGCCAGTTGGCAGCTGAAGTTTAGGTCACCCTGATCTAATCATTCCAAAATAATTTTTCCTTTTTTAGTCATTATTGTGTTAGATAAGAGGTCAGGGAAGCCTCACGTCAGTTTTTCATATAGTCACCCCCTGACCTAGTAGAAAAACTTTCCTTCTGTGATTCTTTCTGAAGTAGTGCTCTAGAACAGTTTCTCACCTGGGGTTGGTCCACCGACTCCCTCAAAGTGTATGTGAAAGTGTGTGTGTGTATGTGTGTGTGTGTGTGTGTGTGTGTGCGCGCGCGCGCTCACGTGTGCGTGTGCATTCATTTCTCTGAGGAGAGGGATATCGGCATTCATTAGACTCCCAAAGGGGTGTATCTGTAAGAAGATTAAGAGTCACTTAAACCATCCTCTTCTTAGGTAAGACAGATCCCCATTTTTTGTTTTTATATTGCGTGTCTTTCATCTACCTTTAGTTAAATTCCAAACTGAGGTGTGGTGAATTGTTCAACAAGGACCAGGTTGACCATTGGAAGCCTCCCTAAGCTCCCTGCTTGGACTGGGAGCCCTTCTTCTGTGATCATAGAGCACTCTCTGCTGTGAGAGCACTTTCTGCCTTATATCGGAAAGGTCCATTTATGGGACTATCTTCCATTATGAGATTTGAAGGGAGGGCCTGTGTTGTATTAATTTTCATATTCCAAACATTCAGCATCATACCAGGTATGTAATAGATGCTCAAAAATGTTCTTGACCTGAACCATTTACCCATAATAAGCCAACAGATTCTTCTTTCCCTCCCAAGCAGCCAAGGTTTTAAGCACTTAACCTGAGCCAGCTATTATATTAGGCACTGGGAAAACAGAGGTAAGCTCCCTTCATGGAGCATATGGGCTATATCCAGAGGGGACATGATTTTTGCCACGCCCTGGAGCTGCTGCATTTGAGCCATACGCATTTACAATAGTGCTGACCTTGCAAAAACTCCCCTTTTTATAACAGATATTAGTTATATGCACATATTCTATTTTTACCACTCAAAACAAAAATGAAAAAGCTTTTTCTAGTCTTCCTTAAAACCATCCATTGAAAATGTCTCTCCAAAATCCTCTTTCTCTTTGAGTAGTGTTAATGCTTTGCCTCCAAAAAGAGAAAAGTTTGAAGATACTGAGCAGTGTCAGCATTTAGGACCATGTTCTGCACATAGAGGTGTTTTTTGTTTTGTTTTTTAAAATTCAAAAGGAAAAATTCATGATTCAAAAAACATAAAATAAAAAATAAAGCAAAACTTTCCTGCCTGGTTCACTAGTGTGTTCTTTTTCTTTTTCAGCTTATACATATCTTAAATTCCATGGATTTGAGTTTATGTCAAACTACGTTCGTAGTTTTCTAACTTTTATTTAAAAGCAGGAACACCCTTTCTTCAAACCTAAATAAAATCAAGCAGAGCCGTTTGCTGAAAGAAAGAGCCTTTGCTGCTATCCCCAGTGCCCTAAGGGGATGCCAGGGAGCCTGGTTTGAGAACTACTGGACCAAATGGTATTTATGGATCAGTAGTTGACTTGGGCAGGATCTGTCCACAGAACTAGACATAAGGAGTGCCAAGTTGAAAGCACTTTTTCAAGTTCTTTACACTTAAAGAGTTAATGACCTTGAGGAGCACAGCAAAAGTATTTCAAAAGATATGCTGTGTCTCCCCCATCTGGAGACTCCAGTTTAGTAGGTATGAACTACTATAGATGCTCCAGCATCTATAATTTTAAATAACTCCACTAACCTAGGAGAAGGCTTCTTTCATGTGGTCTTTGAAAGTGCAAAAAGTTAGTACATTACTTATGCCTCAAAATACCTGCACTGCTTAGAGGGAATGTGCCTTTTTGGGTTCCTGAGTTAAGCTTCAGATACCTCTATTTCCATTGCAGTCACTGTTCCTGCTGCCTGAGCCACTTCCCCCATATATCTGCATAACTGTGTCTAGTGTTTATTGTCAGTCTCCAACGTCTGAAATGTAAGCTTCATTTGGGTGGGCCTTTTTGTCTGTTTTGTGCATTGATTCATCACATGCTCTAGAAGAGTGTCAGGCATGTTATAGGCAGACAGTAAATATTTGTTGAATAACTACTATTAGTGGGGTTATTCAGATATGTTATTGGTTAAAAAGACTTCTTGAATTGCTCTGGAAACCTAACCTCTTCCATCTATAGCGATTTCTGTAAGAGAGTGTTCCAAGTGCCCAGAACCAGATGTGTAAGTGAAAATGTGTAACACTCCTATACAACAGAGTTGGTTGGTTCTTGATGGACTGTGACTTTATTTTCAAAACAGGATGTGATGTGGTCTGACTTTGGGTTTCCTGGAAGAAATGGACAGGAAAGTGCATTGTGGATCGGCTCCATGGGGGCCCATACACCCTGTCATCTGGACACCTATGGTTGCAACCTAGTATTCCAGGTACAAGGAAGGTAATGCACATGTGCATGCACATGCATGAGGGAGAGAGAGAGAGTGAGAGAGAGTGTGTGTGTGTGTGTGTGTGTGTGTGTCTTTGTCTTTGTGTGTTGCACAGGAGGAGGAATGAGTGTCGGGTAGGGGGCAGGACTCCCTGCTCCATCCTATCAGCCTGCCTCATGACCAGGGCAGATCTCTTAACCTCTGGTTCAGTCTCCTCCTTTGTGAAATAAGGGGAACAGTATAGATGGTGGTGTCTGTGTGTTGTGTCTCTCAGCCATGGTCAGGATTACTGTCAGAAAGCTGATCCCAGAACTCTAGGAATACACTCCCAGTTCAGCTAGACAGTTGTCTGCTTAGCTCTATAATGTAAGAGTCTGCATTAGTAGCTGTAGAGTGTAGGGGGTGGGACTTGCTCTCTTGTTTTAGGAGAGCAGTGGGAAAACGATGACTGTTCGTGCCCGCAGGCTTCAGCAGTGCGGCATGAGATTGCCTCGTCCGTGCACGCGTGTTGGCTTTTCAGGAGCAGGAGAACGCTGTGACTGCTCATGCGCATCAGCCCCAGCCAGGGGGCAGGGCTGTGTTGCAGCCTCCCACACTCACAGACTTTAGCTAGGGAGCAGGAGAATGCCGGGACCGTTTGTGCCCACCTGCCTGCGCCAGGGCTGGGAAAGTGCTCTGGTCACTGGAGCTCTCTGGCTTCAGCATTGTGGCAGGGTAGAGCCACAGTTGCTCGCCCCTGCATCCGAGCTTGCCCACCTGTGCCCGCAGGTTAGGTGAGGAGCACAACAATGGCGTCTGCCAGTGCTTCCATCCCGGGGGAGCATTTCCATCATTTCTCACCCCTTCGGTGGATACTGTCAGATTCTAAATGACTTTCCTTCACGTGTAGTCTCAACACTTTTCAAACTGCTGTTATTTTGCTAGGGTTTGGGGCAAGTGAGATATATGTGAACCCTTTACGAGGGGAGTCTCAGTTTCATGTAGCACTTGGGGACACTTGGACACCTGTCCTGTTGGTTTCCTAAGCCAGCTGTTACGGGGGCTCATCTCTGTGGTTTAGATCCCAGGGGCCGGGGCTCCTGATGTGGGGTGCCAGCCCCTAACTTCCCGGGAGAAGCCTTGTCTGGTGAGGTCCCTTCCTGTTGTGTGCCACCACGCGGGGGCTGAGGGCTTTGGCGGGAGCGTCTCTCTGCCTCTCCTGCTCATCTCGATGTAGTTAGTCCTTTTTATTCTTTATTGTGGAGCACGTGTTCAGCTAGTTCTCCGGTTCTTTTCAGAGGGAACTGGTCTATATGCACATGTGTATTTTTTGTGTCTGTGGGAGGAGGTAAGTTCAGGGTCTTCCTCTGCTACCATCTTTGAACTGCTCCCCCCACGTGTGAAGTACTTTGAAAACTATAAAACTGTATGAGATAGTTCCTCCTGGATTCCTCAGGTCTTTATTAAGCAGCCTAGAACGTCTGGGTACATTATTAATGCACTGTGGTTACAGCAGTGAATCAAGTGTGCCTGGTCCCTGCCCTTATGGAGTTAATAGTCTGAACCTTAAACTTCGTTAGAGAGGGCATCATTTTAAGTAGCTGCTTCCCGTGTGTTCTGAGTGGAGAAATAAGCCAAAGAAATTCAGTTGGGAAAACATTACCAAAAAATACCTGGGTTCTTTCTGTGATATAAAATTAATACAGCTTTACTTTAACTTTGTCGTAGACCATATTTTCTGGCCTCATATAGCTCTGGAGTAATAAAGTAACTAACTATTCAGGAAATATTTATTGAGTATCCTGCCGTGCAGATACCATGTGTTACAGTAGGAACAGAGGTGAACAAGTAAGACACCTCTCTGCCCTAAGAGAGTGTATGTACAGTTAGAGTGCAGGGAAGCCCACGGATTGCTGTGATATATCTAGGCAGAATGAACATGCCCTTGAGGAAGGTTTCGTAGAGCCATGCAACTGAAAAGGAGAAGAGAAAATGTTCCTGTTGGAAAGATTAGGGAAGATTTCAGAGGGGAGTTGCCATTTGGGATGGGTTTCAAAGGGTGGGTGAATGTTCAAAAGACACAGGTGGGAGGAGCAAAGGGACCAGCATGAGCAGAGCCCCAGGAAAGCGTGGGGTATATAGAGGGCCCAGTGAGTTGTCCGTGTAAGTTGTGCGTTAGAGACAGAGGATTAGTAGGAAAGGCAGGGTGGAGCCTGAGGGTCTTAATGCCCAGGCAAATACTGCTTATTCTCTGTTCTTTCAGCATCAGAACCAAGAGGTTTTTGAGCCTCTTTTGATTAAGAACACAAGGATGCAAATATATTACATTTTAAACTTAGCAAAGCAAATTGTATGGGATGGTTATCATCATGGCTGTTCCTTTGGGAAACACAGCTATAGTGCAGGGGTCTGGAGATCTGTGACATAGTACTGGGTCCACCACTAACACAAGCCCAGTGAATGACACTGAGCAAACCCTGACTCCCTCTTCCACTTCTTTGAATGTAAGATTAGACTGATGATCTCTTAAGGGTCCTTCCAGCTCTAACGTTCTAAACATCCTAAATGCCAAAAATTCTCTCAAACTAGTCATAGGTCTAGTGGGAGGGAGCAGCTTTATCATCTCTAAGGCAAAATAAGACTTTATATTTCCTAGTTTGAGAAGAGCAGTCAGCTCTTTTGAAAGGACATGTTTTGAAAAGACATGATAGCCCCTCTGTAACTGTCAGGGGTCCCTCTCTCTTTACTTCCCCATCTGTGTATTTCTGTCTGTCTGTGTCTCTTCCTTTTTCACACTTCTCCCTCCTTTGCTTCAGATGTCCTCGCTCTGTTGGCTCAAAGTATTGGTGTGTCTAGTGTTTTGTGAGTTAAGGTTTATCACTTCCAGTTTTCAAAAAATTTTAAAGTGACTGAAACATTTTACAGTTTTCTTTTTGAAAATTCCTATATTATACTACTTTTTAGTTGTGTGGCATCATTCGTGCATTTCTCTTCCTTAATGGGTCAACTTAACAAATGTTTAGGTTAAGGAATTTACAACCCCAATAGGGAGAAGTCTGGAAACGATTTGGTGGGTAGTTACTCTGGATGAATGGTTGCTCTGCATAAGAGAGGAATCCAGAGATTTCAAAGGGTAGAGATTATTCTGGGGAGCTCTAGACTCAGGGATGGAAACAGTTTATGAGGAGGCTGACTTTGATTTGAGATAAGAAAGAATGATCTTACAAAGGAGCTCCTGTCCCTGCAAAGAGGCTGCTCAGGGCATCATGAGATACCCACTAGTTGCTGTCCTTCCTTACCAGGTGTCTGCAGAGGAGATTCCAGCCCTGAGTGAGAGATGGGCCAGGTGACCCCTGCGGTTCCTGTATTCCTTTATGGATTGAATGAAAATGAGTGAAATCGAGCACTTAGCTGCTGCCTTCTTACATGTTTTGTCTCAAGTTTAGAGTACTAACTTGTATCTTATTTTTTTAACTAGGAAAAGATGGCATCTCTTTCCTCCTGAAGATACTCCTTTCCTTTATCCAACTAGAATCCCCTATGAGGAATCTAGCGTGTTCAGTAAAATCAATGTTGTCAATCCTGATTTAAAACGTTTTCCTCAGTTTTGGAAGGCTCGAAGACATATGGTTACCCTGAGCCCCGGACAGGTAATGGGAGCTTTAAAACATTGGTGACCTGTCAGTGGACACCCCAGCTATAACTTCTTTCAAGTCTTTATGCCACGTGCCTCCCTATCAATACAAATGACAATGGTTCCTTCCCTGCTGCTCTGCTATTGGAACGTAGCTTCCCCAGCTGGAGGCTTCACGCACGGATCATGGAGGGAGATGGGAGGAGGGAACACAGCTCCTCCTGCTGGTGAAGAGGAGAATGGCCTGTGGAGGAAGATCCAAAAACTCAGTTATTTCTTTTTATTTTTTTCTTTTTCTTTTTCTTTTTTCAGTTATTTTTATTCAGGTTAAGAGAAGGTGTCAAGGCATGAGTACTTGAACATTTCTGGAACATTTATTCACAATTAATATCTGTTCAACCATGATAAAATCCAGACACACAAACACAGGTTCGAATGCACCCAGTTAGTGGGCCAACAAAGGCAGAATGAACTAAGAACGATTTAGGGTTTTTTGTTTGTTTGTTTTAATTGAAGTATAGTTGATTTACAATATTGTGTTAGTTTTTGGTGTACAGCAAAGTGATTCAATTATATATATTTTTTCAGATTATTTTCCATTATAATTTATTGCAAGATATTGAATATAGTTCCCTGTGCTATATCGTAAATCCTTGTTGCTTATCTGCTTTATGTATAGTACTCTGTGTCTGTTAATCCCCCACTCCTAAGTTACCCCTTTCCGCATAACCAAACATGATAATTGTAAGTTTGTTTTCTATGTCTGTGAGTCTGTTTCTGTTCTGTATGTAGATTCATTTGTATCATTTTTTAGATTCCACATATAAGTGATACCATATAATATTTGTTGAGAATGATTTGCTTTTAAGCAAGAATGGATGTTACTTTTGTAACTGACTGTCTCTGAAACATTTCCAAAGGTTTAGTACTTAGTGCTGCTACCCAGTGGGGAATATCACCTTTACAACACTGGCATTTGCTGTCTGATATTTTAGTAACATTTGCAAGGTTTTCTTAGTCTCTCTCTTTTTTTTTTTTTTTTGTGGTACGCGGGCCTCTCACCGTTGTGGCCTCTCCCGTTGTGGAGCACAGGCTCCAGACGCGCAGGCTCAGCAGCCATGGCTCACGGGCCCAGCCGCTCCGCGGCATGTGGAATCCTCCCGAACCGGGGCACGAACCTGTGTCCCCTGCATCGGCAGGCGGACTGTCAACCACTACGCCACCAGGGAGGCCCTCTTAGTCTCTTAAGGAGACTTTATTCCTTTGATTATCCCTCTGACCTGCCTGTGTTCCTTCTTTTGCTCCCTTCTCACTGGCTCTTCCTGCTTCCTTTACACTCGAGTGCTCTGGCTCGAACGATTTCACTAAGTTTCCTCAACCCATCAGCAGTCATTCCCCATTCACCTATCCCCCCCAGCCCTTGACAACCACTTCTCTGTTTTCTTTCTGTATAGAGTTACCTATTCTGGACATTTCACATAAGTGCAGTTGTGCAGTCTGTGGACTTCCATGTCCAGCTTTTTTCACGTCGCATAATTATCCTCAAGGTTCATCCAGGCTGTAGAATGTTATCAGCACTTCATTCTTTTTTATGGCTGAATATATTCCATTATGTGGATATACATTTTATTTATCCATTAAACAGCTGTTTCCACCTTTTGGTTATTATGAATAATGCTGCTATAAACATTTGAGTACAAGTTTTTGTATGAGCATATATTTTCAGTTCTCTTGGGTATATACGTAAGGGTGGAATTGCTGAGTCATATGATAACTCTGTTTTTTAACTTTTGGGGGAATTGCCAAACTGTTTTCCACAGCAGCTGCACCATTTTACATTCCCACCAGCAATCTATGAGGGTTCTATCTTCACATCCTCACCAACACTTGTTATTTTCCTTTATTATTGTTATATTACTACAACTATAGCCATTCTAGTGGGTGTGAAGTGGCTGCTAATTCTTTTTTTCTTCTATTTTAATAGCCAAATTTGAATGAGTATTTCTGTCTATTGTATCAGTTTTCCTTACATCATGCTGTTTCCTGAATCCACCATAAACTGGCTCTCTCTCTTACCACTTTACTTGAAAGTATACTCTATGATAGGACATTAATGACCTCCTAATGACTAAATCCAGTGGCTGAAGTGGACGTTTTTAGTCCATTTCACTTCACTTTAGTTCTCTTAAAAGGAGGTCTCTTCCCATCTCCACCTTGTCCATAGCAAGTGCCACCATTTTCCTAAATCCGAAGCCCAGAAGCTTCAGATCATCTCCGTCTGCTGTACTCAGCCTTCCACAGACTCTTGTAATGACTCTGGATAAATGCAGTCCTTCTTGATTCTGCTCATTGCTTTTGTTTGCTATATCTTCCTATTTAAATCTTAACATTTAATTTAATAATTGGACCATTGCAAGAATCTCCTGTCCTTCCCAGACTCTCCCACAATGTCACTGTTTTAACCATCCCCCTACTCAGAACTTCTCAGCAACTCAAAATGCCTACAGGATAAAACCCAGATTCTTTATTCTGAACTCAGGGCCCTCCACTGGCCCTAACCTGATCCCCCACTTTATTCCCCTTTACTCCTTCTGCAGTAGTAAGACTGGCCTACTTGCTGTCCCTCGACAGTCCCACCTCCCTTGCCCACTTCTCCGTCCTGGTATGTCCTCATTCTCTCTTAGTCCTGGTTCAAATCACACTTTCTCCATCCAGGTTGCCCCTAACCTCCCTAGAAGCATGCCTGCTTCTCCCACCTCTGAAGATCTCTAGCACCAGTGTCCACTCCTCTGATTTACCACTTACATAATTTATAAATTATATAAGTGGTAAAAAGTGATTTACCACTTTTCTATATATTATTTTTTCATTGGCTAGATTTTAGACTGTGAGAAGGCTGAAACTATGTCCTATGTGTTTACCTCTGCCCTTTCTCAGAACTCATACAACTATTATGTGATGGAAAGGAGGAAAAGTTGCAATCTCAGAATCCTTTACTAAGATTTGGATGCAGACAGAGAAGGTCCAGGATAAAGGAGAGTAGAGACTGGAGAAGCTAGTAATATCCTTTGTAGAACATGCAACTTGTTAATTTAAGAAAAGGAATAAAAGGATTGTGGGGTTTTTTTTCTTGTTTCCCTTTCCTATTACAATCTTAGTATAAATTCATTTGAGTTTGTTTTTTTTCCTTAGCAGCTTCATTTAAGATCTGATTCTGACATGAAAATAAAATGTTCTCTTCTTGTGCTAACCATTTTTTGTTTGGTTTTCAGGTTCTGTTTGTCCCCAGACACTGGTGGCATTATGTGGAATCCATTGATCCTGTCACTGTCAGTATAAACTCATGGATTGAGCTGGTATTTTTTTTTTCTAATAAATGTAGTCTCCCTGCTTTTAAGATATACAGTGTCTGTCTATATAACTTGGTGATTAATTTTCACCAACACTCCAATGTTACTTTGTTTTACTGTTCCATAATTTATGTATTCTGTGCTGTTGATGAATAGTGAGGTTGGAAATAGGATTTTTGTGACACACCATTCTCTTTCTTTTAAGGGCACAAAATGGGCCCTGATGTTGGTGTGCCAGGTCTTCTCCCTTGACCAGTGTTGTTAGGAGAATCATGTTGGGCCTGGCTGGATCTGCCACGTGTGTCCCACGTTGCCAGTCCCATCCCCCACCATCTGGGCTGGAAATACTTGCTTCTTGGTTCAGTGTCCTCATTAATAATTGCAGAATTCTCAGTCCTGACTTACACATTTTCTCAGAGCAGTCTTTCAGTGCTAGGTGTTATCATTTTATTTCTCCCAAAGGCTTTTCCCCTCCAATATGCTGTGCTTAATCCTGGTTGCCTGCTCTACTTGACAATTAGAATGGCTTCTCTTATGGCTCAAGTCTGTCTCTTCCACCTGAGGTGTCATTGCATCTTTGTATGCTTTAACCAGAGGCTTTGACTGCACCTGTGCCCTCGTTAACCTGAGGCCTTGAATGCATCTCTGCTCTCCTGTACCCAAAACCTTGATTGCATCTTTCTCCTCTCTTTGGCTGCTGCACCCTCCCCTCACTCAGACTTCATATCCTTAGATAATGGGAAGGGCTTTGGCACAGGGGGAGCATACGGAATATTGTAACAGGAAGCTCTATTGTGTGGCTTAGAAGAGTCGTAACCCTTGGGTGAGAAGTATAATGGGAGATCAATGGACTTACAGTTAGAAATGCTGCTTAACTGATTGCCTTGCTTGGTATCCCCCTTTCTGCTCCAGTGTTCAGAATGTCCCTCTGAAAAGAAGTTGGTCAATTATAGTACTTAAGTCATTTATTTTCTTTTTCTCAGAGATCACATTTTTATGTTGCCTGTAGTCCAATGTCTGAAATCCTTTAATAATATGTATTTGTCTAGTTTTCCAGTTGTATATCGTAGGAAAGTAGTTAAGTTACTGTTACTCTATCACAGCCAGAGGTGGACATCTCAGTTGAATCATTTTTGTGCCCATTATCTGAAATACGTTATTAATGTTTACATTTTTTTAAGATAAGATTTCTTTGTCTCTAAGGGTAGTCAACATACTATTCTTTACTGCATGGTCTTATACATATTAAATAAAAAATACTAGGTGCAGTGCAGAAGGAGAGCCACTGCAGGCCAGCTTCTCCAACTCTGAAGGCACTCCAGGGATTGGAAACCATGAAATCCAAACATCAAAGTGAATGGCTTAATTTGCTATACCTCAACTTATCTTCAAGTGTTAATTAAAATTATCCACAGAAAACTGAATCAAAATTAAAATTAAACACATATATAGAGAAGCAAGAAGAGCTACAGTCCTGCAGCCCGTGGAATGAAAACAACATTCACAGAAAGACAAAATGAAAAGGCAGAGGGCTATGTACCAGATGAAGGAACAAGATAAAACCCCAGAAAAACAACTAAGTGAAGTGGAGATAGGCAACCTTCCAGAAAAAGAATTCAGAATAATGATAGTGAAGATGATCCAGCACCTTAGAAAAAGAATGGAGGCAAAGATTGAGACAATGCAAGAAATGTTTAACGAAGACCTAGAAGAATTAAAGAACAAAAAAACAGAGATGAACAATACAATAACTGAAATGAAAAATACACTAGAAGGAATCAATAGCAGAATAGCTGAGGCAGAAGAACGGATAAGTGACCTGGAAGACAGAATGGTGGAATTCACAGCGGGGAACAGAATAAAGAAAAAAGAATGAAAAGAAATGACGACAGCCTAAGAGACCTCTGGGACAACATTAAACGCAACAACATTCGCATTATAGGGGTCCCAGAAGGCGAAGAGAGAGAGAAAGGACCCGAGAAAATATTTGAAGAGATTATAGTCAAAAACTTCCCTAACATGGGAAAGGAAATAGCCACCCAAATCCAGGAAGTGCAGAGAGTACCAGGCAGGATAAACCAAAGGAGAAACACATAGTAATCAAATTGGCAAAAATTAAAGACAAAGAAAAATTACTGAAAGCAGCAAGGGAAAATTGACAAATAACATACAAGGGAACTCCCATAAGGTTAACAGCTGATTTCTCAGCAGAAACTTTACAAGCCAGAAGGGAGTGGCATAATATATTTAAAGTGATGAAAGGAAAGAAGCTACAACCATATTGTAGATTATTCTACCCAGCAAGGATCTCATTCAGAGATCCTCGGAGAAGGCAAAAGCTTTGCAGACAAGCAAAAGCTAAGAGAATTCAGCACCACCAAACCAGCTCTACAACAAATGCTAAAGGAACTTCTCTAAGTGGGAAACACAAGAGAAGAAAAGAACCTATAAAAACAAACCCAAAACAATTAAGAAAATGGTAATAGGAACATACATATTGATAACTACCTTAAACGTGAATGGATTAAATGCTCCAACCAAAAGACACAGGCTGGCTGAATGGATACAAAAACAAGACCCGTGTATATGCTGTCTATAAGAGACCCACTTCAGATCTAGGGACACATACAGACTGAAAGTGAGGGGATGGAAAAAGATATTCCATTCGAATGGAAATCAAAACAAAGCTTGAGTAGCAATATTCATATCAGATAAAATAGACTTTAAAATAAAGAATGTTACAAGAGACAAGGAAGGACACTCCATAATGATCAAGGGGTCAATCCAAGAAGAAGACATAACAATTATATATGCACCCAACGTAGGAGCACCTCAATACATAGGGCAAATGCTAACAGCTATAAAAGAGGAAATCGACAGTAACACAATAATAGTGGAGGACTTTAACACCTCACTTACACCAATGGACAGATCATCCAGACAGAAAATTAATAAGGAAACAAAAGCTTTAAATGACACAATAGACCAGATAGATTTAATTGATATTTATAGGACATTCCATCCGAAAACAGCAGATTACACTTTCTTCTCAAGTGCACACGGAACATTCTCCAAGATAGATCACATCTTGGGTCACAAATCAAGCCTCAGTAAATTTAAGAAAATTGAAATCATATCAAGCATCTTTTCTGATCACAGCGCTATGAGATTAGAAATAAATTACGGGAAAAATACGTAAAAAACACAAACACATGGAGGCTAAACAGTACATTACTAAATAACCAAGAGATCACTGAAGAAATCAGAAAATACCTAGAGACAAATGACAATGAAAACACGACAGTCCAAAACATATGGGATGCAGCAAAAGCAGTTCTAAGAGGGAAGTTTATAGCAATACAATCCTACCTCAAGAAGCAAGAAAAATCTCAAACAATCTAACCTTACACCTTAAAGAACTAGAGAAAGAACTACAAACAAAACCCAAAGTTAGTACAAGGGAAGAAATCGTAAAGATCAGAGCAGAAATAAATGAAATAGAAACAAAGAAAACAATAGCAAAGATCAATAAAACTAAAAGCTGGTACTTTGAGAAGAAAAACAAAATTGACAGACCTTTAGCCAGACTCATCAAGAAAAAGAAGGAGAGGACTCAAATCAATAAAATTAGAAATGAAAAAGGGGAAGTTACAACGGACACCGTAGAAATACAGAGCATCCTAAGAGACTACTACAGGCAACTCTATGCCAATAATATGGACAACCTGGAAGAAATGGACAAATTCGTAGAAAGGTATAACCTTCCAAGAGTGAACCAGGAAGAAATAGAAACTATGAACAGACCAATCACAAGTAATGAAATTGCAACTGTGATTGAAAATCTTCCAACAAACAAAAGTCCAGGACCAGATGGCTTCACAGGTGAATTCTATCAAACATTTAGGGAAGAGCTAACACCCATCCTTCTCAAACTCTTCCAAAAAATTGCAGAGGAAGGAACATTCCCAAACTCATTCTATGAGGCCACCATCACCCCGATACCAAAACCAGACAAAGATACTACAAAAAAAGAATATTACAGGGCTTCCCTAGTGGCGCAGTGGTTGAGAGTCGGCCTGCCGATGAAGGGGACACGGGTTCGTGCCCCGGTCCGGGAAGATACCACATGCCGCAGAGCGGCTAGGCTCGTGGGCCATGGCCCCTGAGCCTGTGTGTCTGGAGCCTGTGCTCCGCAACGGGAGAGGCCACAACGGTGAGAGGCCCGCGTACCGAAAAAAAAAAAAAAGAAAAAATTTGTATGGAGACACAAAAGACCCCAAATAGCCAAAGCAGTCTTGAGGGAAAGATACGGAGCTGGAGGAATCAGACTCCCTGACTTCAGACTATACTACAAAGCTACAGTAATCAAGAAAATATGGTACTGGCACAAAAACAGAAATATAGATCAATGGAACAGGATAGAAAGCCCAGAGATAAACCCACTTATCTATGGTCAACTAATCTATGAGAAAGGAGGCAAGGATATACAATGGAGAAAAGACAGTCTCTTCAATAAGTAGTGCTGGGAAAACTGGACAGCTACATGTAAAAGAATGAAATTAGAATACTAACACCATACACAGAAATAAACTCCAAATGGATTAAAGACCTAATTTAAGACCAGATACTATAAAACTCTTAGAGGAGAACATAGGCAGAACACTCTTTGACATAAATCACAGCAAGATCTTTTTTGACCCACCTCCTAGAGTAATGGAAATAAAAACAAAAATAAACAAATGGGAACTAATGAAACTTAAAAGCTTTGCACAGCAAAGGAAACTATAAACAATACAAAAAGACAACCCTTAGAATGGGAGCAAATATTTGCAAACGAATCAACAGACAAAGGATTAATCTTCAAAATATATAACAGCTCATGCAGCTCAATGGTAAATAAACAAACAACCCAATCAAAAAATGGGCAGAAGACCTAAATAGACTTTTCTCCAAAGAAGACGTACAGATGGCCAAGAGGCATATGAAAAGCTGCTCGACATTACTAATTATTAGAGAAATGCAAATCAAAACTACAATGAGGTATCACCTCACACCGGTTAGAATGGGCATCATCAGAAAATCTACAAACAACAAATGCTGGAGAGGGTGTGGAGAAAAGGGAACCCTCTTGCACTGTTGGTGGGAATGTAAATTGATACAGCCACTATGGAGAACTACCATATGACCCAGCAATCCCACTACAGGGCATATACCCAGAGAAAAACATAGTTCAAAAAGACATATGCACCCCAATGTTCATTGCAGCACTATTTACAATAGCCAGATCATGGAAGCAACCTAAATGCCCATCAACTGACAAATGGATAAAGAAGATGCGGTACATATATACAATAGAATATTACTCAGCCATAAAACGGAATGAAATTGGGTCACTTGTAGAGACGTGGATGGACCTAGAGACTGTCATACAGAGTGAAGTAAGTCAGAAAGAGAAAAACAAATATTGTATATTAATGCATATATGTGAAATCTAGAAACATGGTACAGATGAACCGGTTTGCAAGGCAGAAATAGAGACACAGATATAGAGAACAAACGTATGGACACCAAGGGGGGAAAGCAGGCGGGCGGGGAGTGGGGGGATGAATTGGGAGATTGGGATTGACATATATACACTAATATGTTTCAGATAGATAACTAATAAGAAACTGCTGTATAAAATAAACCTTTAAAAATACTATACATGAAAAAAAAGAAAGAAAGAAATTCTGCTTGCAGCACGCTGTATTGGAATCAGAGCAAATATCAAGGTAGAATGCATGGAGTTCACTTCCACTCCCAGGAGTTCACTTCCACTCCCAGTGCCAAAGTCACGTCTACAATAGCCTTACAGATGCTTTGCCTCCCAAGATAGCTCATTCCATCGTGGAGCTGTCACCTGCCTGCTTGTAACCATACCCATTACTTCTAAAACTATACAGAATTTTTTTTTTTCTGTTTTAACTATTTGAAGGGGACACTTTTTATGGCTGGCGTCTTCCATTCAGCATAATGTTTTCAAGAATCATCCATGTAGTAGCATGTATCAGTACTTCATTCCTTTTTTTTATGGCTAAAAAATTTTTTATTGTACAGATATACCACATTTTGTTTATCCACTAATCAAGTGATGGACGTTTGGGTTGTGTCTACTTTTGGTTATTATGAATAACGCTACTGTTAATATTCATGTACAAGTTTTTGTGTGGATGTATGCTTTCATTTCTCTTGGTATGTACCTAGGAGTGGAGTTGCTGGGTCATATGGTACATCAGCCAAGGCAGGCCAGCAGGCTGGGAATTCAGACAAGAGTTAAAGTTGCTGTCTGGAGTCCAAAATCTGTAGAACAGGCTGGCAGGCTGGAAACTCACTCAGGATTTCTGTTGCAATCTTGAGGCAGAATCTCGTCTCCAGAAAACCTTAAATTTTACTCCTGTGGCCTTCAACTGATTGGATGAGGTCCACCCACGTTATTGAGGATAATCTCCTTTTACCTAAAGTCAGCTGATTATAAATGTTAATCGCATCTACGGAACACCTTCACGGCGACATCTAGACTAGTGTTTGACTAGACAGTTGGTCACCATAGCCTAGCCAAGCTGACTTATAAAATTAACCGTCTGGTAACTCAACATTTAACCTTTGGGGAATTGCCAGGCTGTTTTTCAAAGCAGCTGTACTGTTTACATTCCCACCAGCAATTTGTGAAGATTCTGATTTCTTCATATCCTCGCCAACGCTTGTCGTTACCTGGCTTATTATAGCCTTCCTAGTGTGAAGTGGTATCTCATCCTGGGGATTTGCCTTTGTTTTATTAATTTAGTATTATGTTTCTAAGATTCATCTGTGTTGTCACACGTAGCTGGTCATTCATTTTCACCATGATATAATATCCTCTTGTGTTAATGTACTACAATTTGATTCACTTTTCTGTTGATGGATAATTGGGTTGTTTCCAATTTCTTTTGCTTTTATAAATAGAATATTCTTGTACACATGTGCAAGAGTTTCTCTAGAGAATATGTATATATGTATATATCTAGGAGTGGAGTTGCTGGTCTATAGGGTACACAATACTCAAGTTTATAAAATAATGCCTACATGTTTTTCCACCATCAACAAGATTTCTGTCAAGCACATTTCTCCACCGTTTGGAATTATCAGACCCTCTTTTGCCAGTTTCATGGGTTTCTTGATTTGCATTTCCCTGATTATGAATGAAGCTAAGCCTATTTTCTTGTGTTTTTAACCTTATAATTGTTCTTTTTTTGACATGTTTGTCTTCATGTCTTTTGCCCATTTAAAAAAAATCAGGTCATTTGTCTTATTGATCTGTGCAGATTCTTTATATATTCTGCATATTCATCTCCTATCACTTATATATGTTACAGACATCTGGCTTGTCTTTTCCTTTATGGTATCTTTTGATGAACGAAACTATTGATTTTAATGTAATTTATCACTAGGAATTCCCTGGCAGTCCAGTGGTTGGGACTCTTTGCTTTCATTGCCGAGGGCCTGGGTTCAATCCCTGGTTGGGGAACTAATATCCCACAAGCCACACAGCGTGGCCAAAAAAAAAAAAAAGATTGCCAAAAAAAGAAAAATTTTTTTTTTTTTTTTTTGCGGTACGCGGGCCTCTCACTGTTGTGGCCTCTCCCATCGCAGAGCACAGGCTCTGGATGCGCAGGCTCAGTGGCCATGGCTCACGGGCCCAGCCGCTCCGCAGCATGTGGGATCCTCCCGGACCGGAGCACAAACCCGTGTCCCCTGCATCAGCAGGCAGACGCTCAACCACTGCACCACCAGGGAAGCCCCAAAATTTTACATATATATACACATATATATATAATGTAATTTATCATTAACACCATAGTTTATACTTACTGTCTCTTTTAAAAGACCTTTTTAGATATTTAGTCATCTCATTATTGTGGCCAAGAATGTTTATTATAATTATTTCCTGTTCCTCAAGAAATTAGCTTATCAAAATGATCCTCTATAGCAGGGGTCCCCAACCCCCGGGCCGTGGACCGATACTGGTCCACGGCCTATTAGTAACCAGGCCGCACAGCAGAAGGTGAGCAGCGGGCAAGCGAGCAAAACTTCATCTGCCGCTCCCCATTGATCCCCATCGCTCGCATTACCGCCTGAACCATTGCTCATGTTACTGCCTGAACCAATCCACCCCCCACATCCCGTGGAAAAACTGTCTTCCGTGAAACCGGTCCTTGTGCCAAAAAGGTTGGGGACCACTGCTCTACAAGGGATTATTCCTTTGTCTGTAATACTCTTTTTTTTTTTTAACTTTAAACATGTCAGAGAATGGAAAATATTGGGGAAAAAACCACAAGGTGGTTCATACTTAAGGTCTATGTCTTATAGACAGCATACACACTTAAATTTGGTTGGTGAAATATTCTGAAACTCTTCTAGGTGGCAGAGGGGAGTGAATACATAAAAATTGTGGCCTGCCAACAACATATTCCTTCAGTAACAAATCTTACGTTAATGAGAGAACGGAACACACAATTAAGAGACTCTACTCTGTTTTAAGCAATGAGACACAGAGACAAATGAAGAAATGTGTCTTTTTTTAACCTTGATTTAGGAAGAGGACCACCAAGCCCGGGTAGAAGAGGCAATCACCCGCATGCTTGTGTGTGCCCTGAAAACTGCAGAGAATCCACATGATACGAGAGCTTGGTTAAACCCAACTGAGGTAGGTCCCTTCTGGTTTTCATCATGGCAGTTAGTATCCTGTGATAAACCAATCCCGGCTGGAACATTTGTTTTCCGATTTATGTAAGTGCCTATAACCATTTTAAAGAGTCTTTCTTTTTCCTTAGGTTGAGGAAACATCCCATGAAGTCAATTGTCGCTACTTAAATGGAGCCGTTTCTGCCTTTTTTGATCATTATGGAACATCTAAGGTAGTGGAAACCCAAGCGCTGAGCACAGACGGAGAGTACGTGATAAAGGAAGAATTAAACGTGCACAGCCACGTGGAGGTAGAACAAACTAGTAGCCACAACTTAACCTTGGGAACAGTAAAACAGGAGGCAGCAAGTCCCTTTGGTCCTGATCTGGTTCCTGTGATACCAGGTTCCCAAGAACCACCCTCAGAAAGAGGAGGCATGTTTGCAAGTGATGGTGAAGACTTTGTTGGCAAAAATGGAAAACGCTTTGGAAAATTGCATTATACCAAGAGACAACGAATGATGAGTGAAAGTGAGAATGCAGTTGTGGAACAAATTGCTTCAAATAGTACTGTGGCCCCTTCCCAAACATTCATTTCTACAGATGACTTGCTGGATTGCTTGGTGAGTCCACAGGTAACCAGGATAGTGGCACAACTTTTGATTCAAGGAAAAAGTTTGCGACTCTAATAGAAAATAACTTTTTCAGTAATACTTTAAGAATATTTTTTAAATAATATAGTTTTAAAATAAAAGATGAAATGGCAAAAGGGCAATTTGCATATGCTTATAAATGTCCTGTTCTCACCTAATTAACATTTTAGTCTCTTGCCACCTTCTTGCATACACATTGCTCTTTGGACAACCTGGCTCTTTGTTATTGGTAGGCCTCTTTCTTCAGTGCCTTTGCCTTTCCTTTCCTATCTCATCAGCCTATCTCAAATGTAAGCCCCTAGTGTTCTCACCAAGAAATAGTCTCTCCATCAGCAGGGGTCACCTGCTGCTTGTTTTTGTAAATAAGGTTGTATTGGAACACAGCCATGCCATTCATTTACATATTGTCTGTGGTGGCTTTAGGGTTACGGTGGCAGAGCTGAGTGGTGACAGAGGCAGTATGGCTCGAAAAGCTGAAAATATTTTAAAAGTTTGCTAACTCCTGATCTAATGCATCCATTGGGTGAATTGTAGCTTTTTGGGAGGTAGGGGTGCGGTGGTTAATTTCAGTAGATATCATGGATTCTTTGTCATAAGATGGTGTGGGAAGATTTATGATTGTTTTAAGTTCTTGATCTCTTAATTCAAATGCAGGTTGAAGTCTAGCCTTGATCTGAAGTGATCACATTTCTCAAATCCGTAGAATTCTCACTGGTTAACCCCTGTAATCCAGAGCAGAATACCAATCAGGAGAAAAGTAGGTGGGGGCCCAATAAGAGGCCTCCTTGTGTAAGGAACTGGGACATCTAGGAACACCAGCCCTGGAATAAAAAGGACCAAATGCTACTGACTCCTGAAACTAACTAAAAGCTTGGCTTAGTGAACTTGATCCCACTCTCATTACATTTTCAATATGTGGGGTAATTATTATCATTACCGTCTAAGTAAGAATTTAAAAATTATAAAAACATATTGAACTCAGTAACCATTCAAAACAGAAAAGATACACAAAGTCACCTTTTAAGAAGAATTGACTACTGGCCCCATCCTTCTCAGGTCAAACTGATGGTACCAGTAAATCCCAAGAGAGTACGTACTTTCTGGGAGAAAGGAGGAAGGGAGATGAACATGCCCAGGAAAAGAAGGATCTGAAAAAAGACCCTTCTGTAGCACTTACCACCATCTGACTACTATATATTTGCCTATTTATTTGATTACTATCTCCCCCAACGAGAATGTCACTGCCTGAAGGTTTGGACTTTGTTTTGATGATTGTATATTTGCAGAGTCTTGATCAGTGCCCAGCACATGGTAGGTGCTGCTTAAATATTTGAGTGGATTTTTTAAAAAGGAGACCTTGTTGGCCGATACTCCTTCAGAAACACTGGGGCAGAGGATGTTGTGGCTAAAGGTGAGATGTCTGTTACCTGTAGTAGGTATATATCCCTATCGCAGAAATAGACATTTGTCTTCAGCTATATATTTTTTTTTTACACCTGCCCTCACTGAGAGCTCCCCCATACCCTCCTTTACACAGAATTCCCTCCCCCGCTCCCTCCCCCAGGGTTCCCTCACCGGCTCCCTCCCAGATATTTTATTATATTTGCTACTACTTGGACCAGTGTTTTTCAAGTTGTAGATTGTGACCCATTAACAAGTCATAAAATCAATTTAGTGGGTGAGACCAGCATTTTTTTTTAATGTAGCAGGATATGTAATTTCAGTTAATTCAATAGTAAATATAAGTATTATTTTGTGAAACTGTCCAGGAAAAATTGTTTTCAGAGTAAATATACTTCATAAATCTTTTCAGTTATATCTGTGTGTATACTGGGCCTGATATAAAATGTATTTCTTAGTGTACGTTAGGGTCAGAAAGGTTTGAAAGCTGTTCTGAGGGCAAAGTATTGATTTCAGTTAGAGGTAATAGTTTCTGGCATGCAGAGACCTGGGTAGAGAGTTTAAGACATTGATATGAATGCATTCGAAATGTAAATGGGTGTTGGGAGATAATTTCCTAATTTTGTAGAGATAGAGATTATGACACGGCAAGAGATCCTGGCTATCTGCAACTGGGGAGTGTGGGAAGGAGAAAAGACAGTCAAAGGGAGAGATGGTCAGCCACCAAGTAGGGTCCCATTTCATCCTGCATTTCTCAGAAGAGCCTGCCCGAATGAGTGAACTCAATTATTAAATATTAATACTTTGACCCTCCAGGGGTTAGAGGGATTGAAGTGTTACACCTAAAGTTACAGTATCCACGTGTAAGCAGGGTGATCTATCCGGAAGGCAAAGTAGCTAGGGCCCCTGAGCTTTTAGGGTCTACAGAAATGTTTTAGTTTCTTTAAAAATAAAAAAAAAGAATATAATCTAGTTTCGATTACCTTCACGTTTATACCAATGCAGTAGCGAAGTATCATGTTTAATACTTTTCATGGAGTAAGGGGCCTACAAAGGCAAAATTGCCTGGGGCCCATGAAAGTCCTAAGCAGCTCTGGGTATCAGGGATATCAGAATCATTTGAGGGGCTTGCTGAAGATGCAGATCTGGGTACCACTCTAGAGCTATAGAATTTGCCTCCTTTGGGATGGGCCAGATTTTGCAGTCTCAGCAAGCACCTGAAGTGCTTCAAATAGCAAAGAAGTTTAAGAATCTCTGGCCCTGGAGTAGACCACCAAGACCTAACACAGGCTCAAAGTGGGCGTGTTTTAGCAGGGGCTACTTCTTGGGGTCAATCCGCCCTTCAGATTTACTGAACTAAAGCTGTACTGTGCCCTTCCTGTAATTTTCAGCTGAATGCTATTGATACTGTGAGGATCCCTTGATGCTGTCATGTTTCGTTGTGGTCTTTTATCAGCAGTGGCCTGTGTTTATCATCAAGCTCTCCTGTATTTGCCCTAAAGGATAAAGATGTTTAACCACCAAATAACATTTTCCAAGCATTTTATTCAAAAAGGAGGAAATATTTATTTTTAAAAGTTTTTATTGAAGTATAGTTGATGTATATTATGTGTTGCATGTGTGTACAACAACACAGTGATTCACAATTTGTAAAGGTTGTACTCCATTTAAATACTGGCCATGTTCCCTGTGTTGTATGACATATTTCTTTAGACTGAGGGTAACTATAACATTTACAGACTGAATCATCATACTTGGTGCAATACACCCTGATATTCAGCCTTGCCTAAGTTAACCAAACCACTGGAGAACAAGAACAAATTAGAGAGCACGTCTCTCCTTTTTTATTTCTTACATTCATTGTCAAGCCCAAGTTCAGATGCCAGTGGCTGGGAAGCTACTCCTAAGCAATAAGAAGTCTTTGCCAATCCCCTTAAAAAACAGCAACAGCAAGAAAAATGTCAGGACGTCTGTGTTTAATGAAGCAGCAGCTATGGCCCCCTCAACCTCCTTTTCTTGAAATGCAGGCATTGCTCCCTGGGGCCAAGAAAGGGTGCCTTTATCCTCCTGGTGACCCCTAGCATCCAAGTTTATCATCCGTCCTGGCTCCCCATGGGCATAGCTCTGGCCTCTTGGCCTATAGAGCTTCAAATGAAGAGACTCTACAATGAAAGCCAAAGCCAGAAGGGACAAGGCCAAGGAAATATGAGGATAATTCACAGATTGTCTGAGATATTCCTGAATCAGTAACATTAATCTAGAAGCCATGTTCTATAGTGGGAAGAGCAAGGGGCTTGATGACACAGAGACCCAGATTCAGTTGCTGGCTCTGAGGCCTGTTACCCAGGTGACTTAAGGCAAGGAAGCTTCTCGTGTTCTGAGCATCAGTTTCCTCGGCTTTAAAATGGGGGTACAATTCTTACAAGAGTGTTTGGGGGAAGAAAATAAATACTGTTATGTGAAAGCACCTCTTATAGTACCTGGTTAATGTAGGCACTCAATAAACAGTTTTAGAGTCTGAAATTTACCTGAGGAAGTTAAAAAAGAAACTTTCCATTACTATCCTATAGCTACTGAGTTAGCAAATTAGTAATATGACTGCTTAAGTCCTTTGGTTTATTTATGCACAAGGCTTTAAAATCATCAAAAGCTAGGCTGCCAAGGAAAATGTGCTATTTAATACCCTCAGATTCATTTAATCTTAACATAGTAGAAGGGGTTCATACTGAAAATATAGCAGGCATTATCCCTTTTTTCCACTGGGCAGAACTAAGACCATGAATAAAAGTTATAAAAAGGCAGATTTGGGTTCAACTTTAGAAAGGACCAATCGGAAACAGGGCTGCTGCACTGCACAACTCCATGGGATACAGCTCACCTAGTCCCCAAGCTAGACCACAGCCCCCTGGACTGTGCAGGACATGGCTGCACTACAGTCCCAGAGCCCTGACCAGAGCTGTCCCACATGTCCATAGGCTGCTTTGTGAAAAAGCTCCCTGCCATGGAATCTCATCGATTTGAGGCAAAGTGACAATAAGTCAACGGTGTTGAAGAGATGGTTCCCACTTTGGTTAGGAGTCTGACAGGGCTTCTTCATTCTTAAGTGGTTTATGAAACACTTATGCAGCATCTGTTGTACATCAGGCACAGACCTCAGCCCAGGGATAAGGAAAATTAGACACCATCCCTGCACCCAGGGAAGACAGCAGCCCCACCCACTTAGTAATACTGTGCTCCCCACAGCAGTATGGAGTCCTGACATGATACCAGCTGTCTCTCAGTGGCAGCTGAGGTTATATCACTGTGTCCTCTGCCTTTAAGATTAATGTTATTCTTATATGTGGAATCTAGAAAAATGCTACAGATGAACCTATTTTCAGGGCAGGAATAGAGATGAAGACGTAAAGAACGGACGTGTGGACGTGGAGGGGGACGTGGGGGTGGGATGAACTGGGAGATTGGGATTGACATGTATACATTACCAGTGTAAAATAGATGGCTAGTGGGTACCTGCTGTATAGCACAGGGAGCTCAGCTCAGTGCTCTGTGGTGACCTAGATGGGTGGGATGGCGGGAGAGGGGGGGAGATCCAAGAGGGAGGGGATATATGTATACACATAGCTGATTCACTTGGTTGTACAGCAGAAACGAACACGACATTGTAAAGCAACTATACCCCGATTAAAAAAAAAAGAAAGATTAATGTTATACTCTCCTTCCTGGAAATAAACACCTGTACGTCTACAGATGTGACATCCATGGTTGAGGACACACAGTTGTAACTCTAAGTTATCCAATTAAATTCTCAAATTCTCAAGATAGGTTCATTCCAGTTTTGAAAGAGAAGCTGGAGAATGTCTGATTTCAGTGACAAGGGTCCTCTGATCTTAGAAAAAGCTGTTAAGAGAAAGAAAACCTACAGCTTGCTTTACAGTTAGCTATGTATAGATGAATAATATCTTCTGCAAAGGATACCAAAATGTTAACATCTAAAAGTAATGAGGTACTCTGGGTAAGCCTGGTAGTCATAAAATACCACAAATAAATTTGGATTTTGCACACAATCTGTGACAGTGTCATATGAGTCAGTAGGATTTTGGGGGTCCTTTAGAGGAGGCACGATTAATGACTTGTTTCCAACTGTGTAGGATCCAGTGAGTACTCGCACATAATACATATGCTTCTTCCCATTTGCGTCCGGTCTGGAGTATGTATCACTGGCAGAATAATGGGCACTGACAGCGAAATAGGTTCCCTTTCCATATGCCGTAGCTGTGAAGAGAAAAACAAAACATCTTTAAGGATTTCAATTTAGTCTATAATTTGACATGTTGACCCAATATGTCAAATAATGTTAAAATAATGTTCAGTTCTCTCTAAAGCTGCTTTTAATTTTTTTTGTGTGTTTTTTCTTTTTTCATTTTTTTTGGTTATGTTGAGTCTTCGTTGCTGCGTGCAGGCTTTCTCTAGTTGAGGCGAGCGGGGGCTACTCTTCGTTGTGGTACGCGGGCTTCTCATTGCAGTGGCTTCTCTTGTTGCGGAGCATGGGCTCTAGGCACACAGGCTTCAGTAGTTGTGGCACGTGGGCTCTAGAGCGCAGGCTCAGTAGTTGTGGCGCACGGGCTTAGTTGCTCTGTGGCATGTGGGATCTTCCTGGACCAGGGCTCGAACCCGTGTCCCCTGCATTGGCAGGCGGATTCTTAACCACTGTGCCACCAGGGAAGTCCCTGGTTTTTTATTCTTAAAAATCATTCCCCCGCCCTGGAGGGCCAGTCAGTCCCTTCGGGATGAAATACAGTGAGTCTAACCTAAAACTTTGGCTGTAACATGGCCCCCAACAATGAGAGAACACAACACCATCCATACTGTCCCCAGCCAGCTTGGGTTCTCATGGCTGACACCTCATTTGAAGCAGCCAGATTACTTGCGTCCTTACCATTCTTTCCAGCATAACTGCGGTTAAAGCCTTTTCCGTTCACAAGTGTCACTGAGTTGGCATCTGTCCCATGGAAGAGCAGCTTCTCATTTATTAACTGGCCATTTTTGGCGTCCATGTTGTTTTTCTTTGTCTGGTAGTGTTTCCAGAGCTCTGGATTCTGGATCCTCTCAATCTGCAAATCAATAAGGAAAAATTTGCGTCAGTGCCAAGGGCCCTTGGCAAGATACAACAGATGAAACACGACCATTATTTCTCATAAGTATATACAAATTACAATAAACAGCAAATTCAATGCCAGATGGCAAATTTCTACATTCAGAAGTCTTTTTAGATCCAGAGTTTCACAGAAACAGGCCTTGGTAAGAACGTTAATTTAATTTTAAACATCTTTTATGTACCACATGAGAGCAGACAATGTTTAGGATCTTAAGTCCTCATTATTTGAACTTGGCTGACCAAAGCCTCTTCAACTCCTAACTGCTCCTGTTGCCATCTACCTCACTATGTCACTTTGTCTCTCTCCTCCAGTGAGAGTATTCTAATAGTGGGAGAAGCACTAGTGTCTAGGCAAGAAGGAAATTAATTAGTGAAAATTAATCTCTGGTCCAGTTGGAAGAGTGGGGCATGAATCCTGGTGGGAGGGGATCTGGTTATAGACCAAAGTGGCCATGCTCTGACCATACTCTTTGGCCTCCAGGGCTGTGGTGGAAACTCCTTGGGTCTTGGATTGCAGATCAGTTTTTACACTCCCCTAATCACCAGGTGGTGGCAGTTTCATAAGGTTGACTTGGGAAAGAGTGAAGGGTGGGTAAGGGAGGCAAGGACCCTCATGGACAGGCACAAGGTGAAGGTTCCATGTGGTCAGAATCTTCCAGTCCAGGGAACTCTCGAGTCTGACACTATTATTACCTGCCTTTATTGGGTTCTTCTTCTTTTTTTTTTTTTTTTCAGTTTTGGGTTTCCCGTTTTTAATTAAGATACAATTAATACAACTTAATACAATTAAGTTTGCAGGCTTCTCTGGTGGCACAGTGGTTAAGAATCCACCTGCCAATTCAGGGGATGTGGGTTCGAGCCCTGGTCAGGGAAGATCCCACATGCCGCATGCACCACAACTACTGAGCCTGGGCTCTAGAGCCCACGAGCCACAACTACCGAGCCCTTGTGCCACAACTACTGAAGCCTGGGCACCTAGAGCCCGTGCTCCGCAACAGGAGAAGCCACCACAATGAGAAGCCCATGCACCGCAACAAAGAGTAGCCCCCACTTGCCGCAACTAGAGAAAGCCCACGTGCAGCAACGAAGACCCAGTGCAGCCAAAAATAAATAAAGTTAATTAATTGAAAAAAAAAAGATACAGTTTGTCCTCTAGTTCCAAGTCTCAGCATTATCATGTATTTTGTTGATCCAATTTATAATCTTAAATTTTATTTTTCCTTTTACCTACAACTGAGTTTCTAATCTTCAAACTACTTCCAATTTATTTCTATTTACTTTAAATCTTATTTATTTTACTGATTTTTAAAAGCCTTAAAATTTTATTCACACCGAGTTTTGAAACCATTCTTAATTTCTTAGTCCTTTTATTCTTGTTTCTCACCCTTTTTTAGTATATATGCTGAAGTGAGCACAAACCCTTTTAAAATTTAATAACCACACAAAGAAAATTATTTCAAGTAATTTTGAACACAGTAATCTGAGTCTGTATTCCTAGTAGGATAAATTCTAAGCTTTACTTAGTAGGCTGGCTTTAGCAGCAGGCTTCTGGCTATGATAGACTACTTGTATCAGACCAAACTTCTTGCCAACAGCTACTAGAAGAGCTAGTGGGAAAAAAGTCTGTTTGAAGGCAACAAGGATTTGAGCCAAGTTCCTGGAGAGAAGGGAAGTGCAGAGTGAAACAAAGTCAGAAGATAACAGAGTAACTTCTTCAAAGTGCTTAAAGAAAATGACTACCAATTCAGAATTTTGTACCCAGCAAAAATATCCTTCAAAGAATGAGGGTGAAATAAATTTTCAGACAAACAGAGAATTCATCACTACCAGACCTGCACTAGAAGAAATACTAAAGCCAGAGGAAAATGACCCCAGATGAGGCACAGAAATACAAGAAGGACTGAAAAGTAGTGGGATGAAAGGGTAAATATGTATATAAAATTATATACATATTATATACACACACACACACATATCTGAGTCACTTTGCTGTATACCAGAAACTAACAGTATTGTAAATCAACAATAGTTCAATAAAAGTAAATAAATAAATAAAGCTTCTTTGATGCCTCACCTACAAAATATATTCTTGCAAAAAATATTCATCTGAATTTACCCAAGCCTTTCAACCTAACTCCAAGCTTACCATAAATAAAGCGGATAGAGGAATAAATTAAATGACACCATGGGCAATCAGACAAACCTAGAATCTGTAAGAAAACTGCTTGGATTCTTAAAAAATCTAGGTGAGACACAGCCAGAATGTGGAACATTCTACAATACAACTAGCTTAAACTCTTCTAAAATTTCAATATCATGAAATACAATGTTTAAAAATGCAGGAGTACTGTTCTATATCAGAAGAGATGAAGGAGACACAATGACAAAATGCAATGTGTGAGTCCAGATTGGGGGCAGGGATTGGGAGGAAGTTATAAGAAAGCTGTTTTGAGCAACGGGTGATTTGAATATTGACCTTCTATTGGATATTATTATAAAGGATAATGATATTTGTGTTATTTAAGAGAATGTTTCTATTCTTAGGATACATATGCTATAATATTTAGGAGTGTCATGATATCTGCAACTTACTTTCAATTGTTTCAGGAAAAACAGAGAGTGAGGGGAAAAAAAGCAAATGTTACAAAATTGTTGAATCTAGGTGGAAGTTCATGGGTGTTAAAAAATCTTAGTCACAAGACATGACAGTCATGAAGGATGACAGACCACCCATTTTTCATGTTAGCGCTTTTGCACTACTAGACACCTCCACAGAGGTGCCTTAAGTACAGCCTAGCTCTGCTTTTACTGATGTCATAGACTGGGATTTCACATAAGATTTTATTTGAAAAAAGGGTTCCACTACAAAAGGGTAGTGAAGTCATTTCTCTGGTGAAGGTCTGCCAACACATGGTAAGACTCCAGGGCCCAGTGCAGACATTTCTGGTCAACTGGGTGGTCCTGCTCAATTTGGACTTGACATCTCATCACAGTGTGCCAGTCAGCCACTCCCAGAGGACTGTAATTGGTATCTTTAATGAAATTGTCTCAGAACCAGACCATGAAAGAGCTGCGTACTTGAATTACATTTTCTTGGTACCACATATAATTGTTTTGCTCAACGTACAGGGATCTATCTACTTGGCAAGGTTATTTATTCTTCCAGTTTTATTAAGATATAGTTTACGTTCATATAGCACTGTATAAGTTTAAGATGTACAGCATAGTGGTTTGACTTACATATATCATGAAAAGATCATCGTAAGTCCAGTGAACATCCATCATCTCATATAGATACAAAATTAAAGGAATTTTTTCCTTGTGATGAGAACTCCCAGGATCCACTCTCCCAACAACGTTTACACATAATATAGTGTATGAAAGCACTGTTGATTGTATTTATCATGTTGTACATTACATCCCCAGTACTCATTTATCTTATAACTGCAAGTTTGTACCTTTTGCCTACCTTTCATCCAGTTCCCTCTCCCTGTACCCCGTCTCTGGTAACCACAAATCTGATCTCTTTTTCTATGAGTTTGTTTATTTTTGAAGTATAACCTACAACACTGCTAGTTCCTGTTACACAGCATAGCGATTCAATACTTCCATATATTTCAAAATGATCACCAAGATAAGCCCAGCCATGATCAGTCACCGTACAAAGATATAATTATTGACTATATTACCCACACTGCACATTTCATACCTGTGACTCAGCAATCTCTCTAACCTATTCCTCTCCTTCCTACATTGAGGGATTAAAAACAAATGGTATAAAATTTGATACTGAATTTACTGTGAGGATGATTCTGAAGATATTCTCTAGTACTTATTCACAGGAGAACTCTTTCAGGAGTCAGTCTCAGTATTGTGAAAAACTGTTGAGTCTCCTGATCAAATGCTTTGCTCTTTGATTTATGGACATTATGAATCTTATAGCTGAGTGTTTACTTCTTTACTTTGTCTACTAGGAAGATCAAGGACAAATTTGAGGGCCTCCTCTAGTAACTATCTAGGACGTCATGTTATGTATTTTTGTGAACTAACAATACCTCTGTAATTATCTTAATTTCCCTGCCCTACTTTTCTTTTTGTCCATATTTATGTTATCTGAAGGTATATCTTTGCAGTACGCTTCAAATCTTTTTTGAATTATTATGTAATAATAATAATATATGTATTATTAAGTACATGAATAAACAGAGTGGTGGCAGTACAAATAGGGAATAAGAGAAAATTTGCAAAGAAAGACAATGCAGGCCTTACTGGCAGACTTGTTATTACAGATGAAGGGAAGGTACTCAAGGATCTCTAGCTTTACTCAGAAAGTGATGGAACCAAAGACAGAAAGCAGGAAGGAAGGGGAAATGATGAGATGAGTTAGATTTTAGGGAAATTGATTTAGCAGACAGATATTCAAGTGGAGACTTTTTTAGGCCACTTGGGAACTCAAGTTCTAGAGCTTGAGTCAAAGATCCAGGTCGGTGATGTTGATTTGAGAGCTATCAACACTGAAATAATAGCTGCAGCCAAGAAGAGTAAAAACGTTCCCTGGTGAACTGCAGAGACAGAATACCAAAATATAAATCCTGTGGGTTACCTAGGATTAGGGGTTTAGAGGAAGAACAGATGCCAGTGAAAATGAAAGGAACATTAGTTAAAGAAGGAGAAGAAAGCATCAAAATAATACTGTCCTAGAAGTCAAGGGAGAAAAATAATTTCAAAAAGGAAACTTTCTAAATTAATGTTTAAAAGCAGAAGATGCCAAAATAAGGGAAATGAACAGGGAAAGGACCGCTGGATTATCAAGGAAGCAAGACTGTTGATCTGTGAATAGTGGAGCAGAAGCACATAATCCTGATCTGATTCGCTAGTTATCAACTCCAACTTTGGAGCCATATCTAGGAGTTATTATTAGCTTGCTTCACAAAGTAGACATATATCTTTATTATTCTAATATATTACAATCTAATATGATATTGTAATAACTGACACAAGAATTTCAATGTCTCAGTAATCATAGTGACATGAGTAGAATCTAGAATGTAAAAACTAATTGCCATAATATATTCTAATTCTGGGTAAAAAATGTGATAGGAAGTGAATGAAAATGTATTTATCCAGGACGATGATACCTCTATTTCCACCGTGTAGAAACTCCATGTCAGCGGAAGGCTTACCTTCTCTATGATGAAGTCTGCACAGGTCTCATTAAACTTGCTTGCCACCGTTTTGTATTCTGAATTATCAGGCTGTAGCTCAACCACACAGACTTTCTGCTGCTTCATATCACTCCAGTATAAGGGGATCTCAACTGCAAAGTAGACATTTGAAAACTCCCTCGCACCTAGAAAGGCTCATCCGCATAGTCCACATTCCTGGTATGCTTTGAAAAACTGAGTATCATTTGTGCTCTTGTTTTACAATCTCCTAATTCAAGGTGTTCAAGAAGCCCCTTATCATTCTAGAAGAATGTTTTCAAAATGTGGACCACAGATAACCCGCCTCAGAACCAACTATAACACTTGCTTAAAAAAAAACTCACAGGGCTTCCCTGGTGGCGCAGTGGTTGAGAGTCCGCCTGCCAACGCAGGGGACGCGGGTTCGTGCCCCAGTCCAGGAAGATCCCACATGCCGCGGAGCGGATGGGCCCGTGCGCCATGGCCGCTGAGCCTGCGCGTCCGGAGCCTGTGCTCCGCAACGGGGGAGGCCACAGCAGTGAGAGGCCCGTGTACCGCAAAAAAAAAAAAAAAAAAAAACCTCATAGATCTACCGAATCAAAATCTCTGAGGGTGGAACCTGGGTACCTGCATCTTAACAAGTCTGATCATGCTCAGATTTGAGAACTATTGGTGTAATGTAACTCAGCTGCATATTCTGTTCAGTCTCTAATCTGTCATAATTTAATAATTTTACATATAAATGATTTCCCTACAATGTTTTCAATAAATAGTCATTAATGTTTTGCTTACAAATGCATGGCTTTTTGCCAGAACTCACCACAACCACCAGGCCTTCCACATCTATTCTTTCATTATTCTTCACAGCATCCTTAACAGTTGGGTGGGTGGGAGGTTTTGCTACATGGCAGGTTGTGGTGGCAGCTCTGTCTCCCCGTCTGCTAAACAGAATACTGTATTTGACTTGTCATTTCCCCAGGGTTGCTCAGAGTCTGAGGAATTCGTTCACATTGATCTCTCAATGTACTGAAAGCCAATTCAGTAGTTTTCAGTGGGGGATTTATGTGGTTCAAAGGCAGGAATAGCTGACTACACAAGACAAGCATTCCCTTCTCAGGAATCTTGAAGACTGCTTCCTGATGTGTGTGTCAAAGAATCTTATCCTCGGGGCAGAGGAGCTAGTGACTTCTGGGAGAAGATCCTTCAGGCTCCCCATCCACTCTGGGTCATCAGTCACAGACACAGAGTGCCCACTCTCTGACTAGGCTGTCTTCAGTCTTTTGTTCTAGAAAGGCTTGGGCTTCTTTACAGCCCATGGCTTTCCCTTTCCTGACAGAAGCAGCCATTACCTCCCCAGCAAAACTGGCTCCGGGAAGCTTGTAAACTGTAGAGATGAGAACAAATGCAACATTTGACTATTGTTACCATTAAGATAATAATGATCAGCTGTTCGGTACACCCTGTGCTGTATTTTCGTGGCCAAAGTGTAAGCTCCTTCAGCTGAGACCAAGTTTTCTATTTTCTTCCATAAGGGTACTTGGATTTTATCTACTTGAACAACATTTTGATGTATGTACAACACACATCACAGGCATAAAGTAATGGACAACAAGCATGATAGTTTGATTCACCTTCAGATTTTGTATGGCGCTGAACAGGTAAACTCTTTCCCTTTGCATCTGTAGCAGTGTATGTTTTCAAGTCCACTGTGTAGCTCTGATGATTAATTGTAACATCAATTGTCTTTCTCTTTTGTTTCTTTGCATCCTCCAGTTGCATATTGGTAATTTTGTCAAAACTATGAAAATTTTTATCGTCCTTATATTGCCATTCCACAAAATCACTGGTACGATCTGCCAGGGATTCCTGTTCTTTGGACAATCTAACTCTCTTGATCATGTCCTCAATTGCATTTCTAACCTGTATCACATCTTTGGTAATTCCAGAAACCTCAATCAAAGGTCTTTCACGGTCCAAGGAAATGGAAATATTTAACTTCTTCTGAAGCTCATTCAATTCCCGGTATTCCTTTACATCAAAGTTTTTGATACATTCATCTTCACTGGTGTAGGGACACTGTTCCTTTTGAATGAGATCCTGTATCCAGAAGAGGACGTTTTCTACACTTTTTACATTTTCACCACACACCTGAAATATTGCTGATTCTGTTTTCTTTTCTAAAACCAAAGGAGTCTGTTTTGGGGGAGATTTACTTGAGAAGCCCAAGAATGCTAAAAAAGAAAAGAAAGGAAGATTAGCTCTTTCTTTCCTTCTTCCTTCCTCCCTCCCTCCTTCCTCTCTTCCTCTCTCTCTCTCTTTCTTTCTTTGTCACCATGCTGTACATTACAACCCTAGGACTTGTTTGTCTTATAACTGGATGCTTTTACCCTTTTGACCAACTTCACCCATTTCACCCAACTCCCACACACCCTGCACCCACCGGCAATCACCAATCTGTCCTTTGTATAAGTGCTATCATACAGTATTTGTCTTTCTCTGTCTTATTTCATTGAGCATAATGCCCTCAAGGTCCACACATGTTGTTGCATGTAGCAGGATTTCCTTCTTTTTTATGCCTGAGTAATATTCCATATACACCACATCTTCTTTATAATTCATCTTTCAATGTTTCCATGTTGTGGCTATTGAAAATAATGCTGCAGTGAACATGGATTCCAGAGAGTGATTTCATTTCCTTCAGATAAATACCCAGAAGTGGAATTGCTGGATCCTATGGTAGTTCTATTTCTAGACTTTTGAGGAACCTCCATGCTGTTTTCCACAGTAGCTGCACCAATTTACATTCCCACCAACAGTGCATGAGGGTTCCCTTTTCTCCACATCCTCACCAACACTTGTTATTTCTTGTCTTTTTTTTTTTTTTTAAATCATTTATTTTCCCCTATGTTTTCTTCTAGGAGTTTTATGGTCAGGTCTTAACATTTAAGTCTTTAATACTTTTTTTTTTGGCTGTGACATGTGGTATGTGGGATTTTAGTTCCCTGACCAGGGATCAAACCCATGCTCCCTGCAGTGGAAGCATGGAGTCTTAACCACTGGACCACAAGGGAAGTTCCTTGTCTTTTTTTTTTTTTTAATATTTTATTTATTTATTTAGTTGCACTGGGTCTTAGTTGCAGCAGGCGGGCTCCTTAGTTGCAGCTCACCTGCTCCTTAGTTGTGTGGCATGTGAGCTCTTAGCTGTGGCATGCATGTGGGATCTAGTTCCCTGACCAGGGATCGAACCTGGGCCCCCTGCATTGGGAGCATGGAGTCTTAACCACTGTGCCACCAGGGAAGTCCCTCCCTTGTCTTTTTGATAATAGCTGTTCTATCATGTGAGGTGATCACTCATTATGATTTTGATTTCCATTTCCCTGATGATTAATGATGTTGAGCACCTTTTCATGTACCTATTGGCCAGTTGTATATCTTTTTGGAAAAATGTCTATTCAGATACTCTATTTTAAAATCAAATTGTTTGGGGTTTTTTCTATTGTTGTATGAGTTCTTTATACATTTTGGATTTAACCCCTTATCAGATATACGATTTGCAAATATTTTCTCCCATTCAGTGGGTTCTCTTTTCATTTTGTTTATGATTTCCTTTGCTGTGCAGAAGATTTTCATTTTGATGTAGTCCCACTTATTCATTTTGCTTTTGTAATTTTAGTGTCAAATCTAAAAAATCATTGCTAAGACCAGTGTTGAGGAGCTTACCCATATGTTTTCTTGTAGGAGTTTTATGGTTTCAAGTCTGTTTGTTCTACCTCAGTGAGAAGTGCCACTGGAATTTTGATAGGGATAGCGTTGAATCTGTAGATTGCTTTAAGTAGTATGGATATTTTAACAATATTAATCCTTCCAATCCATGAGCATGAACTATCTTTCCATTTATTTGTATCTTCTTCAGTTTCTTTCATCAATGTTGTATATTTTCATGATACAGGTCTTTCACCTCCTTGGTTAAATTTATTCCTGGGTATTTTATTCTTTTTGATGCAATTATAAATGGGATTGTTTTCTTAATATCTCTGTGATACTTCATTAAAGATTAGCTATTTCAAGTCAGACAGAGAAAGACAAATACTGTATGACCTCACTGATATGCAGAATCTGAAAAAAAAACTCATAGAAAAAGAGATCAGATTTATGGTTACTAGGAGTAACCATAAATTACTCCTAGTAAAGCGGGGTGAGGGTGGGAGGAGATTGGAGAAAGGTGGTAAAAAGATACAAACTTCCAATTACAAGATAAATAGGTACTAGGGATGTAATGTACAGAATGATGACTGTAATATTGTGATTTATAAGAAAAAATAGGGCTTCCTTGGTGGCGCAGTGGTTGAGAGTCCGCCTTCCGATGCAGGGGACAAACCCGGGTTTGTGCCCCGGTCTGGGAAGATCCCACATGCCGCGGAGCGGCCGGACCAGTGAGGCATGGCTGCTGAGCCTGCGCGTCCAGAGCCTGTGCTCCACAACGGGAGAGGCCACAACAGTGAGAGGCCCGTATACCGCAAAAAAAAAAAAAAAAAAAAAAAAAAAAAATATATATATATATATATATATATATATATATATATATGAAAAAATATATTTGGTCAGAATGACCAAATATTTTTCCCATATATACAGTATTTGGCTTGTGCTTGGTATCTGAAGCGGAAGGCAGTCTTGTGGCACTGAGCCCTTTACCTGTGGAATCTGATTCCATCTCTGGATAGATGATGTCAGAATTGAGTTGAATCCTCAGACACCCTGCTGGCATCTGAGAATTGCTTATAGGCACAGGGAAGCCTCCATACACATTGGAACTGGGTCCAGAAACCTTCTTTAATGACTGTAGTTAACACTACTATATGATAGATATGAAAGTTGTTAAGAGAGTTCTTGTCACAAGGAAACAATTCTTTTCTTTTTTTACTTTCTCTTTTTATTGTATCTGTGTGAGATGATGGATGCTAACTAAACTTATTGTGGTATTCATTTCACAATATATGTAAGTCAAACCATTATGCTGTATACCTCAAACTTATACAGGGATGTATGTCAACTCTATCTCCATAAAGCTGGAAAAAAGCTAATAAACTACCAGAAAAATAGCTATTTCTCATGTGACATCAATATTAGGAACATGTATTTCATAAAAATGAACAACTCACATGTCATTTTAGACATCATAGACTGCTGGGGAGAAGCCTGAGATCCTTCTCTTTTTTTCATGATGGCATAAAACACATCCAGTACTTGAGGCAGAAAGATAACAACTTTAACTTTTTTCATAGACTGGACCAATCCTTTCTGAATAAAGTCTTCAATGGCATCAATTATGGCTGCTGCAACCTTATCTGGGTCTTGGTTGGCACTTCCTAGAAAGGCAAATAATAAAAATGATTGGGAAAAAAAAAGATCCAACTGGATTTGAAAAAGAAGACCCAACTGGAGAAGGCTGAGGAATAAATTAGGGATTCTGATTCTCAGAATAAATTCCCACTCCTCGACTCTTTCATCACCATGGACTTTTCTAAAATGCATCAGCAGACACCCTTGAAGTCCTAGATGTAACGGGGAGTTTTCGTTCCAGGATGTCAGGAACAGCCCAACAATGAACAAAGGGCCCAGAAACATAACTTGGTGTCTGATATCTTATTTGCTCTATTCAGCTGATCCCAGCTCACTATGTTCCTCTGTGTTACAGAGCACAGTTAACCTTTCTTGGCTCACTGGTGTCCTCAAAAGATCCACAAAAAGCAAAAGATGCTAATGTATGTTGAAATATCATGCTCTTTAAAGAGAACAGGTCTTCCCTGGTGGTACAGTTGGTTAAGAATCTGCCTGCCAATGCAGGGGACACAGGTTCGAGCCCTGGTCCAGGAAGATCCCACATGCTGTGGAGCAACTAAGCATATGTGCCACAACTACTGAGCCTGTGCTCTAGAGCTCGCATGCCACAACTACTGAAGCCCGTGCCCTAGAGCCCGTGCTCTGTAACAAGAGAAGCCACCGCAATGAGAAGCCTACGCACTGCAACAAAGAGTAGCCCCCACTTGCCGCAACTAGAGAAAGCCCATACACAGCAACGACGACCCAACGCAGGCAAAAAGTAAATAAATAAGAGCTAATTATCAATAAATTAATTAATTTAAAAAATAAAGAGAACAGCATTATTTTTTGTTCAGTCATTTCTTGACTATTACGTATATATCCTTATTCTCTCAGATGTCTTTGGGGACCTGATTTAAACTGAGCTCATTTCGTAAGACACCTAGAGCCATAAGCTATTTGTTATAATCTATAATTCTTTGCATACAAGTTATCCATGAGCCTCCAAAAGTTTTTTGTCCCACGGTCACTGTGATTTTAGCTGACCTGCAGGGTTCAAGGTTGCCACCTGAGCAAGGTCTTTTCCTATTTTAAGCATGCTCCACATCTTGTTTCTCAAGCCTCCTGGCTAGGTAAGATCATGAAAAGTTCCTTGAAAAGGCTCACGAAAAGCCATGGAAGCAGTTCCATATGAATAGCAGCTGTCACATTGCGGGGTGGGGAGTGGGCAATGTGAAAGTCCTCTGGCCAACTTGGTGTGATAGACGAAGGGCCTACTTGGGTTATCCCTGTTGACAGTGCCCGCTATTACTGCAGAAAGGAGAGCAGACCTCTTTGGCTTGGCTATGGAGACAACTGTAGGAATGTAGACAATCCCCATATAAAACTAACCTAGAAGGTTTGTGCAGGTTTTTTTTTTTTATTAGATGATCAGGGAAAGAGGGAGATTCTCCATTGCAATGCTGTAGTTATTCCATGCTATCTGGAAGAATTTAAATGGGAATGTTCAGATATATTCATTCACTCTCAATCATCTAAGCACTTGGGACACAGAGGATGTGATATGGGGGGATGAACAGGTGTTCAACAGGTGAAGTATGGACACCTGAGGGAAAGGCTACACCAGACAGAACTGTGTAAGAAGTGTGATATGTTGAATCTGGCGTGTTCAGGGGAACAGGTTTGTTTTTGAGAAAGATAAATGGGGGAGGTAGGGGGGTAGGTGGAGGAGGCACTGGAGCAGGGAGCCAGGTCTAAACAGGAGAATTTAAATAAAGGTTTAGGCAGAAGACAAGAGCTGAACAAACAGACGAGGCCAGAATGAAGAGCTGGCTGTAGGGATTGAGGAGATATTTAGAAAGTAAAGTCAGCAGGACGAAGTGGCCAACTGGCTTTATACTTGCCCCTTTGTTCCCCGTCTTTTGCCACCCACAACCTTCACGTGTATTTCATAAGTCCTGTTGCACTGCAGTTGTTTGTTGACATGCCTGTGTCTCACAGAAGGCCAGGTGCCCCTTGTGGACACCAGGTGCCCCTTTTCTTATTCATCTTTCTATCCCCGCTGCCTCAGCTCAGTGCCCGGCACATAGCAGACACTCAGTAAATATTTAATCAAACTAATTAATAAACTAATGCACATAGGAGTGATGAAGAAGGTAGAGTCAAGGATTGTAGATAGAAAGTGATGTTTTTAACATGCTCAGGGATATAAGAGGAAGGGCAGGTGTGGGGGAGAAGACAATGAACTGGAGTTTGGAGTTTGCTTTGAGCTTGGGGTACTTGCAGGTACCAGTGAGCACCCATTCTCTCCCCTCAAGCCTGTGAGGAACAGTGAGAGGGCTTCCTTTACTGCCAGCAACTGTCTCAATCACAGTCTCAATTCAACTCATAATCACCACTAAGGGAGAAAGCTCCCCATCTGTTAGTCTAAGGGCCTGCTCAGGTGGTGATAGAGACAGGTGAAGAAGATGAGGAAGGAGAATTTGCTAACCTTGATTTATTTGTGCAGACCAGCAATGCAACCAGGTCAGTAGAAAAAACAACAGGTTTGCAGTAACCCAGAAATAATTATACAAAACTAAAACTGCCTCATTTCCTTATTTCTTCTTTGACTCCACCCAGGGACTCCCTTGGGAAGGTCTGTGCCACCCTTAGGCTGCCTGCTTTCTTGGCACAAATAAAGTTAAGATGGAAACACAAGACAAGAGCTCAGAGGAAAAAGCAGATGGAGATAGAGACTGGGGAATCATTAGTGGGTGTCCATAGAAAATGATTGATAGATAGATAGAGGATACATAGATGATAGACAGATAATACATTGGGTAATCTGCTAGGATTGAATGATACTACAAGGGGAATGAAAGCATAAAGGGAATATAAATTATACTTTCAGAAACAGAGAGCTAAGGAGACATAACATTCTATGTGGGAACATTAAGAGGAATGAAAAATAAGAGAAATCAAAGTATGGGAAAGAGAATTAGAAGAAGGCCCAGAAAGTGACAAAGATGGTTAGGTTTATTAAGGCTAAACTTTTGGAGGGCCTAGAATGCCAGTGTGAGACACTCAGACTTAGATTCCTGAGCAGTGGAATGATTAATCCAGTGCTGAGCCTTCTCTTTCTGGGACCAGTCAGCTCCATTCCACTTCAAGCCTGAGAGTATTTGCCTCCCCCGAGCAGCTCTCTTAAAGGAGACCAAGCAGGAATCCCTGATTAATGCACATGACTCAGATTGCTGGGGAAAGAGCTCAAAGAGCATCACCTTACAAATGATAAGCCCAAAGCACCATCCTCGTAAATGAAGACTCATACAATCATTATGTAGTTTAAGGAAAATAAGAAACTTCAAAGAGGCAGGCAAGCTGAAAGGAGGAAGGTGGAGAGTTTCTGACCCATTAGAACCCACTGGATTCTGGCAACTGAGAGGTCGCAATGCCCCACGGCCAGCCCACTGTCAAGGAGGTAAGAGAAGATGGACAGCCATGCTGTCTGAGAGTCGGCCATGGGGAGGCGGAAGTCCATGCACTGATGTTTCCATGGAGAGGGGATGGAGGGGAAGTCAAAGACTAAATAATGGGGGATGTGTAGAGGATGGAAAAGAGAAAGGAGCTGATGAAAGCAATGAGAGATGGACTTTCTTTCCTTTCCCTTCCCTTCCTCTCCCTTCCCTTCCATATTAGAAAGCAAATGTCTACTATCCCAATACTCTCTTCAGTTTTCTTTCTCTTTTTTACTTAAACTATCCACAGACTTTGCTCCTTCCCTCGGGGGCTGCCCTCGCTTGAGGAAGCTGCCCTGATGTAGACTCAGCAATAAGTACATTAGCCATCAGCACCAATTCCAAGGGAAACTGGTCACCTTGGGATTTAGCCTTGACAGCCAGAGGCTACAAACCTGTCCCGATGGCTGGGAGGCAAACGGATGAGTAATTCCGCTTTTCACACTCTTGCAAAACACAGGAAACCGATCTCTTGACATCATTTCCACCAATGACGTGAATAATATTCTTGCACTTCAATAATCCACCTTTGGTAATTATATAATCTCTGTGGCCCCCTTGAGCTGGGAAACACAAGACAAAAAGATGCAAAATTAGATGCTGAACCCACTCTTTTTAATACATCTTTATTGGACTATAATTGCTTCACAATGCTGTGTTAGTTTCTGTTGTACAACAAAGTGAATCAGCCATATATATACATATATCGCCATATCCCCTCCCTCTTGAACCTCCCTCACACACTCCCTATCCCACCCTTCTAGGTGGTCACAAAGTACCGAGCTGATCTCCCTGTGCTATGCGGCTGCTTCCCACTAGCTATCTATTTTACATTTGGTAGTGTATATATGTCCATGCCACTCTCTCACTTGGTCCCAGCTTCCCTCTCCCCCTCCCCGTGTCCTCAAGTCCATTCTCTATGTCTGCGTCTTTATTCCTGCTCTGCCACTAGGTTCATCAGTACCTTTTTTTTTCTTTTTAGATTCCATATATATGCATTAGCATATGGTATTTGTTTTTCTCTTTCTGACTTACTTCACTCTGTATGACAGACTCTAGGTCCATCCACCTCACTACAAATAACTCAATTACGTTTCTTTTTATGGCTGAGTAATATTCCATTGTATGTATGTGCCACATCTTCTTTATCCATTCATCTATCAATGGACATTTAGATTGCTTCCACGTCCTGGCTATTGTAAATAGTGCTGCAATGAACATTGTGGTACATGTCTCTTTTTTAATTATGTTTTCCTCAGGGTCTATGCCCAGTAGTGGGATTGCTGGGTTGTATGTAGTTCTATTTTTAGTTTTTTAAGGAACCTCCATACTGTTCTCCATAGTGGCTGTGTCAATTTACATTCCCACCAACAGTGCAAGAGGGTTCCCTTTTCTCCACACCCTCTCCAGCATTTATTGTTTGTAGATTTGGGGATGATGGCCATTCTCACCGGTGTGAGGTGATACCTCATTGTAGTTTTGATTTGCATTTCTCTAATAATTAGTGATGTTGAGCATCTTTTCATGTGCCTCTTGGCCATCTGCATGTCTTCTTTGGTGAAATGTCGATTTAGTCTTTGAACCCACTCTTTGATTGTTTAAAAAACAAAATGTCTGAATTGGCAGATAAAGCATTTTATGTGAATAAGAAACTCCTGAAATACTACCTTTGATGAATCTTTCTCGATTCTCTTTTTAACTGGGAGATGACTTTTCACTTCTAATTCTCTACAACTGGAATTCTTTAGTAAAAGGTATGATTTTAAGATCAATATGTTGTCTCCCCAATCCCAGAACTTTCCTCATCCTCCGTAGCTTCCCATATTCAGTCTTCACTTAAAACTTAGAACCAAAAAGATAGCATTGTGCCTTACCTTGATGAGAACATTCCATTTCCACACTTTTCCCGGCATGTTCTAAAATTGCTTTGGAGACCCCTGCATGAGAAAAGCAAGATGTTTACACACATGAATAAAAAAAATTACAGGACGTCTGGATCAGAATGAGTGCCTAATTATCTAAATGCTTTCCCCATCATCAAAGGAACCCTATAACTTGGGTATTTCTGATAACAAAGGAGAAAAACTCATAAAAGAGCTGTTCCCGATTATGAGAAACAATGTCAAAATAATTTTTAAATGATGAATTAATAGCAATAAGCCAAAGTTGTAGAAACCAGTTTGGCTATAGGAACTCTCCTTCACAGGCTCTACTGTGACTATTACACTAGTCAAAATTCCATAAGTCAAGTACCTGCTTTGAGATTAAATGCCTTTGATGTTGAATTTACAATCACATCTGCCTCTTCTTTGGTGATATCTCCAGAGGCTACCTGGAAAATGATGGGCCCAATCTTCATTTCATGCACTCCTGAATCAGGGTTAGAAATAGTCCCATATAAACCTGACAAGAAAAAAAAATAGACTCAGTAACAAGTCGACAACAGCAAGAATGACGTAGGTCTCATGGTTCTCACCTGTGCCCCTCTCATCTCTCCCTCTCTCTCTCTCCCTCTCTCCCTCTCTCTCTCTCTCTCTCTCTCTCTCTCTCTCTCTCTCTCTCTGTGATCTCTGGCATTTAACCTGGCCCTGGCCTTGAGCCCCTGATGGTCTGTTTCTGGAAAAGGATTATAAAATATAATACATATCAAACATGGCCTTCTGCTGCTGGCTGAGGTGAATTAGCCCACTTGAGCCTTTCTTTCCCACTGACTACAAGTAAAAACATGGGACAAATACAAAAAGCCACTCTGAGAACTGAGACATGCACAACAGCAGGCAGACTGGGGAAAGGAGTCAAAACTTGAAGGAGGGCTTCCCTGGTGGCGCAGTGGTTGAGAGTCCGCCTGCCGATGCAGGGGACACGGGTTCGTGCCCCGGTCTGGGAAGATCCCACATGACACGGAGTGGCTGCGCCCGTGAGCCATGGCCGCTGAGCCTGCGCGTCCGGAGCCTGTGCTCCGCAACGGAAGAGGCCACAACAGTGAGAGGCCCGCGTACCGCAAAAAAAAAAAAGGAAGGAGCAGCCTGTGCTGCTTCCCATTTTGTTTTGTTTTGAAATTTTTCCTCTTTTCTCTCCCAGCTTTGACCCAAGCATGGCCCTAGTTACAGAACTACACAATGAGAACAGGCAGCAAAACTCTCAGAGAATCTCTGTCTTTGCGGCCAGAGGACTGGGACTGTGGGTCCCTGTGAGCTGAAGAGTATGGCAGAGAAGCCTCATTATTTTCCATATTTTTCCTTTTTAAATCCAGGCCCTGTACCAAGGTGCCCCGGTTGCAGAACTCCACAGTGGCACCGCAGGGAGCTAAAACTCTGAAAGACATTCTGTATTTCTGTCCAGAAGAATCAGGAAAAAGGGCCTTGTGGTCTGAAAGGTGTATATGTGGTGTATGGGAAATCCCTGTGTTTTTGTTTATTTGGTCCCCTCCCCCCAACCCTCACCCCCTCTGCTTTGCCCAAGGGCACCCCTGATCACGCAGAATAATGAGGCAACAGAACAGGCAGCTTCAACTCTGAGCGAACCTTGTGCTTCTGGCCAGAAGACCTGGAAAATGGGCTTTTGCAAGTCAGAGAATGTAAGGGGAACGCTGGAGTGGTGACCCCCTGTTCTGTGTATGACTGGAGTCAACCCTGAGCTCACCCCAGAGCTGTGCACTTGGGGCAGACCCAAGCTGCACAGCAAAGGCCTTGAGAATGGAATTGACCTTGGAACCACTGCCCACACAGAAAGTGAGGCAGAACTTGTAGAATGACATTAACTGATTGGCTACCTGCTCAAACAAACAAACAAACAAAACAAGCACCATTTTCCAGAGGATTTTAACAGGACCCAAGTCTTACAACACGATGTTTAAAATGCCCATTCTATAATCCAAAATTGCTTGTCATACAAAGAACCAGGAAAATGTGACCAATTCTCAAGGATAAAGACACTCAATATAGATGCTAATCCCAAGATGATTCAGATGTTGGAATGATCAGACAAAGACTTCAAAGCATCTACTATAACTACACTCCCTGAGGTCGAAGTAAACACACTTGAATGCATGGATATGATTTGGAATGAATGGAAAAATAGGGGTCTCTGCAGAGAAATATAAACTATAAAATAAGAATCAAATGGACATTTTCGAACTTAAAAATACAATATTTGAAATCAAAAATTCACTGGATTAGCTCAATAGTATAGTAGACAGAGAAAAGAATCAGTGAATTTGGAGGTAGATTAATAAATATTATCCAATCTGAAGAACAAAGAGAAAAAAGACTGAAAAAAAAAAAAAAACAAGAACAGACCCTCAGAGACATTATCAGAAGGCTTACCATTCATGTTATTGGAGCACCAGAAGGAGAGGCGAGAGAGACCAGTACAGAAAAACATATCTGAAGAGATGACTGAAAAATCCCCAGATCTGAAGACATACATATTCAGATTTAACAAGCTTCAGCAAACTCCAAATAGGATAAACTCAAATATAAATAACTTTGACAGAGGAGAAGCATTTGGTTGGTATCATCTCTTTAAATGTGTCTATTTCTGAAAACACTTATCACATCATCCTTAGAAAATAGTAGCCTCATCACCACTTAAAGACCCATTGTACAGATTATATAATCTGGCCTGCCTACTCTTTCACCCCAGATCACATAAACATGGCCAGTGTCTTGCATGCTCAGGTGTATAGAGTATAATTTATTATCTTCTTTATCACAAATTGTTTTTTTCATAAAAATTATCCTATCATTTTTCACTTAACACTGAATACTTATTTAGCAACTAAAAATAATTTCTCTATTTAAAAGCTTTATTGAACCTTGTGTATCTTCAGCCTTGGGAACTTCATCACTGATGAAATTTCCATTAGCCCTTCTGGCAAATTCATCTGAGAATGCCTAGAAATACAAAGACAGTTTTAATCACTACAATTCTCTGTAGATGAATGAATTTGATTCATCAGACCTTCTGATCCTACATGCACAAATATTTAGGAGAGAACAATTCTCAGAGTATCATTTATATTCATTATAGATTTTTACATTATGAAAAATTCATAAATTCTATTTCTGTAAATACAAACTATGAAAACTATCAAAGATGTGAACAAAAATGTAACTACAATACTATTTGTAATTGAGAAAAAAATAAACAGTTTAAAAATCCAACAGGGAAATGGTTAAATAAATTTTAGTATGTCCATATGTTGGAGTATTTATCAGCCATTAAAAATTATGTTTTCAAAGAATAGTTAATGGAATAGGGAAATGCTTATTTCATACTATTAAATGAAAAAAGAATGATAGTAAATTACATTATATAATACCACGTTTAAAAGTCCACATATATAAAAGAAGATAAGATGAAATACAACTAAAAGAATTTATGCATTTTTTATTGTTTAAAGTTTCTACAATGAACATGTATTACTTTCATAATCAGTAAAAGTAAATACTTTGTTGTTGTTAAAACTACAGTGTTAAGAGAAAGACAATCACAAGGACCCAAACACTTCAGTTTTTAACTTCTTATTTGTACCAGGAGAGAAACAGCTAGGGGAGTAGTGTTTTTGCAGCAAGAGGCTGGAATTCCATTTCTTTGCCTGGTTAGTGACACCCCAAAATCATCACTTTCTTCCTCCTTGTAAACAAGCAACAGGAAATTTTGTTGGAAAAAAAACAAGTAACATCTTGGCTAAAAGGCTGAGACAATAATGGGAGAAGGACCAGGAGAGACTACAGAGCCAGGGTTCTCCAGGCACCAGGCACGTGATCTACAGGTGTAAAGGTGGACAGGTGTAAAGTTGGACTGGTTTGACTCTGGAGAACTAGAGAGGAGCTGCCATTTGGCCACAGCGAACTGTTCAGGCAGAAATCCATGTCCAAGGTGCCAGAACTTTTGAATTTTTAGGTCCCAGTGGACATCTGGAGTTTTATGTGACAAGTTTGGTTCTTAAATGCCAGCAACTGATTCAAATTTTTTTAAAATAGCCCAAATAAAGCACATCTAAAGGCTATGTTCCGACCATAGGCTGCTGTGTGCAACCTCTGTTACAGTCTCCACCTATAAATATTTCAATAAGTTTTGCTGATTTTTGTGAAAATATGACCAAAGCTTAACTGTCTTTAAAAGTCTTAAGAGAAAAATTGTCACAGCCATGTATGGAGAATCAGTACTATTTCCAATGGCAATAAAGATGTCTGTATAGACTAATCCCTTTACAAAATACTTGCAGAATTTGAATCTTTAGGAAAGATAACAAAGGCTGACGATGCACAGAAAGAGTGAGATTCGAGGGTTCAGATCCATGCCACAGGACTCACTTCCCTACAATGAACTCAGCCATTCATTCAAAAACTCTCAGCACTTCATGTCTCTAGTTCATTTTATGTGTATAAATCTTAGCTCCCAAAGTAATTATGATTTATAGGAGGGAGAGTACATGCAACATACCCATTCTGTAATCCACATCACTTTGTACAATGCAAGTCATAGGGAGGTTGTTCACAAAGCATTTATTGACTAGAAATGACTGTAGTTATGCAGGCCAACTAAATGGACCACATATTTTGCCCAGGTGGTTTAGCTGTCTGATTAGAATTTAGATTTGTTTGCTTCCAAAGTATTTAAAGGTAGTGTCTAGATCCAGAAAAAAAATTAAGTATGACCTAAAAATTCAGTTAGTCCAATGATCTATGGACATCTCTTGGGTTGCTAGCCTTAATCTGTTTAATTCTTGCATTATCATGGAACTTTTCAAACAATTAATATCATCTACTCTCCTGGACTCTAAGGACTTGCAGGGCAGGAATAATGGCCTCATATTAAATGCCTCTTGTTCCCCCATAATGCTGAGTCCAGAGGCTTACTCACAGCTGGTGTTCAGCAAACGTGAGCTGGTTGATGGACCCTCTGTGACCAAAGATGGTTCTGGTATTTCTGGTCTCAACCGTCTTACTCCTATGGGGATGTGCTGAGCCTTCAGTTGTATCTTATTCTGACATTCTCCTATTTGTAGGACCACAACTGTGCTTTTATATTATGTATTAAAATTTCTATGTTCATATGGAAGGAAATTCTATAGATTAGAAGAGGTTTAAGGGATATGTCAACTCCATTGCAATATTTGGGCCTTATTTGGATTCTGATTCAAACCAACAAGCTATAAAAACAAAATGAAATACTTATGAAACAGTTGGAAATGTGAACACTGACATGATAATTGATGAAATAAAGGAATGACTGCCAATTTCTTTTAGGTGTGAAATAGTATTGTACTTAGATTACTTTTGAAAAAGAATCCTAATGTCTAAAACAAATACTGAATTGTTTATGGGTAAAAGGTATATATGGGATCTGCTTCAAAAACAGTATGGGAGGAAGGGAAATAAATAGAGATAGAGATGAAACATACTGGGCATAGGCTGATAACTATGAAGCTGAACGATGGGTACAAGGGATTTCATTATGCTATTTGGTTTACTTTTGCATATGTTTCAAATTTTTCTTAATAAGAAGTCAAATTTTTTTCTATATCCAAAAATGTGCTTGAAATTTGCCGTGCTGCAACTAGTCCACACTACTCTTTTACTTTCCTGTATGAAAATACATGAAAGAAACAACCTATCAGACCAAGAAGATACTTGAACATGTTAGGGCTCAGTTGCCAAAATAACGAGTAATGAGAAAGACTGTACCTGAATATTTCCATGATCACTTGGGTGCAACAGAAAGCAAACCTCTTGTAAAGTTGTGGGTTGATTCCTGCTACTGAATTTGAACACTTCTGAGGTGATTAATTCAGCAAAAATGTTTTTAGGAAACCCCAGATTTCCTGTTCCTATTGCTGGAAATGCAATTGAGTTTAAGGACAAACTCTCAGTGATTTCCAAACATTCTCTGATTATGTTTTCCATGATCTGAAAAGCACAAAGCACATTCTTATACATTTTGCCTGGAAATCAGAGTTCGAACAAAAAGAATAAGAATTTAGCAACTCTGTGATCTCTCTCTACTCCTTTTTCCTTTCAACAAAAGGCAGGTTAAGGTCAGAAGGGGAAAGGAAAACAGAGGAGTAAACAAGGAAAAGTAAAGAAGAATGTGTGAGACCCTCCAAAAAGATTCAAACTCACTCAGCAATGAAGGAAAGAAGCAAAGCAGCTACTGTTCTGTTCCTTCAGTCTCTTCCACTCTTCATGCCCTCACTTTTCCTTCCTCACTAAAGAGTGCTATCTTCAATAATTCTTCCCCGAGTCCCAGCAATGGCTGAGAACTGTAATCAATTTCTATTATTAACTGGTCCTTGGGAGAAGTCAGCTACAGCTGAAAGAAATGGCTATGAGAATGTGCTGTTATTACAGAACAGACACAGCCAGGGTTCAAGCTACATTCTACTGAAAGGAGAGTCCAAAGGGCTACTTAATTTCCTGGAGAATTTAAAACCAGGTCCCACCTTGTGTGAAGATGTGCTGTCATTTGTCCAGTCCGGAGCCACCACGTGAAGCACACGGTGGCAGTGCAGATTGCAACCACTGGTTTGGATAACTGTGCCGACCTCAACAGCCACCCCTTGTCCAGCTGTCTTCAGCTCCTCCTGGAGCTTTTGCCCCGCTTTTTCCAAGAGGGCCTTGGAAAGGGGCCCTCTATTGAGCTCAAGATCCGACGAAATGGAGTTGACAACCACATCGGTCTTAAAGACAAAACCAACAATTTGTTTCAAATTGTAAGAAAAAGCATTCATCAAGGATTACTGATTGAGCCCCCGGGCTTGGCACAATGGGGGACAACTAAGATGATTAAGTTTTCAGAGATTGAAATACCACCCCAAAAGAGAGTGTTATTAGATACTTATTTAAATAACACTCTAGGACAAAAGAGAGCTGTCAAAGAGCAATACATAAATGGTATGGGATCACCAAAGGAGTCCAGAGGAAGTGCCTTCAGAGGCTAGTAAAGACACTATGAGCGATGTGGTGTCTGAGAAGTGGGAATAGTTGCAGCAGGCAGAGAGAGATGGGGAAGTCATTCGGGAGGGGCAACAGCATGGACAGAAGCATGGCAGGTTGTGAGCGGCAAGGAGATTAGTTTGACCTGATAGAGAGCTTCTGCAGCAAAATGGTGCCAGCCAGGCTAGAAATGTTACTCTGAGCACAGACTACAGAAGGCCTCAAGTGCCAAGCCAACTGGACTTCCCAGCAGCAGTGAAGAGCCATGGGAGCTTTTTCAGCAGGACAGTTAATGTGAGCAGATTAATCAGGCTTGACTAAGACACCAAGAGAAGACAGGAGAGGGACTGTGATCAAGTGATTGTCAAAGCTGCCCCACGTGGGTCACTGAGGAGTGATGCAGAGCAGGTCTTGGCTTCAGAGGGCACACACCTATGGGAGTGAAAGGCACGGAAGGAATGTCTTACTACTCAAGAGTTCAAGGTGAATGAGGATTGGAACTCACTCCAATTACTGACCCTTGGCCAAAAGAGATTTTTGTTTATTTGCTTGTTCTTTTCAATGAGAAACAAAATTATTTTTAATATTTTGAAATAGAGCAATGCACATTCCAACCCTAGCTCCATCAGTTGTTAAATGTGGGATTTGGGCAAATTATTTAAACCCTCTAAGTCTCATTCCTTCATCTGTGAGATGAGAATAATAATAGTCCTGGAATCTGCCTCATGGCACTGAATGAGAAGATGCATGTCAAGCACTTAGTAGAGTGCCTGGCTCATAGTAAATAGTCAGTGTTAGCTATTATTCTTGTAATTATGATTTAAGCTTACTGTAAGTAGAGATCTAATTTTTTACAATCTCTTTCCATATTTTAAACCAAATGAAAAATATTTTAAACCAAGTAACAACTTGAACAAAACAGGAGGATGACCCACAGGATGGGAGAAAATATTTGCAAATCATATATCTGTTAAAGGACCTGTATCCAGAATATATAAAGAACTCTTAAAATTCAATAATAAAAAGGTAACTCAATTTAAAAGTGAGCAAAGGATGTGAATAGACTTTTATCCAAATAAATATGCAAATGGCCTTCCCTAAGCATCCCTGCCCCAGGACTGCCCACATTCGCCCAGCTCAGGAAGTTAACCCCTGGCACAGCAGGGGGCTTCCAGGACTGTTTGGATTAGTTAGAGCCTGTGTTGAAAAGGTTGCTAAGTACCTTTTTAAAGTATTTTTAAATACTTCAAATGCTAAGTATTTTTAAAAAACATGTCACCCCCTGGCAGAGCTATAAGAATTGTCCCCACATAATACCCAGACCTTCTCCAGGTCACTTTCTACCTTCCTCCCTACATTTTCTTAATGGTGTTGGGAGCTGATGGTCCCTCAAACTCAGAACCCTCTGGTTCAGTTCCGCTGATAAGATTACTGTCTTCCGTCCCCGTGTTATGCTCTAATTTTTCTGTATCTGCTATCAGTGAATGTGACAGGAAATTAACCTTAGATTTGCCAAAATATGACAGGTGTAAGAGCACTGAAAAAGTATAGAGAGCCTCGTAAATGTTAGGTATTATTGTGGAATTTCACACTTACTGGAAACTAGTGATTGGAACGTGCTATCAGCTCCCCCAGGTAATTGGCCAATCTCAATTAGTGAATGCCTTGGTGAAGTAGCCCAATTTTCTAAGGAAACCTGTTTCAAGGCAGGGATGGAGGGCATGGGATTCTCCCCTTGATCCTAATCTCCCTTTAGCAACAGGCTAACTGGAGTCCCAGCATGCTGGTGGGTGTTCTGAAAACAGGGGCACTCACTGTAGCGCTCTGCACATCTCCTTTCACCAACAGGACCCTCAGGCCTTCTGGGGACAACAGACTTGCTCCTTTTCCATGATCTTTTCTCAAGTTGGGCTGGACTGCTGCTGGTAAACTGGGCAGGGAAGCAACATCAGGCAGGGTGTCTTTAAATATAATTTTTGCACTTTCAGCAAAGGCCTCAACAGTCTTCTCAGCTATATCCACAAGGTAAACCTCTTTCAAGCTGCATCCATCCTGTTTACACTGGAACCATTCCTTGATCGCCAAAATAATGGTCTGCACACACTGGGGTAGGGGAAAGCCGAAGGCTCTGGAACTAATAGCAGGGATGGCTATGGATCGGTACTTGTGTTTTACAGCCAAATGGAGACTTCCTTTTACAGCAGTCTTTAACTGCCACACACATTTCTGGGCATCATCACTCTTCCACTGGGGTCCTACTGCATGGATCACATGGTGGTACGGGAGCTTTCCTGCTTTCGAGATGACGGCACAGGCAGGTAAGATCCTGGCCTTTCTTGTCTTCATTATCCGGTCACAGTCTTCTTGGAGCTCAGGGCCAGCTGCTTTTAAAAGAGCAGCCGCCAAGCCCCCCTTGAGCTTGAGTTCCTCATTGGCCGCATTCACCACCACCTCGACGGGGAACTGTGTCAAGTCTCCTTGCTGCACCATCAGCGAGACTCCAGGGGCTAAATCTGTCTGAAACAAGCACCTCTGCCCACCATCCTTCTGTAGTTCAATAAAACAACCAAATAACCTTCTGACCTCACTTTTATAATACCGTGCTTTATCCTGGAAGAACTGACTGGCTCCTGGCTTATCAATATGGAAGCTTTTAACGCAGACCAAATCCCGGGCTTGCGTGACAATGTTCATTCCCTCCAGGACTTTGGTCTTTGGGCCAGTTAGTAAAATGCCTTTTTGCTTGTTCTCAGGATTAAACATTACCTGAACATTCATCTTCTTTATCTTTTGCCACAGTAGCTTTTCTGCCCTTAAGTAATCAATAACTAAGGAAGGCTTTACTTCAATCAATTTCTCTATTTTTGTGTGTTTTTCCAGGAAGTCAAAAAGCAAGTCATAGATTTCATTTACTTCTCTCACACAGCCTGTGATGATGACCTGGGCTGTGGTTTCTGAAGTTACCACATGGATTATTACAGTCTTTGAGGAGGAATTGTGTTTCTTATGCAAACTGCAAATGAGCCATTTCCATTTCTTACTGTTAAGAACTTCCCTGTCTTCAATGTCAATGCACTTATAATTTAAGGCACTGACCATTCGCTTTGCAGCTTCTAATAGGACTTCAGAAAAAGCACCAGTTAAGAGAACAGTTGTGCCCTCTAGCTCATAAACTGCAAGAATGTTCTGTGCTATAAAGAGAGACTTAGAGAATTCTGCACAGTCAACCTGTTGCAGAAACTGAAAAACCTCTGGGGGAACCTGAATGTTTCTCTGAGCCATGGTGTATACCTTTTCCTGGATTTCACACTTTACTTTATACACATCTGCAGGGAGTCCTTTGAAGTACATGTGTTGAGAGGCTTCATCATAAAAAATCTCCACCTCTGGGCACTCCGTGTGGAGATACTCCTGTACACCGCTGTGCAACAGAAGTGAATACCTTCCTGGAGAAATGGCCAGTTTTTGCTTCAGACTTTGCTCTTCTCTTCTAATTTCTAGAATGGTGCTTTCTATTAAGTCCTTGATCTGTGGCTCAATATTTTGTACATCCTCTGATTTCCCCACTAAGGTTGCAATCCCTGTTAGTGCATCAAACTCAATCAAAATCCTATCATCTTCTAAATTGTCTTTTATGATGTCCCATACTGTTGAATCCACTTTAAATGAGGTCACTGTATACTTAGACCGGATACCAGAGAATACTGTAGAAGCATCTTTTTGCCAGGTCTTGATTCTTGGTCTTCCTTGACTGACTAAGGTAGCTGCAGGTCTGATGATCACTTCACTGCCAAGCTGGCACAATGTTAGCTCACAGTGACAACGTCTCATTTCATCATTTATCTTGTCAATCAGGTGATTCTTCTTCTGCAAGAACTTCCATAAGGAAAGATCCAGTGATTCTCTGAATGGTGCTGGAAGCTTGATCAGAGGCTTCTCCTGTCCATACAGGGCTGTGCCCAAAGAAGTATAGTACGGGAACACAGAGAGTGGCATATTATTGAGGTCAAGTTTCTTGGTCATGATGGTGTCTAACACTTAAAGGAAAGAAATTAAGTAATCTCAGTGTAATATGTTTCAGATGAAAAAATAAGCAAACAAGCTTTCCTATTCTAGAGAAAAAAAAATCCTAATGTTTGTAGAACTTTGATGTTACATGCTATTAAAAAGCAGCACTACTCCCAGAGTGATCAAATATAAACTGATATGTATTAACACTGCACAGCGATTCCTTATTTCATGGAATAATTACTTTCCAGCCAAGAACACTCTATGTTGAAATTCTGTTAAATAAATTCTATTTTTCTGTTTTTCTGATAACACTGATATATCACCACCAGGTTAAGAAAGACAGAAGAGGGACTTCTCTGGTGGCGCAGTGGTTGAGAATCCGCCTGCCAATGCAAGGGACACGGGTTTGAGCCCTGGTCCGGGAAGATCCCACAGGCAGCAGAGCAACTAAGCCTGTGCGCTACAACTACTGAGCCTGCGCTCTAGAGCCCGCGAGCCACAACTACTGATCCCTTGTGCAACAACTACTGAAGCCCACGCGCCTAGAGCCCACGCTCCACGACAAGAGAAGCCACCGCAATGAGAAGACCGCGCACGGCAACGAAGAGTAGCCCCTGCTCGCTGCAACTAGAGAAAGCCCATGTGCAGCAACAAAGACCTGATGCAGCCAAAAATAAATAAATAAATTTATTTATTTAGACATTTCTCCAAAGAAGATATACAAATTGCCAACAAACGCATGAAAGAATGCTCAACATCATTAATCATTAGAGAAATGCAAATTAAAACTACAATGAGATATCATCTCACACCGGTCAGAATGGCCATCATCAAAAAATCTAGAAACAGTAAACGCTGGAGAGGGTGTGGAGAAAAGGGAACACTCTTGCACTGCTGGTGGGAATGTGAATTGGTACAGCCACTATGGAGAACAGTATGGAGGTTCCTTAAGAAACTACAAATAGAACTACCACATGACCCAGCCATCCCACTACTGGGCACATACCCTGAGAAAACCATGATTCAAAAAGAGTCATGTACCAAAATGTTCATTGCAGCTCTATTTACAATAGCCAGGAGATGGAAGCAACCTAAGTGTCCATCATTGGATGAATGGATAAAGAAGATGTGGCACATATATACAATGGAATATTACTCCACATAAAAAGAAATGAAACTGAGTTATTTGTAGTGAGGTGGATGGACCCAGAGTCTGTCATACAGAGCGAAGTAAGTCAGAAAGAGAAAGACAAATACCGTATGCTAACACATATATATGGAATCTAAGAAAAAAAAATGTCATGAAGAACCTAGGGGTAAGACGAGAATAAAGACACAGACCTACTAGAGAACGGACTTGAGGATATGGGGAGGGGGAAGGGTAAACTGTGACAAAGTGAGAGAGTGGCATGGACATATATACACTACCAAACGTAAAATAGATAGCTAGTGGGAAGCAGCCGCATAGCACAGGGAGATCAGCTCGGTGCTTTGTGACCACCTAGAAGGGTGGGATAGGGAGTGTGTGAGGGAGGTTCAAGAGGGAGGGGATATGGCGATATATGTATGTATGTGGCTGATTCACTTTGTTGTACAACAGAAACTAACACACCACTGTAAAGCAATTATACTCCAATAAAGATGTTAAAAATAAATAAATAAAATAAAAAATAAAAAAAAATAGTGGTGAAATGCAAAAAACCAAAAAAAAAAAAAAAAGAGAAGAGTTTGGTCACCAGCAAGGGGATAATGTTTGCTCCAGTGTGAAGAATACTTTCCAGCTCAAAGCAAAGCTAATCTAAGAATCATGTTATTTATTTCTTCTTGTACAGTTGCACAGTTTTAGATTTCATAGATGACTTAGATTCTGTTAATACTTCTGAGAGGAGGAGCATAATAATAATTATAATAGCTTACTATGTGTCAGACAATATTCTAAGTGGTTTACATATATTTAATGCTCACAACAAACCTTTGAGGTAGAGACACGATTATTATCATCCCTTTTTACAACTGATAAAACTGAAGCTAGGAAATGTTAGGTAACTCGAATAGGGTCACACAGACTGTAAAGATCTGAGCTAAGATTCAAGCCAGTGTCTGTCTAACCCCAAAGCCCATGCTCTTGCCCCTGTTCCAAGGGTTCCAAACAAAGAGCATCCTCACAGTCATCAGACAGCCCAGCCCCAGAGACTCTGATTCAATAAGTCCTGTACATCCCTTGTCCCTGCTCTAATCCCCTTCCTGCCACATTTACTATGACAGTCCCTGTGTGTGTGTAGGGGTACTCTTCTCCCCCAAACCCCTCCTCACTTTGTGTTAGTTATTAGACAGCTACAAGGGGTCTAAGCAGGAAGGGAATTAGAATGAACTCCAGTAACAACTTGGATTAAAACAGCATCTTGTGAAAAGATGTTAAAAATAACTTCACCTTGTGCACGATTGGCTCCTAGGCCTGGAGCCAGACCTAATGAAAAAAAAGTGGCCTTCAGAGGCCCAGACTCATGGCTTCAACTTCCCACCATGGCCTGGGACAGATTCTGAGTACCAGTGAGTACCACCATGTGCCAAGCACTCTGCAGGTACAATTTAATTTGATCCTCACAACATTCCTCTGAGGTAAGTAGTAATGTGAGCCCTCTATTACAGATGGAAAACAGAGGCTTTGGTGGGTTAAAGTAACTTCCCCCAAGATCACAAAGCTCGTAAGCACCAAAGGCAGGCATTTGGACTCAGGTCTGACCCAAGAACCATCATAGATATCACCTTAAAGTGGCTTAAGCTCTCCATCCTGCTTTCCTCCTCTGTTAAAAAAAAAAACAAAACACTATATAACTGTGCAGGTTCTTAGGAGGATTCAGTGATGAGATACCATGGCAGAAAACACAGCAAAAGATCTCATGTAGGGACTTCCCTGGTGGTCTAGTGGATAGGACACTGCACTCCCAATGCTCCCTGGTCAGGGAACGAGATCCCACATGCGTGCCGCAACTAAGAGTTCACATGCCGCTACTCAAGATCCCGAATGACGCAACTAAGACCCAGCACAGCCAAATAAATAAATAAATAAAATATTTTTTTAAAAAAAGATCTCATGTACAACAAGCATTCAATAAGAGTTCCCTTCCTTAAGATTTTGTGAATTGGATTCTGTGAAGTTGAACAAAATAATTTCAGAGTAAATTGCCTAACTTATTCCTCTCAAATGATCTATATAAAGTACAATATTGCTAAATAAATTCTGTTTTTAATTCAGCTTTATCTACAGTTTGCCTCATTATTAACTCATTGTAAGTGGTGAAATATCCTACAAGAAAAATTAATGTTATAGATGTACAGGAGACTGGGGGAAAGTGGAGAAGTTAAGAGCACAGATTATGGGGCCAGACTACCCAGGTTCAAATCCTGGCTCTGTCACTTACTAGCTGTGTAACCTTGGTCAAGTTATTGGACCTTCCTGTGCCTCAGTTTCTTCATTTGTAAAACAGGGATTACAATAATAGCAACGCCCATAAAGCAGTGTCTGAGAATGCACTTGGTAGCACCCTGCAGAGCTGTGCAAGTGTAAGTCATATTCATAAGGAGACAAAGCCAGAGAGAGAAAGGGAAAATCAGTGTATCTCAGACACAGAGAACAGGGAATGAGTGAGTTTTGAGGAGAAGGTGTGGTCAACATAGTCAGATGGTGCAAAGAGGTCAGGGCAAAGAGCAACTTTTGAGGGTGCCCTACGAGCGTGGCTCTAGCATAAAATAAACCTGAATAAAATAGCTCCTATTATTATTCATACACATGTAACATAGACATTCTGAGGACACACCCAACTGCCCCATGCCCTCAAGATGATCGAAAGCCCCATAGTTGTCAACTCCCATCATAAGCTGGGAGGTTAACTTCTAGAGTAACAGTTCTATGTAGCTCTCTCCCTGGGCCCAAGGTAAATTTCCCTGAGAGAGATTTAAAGAACATGCAACAGAAGCTCATCTTTCATCCCTCTGCCCAAGGAACGCTAGGTCTCTCATTCCATTTTAATCCAAACCATACCTTCACCACAATTTCCCCAACTCATAACAGCTGAAAGGAGGTTCCTCCAAGTACCCCTATGGAACAGTTTACTTTAAGTGAGTGGCATTCCACATGATCCTATCTCATCCTCCCTCAGTTGATCCCAAGCACAACGTTCCTTCTTTCCCTAAGAAGTCCGGCTCCCTAATTCCTACTCCTCAGCCTTGACCTCTGAACATCAGTGAAATCTCCAAGCTGACCTTGCACATGCCTCAGAGAACTGGCAATCTATGTCTACGAATCCCTCAGAAACATTTCCCTAAGGTTCAGCTGGGCAAGGTTTTCACAGGGTCATTGCAAAGAACAATCCAGCAGGCGTCCACTGATCATGTGAAACCACCCCTATTAATTTCTGAATGATGACACTGACAAGTGAAGCGAGAAGTGAAGATACTTTATAGGAACTGTGTGTTTCTGAGTATTTCTTTACCTAATCTTGTTGAAGTTAACTTGAGAATTTCTACCAAATGTATAGCTAAAATACAGATCACCTCTTTAAATACGGTATCTCAAAGGCTCTAAGAATTATATATTTTTCAGTCTGTCATAAGTACAGACCCATGAGAGAATCTCCTCATATCTTTCAAAAACTTGACATTGCTTCTCTAAAGTTTTGAATCACTGGATTCACTTAGCATGATATACCAGACGTACGGGACTGCTACTTGGATTTCCAAAAATATATATGGAGGGACTTCCCTGGTGGTCCAGTGGTTAAGAATCTGCCTTCCAGTGCAGGGGACATGGGTTCGATCCCTAGTCGGGGAACTAAGATCCCACATGCCACAGGGCAACTAAGCCCACGTGCTGCAACTACTGAGCACACGAGCCACAACTAGAGAGCCTGTGTGCCCCAACTACAGAGCCCACACACTCTGGAGCCCACTCGCCACAACTAGAGAGAAGCCCGCACGCCTCAACTACTGAGCCAGCGCACCACAACAAAGGTCCCGTGTGCCGCAACCAAGACCCGACACAGCCCAAAATAAAATAAATAAATGAATAAATAAATTTTAAAAACAAAAAAATATACAGATAAAAATAAAATACATCAGAATTCAACTGTTAACTGTTAAGATCTATTAAAATGGTTTTAATTATGCTAGGTAAGGTTTACAAAATTAGGCTAATAGGTATTACCTTTTCTGTCAAAAAATTCAATCAGTGCTGAACTCTCGTCAGGAAAACATTCAATGCTGGCCACTCTTCCCCCTCCATTACGAGGATTTTCAAATAAACATTTCAAATCATGGTCATCAACACCAGGTGGCAGGTTTTCAACTCGGATTGTTTTTGTCACTTCCAGAAGTCTTGCAGAAAGCTGAAGGTCTTTCACTGAATGGTGCTTGACACATTCATCAACAAATTTCAGGGCATCTACAAACCATAATCAATTAATCAATCAATCAAAAATTATGATTATATCTTTATATTATATAGAAGAAACTGAATATTAATTGAGACAAAGGAGGGAGACTAAGCACTCAATCTTTAAATGCAAGATTTTAATTCCCACATGAGAATCTACATGCCTAAAGCTTCCAGCCTCTGAACAGCAATGCACATAGGAATATCTTACCTGGATTGCTGACACTGAGTCGTGTGCCTGCCTCTAGTCACAGCCCCTTCCACCCCTCCTTGACATCACCACCTGAATGCACTCTCTACAATACAAATCTCATTTCACTCCTTCCTCGGCTCCCCATTACCTGCAGGCATGAGTTCAAGCTCCTTGGCTAGGCTTACAATGCCCTTGGCTATCTGACTTCAAACTAATTTCTAAATGTCACCTCTTGTTATTACCGACCATTCATTTTATTTTCCACACTGCCACAAAACCCAGTGATTATTTTGAAAACTACATTCTCTTTTGCCTTTGTATATACAATTTCCTCTGTCTAAAGCGCCTTTCTCCAATTTTTTTACCCTGGTCCTGTTCCTCCTTCCAGACTCAGCCCAATTATCTCTTTCAAATTAATAAATATTGACGGTGAGCCCATGATGTAACAGGCTCCGGGCTAGGATCCGGGGATAGAGGGGATGGATATAACAGCTCCTTGAAAGTTCACGATCCAGGAGGGAGGAAGTCTTGAAAGCAAACAAATGGCCTATTTGGGGATCAGATGAGGTGGGAAGATTAATACTGGGAATCAGACAAGGATTCCCAGAGTAAGTAGTCACTGATCTGAGTTTTGAAGGATGAAGAAGAGTTTACCGGGTATTTAAGGGGAGGAAACATTTCAGGCAGAGGGACCAGCAGGGGTGTGTAGCAACACAGCATATCTGAGACCTGATAGCCTGGTACTGCTGGAGTATAAACTTCAAAGAAAAACCAAGCCACCATTCTTGTGTCCTCTTTCCTCCCATTCCCCACAGCCTGCTGTTCACAGCTGAGGGAAGCAGCTTCTCCTCTTGCATCTTCATTGTTCACTTATGAATGGATTTCCTCCCTGCTCCACACAAGTTCCTCAAGAGCAGGAACCAAAAAATTCATCTATGTACCTACAGCAAGACAAGTACCTGGCACATAGTAGGTATCAACATTTTTGATCAATGAACAAAAGCAAGTCAACTTAGTTTTACCTTTATAAGAAATAATCATAAATTTGAACTAATAATAGCTCCCTTTATTGAGTCCTTATCATGTCTCAGGTACTATGTTAAGAGCTTTTCAAACACCATCTTATTTGATCCTCACAGAAACTGTATTAGGTAAGTATTATTGTCCCCATTTTATACATGAGGAAAGTAAAGCACACAGAGGGTAGTAACGTGGTCAACCTCAGATAATTAGTTAAATGGTGGAACTAGAATTTTGACTTCATGACCTGTGCTGGTTGATTAAGATCAACCATTCCACTGCCATGGCCGTGGAATAGTGAGGGCTTGGAATTGGAAAATTTCCTTGACTTCCAGAGATGGCTCTTCCAATCTCAGAAACTGTCCACAGACTCCTCACACAGACCTTAAAGAGCACTCACTTTCTGCGTCACATGCACTTACTCATCCCTGCATATGTGACAACCATGAAAGTATTTCTGTAAAATGTTACAAAAAACCCAAATGAACTTTTTAGCCAACCCCACTAAGGAAATATATGGTAAAGGGGTAAGAGAACAGGCTCTATAGAGGTGGGCTGCTTCAATTCAAATCCAGTTCTTCCAGTTATTAGCATCTCTGTCTCTGATTATCACCTCTGTGTCTCTGTCTCCTCAACTGTAAGATGAGGAATAATAATAATCTCGAAAGGTTGTTGAAAGGAACAAATAAGTTAATACATGGAACAAACTTAGCATAGTACCTGACTTATAGTAACACTGTATGAGTATTTGCTGTTATTATTACTCTCCAAAAAGTCCAGTTTAGTAACACAGATCAATATTTACTCCTCCCAATGAGATAACACATGGGAAAACATTGAGTCCTTTGCTTGGAATCTCTTTAATAACCTGACTTTAGATTTCTGTTTCGGTGTGTTATTTCTGTCTCTCTGTCTGTCTGTCTGTCTCTCTCTCTCACACACACAAACTCGTACAATAAAGTTTGATTTATTAAACATATCAGAGGGACTTCCCTGGTGGTGCAGTGGTTAAGAGTCTGCCTGCCAATGCAGGGGACATGGGTTCGAGCCCTGGTCCGGGAAGATCCCACATGCGGCGGAGCAACTAAGCCCGTACACCACAACTACTGAGCCTGCACTCTAGAGCCTGCGAGCCACAACTACCGAGCCCTGTGCCACAACTACTGAAGCCTGCGTGCCTAGAGCCCATGCTCTGCAACAAGAGAAGCCACCACAATGAGAAGACCATGCACAGCAACAAAGAGTAGCCCCCGCTCGCCGCAGCTAGAGAAATCCTGCGCACAACAACAAAGACCCAACGCAGCCAAAAATAAATAAATAAAATAAATAAACTTATTAAAAAAAAATCAGAATTTGGTTTCAGAATGAATTTGCTTCTCTTTCAAAATAAGAAAGCATCTGTATTAACTTGGAGTCCTCTCTTACTATTAGAAAGAGTGAAGCTTTCAGAAACGTTCCATAATCTAGGTGTCCCAAATCCCAAAGTGTAGTGCAAAGTAGGCTGACAAATGGAGCATCCTTTGATCTTACCAGTATATTTTTGAAAGGTAACTACAGCAACATTAAAATCTTGTATTAATTCCACTTTAAAGTCATCATGGGTCAGGCCACTTATGTTCTCCACTAAGAAGATTAGCATCATATCAGTCACATTTGCCTTCAGATTTTCAAATGCAACCAAAGAGGAAATATTTTCACATTCTTTTGGGGTGTCTTCCTTTTTTTCTGATCTTCTGTTGAGAGAGATATTTGCATCTAGTTCTTCTGATGCATCTGATTTTAGGGAGACAAAAAGGGTACAAGATGTTATATTTATCTACCATGTTCTTAGCAAAGTAAATTACCATAAGCTAATTACACTGCCCTGTTCCCTTCCTGGTCTCTTGGCTAACTCAAATAAAACATATCTTAGGGGACTTCCCTGGTGATCCAGTGATTAAGAATCCCCCTTCCAATGCAGGGGACATGGGTTCGATCCCTGGGCAGGGAAATAAGATCCCACATGCCGCAGGGACCGCAACTAGAGTGAAGACCCAACGCAGCCAAATAAAAAAATGTATTTTTTTAAAAAAACAGATCTTAGAGACTTTTAGCTTAATATATTAAAATAAAAAATAGTACTTAATTGTCTATTAATATGATGATGATTATTAATTTTTTATTTTATTTTACTCTTTTCTGCCTTGTTTTATTACACTCTTTTTTATTTTATTTTTATTACACTCTTTTCTGCCTTGTTTCTCTAAGGAACCTGGCTTGTTTTTCACAGCACTTGACATATATTTCTATCACAGCACCAAATTACAGTTATTGAACCAAGCTACTCCAAAGCAAGGGACATATTTATTCATCTTTGTATGGATGGCATATGGTATATAGTTGAGGCTCAATAAATGTTTGAATTGGAGAATTACTGCTTAGGTCACTGCAGAAAAGCAAGACTATCCCATGCCCATATTTGGGCATCACCTAACACATTATGCTCTGTAAAGCAATAATTTCCTATCACTGGAGAGAAAAAGGATACTTAGGGTGAATGACTAAGGAATGCACATGGAAGATAAAATGGCCCAGAGAATTATGGGTATACCTCAAACTTACAGAAGAGCAACCACCCAAGCCAGCTTGTTCCGCTTCATCGTTGGCCATAAGTGAGTTACATATACAGTTGACCCTTGAACAACACGGGGAATAGGAGCATCAACCCCCTGCACGGCCAAGTAACTGCGTGTAACTTTGACTTCTCAAAACCTTAACTACTAATAACCCACTGTTGACCGGAAGCCTTACTGATAACATGAACAGTACAGTCGATTAACACATATTTTGTATGTTATATGTACATCTACATATATTTTATGCATTCATGACATAGCTAATGTTTTCTTAATTTGTTCAATATTTCTACGCTATGCAGTTCATCTGTGAGTTTTTTCAAATTTCCAGAAATTTTTCAAATATATTTATTGAAAAAAATCCATGTATAAGCGGAGCCACGCAGTTCAAACCCGTGTTGTTCGAGGGTCAACTGTATACAGAAGGTCAGTCTCACTCTATGATTGTGCAATGAAGCATGATGAGTATGTTATGATCTTTAGACATTCTGTGAGCAGCTACTCAACTAGCACCCTTATGTTCAAGGCACTGGTTGTGTGGAGATGGGTGCATACAAAAAATGCTAGAAAAGGAAATTACCAGTTTTCTAATGGATGTATACAAAAATAAATAAATAAGAAATGGAACTGACATTTGTAAATGTTTATCATGGCAGAGTAAAATGCTATGTGCTCACCAAATCCATTTTGTTTTCTTCCTAGGCAACATTTCCCAGACTTCCTACAGTTGAGTTCCTACAGTAGAGTTCATGTGGCTAATGGAATATGGGTGGATCTGGTGAATTCCATTTTCCAGACCTGGCCAATCAAATCTCCTTTATGTGAATCTCCTTCTCCCTTGCAGTGACCTTGGAGGCCACATATCACAGGTAACGGTGTCAAAAAGATGGAAGGAGCCTGGATTCCTGAATAATTGTGTGAAGCAGTCTAGACTCCCCCCACCACCCTAGCTGCCGACTACACTGAACTGTGATTTGGGGGGCTTGTTTGTTACAGCAGTTAGATGACCCTGACAAAAACTCCTGTTATGTGCTGGATGTGACACCACACAAACACACACTCATGCCAAATAAAAAATAGCTTAAGGATTCGATAACAACATAAATTAGCATTCAGTGAGACAGGCATGACAAGCCGGCACGACTACCGGAGTCGGGGTGAGCTATATGAGTTCGACCCTTGACCCTGCCACTCTTTAGCCATGTGACCTTGGGCACATCTCTTAATTATAAAATGAGATGATTGGACTTAAGTGAATGGAAAGAGCCTTTCCACCAATATAGTTTATAACCCCATGACTATTAGAAGCTTCATCGCAAGAGTGGCTTGGTTGACTGCCAAATAAAGTCAACTTGATTGTGTCAACAATCAAGCCAAGAATCCAAACCAGGGAGATGAAGGAATTGGGCTGGGCTGGAATGGCTTCAGAGAAGAGGAAGAACCTGAGGAGATCTTGAAGACTATCCTAGAATTTAGGTAGAGAAAAGTGGAGTAGAATGTATTGTGAGCAACAGAAGTATAGGCAGAGTGCTGAGACTGCACCAAAACCATTTAGGAAATGGTGGCAATTTGACAAATGAAGCTTAAGGAGCACTTGTGCAGAGGTGTAAGAAATGAGGCCACGTATAAGTGATATCATATGGTATTTGTCTTTCTATGTGGAATCTAAAATACGACACAAATGAACATATCTACAAAACAGAAACAGACTCACAGACATAGAGAACAGATTGGTGGTTGGCAAGGGGGAGGAGGGGTAAGGGAAGGAAGGATTGGGAGTTTGGGATTAGCAGATGCAAACTATTATATATAGGATGGATAAACAACAAGGTCCTACTGTATAGCTACTAGGTTGCTGGCTGTTTCCTACAGCAGATGGGACGAGAAGAGCTGCCGCTGGTCTGGAGAGCTATACCCACATCCTGCACCCAGCGCTCAGAAAGCAACACTAACTGACTTAGCCACACACAGCACCCACTGTCACATCATGTCCTTGCTTCACAATGGCTGGATGGGCACAGGCAGACTCTGAAGGTCAGTTCATCCACCTCCCGGGTACCCCTTTATCCTCCCATCAATTGCAAGGTGTCTCCCAGCCCCCATAGAGAGAGCTGTTCCCATCCTTCTGACCTGAACCCTTAGGGCTCAAGAGGCAACCCTTGCACAGCTGGCTGGGAGGATGGAGATGATGCAGCCCAAAGCATCTCTCAGCTAACAAACCCTGCCTTGTGGAGTCAAGAAGAGAAGGATGACCTCCGCAACACATAGTGTTTAATATTGAAAGCAAAACTGCCTGGTGGATGAAAAGTTACCTGATTCTTTGACACGTTCTTTGGTCTTGGATTCCTGAAACCCAAACAATAAAGTAGCATTAATAAATTACTAATAATCTCTTTACATTAAGAAAGTGTCCCTAGGACCAGACTGGAGATGTAGGGTCTACAGAAATTATAACTAAAAGCGCAGGCAATGATGCTGTTTAATATACAGCACACAAATCACCTGCAAAAACGAGTCACAAATAAAAGAAACCCCAAAGGAGCACCAAGTGTCTGAGGTAAGACCTAAGTCAGAGAAATAATTTAGCTCATGTTCTTTTTCCCATTTAACATCTACTGAGTGTGTACTATTAACAAGCACTAGGCCATGTGCTTTACTAAGGCTGTCTCATTTAATCCTCACAACAACCCAATAATCCAAAGAGGTCAGTACTATTACTATCCCATTTTACACTTGAGGAAATACTTAGTACATTACAGTATAGATCGCTGGCCCCTCTGAACCATGTGAAAATGAAACAAATATAGCAAGTACCTGGGACAAACAGACCCAAGATTTTACATCTCAAACCACCATTATGGTAACCCCCCAATCTTGAATTTTCAAAAGCGTCAAAAATCAAACAAAAAGTGCTTCTTCTCCCATTATTTCATACCTACCCTATCACCACTCTCACTCCCTCCACACCTGTAAGTTGCTTTCCTCACCCCAGTTTGAGTCGTACTTCTCATTCCACTGTATTTCCTCATCGTGGTTCCCATCCCACACACCTTGGGAGAACACCCTACTTCCCTTGTAATCACCCCTTTACTTACCATTGTTGGAATTTTCCCCTCCTGGACTTCATCCGTGGCTCTGGGCAACTGGACAGTTAACTTGAATGTTCCTTTTCCGGGCCACACTAACTCGTGGTTCTCTCTCGCCAGAACTTGCTGCCGAACTGAAATTTTTTTAAAAAGGCAACTGTTAAAGCAATCTTTGTTCACAACATTATTCTGTGATTTCTGTAGGCTTCACCATCAGCAGTGAGCGGCTCGGTCAGTTCCTCAAGAGAGGCTATGTGTGGTGGAAAGGGGGACGTTAGCAAGCAGACACAGATTTGAATTCTATCTTTAAACTTACTTTTTTAACCCTGAGCATGTTCCTTAATAAGCCTTATTTACAAAATCTCAGTCTTCTTGTCTATTAATTAATGAAGACTGTCTTGTGTGGGTGTTACATGGATTAGATTCAAGAAACATTATAAAGAACTTAGGACAGTATGTGATGCCCAGTAGGCACTCAGAAAGGGAGCATTATTTATTCTACAGTGAAAGGAAATAATTAAAGCATCCCTCACTGTGAGCCAGGGATGCTAGGACATAACATTATGAAAGCCATGTTTTAGGAAAGTGACTCAGGTGAACATAAGCAGAATAGCGAGGAGCCTCATTAAAAAGGTATTTCAATCAATTCTTTAACCTGTGATGATAAGATGGGAGAGATTCTTACCAAAAAAAAAAAAAAAATTAACACATTTGGCAGCTGGGCTGTAGTGGAAGAAAAAAATGAACAGTGGACATGAGTCCAAAGACCTGGATTCAAATTCCAACTCTGCCACCAACTAGCTGTGTCATTGATAAAATATCTTAACTTCTTGCGTCTCCGTTTCCATACTTGAAGCAGTGTCTGTGAATGAATTTTGTGACACCCATAAGAGCTGTGTAACTGTAAGTTATTGTACAATTATAAGAAGGAGCAGTCAGAGAGAGAAAAGGAAAATCGGTGTATCTGAGAAAAGGAAAATCGGTGTATTGTACAATTATAAGAAGGAGCAGTCAGAGAGAGAAAAGGAAAATCGGTGTATCTGAGACAGTGGAGAATAGGGAATGAGTGAGTTTAGAGGTGGAGGCCTGGCCAACGTAGTCAGGCAGTACAAAGAGGTCAGGGCGAAGGAGAATCCTGGAGAGTGCCCTGCATTCACAGGTGTGGCTCTGCTATGGATGTTGGGCTACTATGTTGTATTCTGATATGGTTGCCTGCTGAGGCTGAAGATACGGGTAGAATCTTTCATCAAAAGGGACTTGAGGCCTTCCCTGGTGGCGCAGTGGTTGGGAGTCCACCTGCTGATGCAGGAGACACGGGTTCGTGCCCCGGTCCGGGAAGATCCCACATGCTGTGGAGCCGCTGGGCCCGTGAGCCATGGCTGAGCCTGCGCGTCCGGAGCCTGTGCTCCGCAGTGGGAGTGGCCACAACAGTGAGAGGCCCGCGTACCGCAAAAAAAAAAAAAAGAGGGACTTGAATAGCTTTCCCACCTCAACCATCCATGAAGAGGATGAGGGAGGTAATGACTTAATTGGATGCCATCTCAAAAACAGGCCTCAAAAACAGTATGAGAAGGAATGCCAGACTCTAATTTCATCCTTTGTGAGCAGGGTGGGTGTTTTTGCATGGACTCCTGATAAGCTGTCCTAAGCTGCAGTGAGGACTAAGGACTGGATAGGACCCCTGAGCCCAGAGAGCAGGCTAAGTTTTATAAGCCAAGCTATCTAGAGTCATGGACCTCTGTGTTACATTCCTTTTATTATTCCCTATACTTTGGTAGAGTCCTGTCCAGGTATCTAAATGTGCCAGCTTGTTCTGAGATTGTGTGTAATATGTATGGGCACAACTATTTTAAGAGAGCAAGTGGTAGCAGTAACAGTAAGTGATCCGCAACAAGGAGAAAGTGAATCTGGGAGGAAGAAGAGCTGAAATGCTGCCATCTAAACACCCTTACCCATGTGGACAGGCTCTCTTCTGCACCAATCTCAGACCGTCCATATTTAATTTAGGGAGAAGCTGACAATAATCAGGAGCAAAATTATGACCAGAAAAGATGATAAATGTACACATCTGAAACAGGATTTAAAATCGTTTTTTATATAAATTTTTTTTTTTTTTTTTTTTTTTTTTTTGGCTGAGTTGGGTCTTCGTTGCTGCACGCGGGCTTTCTCTAGTTGCGGCAAGCGGGGGCTACTCTTCGTTGCGGTGCACACGTTTCTCATTGCGGTGGCTTCTCTTGTTGCGGAGCAGGGGCTCTAGGCGCGCGGGCTTCAGTAGTTGTGGATCACAGGCTCCAGAGCTCAGGCTCCGTAGTTGTGGCGCACGGGCTTAGTTGCTCCGCGGCATGTGGGATCTTCCCGGACCAGGGCTTGAACCCGTGTCCCCTGCATTGGCAGGCGGATTCTTAACCACTGCGCCACCAGGGAAGCCCAGGATTTAAAATCTGACAAGGCAATTTACACTCGACTTTTCGGAAATTCAGCCAATTATACAGAAGTACACAGCTTCCAAGTAGTTTCTGTTTGCTATCCACTCATTTCTACAGAGGAGTGCTTTTGGGCTCATTCTTATTATGTGAATGATAAGAATCAAGTTGTGTTACACTATGGGCCTGCACCTGTTGCGGCCACTTCCTTCCCTGGAGGGCAGAGGGTGTTCCTGTGGAAGAAGACCTTTGCCGGAGGGACAGTGCTGGGGTAGGTAATTTGATGTTAGCAAACTCCTGACCACTTGCTTCTGAGAAAGCCACTCCTCTGGGAGGAAACCAAAACTGAACAGGGACTTTCCACCCCTAAGAACTTTGACCATACAAAGAGCTGCACTAAGCTGTGAGTGTGGCTGGGTGGGTACTACTGCAAGAAGGACATTAGAGCAGTCTAGAGGTGGGTGAAGGGAGGAAGCGGGCTGGGAGATGGGAAGGAAGAAACCTCGCAGGGAGACTGAAATCACTTCTGCTTTGAGGACTAGAACAGAATGATGTTATCACCACACAATTATATTTTTGCTGTTTGTATTTTTATGAGGTTTGTATTTTCTACAATTATTTCCCTTTTTGTTCATTCAGGGTCATCAACAAACAACAGGGATTCTCAGACTTTAGCGAATCAGTGTCACCTGGGGTGCGGTTAAACATGCAGATTCCCACCCACCCCACACTCAGGGTACCTGAGTCTCTAGGACAGAGCTGGGAATGTGCCTGTTTAACCTGTTGTGATTTGGATGCAGGGGGTCTGTTGCCGCAATGTGAGGACTACTCTTGAGGATAATGGGATTTTAAAGAAGAAAGAAGTGTCCCTAAGGGCCAGGCCCATGGTGATGTTGATAATCGGAATCAAAATGGTAAAATCCTTTGAGGAAAAGTGAAGCCCCGGGGAAATGGCTTACATTGCACAAATGCCCTTTTGAGCATTGCTTGGTGAAATTAACCCTTGGAAAACTTTTTGACATTGTTCTAAGGGCTCTGAGCCAGGCAGGTCTCCTGACCCCTGCCCACCTCGCTTCCTTCACACTGGTCTGTGCACCCCTCTCTTCTCTGGGTTTCATTCTTTCCTTCTTGCACCCCTGCCCTAGAGCATTCCAATTGCTCTGATGGCCTCGTAAGCCTCCTTGCTTCTCCTCTGACCCAAATGCTTCTCCAAATCCACCAACAGGAAGGCAGGGTCAGTGGTTGTCCACATCCTTGCCTTTGAGATCCTGATGGAAAAAGCTGTGCACTGGGAGAACAGCAGGTCATGTGCTTCCCAGTGCAGACCTGGTAGGTGTCTCGAGCAAGCAGATAACTGGTGGGTACTTGTCCTCCCGCTTCCCTAATAGCAACAGCATGAGGAGAGGTTAACTCAGCTGCTCAATTGCCTATGGGGAGGGAACTTCCCCCTCAAAGTTCAAAACTCCTAACCCTCAATCAACTCAGAATGCCACCCCTGCTCCCAGCCTGAGGACCACCCTGAAACTGACTGGAGAGGTTCCAGCAGACCATCGACGAAGATACTGTGCACTGATCAACAGTACCTGCCTTTCCCCTCCAATAAACCTCTATATTTACATGCAGACAATGAGATTCTAGGCAGTGCTTCTGCCCCTCTCCCAAGTGATCCCAGAATCACTGGGAATCTCCACCATGCGGAAATCCCTGTGACTCCTCACATGGCTTAGCTCCCTCCATCCTTCCCCATCTAAAAAATAAGAGAAAGCACAGGGGCTCTCCCTCTCCCTCTCTCCCAAGCGGAGCATCCTGCAGAATCAGTTACCAAATCCAGATGGTACGCAAACATGCATCTTCCATCCCCATGCTGACTTTCCTTGTTCAAGGGCTCACTGGTCCTCACTTGGACATTGCATGACACTCTTCAAAGGTCTGATGTCCATGGTCTCTCCCAACAGAAATCACTGTGCTTATCTGCAACCAAATTTATCTCCCAAAAGTATATTTGGACATGGCTCTCCCCTGCCTACCTGTGGGGGAAAGTTCATACTCCTTAGCGTGTCATGCAAGGTCCTCTTTTATCTCAACCCAATATTCTATTAGCCTTAATTTCCACCCCACTTCTTTTTAAAAAGGAAGTTTAATAAGAGAAGGCCTAAGATTTTTTAAAATACTAGCACCTCCTTTGTAATCTTATAAAATTTCCCAGATCCCACCTGTTCTTTTTAGTGCCAGTCTCCAGACCTCCCTTGTGCACAGAGATAAGGAGAGGGCTCATTCCTCAAACCAAAGCTGCCCAAGGGCGCCCAGCACTTCCCTGGAGACGCCTTTGCTCTCCCGTCCCCAGCACTGCAGCCAGCTCCCATCTGAAGAGCTCTCCCCAGTATCTCGCCTATCAAGAACTGAATTCACCCTCAGGAGTCAGTTTAGATGTGACTTTCCTGGAAACCTTCTCTTCCCTTCAAATTGTGTTCCCATAAACCTCTGGAGTTCCAGAACTGCGGCTTTCATAGGAAGAAGACAAAAATTGCAATGGCATTGCAACTCTGTCCCTAACACACGATGCCACTACACGATGTAGCCTCGTAAAATGAGGTGGGTGCACCAGCTCTCAGGCAGCTCCCTTCAGTCACACGGTGCTAAATGTTTATTTAAACCACCTGGGCTGTCTGCCACCAGCTCCGGGAGCGCCTGGAAGCGCCGCGCACGCAGCGCCCCCGACGCGCCTTGTCTATTCTGCGCGCCCCACGCTCTTTCCTACATCTGCTGCCGGAGCCGGACGAATTCTCCCGCCGCGCGCCCCAGCCCCAGGTTTCCCTGGAAGGAGAGCCCCCGCTGTCCCCTCTCCCCCGCACCCCTTGCCCCCCTCACCGTCGTCGGGGTAGAAGAGCACAAGGAAACGAGGCGGGCTCCCCGGCGCCTGGCGGACCTCACACTCCCCGCCTCCTGATCTCTTCTGGCTCTGGAAGTACATCTGCAACTTGGTGCTCAAGTTCTTCGGGGGATGGGGACCCCAGGACCCTTCGACCAGCAGCGGGAAGGGGCCGGGCGCAGCCATCCTCCCCTCCGCTGGTCTGGCTCCGACTGCAGGCCGCCCCAGATCCCGGTGGTTAAGCCTCTTTCGCTTTCGTTTCCCAGAACACTCCTCCCACCCTTAGTTCCTGCCTTTGGAACTTCCCCAGCTGCCCCAAGTTGGGACTAGAAACCACCGTCCTCCCGACGCCTCCTCCCCAATTCTTCACTTTCATCTCTGGACCACGGCAGAAGGTGGTATCGCCTTTGTGGCCTCCCTGCATCTGTATACGCGGGACCCTAAGCTCAGGGCACTGTCTGCCACTCACCCAAGCCACAGGTGAAAGCAGCAGCTCTGGTCACTAGACCTTGGCGGAAACACGAAGAAAGCTTAATTTTTGGCGCAGGCCGCCATTTTACAAACTCTGATTCTTTAGAATGTCTGGGGCCCATTTTCAGACTTCTTTCGACAGTCACCTAATTATCAGAATTTTACCTTGCTTCCCTCCTGACCTGTTAATATTCTGTGTCTAGAGATGTGGGGGAAACAGTACATTCACAGCTGTGTTTTTATGGAATATTGGCTAGGTGCCACGCACGCTGAATGGATTCAACAAACAGACACCGTCTGTGCCCTCCCTGCGCTCATGAAGCCGTGGGGATGCAGAGCAGTTAGGACACAGTGGAATAAGTGCTTTTGGAAGGAATATGCAGGTGTTCCTGGAACAAATTAGGAGGGGCTCCTAGCCCAGGCGTGGGAGCTCAGGGAGGGTTTATGGGGAGGCAACATGGAACCTGAAGCCAAGGGTGACTGGAGATAACCTTGGCGGGTGGGGAAGAGGGGAGTTCCGTGTGATTTACTTGTATGGGATCCCTTGAGCTGCTGGGCAGTAGCCAGAATAGAGGCAGGAGGCCAGCCAAGTGGCTACTGTAGTGTCGCAGGGGAGAGATGAGGGTGACTGAGACCAGGGTACTGATCTAGGAGGACAGAGAAGGGGTGGGGTTCCGAATTGATATTGGACTTGCGGAAGGATGTGGAAAGCGAGAGCAGACACTCAAGCGTGATTCCATGGTCATACATGCATGGCCTGAGCAGCTGGCTAGATAAAAGTGGCATCTACCCGATGGGAGCACTAAAGTGGGAGAGACGCTAGGAATGTGTGTATCCTTGACCATAGTAAGGGAGTGTTTCAAGTGAGAAGGAGGGATCATCATTCAAATACAACCAATACATCAGGTGAGAGAAATGTCTCTTGGACTCAGAGGACCTGGCAAGCGCTGTCTTCTGGTGAGGAGGAAGTAGAGGGCGGTGTACAGAGGTCCGAAAGGAAGGGAAGGGAGGCAGCAAGCGCTGTCAGCTCTTTCCAGAAGTGTGACTGTGAAAGGGAAGAAGTTAGGTAGCAGCTTCTGGGGTTATAGGATCGGGAGGTGTTGTTATTTTTGTTTTTTGGCTTTTAAAATATGTTTAAGCTGGAAGAAGCTTAGAAATGTTTAAATAGTGTTAGAAAAGTAAAAGGAAGGTTGAGGACACAGGTTGTGGGAGAAGGTGGGAGGGGATCCTGGGGGCATTGGCCCAAGGAAGGGACACTTTTCCCACTGCACCAGGAAGGAAGAGCTGGAGTACAGAAGTAGGTGATTTTGAATGACTGCCGATGGGAAGGTCTGTAAGTTCTCTCCTGATGGATTCTGTTTTCTCTTTGAAGAAGGTGATGAGGCCTCTTAGACACTGCCAAAATTAGAGCTGCTTCTCCCTGCAGGGCTGGACCTTATGTATTGTCTCTTAATCACAATGAAACAAAATTTCAGGAAGAAGAGAACCAGAGATGGGCCAAAGAGAAGTTACAGGGCTTTAATTTCTGGTGCATAATAATGCTAAACAATATTCAGCTATTTTCTCCTACCTGCAGCTTTCTTCCTGCAGGTGGCGCTCATCATTCAGTCCAAACCACCCTGGGCCCCTGCAGGGGGAAGTGGGGAAGATACAGAACGGCCAGCCAGGGCTCTCAGCCACAGTGGTGACTGTTTCTCTTCAGGGCATTGTCACCCTTTCCCTTCAAACCACAACTAAAATCAGCACTCTCCTTTAACCAGTTTGGGAGTCCAGAACTGGGCAAACAGTTTATCTTTTTCCTCACACCATCATTTTACAAAAAATAAAATCAGAAATAAACTATGGTAGAAGTTGTGGCAGGCCATTTCTGGATTGCTTTCAAGGATTTATTTAATTATTAACAGTGTATTTTGTCACACATGGTCTGCTCATTATTCCTGGGTTGACTGGGAAGAATCTATCAGAGGATCAGGATGTCAGGTCTTGAAAGCCAAGGGAAAAAGAAAAAAATCTGGAAGGAGCAAATTGTTACCCATCATTAGCCCCTGAAGTACTTTGTCTTGTCTGGTCAGTCGTTTTGACCCTTTTCATTTGTTGAACCCATACCCTCCCCCCTCCCCCAGTGTGCTTATCCTCTCTCAATTCTCTGTCTCCATAGGGTGTTTGCCTCCTGAAACTCATTTCCTTCCAAGGAAGCAAGCATCCTCTCAGGGCCTGGGGGAGAGCAGATTCCAGCAGAGAGGCGGCCATGTTTACATGGCTGTTCCCTGTTTCTCTTTCCACCAAAAAGTCCCGGCTGATCTTAATAGAACAACCCACATCCGCATTTTGGGGCTGAACTTCCCTTTCTCTGCTTCATCTAAGTTTCCCCTTTCAGCTTCTCTACAAACTTCTATAACCTAGCATTAGACTCCTTTCAAGTTCTCCACAAGCCAGCATCAGGCCCCCCATTTCTCCCGCTGAAGTATATATTGGGGAAAGGGTTGGCTTTCCCATCTGTCCTGAATCAGTGAGTTGTGAGCACCTCATGCCGAACTCTCTGCCTCACTTTGCTCCTGCAACTGCTGGCCTGGTCCGCCAAAACAGGATGTGACCTCAGAAGTGAGGCAAGCTCCCCTGCCCGTTACCACTCCAAATTCAGTCCTCAGATGGAGTCACCTGATGGACACGCACCAGTTTGTGGACTTATTCCCTGTGCTCCAATCCCTTTTAGGAGTTTCATCTTCTTCACTCTTCCACAAGGAATGTCTCTGATGCCCCCACTCTCTAGTATGGTAATCCCTAATGGTATATTTTCCCAAATAAGAATCATTTAGGGGCTTCCCTGGTGGCGTAGTGGTTAAGAATCCGCTTGCCAACTCAGGGGACACGGGTTTGACCCCTGGCCCGGGAAGATCCCACATGCTGCAGAGCAACTAAGCCCGTGAGCCACAACTACTGAGCCCACATGCCACAACTACTGAAGCCCGTGTGCCTAAAGCCCATGCTGTGCAACAAGAGAAGCCACAACAGTGAGAAGCCCGCACACCACAACGAAGAGTAGCCCCCGTTCGCCTCAACTAGAGAAAGCTCATGCGCAGCAACGAAGACCCAACGGAGCCAAAAATAAAAACAAATAAATAAATGAATTTATTTTTTAAAAAATAAGGGGTGTTTCCAAGTGAAAAAAGGTCATTTAGGTTCATTAATACTATAGTTGGCTGGGAAGTGGAGGGAGACTTCTGCAGAAGAGTCCAGAGCCGACTTGATCTTTCCAAGTTCATGTGATGGGAAGAGTAAAGCAGAGTAAAGGTCCTTCTTGGCCATTCAGTAGGTACTGAATCAGACAGACATGCACGTGTCTCAAGACAGGCATTAACTATCAGAGAGAGTACAACCTAGATCATACTAAAAAAGAAAAGCATACAATATTTTATTCCTACACCATATCATGCATGATCACCAGCGATGTGCTGTTAAATATTGAACAACTTGCTCTCTGGAAAAAAAAAAAGTTTACATTTATGTGTATGTTATTATAAATTTTACTGACATAAAGGTTGTATAGCACATAGTTTACAAATAATAATAAAATGTATAATATTCTTTATTGTAAATTTCAAATAGTCAGTTGATTCTCACTGAATGTTTCAAAGATGTTTGCCCAACTCTCATATTTGTAGCCAATCTATGGTTGCAATTGATGAATGAGGGTAGTTCTGATATAAACGTTGGTCGTTGGTCGATACTTTTGTCTACACTAAAAAGGGAGATGAAGGTGAAACAATGAAGACACGTGTCAGAACTTCTGTTATTTGTCAATGACATGGGCTCCTTCTTTGCTGAATGGGATAATAGTTTTCAACTACCAGAAGAATAATTCCTTTACAAGGTTATGGCTACAGACATGACATACTTTTAAATTTAGTCTGCCTTATTAACATATTCTCCATTACTTTCTTAAGTCTTAATCAACAAAACAATAAATTAAGCCCTGATTTGTAGTATTTTTCAATTCCATGGTGTAAATATTCTCACCATGGCTGATTTTAAGCTCCCGGTGTGATAGCACTGAATGCAGAGTTGGGAAGAGATGAACAGTAGCATACCATTGTTTAATACTTCTACCATACAGTAGACATAAATAACTCAAGAGTACAGATAATGGTAAAGTGTAGTGAAATAATTAGAAAGTGATGAATCTTTTAAAAATATAATCCATTTTATTATAAGTTTATACAGTGTAATTCTAAATAATGGTTTTTAATAACTGGCTCACAAAATTTTTGAAAATTGAAGAATCAGTTCTGGTGAGCCAGTATGACTTGTACCTCCAGCACAAAACCGTACTACTCTTTTCACATCAGAGGTAGTATTATCAGATAGGGCAGTTGGTATGCTCTCGCCCCTCCCAACTCCTCCCACACACACCTTAGTACAATTGTTATACTAATATTCTCCTAGTCAAATAGGCTTTAAAGCTGATTGCTTCCTTTCATTCCTATGGACAATTAGTCACCAAGACATTCATTAATCTGTTCATTACTTTTGAGAATTCTACCCTGGAAGAAATAAAAGGGTAATGAAAATCATAAAACAAGGACAAATGTAGTTTAAAATATTAAAGTGTAATAATTAATACAACAAACTTATGAGAAAATTAATAGTACCTCCATTTTACTAAGAGGAAACTGAGGCACAAAAAAGGTTAAATATCTTGCCCCAATGTCACACAACTAGTTAAAGGTTAAGCTGGGATACAAACCCAGGCAACCTTACCCTAGAGCTCAACATTACGATACCCTTGCACAGTGATGTTCTGCTCAGATCCATTCTACAGGGTAATAAACCCACTCCCCAGCTGCTGGTCATATCAGCTGTTGACAGTTCACAGCAGGCTCTCTCACTCGCCTTACCTTTGCTTCATCTTTCCCATCAACAGTTTCCTCACGGCAGAGAATATTTATGTCTCCTACATTTGAGTCCAGTTCTACCCGCAGGCTAGGTTAACCATATCATACTTATGTGGCCCAAATAGCAAAGCTGTGGTAGTGAGGGTGTAGGGAAATGGGGTCTCTCATGTGGTGGGTGATTTGTTAATTTCCCCTTGTAATTTTGCCACTTTTTGCTTATCTGCTTAATTTAAGGCTGTATTGGTTCAAGATTTTTATATCATCCAAGTGAATTGTTTCTTTTTGTCATTAGTGAGTGCTGTTCTTTCTCCTTTATTAATTCTCATTGTCTTAAAATCCATTTTGTCTTATATTAAAACCACTTTAATTTGGTTAGTCCTTGCTAAGTGTTACAGATATCTTGAGTAGGTTGGCCGCTTACTCAAAGGCAATCTCTCCTTCCTTGTTAGGAGCAAAGTGCTGAGGTAAAGGAAGTGCCCCTTCAGACACACACTTGACTCTTGGTTCCCTTCTCATGGAATTGGTTTAGGTACGACCTGTGATCCAGTTCTAGGCAAAGAGATACAAAGGGAGTCTACCATCCGTTCCTTATATAGAGACACTTAACAAGAAATCTCTGTTCCCTCCTTTTTTGGGGATGTTATCGGGTGGGATATGCTGATGAGAGATACTGCAGCCAGAAACACTGAGAATGGCCAATTGAAGAGAGAGAAAGAGCCCAGGTCCTTGAGGGCATAATCGAGGTACAGAATCAGCTCTAAAACCACCTACCTCCAGATTTCTTATTGAGTCAGTAAACGTCCTTGTTGTTGAAGCCCCCTTTAGTTTTATATTCAGTTGCCTACAGCTGAAAACATCAGCCAGTCTTGGGGGAGGCAGTTCTCTGCAGGCTCAGATGAACTTCCAGTGAGGGATGAAGCTGTGACCTGTCAGCAGCGGATGTTTCGAGCAACTGAGAGAAACGCTAGTCATTCCTGAAATGAGGATACAAGAGGAGACACCCTTGTATCCTCTTCAAGGTATTAAGAGTTAGGGTAATATGATGGTTAAGGTCTGGGTCAGACAGACTTGGGTTCAAGAGTTATTCTGGATTTTACCAGCTATGTGACCTTGGGCAAATTAATCAAAATCTATAAATCTTGGTTTTCTCAACTTTAAAAAATAAGTTTAATAGTACTCGCCAGGAAAAGTTTTCAGGATTATATAAGACAAAAAGGTAAGTATATAAAGAGTATCATATACTGTCTGACTTCACGTATTTCAATTATGCTGTTTTTTTCCTCTACTCTTTCTCTATTTTTGATTGCATTGTTTTCTGCTTTTATCTCTACTGTTGTCTCTCTTTGGTTTGTTTTGGGTTTAACTTGCTCTTCTTTTTCTAGTTTCTTAAGATAGAAATTTGTACCATTGACTTGGGACCTTTCTCTTTTTTTTGTAAGCATTAATGTTATAATGTTATAATTTTTCCACTAAGTACTGTTTGAGCGGCATCCCATCCTTTGTTTGAGGGGGAAGGTAGGGAGAGGGTGATGAGGAGTGATGAGGTGAAGGCTTCCTTCTGGGGTTCCTTAGAAAATGCAGAGGAGGGAATCCCCCAGTGGTCCACTGGTTGGGAGTCGGCGCTTTCGCCGCAGGGGCCCATGTTCGATCCCTGGTCAGGGAATTAAGATCCCGCAAGCTGCAAGACATGGCCAAAAGAAAGAAAGAAAAGAAGAAGAAGATGCTGCACTGGAAATCTTGGTTACCAGCTCTTGCTCCCAGATCATATCAGTTCTATGGAAATGGCTAATAGTGGATTTTAGCCCTTAAAATCTATCCTTTGTCTTCTATATAAACCACAAAGTTTTCATTCACTTAACTTTATGAGTAAATATGACTACTTCTGGCTTTAATTAAGGAAAAATTGTAATTGAGAACTACAATTTACAGGTGTAGACCATCAGAGAGAAAAATATGATTTAATTACATGTACAACAATGACATTGTGTTGGGGGTCCCTATACCACCCCTTGGCTTCAGTAATTCTCTAGGAGGACTCAAAAGATTCAGAGTACAGAAACACTCAACAGTTGCGATTCATTATAGTGAAAGGATACAAAGCAAAGTTAGCAGTGGGGAACAGAGCATGAGGAGACTCTGGAGGAGAGACGGTCTTCTCCCAGTGGGGTCACATAAGACGCACTGAATTCCTCAAGCACTGAACTGTGACCACGCATGTGAAATGTCTACTAGGGGGCCTATTACAGACTCAGTGCCCAAGGTTTTTATTTGGGGCTGATCACGCAGGCAGCCTCTACCTAGCACATAACAAAATTCCCGACTCCTTAAAGGAAAGCAGGTATTCAGCACAAATCCCGCTGTTTGTACAGACAGGCACTCTGTGAGCCACTCTTTTTATCAGTTAGGGAATTGGGAGACCCCTCCCCAAATCAAAGATCAGACGCCAGCCAGGATCAACCTTACAAGCAGGCCTTTCCAAGGATAACTGTGTTAATTAACTCTCTCTGCACAAGCAAGTTCCTGTCAAATCATTTGGATTAAACCACATTCTTCAAAGCAGTAACTTGAAATATAATGTGGTCACCTGGAATTACAAGCTTTTTATAACTAAATAAGCCATAAGGTACAGGAAAAGTGACTTTTAACAATGCACTATCCAAATCTGTTTTTATTAAATCCTGTGTCTTTACTAATTTTACTTTAAAAATTTTCCTCAAGCCCAGTGAGCAGTGGTCAAATCCAAACTCAGCCAAAAAGAGAGTCATAAAAATGCAGTTCACAGCCAGAAACTAAAATATTCAATTCACAGACTGGAGTTGACACAACTTTGCCCACAATTTGGCCACATAGTCAGAAATTTCAGAATAATTCAGAGGTTCATAAAAATCATTCCCCAAACTCCAGGGAGACTATGTCATGTTCTTGAGTCTCCTCTCTTATAGCTCAGTCAGTTCCACTTGAAACTCATTGCTCTGGTGGGAACCCTGAGGTTTGCAGTCCAAAGTCACTCAGAAACAGAATGGATGATCCATACTCAGCCACAGTTTTAATCTCTTTTGAGGTGGTCACAGTGATGCACCACCCAGGGGCCACTTTAAGGAGGGACTTGTTGACTCAGCTGCAGGAAGTGCTATCAGCCAACAGCCTTCAGCTTTCGGCCCATTAGGGATTACAGCAGCGGCAGAGCTACCTTGCCCAGGGTCATGCCCTTCCTGGGGCAGCCCCCATCCAATGACTGATTCAAGTGGGAATATAAAGACCCAGCCTTCCCAGCCAAACGTGGGACAACTCTGATGGGCCTTTTTTTTTTTTTTTTTTTTTTTTTGTTATGCGGGCCTCTCACTGTTGTGGCCTCTCCCGTTGCGGAGCACAGGCTCCGGACGCGCAGGCTCAGCGGCCATGGCTCACGGGCCCAGCCACTCCGCGGCATGTGGGATCTTCTCGGACCGGGGCACGAACCCATGTCCCCTGCATTGGCAGGAGGACCCTCAACCACTGCGCCACCAGGGAAGCCTTGATGGGCCATTTTAATGCTCAAGCACCCCTTGGGGTCAACTGAGCCTGTCTTCAGGCCCGCATTGCAGCTTGACCTCTTTGCCCAATCCAGCTTTCTCTGTCTCTCTTCTACAGGTGCTGACCCCAAGGGCATTCCTTAGTAAACATCCTGTATGTTACATTTCATGTCAGCAGCTGACCCCTGGAGAAGCCAGCCCATAATGTAATTGGGTAGGACATTTTAAAGCATCTTTTCATTCCACTGAATGAAGGCAGATCAGCAACTGGGAACAAGGGCCATCTGCTCAATCCATGTGTCTTTCCCAGCCCAACCAGAGCACCTTCTGAAGAAATCAGCAGTGTCCTTCCTCCTCGCAGTCTCAAATTCAAGGTATTTGGATGTTATATTATCATCGGTCTGAAAGTACAATCTTGTGAGTTAGTCTACATACAAGAAGGTGCATATCTTACAACCCTTACATTCTAGAGGTCTTTGTTCTATGGAGGAGGTTTGGTAATTTTTTCTGTTTCCATAGGCCAGTCTTATGCCTGAATTAAAAGAAATAAAATATCTATCCTACATATCAACTTCTTCCCTAATTGCCGTAATCTGTCAGTGAAATCAAGACATGAATGTAAAGAAATTTCAGTATAAATTACTCTCTTTCTATATCCAGCAATGAACCTAACTTTTAAAAATTCTTGGCACACAGCAGGAGCTGAGTACATTATTCCAGTTATCTTTTGCTGTTTAACAACCCTCCCCCAAATATAGTGATATAAAACAATGACAATCACTTGTTACTACTATCTCTCCAGATTCTGGGCTCACATAGGCAATCTCCCTCAAGGTCTCTCGTGTGCCTGTGGTCAATCTGTGCGTGAGGCTTGAGTCGTCTCAAAGGCTGTTTTAGCCTCACACGTGTCTGGTGCCAAGATTGGGACAACTCAGACAGCTGGGGGCTGGAGCAGCTGGGGCTCCTCTGGCACCACCATCAATATGTGGGCTCATCACGTAGCCTCTCCAGCATGGCAGCTTCAGGGTAGCTGGACTTCTAACACGGCAGCTCAACTCCTAAGGCATGTCGAGAGGGACAGGGAGGGAAAGAGAAAGAGAGAAGAGAGAGACCAATGCTGTATCACTTTTTATGACTTAGCCCTCAAAAGTTATGCAGTGTCACTTCTCAGCATTCTGTTCATTAGAAGTGAGTCACTAAGGCCAGCTCATATTCAAGGAGAGAGAAATAGACTCCACTTCCTCACAGGAGGAGTATTTATAAGAATTTGCTGACTTTGGCCTCACCCGTTGCGGAGCACAGGCTCCGGACACGCAGGCTCAGCGGCCATGGCCCACAGGCCCAGCCGCTCTGCGGCATGTGGGATCCTCCCGGAGCGGGGCACGAACCCATGTCCCCTGCATCGGCAGGCGGACTCTCAACCACTGCGCCACCAGGGAAGCCCTGCTGACATGTTTTAAAGCTACCACATATGCCAAACCTTCTCCTTTTGAGCAGAAAAGCAGTTGAGCCTCCTTTGTTTCTTTCTTAGCTGGTGTTGCATTCTGACCACGTGATCCTGTTTCTGTGTACATTCCAGAAAACTTACAAGAAAAATGACAAGAGCCAACATTTATTTAGAGCTTATTTTGTGCTGGTAATCTAAGTTCCCAAGTTCTCGATCCTGTTTTGAATTATTCTTCACTTAGTATCCAAATAAAATATCTCAAGTCCCCATCCACTGCACTGCGGGACAGTCCCTCCCCAGTATAGCTCTTTCCAGGGGACTACATTTTCCAGAGAAAGTCCACATTGAAATCTGCTTCTTGGCTCCTGTTTCCACACTGCTCCTGTGCTAGAGACACCATCCCCTCTTTTTCCCCCAAATCATCACTAGCACATTCACCGAAGGTTTGGACTAATTACATCTTAGTGCAGGAATCAACTTCCAGGTCAACGTCACTCATAAATATTTCCAGGAATTCATCAGCCATTTCCTATCTAACCATCTCCTCGCTCAGTGTTAACATGAAGAGGTCCTCTCCCACTCTCTAGATCAGCAGTTAAATGTTGGTAGCCACCCAACTGAAGCCTGCCCTGAGACCTGCTTTCGAAATTTGAATTAGATGATAACATTGTAACAGTGTGAGTTTCCATTAAACCTCAGATTTCCAGCTTCTCTCGGGAAAAGGCAGGACAGGTTACCAACGTTCGGTTTACCTCCTCGCATGTCAGCAATCAAGTAAGTGAAGCCAGTATCGTCAGATCCCTGGCTTCTGTTCATTGAAAGTTCCTTTGGCCCACTTCATTCATTACAGTAACCTCCAGCTCCTCTAGACATCTGGGTTTGCAACCCCTTGCCCTAAGATCCACTTCCTCCTCCACCCCTTCCCCATGTTCCCAGGCCCCTACCGCTCCTCTTTAGAACCCACACAAACCCAAAATTCCACTCACTTTATGATACTAAATAACTCAGCTTTTTCATTATCTTGCTCATACACCTGGTCAATTAGACCAGGGGTCAACAACCTTTTTCTATTAAGAGCCAGAGAGTAAATATTTTAGGCTTTGCAGGCCATATGGTCTCTGCTACAACTATACAGTTCTTCTGTCATGGACCAAAAGCAACCGTTGGGGAAATATTAAAAAACGTATCTTCTGCCAACCCAGAAGACCTCTCCACAAAGTAGAAGAGAAAGAAAATAGTTTTATTATTGATTAAGTTTTAAACCAGAGTGTGGTACTCATCACAGGCAATCCACTAAAGGAATTTAGAAGACAGACAGAAATCTCACCTTTATATATAGCCAGGCAGATACAGCCCGTTAACACGCATGGCCTCAAGAAAAATAACTAGTCCTCAAGTGAGAGGCCTTGACAACACCATTTGTTACACACAATTCATCCTAAATTCACCTGGTAATCGGGGTGTCCATCTGTGTTAGCTAATTGCCTTTATCCAAAAGAATAATACAACTTCTCACATCTCTATGACCGGTAGGTAGTTACAACTTGGAGCCAGTTGCTGGTGAAGTTAGGCTCCTACCCTCCCAGGGAAATTGGGAGATGGAGTTCCACATTCCTTGATGACTGCATTTCAAAGAGATGGTTCCCATATCTTTGAGAAAACACTCTTAGGTTGTAAAGCTGACCAGAGGCTTTTTTAGCTTTCAAAAAGTTTTATGTACATCTCAAAGGGACAGAGAAAGCATTAACAATTGCAAGTTTTCTAAAGCTGAAATGGAAAGTGGAGGGGAGATTTCTTCCCTTTTCAACACCTGAGCAAGTTAATTTTTAATTTTTAAATTCATCTTTGATCTTATGCAGCCATAGAATGTATGTAAACAAAGGAGTATGGCTGTGTTTCAGTGAAACTACTGTGGACACAGAAACTTGAATTTCATTTAATTTTCACATGCCATGAAATATTATTCCTCTTTTGATTTTTTTTTTCTGAAACCATTTAACAATGTAAAAACCACTCTTGGCTTGCAAGCCGTGGGGTGGGTTTGTTCTGCGGACCATAGTTTACCAACCCCTGACCTAGACTCTGACAGTGATGGGGATTCCACAAAAGGTGCTTTCCTGAAAACAGTGAACCATGGATTTTGCCACTGCCTTGGAAGCCAGTAGTCAGCTGCTGTCAGTTTTTTGTTTTAATTAGTATTTCTACTAGACTGTACACATTTAGTCCCTGTATTAATTTCCTAGGGCCGCTGTAACAAAGTATCACAAACTGGGTAGCTTAAAAGGAAAGAAATTTATTCTCTCACAGTTCTAGAGCCAGAAGTCTGAAATCAGGGTGTCAGCAGGGTTGGTTCCTACTGCAGGCTCTGAGGAAGAAGGCTTTTCATGACTCTCCCCTAGCTTCTCATGGTTGCCCTCAGTCCTTGGCATCCTCTGGCTGGCAGCCTCACCACTCCATTCTCTGGCTCCATTGTCACATAGTGCCTTCCTGGCAACTGCCTGTGTCCAAACGCCTATCTTCTTGTAAGGACACTAGTCATCAGATTAGGCTTCACCCTGATGCAGTATGAGCTCCTTTCAGCTTGATTACCTATGCAAAGACCCTGTTTCCAAATGTTACAATTATGGGGTTGGGGTTAGGACTTCAACATACCTTTTGGGGACAAAATTCTACCCACTGCCATCCCACTTCTCAGATTACTTTGTGGCATGTGGCTAGGACCTAAGAGTTCCTTTCTGCTCATTTACTAGGAAACGTTCCTTTTTTGCTAACAGAGTCTTAGTTGAACTAAAGGGCAGCAGAATATGCCACCCCAAAATATGACTGTAGGAGTTCAAGGTGTGCCACCCCTAAAATATCCTGCTTTGGTATCTTGATTATTTTGAGCTGTAGGCACATATAAAACAGCGAATGCAGGGAGAGGCTTTCTCTGATTCCCCTTATCTGCCTAAAGACAGATCCTCCAAAAGGAACTCGGTTGTCATAAATCCGCCCACACCCAACCCACACCCCCCAGAAGTTTCATCAGCCAGGGGTGATCAACTCTTTTCGCAGGAGAGGGTACTGGAAGTTAACACCTCACCTAGACACACTTTGTCACAAACTATGATACCATTCATCTATCCTTCTAAGGGCCCTTCATTTTTCCTAAAATTCATTTACTCTCACCTAAGAGATCTACATCCCCCTCCTCTTTCCCTATTAAGATGGTATTTAAGTCTGGATTCTAAACCACCTCGGGTAGTTATTCATTCTCGCTGGGTATCTCCCACATATACATGAGGTATACATGCAATAAACTTCTGTTTGTCTGTCTGTTGTTAATCTGTCTTTTATTACATGGGTCTCAGCCAAGAACTCAGAAGGGTAGAAGGAAAGTTATTTCTCTTCCCCTGGACTAGGGTGAGCCACTCGATCATCATTTACCTATGACCTTTAGCTGCAGTAAAGTTCACATAACCAAATGGAAACAACACCATCTTTCCATCTATCCAATCAAGAAGGCAGGAAATAACTGTATTTCTATAAGCCAGTTCAATGTCCTGCAAAGAAAATCTTGCTCTCATTAGAGCAATATTAAATTCTTCTGAAATGTAATTTTAGCAACTTTACAGAATAATTCACTCCAAGTCTGTTGATCTTAACCCGACTAGAAACATCCCCTCTATCTGTCCTTTTGCCCCCTTTACCTCTACATATTCATTGTTCTTTTACCATTATAATGGGTGTGTATACACAATTTGGTATTCTTCCTCTTATGTAATGTGATTTAACCAAATGTTTTCTATTTCCTGCATCATATTTATATTTTTAGTATATCACTAGAGTATATCATTTTGATATATCACAGTTAGCTTCTATATTTTGGCGTTGTTAGGATCTTAGCTTTCTTTCAGTGTTTCAATATCATAAAATAAACATTGTTTGTGTAGACTTTTGGTTTTTATTAAACATTATTTCCTCAGGATAAATTCTATTACTTAGTGGGGGGTTAGGCATATTTATGATTCCTTCAATAAAGTACCATTTTGCCCTTCAGAAAGACTGGCTCCATTTGCATTGCTATCATTAATGCATGATATCTACTTTCCTCAAGATTTGCAGGCTTTGGGTTTTATCACTTTTCAAAAGTTTTTCTAATTGTATTTTTAGGTACAAAATGAAACTTCCCAGTAGGTGAAGTATTACTAACAAGGTTGACTGAATGTTTTAAAAATCATGATTTAAAATCATGTTTCTCTTGTGGGACTATCTTTTAATCATTTGTTTAAGGGACAGTTGGTATTTTTGCCCATTTATATGAGCTCTTTATACTTTTCAGTTACTGAACTTTTGTGTTTATGTGCAATTTCTCCATTCTTCTGAATTTTTAAAATCTTAGCTTTACTGATGTACTTTCCATCAAAGCTAAAACTATCTAAGTAATGAACCTGTCCAACTTTTTTCATTTCTATTCCATCAAAAGTCAAAAAGTGATTTCCTCTAGTGCTAGTCTGTTCACATACATGAGAGTGTATTTGTTTTGATTTTTAAGCATTTAACTTTCAATCCATCTGGAATTTTTTGAAGAGTATGGTGGAGGGTGTGGGTCTTTTTAATATTCTCATTATTGATATTCTTATATACCAAGGGTCTCAAATTGGTTACCAACAGATTTCAATGTCGCCTTTCTCGACCCCTGGCCATCTTGGCGGCTGCTCTTGGTTGGGGGTGTCCCGCACCCAAGGCAGGGAGATGGTGGCTGCAAAGAAGAAGAAAAAGTCACTGGAGTCAATCAACTCTGGGCTCCAACTCGTTATGAAAAGTGGAAAGTATGTGCTGGGATACAAGCTGACTTTGAAAATGATCAGACGAGGCAAAGCGAAACTGGTCATCCTCGCCAACTGCCCAGCCTTGAAGAAATCTGAAATAGAGTATTATGCCATGTTGGCCAAAACTGGTGTTCATCACTACAGTGGTAATAATATTGAATTGGGTAGAGTGTGTGGAAAATACTACAGAGTATACACAATGGCTGTCATTGATCCAGGTGATTCTGATATTATTAAAAGCATGCCCGCACAGACTAGTGAAAGGTAAATCATGCACAATTTTTCTTTAATAAAACTGGCCAGAGCTTGTTTTTAAACAAACAAACAAACAAACAAAAGATTTTAATGTCTGCTAGGAAAAATTCTTCTCATGACTCCTTTTGAACCTAGAATACTCTTTGATGTTCTTGCCCATTTATTTTTCCACATAAAATAAAAATTACGTGAATTCTATGAAGCATTTTATTTCTAGTCAGTGGCTGGTCACCTGAATCCAATAATGTCATGTCCTGTTCTGAGTTGAGGCTGAGTTGCAGCCCTGGTAAGTCTCAGTCTACCTCAGTTTTACTCCTGTCTCTTCAGGATTTTTGGCAGAAATCCCCCTGATGAGTCCAGAATTCTAATCCTTGTCTCACAAGATTTTGGAAGGCTCTGTTCTGCTTGCAGAAGTTTTCTGCTTCTGTTTTTAGAACTCTAGACTCGTGCATCCCCAGAATTTAACAGATGTTCTGCAGGGACCTCCCAAATCTCCTGCCATAGCTCTGCTGATCTGTCTCCCAGCTCTGCTGATCTGGTCTTCCCTGGGTGCGAGCCCTGGGATCATCAGCCTCGGGCCCACGCCCAGAATCAGCAACTAACACCTGGGTGAAGTGGCTGCAGAAGTCAGCCCTCCCTCTCCAAGATTCTCCCTTTCTGGAGTCTCAGCCCCTCCGGTTCTCTCTCGTTGACTCAGCAGCTCTCCTCTGCCTGAAAATAGATGATTTCTCTATTTTGTTTCAATTTTCTGGCTGTTTTAGGTATGAGGGCTGGTCTGTCACAGTCTAATCCAGCTCAGTTGGAAATAAGTTCATTTCATCTTAAACATTTTCATTGTATCTTCTTATATTTTAAAACCAAAAAAGTTTCTAATTGAGATATATATTAAAAAAAAAACCCACCATGCCACTTCACACCTACCAGGATAACTAAATCAAAAAAGGCAGACAATAATAAGTGTTATCTAGGATGTGGAGAAAGTGCAACACTCATACGTTGCTGATGAGATATTAAATGATACAACCACTTAGTAAAACAGTTTTGCAGTCCCTCAGAAAGTTAGCATTTGCTACATGATCCACAAATTTCACTCCCAAGTAGGTACATATTCAAGAGTGAAACATACGTGCACACAAAAGCTTGTACACATATGCTATAGACAAAATCTTTGTGTCCCTCCAAAATTCATAAAGCCCTAATCTTCAGTGTGATGGTATTTGAAGTTGGGGTCAGATGGGAGGTAATTAGGTTTAGATGACATAATGAGGATAGAGCCCCCGATGGGATTAGTGCCCTTATGTGAAGATGAAGAGAACAGATCTCTCTGTCTCTCTCTTTCTCTCTCTCCACTATGTGAGGAAATAGCAAGACGGGGTCATCTACAAATCAGGGAAAGGGCTCTCATGAAGAACCCAATCATGCTGGCATCCTGACCTCAGATTTCCAGCCTCCAGAACTGTAAGAAATTAATGTTTGTTTTTTCAACCACTCAGTCCATGGTATTTGTTATAGCAGCCCAAGCTGACTGAGACAACAAATATTCATAGAAGCTTTATTCACAACAGTCAAAAATTAAACAATCCATAATCTCCAAAATATACAAATAGCTCATGCAGCTTAATATCAAAAAAACAAACAACCCAATCAAAAAATGGGTGGAAGACCTAAATAGATATTTCTCCAAAGAAGACATATAGATGGCCAAGAGGCACATGAAAAGATGCTCAACATCACTAATTATTAGAGAAATGCAAATCAAAACTACAATGAGGTATCACCTCACACCGGTGAGAATGGCCATCATCCCCAAATCTACAAACAATAAATGCTGGAGAGGGTGTGGAGAAAAGGGAACCCTCTTGCACTGTTGGTGGGAATGTAAATTGATATAGCCACTATGGAGAACAGTATGGAGGTTCCTTAAAAAACTAAAAATAGAATTACCATATGACCCAGCAATCCCACTACTGGGCATATACCCAGAGAAAACCATAATTCAAAAAGACACATGTACCCCAGTGTTCACTGAAGCACTATTTACAATAGCCAGGTCATAGAAGCAACCTAAATGCCCATCGACAGACGAATGGGTAAAGATGTGGTACATATATACAATGGAATATTACTCCACATAAAAAGGAACGAAACTGGGTCATTTGTAGAGACACGGATGGGCCTAGAGAGTGTCATACAGAGTGAAGTAAGTCAGAAAGAGAAAAACAAATATTGTATATTAACTCATATATGTGGAATCTAGAAAAATGGTACAGATGAACCTGTTTACAAGGCAGAAATAGAGACACAGACATAGCGAACAAACGTATGGACACCAAGGGGGGAAAGGGGAGGTGGGATGAACTGGGAGATTGGGATTGACATATATATGTATATATGTATAAAATAGATACACATATGTATAAAATAGATAACTAATGAGAACCTGCTGTATAGCACAGGGAACTCCACTGTACAGTAGAAACTAACACGATATTGTAAAACAACTATACCCCAACAATTGAAAAAATTAAACAATCCAAATGTCCATCATAAATGAATGGATAAATAAAATGTGGTATATCCATACAATAGAGTATTATTTGGCAATAAAAAGTAACAAAGTTCTGATACATTCTACAACATGAATGAACCTTATTTGATCACTGTGGTTCTACTTATATGACACTCTGAAACTATAGGGACCAAAATCTGACCAGTGTTTGCCAGGGGCTCACCTGGAGTGAAGAGGTTGATTACAAAGGGGCTGGTGGGAATCTGGGGGAGTGTTGAAGTTCTTTTATATCTTTGTATCTTGTGGTTGTTACACAATTGTATACACTTCTCAAAAGCCACAGAACTATATACTAAACAGTATGAATCTGCTGTATGTAAATTATACCTTAATTTTTAGAAATACAGGAAAAGTCAATTAGTTAAATAATTAGTTAAAAGATATAGTGAATGAGAAAAGCTCATTTACAACAGCAAGAAAAAAGATAAAATATATAGAAACAAACTTAAGAAATTTCTATGTAAAAAAGCATGAACACTCTTTAAAGACACAAAAGTAGATCTGAACAAACGAAATGGTGAGAACAACTCAACACCATCTCAAGATGTCAGCTCTCTGCAATTTAATATACAAGTTTAATGCAATTCAAATAAAAATCCCAGCGAGCTTCTTTTTTTGACATTGGTCATAAATCAGAAGCCTATCCTAAAGTTCATAAGGAAAGAAAAGTACACAAGAATATGGAGGAGAACATTGAGATGGAAGAGCTCTGTAGGGGGACTAGTCCTGACTTTAACGTATATACAAAGCGTCTCTAAAACGGATGAATAAACAGGTCAATGGAGCAGTCAGTGGAACAGAAGTTCCAGAACAGCCAAACTACACCTAAAACTCTAGTATATGATAAATAAAGGTGGTATCTCAAGTTACCGAGGCAGTGATAATCTTTTTAATAAATGCTGTTTGGATTTAAGTATTACCAGAGATAAAAATATGGATACCCATTCAGAAAAAAAGATAAAATTAGATCCATTTCTCAAAACATACACAGGAATACAGAGGAAACATACACAGGAAGTTTATTAAGGAATAAACTTCAAATGGATCAGAGATCTAAATGTAAGAAATAAAGCATTACGAATAGAAAAAAAAAAAAGCATGGGGAGACTATAACCTACATGTGATGTAGGGGAAAGCTTTTAAAATGTGACTAAAACTCCAGATGCAATAAAATGAAAGAGTAAATTTTACTATATAAAAATAAAAAACGTTTGCCTGGCAAAAAAAAAGCCACAATAAGCAAACTCAAAAGACAAATGACAAAATGAGAGGAAATATTCATAGGATACATCACAAAAAATGACTAATATCCCTAACTTATAAGGAAAGTTTAAAATTTGAGGGGAAAGAGACCAAAAATGCTATGGAAGAGACTACGCACAACTCTCCTCTCCCAGGACAAGCCAGGGTGGTGAGCACCTACCCCAAGACAGGTGTAGAAGGACCGAGGCCTCTGCACGGCTTTGCCCACTGAGAGGCAGAGCGTCGCGCGTGCGCAGGACGCCTGGTGGGACAGCAGGATCTCCCCTTCCTCCCCGCCCCCCTGGAGCCCCTCACTATCCAACCTGAGGAAAAGCGCCAGGAAGAGGACGGGATCCCCGGCTCCTGGCGGAACTAGCTCATGGCCTTCAGTCTTTTTGGGCTGAGGAAGTACAACTTGGAGGTCAGTTCTTCAAAGGGTCGGGGGTCCCAGCACCCCAGGACGCTTAGACCAGAAGCGGCGGGGGCGCAGGCGCAGCCCTCCTCAGCTCTGCTCATCTGCCCGCACTGTCGGGCCCTGCCCTACCCAGCAGGCTGTGCCTTGATCTTCTTTCGCTTTCTTTTCTTTTTTTTTTTCCCCGGTACGCAGGCCTCTCACTGTTGTGGCCTCTCCCGTTGCGGAGCACAGGCTCCGGACGCGCAGGCGCAACGGACATGGCTCGCGGGCCCAGCCGCTCCGCGGCATGTGGGATCTTCCCTGCCCGGGGCACGAATCCGTGTCCCCTGCATCGGCAGGCGGACTCTCAACCACTGCGCCACCAGGGAAGCCCTCGCTTTCTTTTCTATGAAAATCGCTTATAGCTGTTTTACGATTATGTCACCTTTTTGGGACAGATGTTGCTGTTAGACAAATTCTGGGGTCAAAATCCTGGACTCTATAATTCATTAGTTGTGTAGACTCAGTCAACTGCATCTGTACGATGGCAGAGCTGTAACTACTTCATGATGTTGTCATGAGGTTTAAATGAGATAATGTCTGTAGAGTGCCTCGCATATTTTATTTTAAAAAATCCATATTAGCTCCCATTTCTGCTGGGCAACCCATTTCTACCCCACCCCACTTTCCCTACACACTCATCCTCAGAAAAATACACTGGATCCTTTGCATGCCCCCTAAGACAGGGATAGAATCAGGTGTCCCTCCGGCCTGACATTATTTAATATCATTCAGCCAACATGTAGTGAAGGCCCTGGCATCGTGTTAAGATTATAAAGATGATTTAGACACGGATCCCTTCTCTCTGGGGTAAGTGTATTAGTAAGGGGAAAGAAAAGCAAAAAAAAAGAATACACATTTACTTGCTGTATGTTGAAAGGTCCTGGCAGGATGTAGATGGTATACTCAAAATGGGTAAGTGGATTTTGATATCACATCTGCCTTAATAGAGATATGTGTAATATATTAGGAAACCAGAGAAAAGGTGGTTCATAATTTGGAGACAAATTAGAAAGAAAGTTTCTATACTAGTGGCATTTGAGTAAGAACTTGAGAGATGAAGAGGAGATTTGTAAGAGGAGAATGAGGTGCTAGGCCATGAGAGGGAGAGAGAGCAAGAGAGAGTGAGAGCACACCCTTGTGCGCAGAGCAAAGGCCAGAAGAATAAAAGTATAGACTGTGGTTTGGAAGAGTTGGTAGTCTGGTGTGAGTGGACCATTAGTGGCTTGGCGGGGAGGAAGGGACATGAGGTAAGCAAAGTAGAATGAAAAATACTTGACGGCCATGCTGTGGAGTTTGAACTTTATTTTCTAGGTCAGTGTCCTCAAAATGTGGTTCCCAGACCAGCAGTATTAGCATCATCTGGGACCTTGTTAGGAATAAAGATTTGGGGGCACAACCTCACATCTACTGGGTCAGAAACTCTGGGGGTGGGTCCTAGCAATCTGTGTTTTACTGAGCCCTCCAGGTGATCTGACACGAGATCAAGTTTGAGAAGCACTGCTCTAGACATCAGGGAGTCACTAAAGGCACTTCATCAGAGGAGTGATGCAATTGGAGCTGTTTTTTCAAAAGATAGTTTGAGGTGGGAGGAAGAAGGGGGAAGGGGACAGAGTCTTTAGGGGGCATTCCAGTGATTCTGGTGAGGGAACAAGGAAGATGCCAACTGGACAGTGAGCTTTGAAATGTGGGAGAGGCAGGACTGGTGACAATAGATTTGTGGGGTATGGGTGTGGACAAAGAATGTCACCTGCCATTTCAGTGAAGAAAGGATGTTTTGGCTCTGAAGCCATCAAACACTGCAGCTGTCTTCCCCCACCCCTGACCCCCACAGTGCACCCCAAGGGGAATTCAGGGTGGAGAAAAAGAGGATACTGGCTCTAGATAGTGAAGACGCATAGTTTAGTGCTTTTCTATGTATATGCCTTATTGAAATTATTCCTTTGATATGCACTTAACTTGCAAAGCAGTGGCACAGGATGGGGTAAGGGGTGAGAACCCAAGGTATTGCATAGCATTTTATCTTAGTTTGTTTGTTCTCACCTTCACTGACCTGATGTGCACCTCCCCAACAAATTGTTAGTGTCTTACTCTTTGCCTAGGGCTCTGTGTTTTAGAGGCTGCAAGTCTCAATTAATAGAAAAGGAAATAGTGCCCAACTCCCATATGGAAATCAAGGCAAAAACAGTACTAAACCAAAAGATAAGTGTAAGGAAGTCCAACAAAAGTTTGGTTTTTCTCCTAATGGCTGCTTTGATGCTATCCGTGATGTTGTGATTTATAATAAGAATATATGTTTGGTCTTCATCCCCATTTCTGGCACTGAGCTCCTAAAACCCTTGAAATTTCCGCAGTGCTGAGAGTGAAAAGGGTTCTTTTGTTATGTTAATGAGGTGACTTTTGGGAAGCACCTAAGGTTGGGGGCTGGTTGCCAGAGAAACCAACCGTGATTAGAGGGTTGGAACTTTCAGTCCAGGGAGAGGAGAGGGACTGGAGATTGAGTCCAATCACCAATGACCAACGACTTAATCAGTCATGTCTATGTTTTTAAGCCTACATAAAAATCCAAAAGGACGGGGTTTGAAGAGCTTCTGGGTTTCAATTCACTTGGAGATTTGGGGAGAGTGGCTGTTGTCCAACTGAAGTTCGTGTGCCAGATGCACAGTGAGGCCAAACAAACTGAAATGTTGGAGTTTGGAATGGAGAAAGGTTTATTGCAGGGCCAAGAAAGGAGAATGGACGGCTCACGCTCAAAAGACCCAAATTCCCTGATGGTTTTTGGGGAAGAGTTTTTATAGGCAAAATTGGGTTGGGGAGAGAGCTACAGGGTGTGTGACCTCCCTCTGATGGTTTGGTGGGGAGGTAACTGGGTGGTGTTCCTGGAATCTCGATCATCAGCTGTCTGGTTCCAACCAGTCTGAAGGCCACATGCTTGTTTTCAGCCTGAAGTTACCATCCTCCACCTGGGTGGGGACCTTAGTTCCTGTAGAAGAACTCAGAGATGATAAAAGAAATTTTCACCTGTTGAGGTAAAGGGAAGTCATTCTGGTTTATGCATGAGTTAACTTGAATTTTATGCTAACTAGAATAGCCAGTTTGTGGCCTATCAAACATACACTGTACATTTGCTTTAATTATTAAAGAAAAGGGTGCATTGACCAGAAGTAAAGAATGTCCATGTTAAAAATAAAGATTAAATGCCTCCCTTCCTGGGATGCCAATGCTGGTGCTCCTTTGATGATGAGAATGCCTTCCCAGGTGCGAAGGCCATACTACTTGCTGTGTACGTCCTGATGTTTTTGGGGGTTTTTTTGTTTTTGTTTTTGAAACCTTGAAGGAATGTATCCCTGACTTGTTTGATGTTCTTTGTTCTGACAAGACGTAAAACTGTGCTGAAAACCATGCTTCTCCAGAGCAGGTCTCAAGAGTTATCTGAGAGGCTGTCTTCTGGGCTATAGCCCTCAGTTTGGCTCAGATAAAACTCTTTTCTATTCCTATTATAAATTGTTTACTGATTATTTTTGTGGACAGAGATATGTATCAGATTGTTATGTATGCCCCTTGAGGAGGAACCAGGAGCCTGCCCATTGCTGCATTATTGCTTCTTGACTGCCTTTCCTTTGTTTCTGCATTCCCTCACTCCTCTAATTAGTAACTGTTTGAATCTGCCCTTTGGAACTCAGGGAAGGTCTAGGAGGCCGAAACCTTTTTCCTACAAACAAGAAATGGGGGACACGGAAATGCTTTCATACCCAGAAGAGCCCCACAGGGTTCTGCTCGGTTTCATGGCGCACCTGGAAAAGGCATGGAAGCTCCATGCCCTTTCCCCATATGCATCTCTTCCATCTGACTGTTCCTGAGTTATATCATTTTATAGTAAACCAGTAATCTAGTGAGTAACCTGGTTTCCTGAGTTCTGTGAGCTGCTCTAGCAAATTACTTGAACCCAAGGAGGGGGTCATGGGAACCTCTGATTTTATAGCCATTGGGTCAGAAGCACAAGAACAATCTGGACTTGCAATTGGCACCTGAACTGGAGGGCAGCCTTGTGGGGCTGAGCCCTTACCTCTGGAATCTGATGCTATCCCCAGGTAGAAAGTGTCAGAATTGAGTTGAATTGTAGGACACTCAGCTGGTGTTGGATTGCTTTGATGTATGGGGGAAAATCCCACACATTGAAATTGGATGCAGAAACTTACTATCTTTAGGGAGACATCAAATATCTCAATATTACTTGTAATTCTCTTTTTTTTTTTTGGAGAAAAAGGTGCCCTAATTTGCTGGGGCCTAGTGAGCCATTTCAGTAATCCAGCACTAATGCTAGAAAGGTGAAACAAAAACTCTTGCAGCAAGGAGGGGCAAGTGTAGTTTGATGGGTTATAATGTAGAAGGAGAGAAGTGATGAAACCTGCAGCCTACCTTTACCTTTGTAGTAACCTATGTGTTAAGGAGGAAAAATACTAAGAAATGTGATTTTTACAGCTGAACGTGGCAGCAGTGAAGTCAACAGTAAAGTTCTATCGTGATACTATTTAGCAAAAGCTACACACAAAATCAAGCAAAGACATCTGCCCACATGGTATGTTGTACACTGTATGTATTGTAGGAAACACCCAGAATCTAAACCTAAGGAAGAAGAAGTGGGAAGGAGCGCAGTCTGTTCCTAAAATGGATATAACTTTATTTATAGCAGATATCGATGATAATACCTTCCACAGAGCAAAAGCAGTAATCCGAAGGCTCACCAACCACACCATGAAACTTGCGTACACGTTGCAATCAAGGATCCAGACCTTAGCAGGGACCAAACTTTTGCTTTTTTGAAGCAAATTTAGCTAAAATATCCATAGATACAAAACAGTCATAACTCTAAGACTTTAATGAATCACCAAAAACTAAATGTCTAATCTGATTTTTTTTAAAAAGACATATCATTTACCTTAAACTCCCTCAACTCTCTGGACAAAGAAAAAGATTCTGGGTTTTTAAGTTCTTCAAACAGGAATTCCTCAGAGGAAATCTGCTTTGAGCACTGTGCAGGAATCCATTTCTGAGAGAAGCTCAGAATAATGGGGAGTCCTCAGCCTCCTCCATGGAGGAAAAGACCCCTGTAGGAGACAGTACAGCTCTAGGGCACAGAAGCCTTGGAGCCAGACTAACTCCTTCGAATCCCAGAACTTCTGCTTATTAATTATGTGATCTTTGTCAAGGTACTTATCCTCTCTCTGCATGTTTTCTCAGTTATGAAACGGGGATGCCAATAGTATCAATCACACAGATATAAAGCTCTCATAAAGGGGACAAAATAAGTATACAATATTAACTATTACTGTCTGACCAAAAAAACTGTGTGTACACGTATCTTTAGGAAAAGAAAATGACATCTCTTTCATCATTTTTGGAGAGAGGCTGGGACATGGATAACGAGATAGTTTGCTATTAAAACTTTCTTCTGACTTGAGGAACCATTTAAAAGTAAATTTTGACATGTCTGTATTCTTTATGGTAGGCACGACTCTAGCCTTTTCTCCGTCCAGACAATTTTAGGGAGACATATTTTAAGGGAGAAAGCATGACGTGGTAGGACTTAGCAAAAGGGAGGAAAAGGGTTTTTTCTCATTTTTCTCATGAGAGTCTATGGAGATTCCTGTGATTTATCTGTTAAAACTGCAAGCGGGGTATACATAAAAGTACAATAGGGCTTCCCTGGTGGCCCAGTGGTTGAGAGTCCGCCTGCCGATGCAGGGGACACGGGTTTGTGCCCCGGTCCGGGAAGATCCCACATGCTGTGGAGCCGCTGGGCCCGTGAGCCATGGCCGCTGAGTCTTGCACGTCCGGAGCCTGTGCTCCGCAACGGGAGAGGCCACAACAGTGAGAGGCCCACGTACCGCAAAAAAAAAAAAAGAAAAAGTACAGTTATATCCAGAGGGAAAAATGTTCAGAGATGGGTAGCATTACTAGGGCAGGGGAAGTGCACACCATATGGCAGGTTATAGGAATCAGCAGGGAGCAAGGACAAAGTTAGAGGCCGGTCAGAGTTCAGAGGTCATGAGTTCTGGAGTAAGAAACTCCGTTTCCCAAATAAGTGGTGAGGACTCCAGAGCTGTCTTCCTTACTCCTGCCTCTGCCAAAGATTTAGAGAACATGTTTCTCTGCAGGGTTACTAGCAACTTGAGTCAGGCAGCAAACATTTATTAAGCACCAACTGTTCACCAGGCTCTGTGTTGTCAAAAATAATAGCCTTATTCCCTTTATTACCAAGGTTGCTCAGTCTCTGTCCTGGCCACTCCTCTGGCCATGGTGCAGGGAGGTTAACGTAGGTCTCTAATTTTCCATAACCAAAGCCCTCCTCCCACCTGACCACCCTTCACATTAAGGTTTTACTTTTAGGGTAGGGATCAAAGAGCAAACAGACAAAACTGAGGGACTACCCGAGAGATGGCAATAAAAGGAGAATCCACTGACAGCTGGTACTTCAGCTGAACAACACAGAAGATGATTTCAGATCCACAGCACTCCACCCCTCTAGCCTCCACAAAGATGACACGAGAATGAGGCACACTACCTCTGCAGCAAGATTACACAGATCTACCAGAAAATGTAACACTCCAGAAATGACAGACCAGCAGATTCTTACTCTTACACAAAGCACTTCTTTTTTCTTTTTTTCTGGCTGTGCAGCCAGGATTTTAGTTCCCGAACCGCAGGATCGAACCTGTGCCCCCTGCAGTGGAAGTGCTCGGAGTCCTAACCCCTGTACCGCCGGGGAATTCCCCACAAACCACTTCTTGAGATGAAACAATTTTAACGGTGTTTTTACATAAGGATTTAGATTAGAATTTACTCTGCTTCTTCAACTGTGCCTTTTGCAAGCTTGGCTCAACTTATCCTTCCAATACTCTTCTTACTCAATTCCTTTATCCTTCAGCTCCTGTTTGACGCGTTTCAGATAGCCAGGATCAGGGTAGCCATACCTGCAGAAGAAAAAGGCCCTTAGCTTCATCGCAGATGGTTTTAAAGAATCTGTACAGTAGGTCCCTGGCATTAGCATTCAGTGTTGCAAGTATTCACAAGCAATCCTGAAGGCTGATTTGTAAGTGTGCTGCTGTGAGTCATTTCGCTAGTGAGCAGGCCTAGCTGTCTGCCCAGGATCTGCATTCCAACAAGACTTTAATTTTCAGCTCATGGTAAGCAATGACTCTTATAAAGTTATAATATACTATATTTTTAGGGATGGTAATCATTTTGCTACAGGAAGATTTTCAAATTTGGGAAATTAAGTCTTAAGATGTATTCCCTCTTGAATATTAAGGGTCTGAGGTATTCTATCTGAATTTCATAAACAGCAATTGGAATGCCCATAATACAACTTCCATCCCCATTAAGTAAGACTTTTTCTAGAGTTCTGTTAGCCAAGTGAATTTAGGATCTCTATGGACTCATGGGAGGGGAGGGTAGAAGAAAGGGTGATCTTAAAAGAAGACGAAGTAAATAACATTCCTAGGATCTACCCTTCAAATAGACATGAAACCCCAAATTAAATCACCTTAGATACCATTCATCTTGGATTCTGAAGATCTGCTGCCCACTGATGCAAAATTTATTAACTGTATGACACTTTGTGGTTGGGAGGGTAGAAGGTCATACGAAGCAATCTTTCTGTCTTTGAGATTATCACCCCAGATGAGCATCTGTCAAAACACTGCATCCAATCCCACTGCTAGAAACTGTCTCCTTGCAGTCACATCCTCAAATTGCCATGTTTTACGACCTCTAAATTCTGTTTAGCAGCCATTCTGTTTCAAAAGCTTCTCACCTTTCTGGTCCCCCAGACCTGGACGTTTTGTGGTGGATATCATTCCACGTAATGACATCTGAGACTCCTGATACTCGAGAGTCTCCCACTGTGAAAATCAGTTTTTGGTCAAAGGCCCTACGAAGCAGATGCAAAACCTCTTTTCCTTCCTCGTTATCAGGCAAGTATGCAGTTCGACATATTCCAGAAAATCTCTTTCCTGGGTTTGGGTGCTCTTTCTATATGAAGGCAAGAAAATGTCACATGAAAACATTGTGTCAGAATTTTACTAGATGTGTAGATGTGTTCATATGCATATAGAACAAACAAAAATCAACAAAAGTATTCAAGGTTTGCTCACGTTCCCCATATAATTCATATTTCTCCTCTTTCCCCAAGTTCATGCTGGGAACACTATCCACCTTCCTGACTTCCCCCACTCCAGCGCACAATCACCACCCACCCTTTCTCTGCCTTAATAGACACAAAAGATACCTAAATTATAAGTAAACATTGTTACCGTTATCAGCATTTAAAATCCTTGCATATGACCATGGAGGTAACTACCTGGGAAATCCACTGTCTAATTGGTAACAGAACAGTCCCTGTTGCTCTGGTAATCCCAGCACACCGGAAAGAAACCCATGGACCTCAGAAACACTTACTGTTTGTATGCCTCCTTCAATTCTGTAAGTAATCACAATGGTGCCATAGGATTCATAACCTGGAAGTGAGTCTCTTTTGAAAATGACATTCATGTTTCCATCTGGCTGATTCCCTCTCTGGACACCATAGGAAGTCTGGCACATAGGACAGACTGGCTTATATGACAAGGCTTTGTTGATACAAGGGCTGCAGAAATCATGCTTGCACTTTGGGAGCACTTGTCTGTTACTAATGGTGTTCAAACAGATGGTACATATGTCCTTTTCCTTGTCCACTTCTGACACCTCAGAACTGGTAGAGCGCTGCAATGTTGGTGAAGCTGTTTTTGAATCATTACTATCAGTGTCCATGGGTGTTTCATTCCATTTCTCTCTAGCTAATGGAGACATTCTCCCTCTGTTTAAGACATACTGTTTTGCCTTTGTAAGGTGATTTGGCAACCCAATCAAAGTCACTGACTCTTGATTTAGCACAAAGTCTATATCTGGATGCCTTTTTCGAAAGTCATCAGAGAACTTGGTCCCATGTAAGTGCTTTCTCTCCTTGCCCAAAAGTTTCAGCAAAAGAACTTCTCTCATAATCTGCCCTGAGACATGTTGATAGGCATCAATGAAACCTGAATAAGCATGCACAGATAGATCTAACTCCTTGGTTTTAGGTTCAAATAGAATGCAGGTTTTCTGACTTGTTCCCAAAACCTTACTTTGAGTGTCGTACTTCTTTTCTATCTGTGATATCTCCTGGAGTAACTCTGCTTCTAAAAGTTTATAGTGAGCAGTGTCAACCTCAATTCCACTCATCATGTGCTTGGGAGTCGATATTTTCACAGGTGCCGTGACAAGACTTTCAGAGATTTCTGAGGCAAGAAAATGTTTGGCAGCTGAAATGTCATATGCGGTCCCAAGGAGAGTTAATTCTCCTCCTTTCTCCTTTATAAGGAGCTTTGTAAACTGGTGATTTAATTCCTGTTTGATTTTGTGTGCCTGCTTACTGTCTGCCAGAGTAACACATTCCTGCTTCAGACTCTCCACACTCTTCTGAAATTCTCTGACAAAAGACTCGCGAGCTGCTCTGAGGTTACCTGATTGACTTGAGGTGAAGTCTAAATAGACCACATTCGGAGAACTCTTCTGAGTTTTAATTTTTGTACCAAACGTTTTCTCTATTGAGTATATTTTATCAGGGCAGGTGTATGTGAAGTATTCAAAGAAAGCCAAGGGAACTTCAAAACGGTTGCTTTTTTCTTCCGACCTGGTTTTTGGTTCAGAGGGAGAAACACAGCTGTTCCCGTCCTGCTGATGGAGTGGCTCCCTCTCTGTTGTCAAAGGGGAAGATTCTCGTTTCTGCTCCTTTTCTAGGAGTTGTTCACTCAAGAAGCCATGTATTTTTTCAATATCTCTGAAGTCACCACGCACTTTCTCAATTCCTTCATGGCCCTTCACTCGCTCAACACTGGGGCAGAGAATGGCGATGTGTTCCCTCTGCTCTTTAGAGAACAGGTGACAGTTCAGTTCAGCTGTGACAGTAAGAAAGATCTGAAATTTTAAAAGGGAACAAATAAAATCTATTAGACATCCAGGTCTACGTTCCTCTCAGGAGAATGTCTAGAGACTAGAGAAATAACCACTGTGACTTCTTTCCAATCCTTTTTGCAAAGCATGCAATGTATTACAACCCAGAGGCACCCAGCCCTGTCTGTACATTAGAATGGCCTGGGGAGAAAAAAAAAAAAACACCCAAGGCCCAAGCACATCTCCAGAGATTCTGATGTAAATGTAGAGCCCGGGCACTAACATTTTTAAAAGTTCCATGGACAGGAAGTCCGGATTCTTGCTTTGACCTTGGGGAGTAGGGCAGAGGGAAGGCACTTCGTTCGACTTTCTGGGTAAATTGCTGTGTCTCTCACTGAAGAGTGTGAGCCTGGGAGGGAGTCATAAATCTGAGGATGATGTTTTTTCCTATTATTGTTTTTTCTCTTCTGCCCTCGTCCTTCTTTCTTTTTTTCTATTTTTAAAAAACAAAACAAAACTAACCCCCTAACTGCATGCAATGTTGCTGGGCCCTCTAAACCCTGGCCTTTAGAGGCTCAAGTATAAGACAAACACCAGATTAGGTGAAAAAGGACAGAGGCAAATTGAATGTAATATAAAAGCAAGATTTCTAATGTTTTGTTCTCCCTCGAGGTCTTTGCACAAGCTATTTCCTCTGCATATAACATCCTCTAGATCTTCAAAATGTTTCCTGAATCCAGCCACTTCTCACACCTCCATCAGGACCACCAGAGTCCAAGCCATTGTCACCTTGCGCCTGGTTCACTGCAACCCCTCCTAACTGGACTCTGACCTTCCACTTCAGCCTCTTCCTAGATTCTGTTCTCCACACAGCAGCCAGAGTGATCCTGCAGAAATGTGAATCAGATCACTCTATTCCCCTGCTTAAAACCATCTAAGGAATCTCCTAACATTTAAGTTAAAATCCAAAGTCCTAACCTTCATCCCTCAAAGACCTGACTTCTAGGTACCTCTCCAAGTTCCTCTCTCACTCTCTATCTTGCTCTCTGCCCTCCAGCCACGCTAGTCTCTCTCTTTGAAGCTCTTGGGCTCAGGATGTGAGCTCCTGTCTGGATGTGTGTGGGGAGGGGGGGAGGGGGGGTGTCAGCTTTACACTTGTTTTTTTCCCTCTGCCTAGAAACTTCTTCCCCTAGAAATCCACTTAACTAGCTCCCTTACTTCATTTGTGTCTCTACTCAGAGGTCACGTCATTTGAGAGGTTTTCCCTGACATCCTATTTAAAATAGTAGTTCTGTTACTATCATTTATCCTGCTTTATTCTTCTTCCTAGCAAATATTTATCACTGGCAGATATTTTATTCCGTATCTATATGTTTACTATTATTGTCTGGTTCCCTCACTAGAATGTAAGGTCCCTGAGGGCAGGGTCTGCTGTGCTCCTGGCTGATCTCCAGCTCCTGTGACAGTGCCTGGCACACAGTAGGCAGTTGATTTGTCCAATGACTCTGCATGGCTGGCCCCTGCTCATCATTCAAGTCTCAGGCCAAATGTCACCTCCTCAGAGACTCTGACTTTTGGTCGGAAATAACACAGATTCCTTCTCCTTCCTTGCCCTGGCCCTGTCAAGCTCTAAGGCGAAACCCCATTATATTTTCTCCTTAGCATGTACCACTCTCTGAAATGGTTTTATTTATTTTGTTTTCTTGCTTATTGTCTTTCTGTGTACCTCTCCCCAGCAGGGACCTGTCTGTTGTGTTCACCTCTGTGTCCCAATGTCTACAACAGTGCCAGGCTCATAATAAATCCTCAGCAAATGGTCCTTGGACTGGAGAGTTAGCTGCAGGAACATACCTAGCTCCTTCAATACTCACCTTCTGGACACAGGAATCCACAGCGCTAGAAATGTCCTTTTCATTTGGATGCTTCTCACCAGGTCTTGCCCCTTTTCGTGACTGTGTCAAAGAAGACATCCTGGTGTCCTCTACTGCATTGTCATTGGGTTCCAGGAATATAGCCACAGGTTTGTTGTCAACCACAATTTGGTGCTTTCCTTTCTTCAACACTCCCTCTTTACCTTCAGTGGAGACATTAAATATATACATACACATAGAAATGGGAGCAATTTCAAATAATCCTCTTACTCATGCATCTGTACCTTGCCCCAACAACCCTCCCAGTAAGGGCTGCTCCCTGCATATCCTGGAATGGTGGGTTGGTGATAAGGTGAGGGAGCTATTCAAAACTCTAAAGTAGGCAGCTTAAGTTCTACTGTAGAAAGGAAAGCTTAATGATAATGGAATATCGTCCACTCATTAAAAGTCATGTTCCTGAAACTGTTGCCAGTTCCCCATTTCCCTGACACTCATTATGAGTTAAGTGAAAACAGCAGGAATCAGAAGTGTAGACTCAGTTTTAGAACTACTATGTGTTTGCTGACATTCAGAGGAAAAGGCTGGGAGGAAATATATCAAAATGTTCACATTGTTTCTCTCCAGGTGGTTTTCTTTATTCTTTTCTCCCTTTTCCATAGTGAGCATATATAACTTTTCGAATTCACAAAAACAAATCAGTGGAATAATTATGTAAAACATAAAAGTGAAATTCCTAAGTGACAAGGGCTGACAGGCGTCTGGGGGTGGCAAGCGTGTTCTGAGAGCTGAGACATAGGAGTCACGGCGAGGAGACTGCGAAGTATCAACTTTAAGGCACAGTCGGCCCAGGTCAGAGGCTGGGCACTTGTGAGCTCTGTCCTACTCTCTGGGTTTGCGCCTCTTGCCAGCAGGACCCCCAGGTTCCTGTCCCCCACCAGACTTTCTCCCGCCCTCTCTCCTAGGTCAGCTTGAACTGGGTCTGCATGGAGCCCCCCACCCCTCCCCTCTTCCCAAGGACGGTGGTTGCCCCCCAGCCCGGGCCCGCAGCTCACTCGCCCTATGCACGAACTGCACCCGGAAGGTGTCCGCGTTGGGGTCGTTGCGGTCCTGGGCCTGCACGGTGCACTCCCCGCCGCCCGACTCCCGGCTCTGGAAGTACTTTTCCAGCTTCCATGGTAGGCGGGTGCCGGGATGCGACACCCGTACGAGCAGCGGGGACGGCGGGCAGAGGTTCGAAGCCATGGCTCTCCGCATGGGGATGACGCCGCGACTCGCGACTCCGCGACTCGCGACGCCGCTGTGCCGGGCACTGGCAGGGGTGCGTCGGGCCCCGCCGCCCTGGAGCGCAAAGTTTCAGTTTCGCTTTCCCGGAGATCTCTCTCGGTTCCCGGCAGAGCCGCACCCGCTCCTCTCTTCGCTGTCCTCCCTGCCGCAGACTGCCGGGTGAGTAGGTCCCGTCCCCTGCTCCCGGGGCGGTGGGGCGCCGAGGCGCCCGGGTCTCCTCTCCTGCGGACTCGGGCGGGGAACGGGCCGGGGAGAAGCGGTCGAGAGACGCGCCCAGGGCCAAGTCTCCCCCTGGTGAGGATGGAGGCTGGGCAGATGCTCAAGTCAAAGAAAGTTTCTCCTGAGTTTTTGATTCCTTTTAACTCTTACTGTTGTTACTATTATTTGCAGCTGAAATGTAATTCATATTCTGAATTCAGGTTAAACTTACCTACATTTTTTAAAAATTTGAATTTGTTCACCTGCGTTGTGACACATCACATGTTACCTTCTCTAACGCTATGCTTTAGACTGGCTCTTGGGGCTTTTCTGCTCTCATTTCTCGATTCGGCCAATACTGAACAACTGCATGCTGTGCCCTGTGTACTAGGGAATAAAGGTGAAAGGGGAGGCACCTGACCTCACCTGCTGGTAAGGTGAGGTAGACTTGTGACTAAAAAACAAAATCTCTTGAAGGCCTTGATAGGAAGTTTGAAAAAGAATCTTAAAAGAGAGAAGGAGAGGGAGGGATGGGGAGCATCAAAAGCACAGAGACCACTGTATCTGAAGCACAGAGGGGACACTGAGGCCTTGGGAAGCCGTGATGAGTAAGGGAGATGACAGAGGAAGGGTCTAGACCAGTGCTGTCCAATAGAAATATAATGTGAGCTACATATTAATTTTAAAATTTTTGGTAGCTATAATTTTTAAATTACAAACAGATGAAATTAATTTTAATTTTATGTTATTTAGCTCACTATATCCTAAATTAACCATTTAGGCATGTAATCAATGTTAAAAACTTATTAATGACATATTTTACATTCTTTTTTGTCATCCTGAGTCGTTGCAATCCAGTGTTTATCTCACATTTACATCACCTTTCCGTTGTGATTAGCCACATTTCAAGTGCTCAAGAGCTACGTGTGGCTAATGACCCACACTGGACAGCACAGTTCTAGACAGTGAAAAGTCTTCAAGATCGGTTAACGAGATATGGAAGGCTCGTAGGCAGGGCAAGCAGGAGAGTGACATGTCAGATGTGCATTTTAGAAAGCTGGTGTTGACAATCATGTGAAGGACACATTTCCATGCAGGGATGAATGGAGGTGGAGAGGCCAGAGGTAAGGTTTTTTTGCACGTGGCTGGTAAGACTGGAAATGGGTGAGTCTTTATGAAGAGCAATTTGGCAGTGCTATCAGAATTATGACTGCATATACATCCCTATTCTGCAGTTCCACTTCTAGGAATTTGTCCCGTTTATTGATTAGCACCTCTGTGAAGTGACCTATGTACTAAGTTGTTCTTTACAGCCTTTTTTATAATAGTAAAAGATTAGAGGGCTTCCCTGGTGGCAGTGGTTGAGGGTCCGCCTGCCGATGCCGGGGACGCGGGCTCGTGCCCCGGTCCGGGAGGATCCCACGTGCCGCGGAGCGGCTGGGCCCCCGTGAGCCATGGCCGCTGAGCCTGCGCGTCCGAAGCCTGTGCTCCGCGACGGGAGGGGCTGCGGCAGTGAGAGGCCCGCGTACCGCAAAAAAAAAAAAAAAAAAAAAGATTAGAAACTCCTTGTGTCCATAAAAGAGGGTACTAGCAGTTGAATAACTTATAGTGCATCTATGCAATGGAATGCAATGAGCAGTAGAAAGAAGGAAGACCCTCTCTATGTGCCAACAGGGAAAGATCTCTAGAATACATTAAATGGAAAAGGGAAGATGCAGAACAGTGTGTATAACACGCTACCTTTTGAGGATGGGCACAGGCTCTGAAGAGCACTCTGACCAAGGTGAAGTCCCAGAGCTTCCTCCCCATGAGGGCAAAGACCCAGAGGTGAAGGAGAGTTTGGAGAACATCGAGTAGTGCATTTCGCAGCACTGTAGTTCCGCCGGAGCATTGGGTGTGTAAAGGGGAGGCTGGGAAACTGATATGGCAAAGAGACCCTTGAATGCCAGGCTGAAGAGCTTGATCTTTACCATAGGTGATGGAGTCTGCTGAAGGTTTTGAGCAGAGAGTGCTTTTCAAATAAATGCCTTCTTTGTGAGGAAAAAAAGATGCTTTTGTGTAAAAATGCTTCTGGAAGGACACAGGAGAAGCTAATAACAGTGATTGCCTCTGGGAAGGGAATTTAGTGAGGGGAGTAGGAGGGAGCCTTTTATACTTTCAAAATTTGAACAATTCAAACAATAAAACATAAAATTAAGTACATTTAAATGTTTAAAAAGAATGTATTGCCATAGCTCAGGCAAGGGGCCCTGAGGCCCTGAAGTGAAGTGGTAACAATGGGCAAGGAGGGTAGGGCCGTATCTGAAAGTGATTTAGGTGGACAAGACCCAGTGATGAGTTGAATATGGGACAGAAGAGAAGATTCTAGATTTCTGACTTGAGTGGATAAATGGTGTATCATTTACCAAGTTGTGGCATCTAGGAGATAAAGCATGGATTTTGGAGGGGGTTGGGTGAGGGTAGGTAGCGGTGCGGGGAGTGGAAATGAGGAGACTATGGGTCCAGTTTTGCAGAAGCTGAGTTTGAGGGGACTATGGGACGTTCGTGTAGTCTTGAAAAGTGAGGCTTAGGAGAGCCATAGCCTAGAGATACAGATGTGGGAGTCATATTTGCAGCTGGTGAGTTGAAGTCGTGAGAGTGGATGAGATCACCCTTTGAGGGTGTACAGAATGAGCTGAGATGTGCCTCTTGACAAAATTCTGGGACAGTTGACTGAGGCTGAATCCAGGGGAAAGGTCTGTAAAGGCAAAGTGAGAGGTAACAAAAGAACCAAGGGAAGATGGTATAGGAGAAGCCAAAAAGCAGAGGTTCAGGAATCAGAGAATGAAATGAAGAATGAAACTATAGAGAGAAGTCAAATAAAGATTAGGACAGAAGAGAGTCCACTGGGGTTAGCCACGTGGAAGACACTGCGAGCAGTTTCAGAGGAGGCTGGGGATGACCTGGGAGTCAGACTGCAGTGGGCTGAGCAGACAGGTGGATGGAGAGTCAGCTCCTTCATGCTGCCCATGAAGAGAAAGGAACATAGTAGGAACCAGTGATGGAAAGCTGGGAAGGCTTTTGTTGCTATTGTTGTTAAAATAAAAGAAGAGATTGAATGTTTTGGACAATACGCTCCTTGTTTTTAATTTCTTTGGGGTTAAAAGAGTGTCATCCGCCACTGTCAAGTCTATCCCAGAGCCCTTGAAGCCTGGTCTGAACGAGAGTATACCCAGAGAAAACCATAATTCAAAACAACACATGCACCCTATGTTCATATCAGCACTATTTACAATAGCCAGGACATGGAAGCAACCTAAATGTCCACCAACAGAGGAATGGAAAAGAAGATATGGTACCTATATACATTGGAATATTACTCAGCCATAAAAAGGAACAAAATTGGGCCATTTGTAGAGACGTGGATGGATCCAGAGAGTGTCATACAGAATGAATTAAGTCAGAAAGAGAAAAGCAAATATCGTATCGTAAAGCATATACGTGGAATCTAGAAAAATGGTATAGATGATCTTATTTGCAAAGCAGAAATAGAGACATAGACATAGAGAACAAATGTATGGATACCAAGGGGGAAAGGGGTGGGGAGGGAGGGCTTGGGAGACTGGGATTGACACATATATATTATTGATACCATGTATAAAATAGACGGTTTCTGGGAACATACTGTATAGCACAGGGAACCCTACCTAATATACTGTGGTAACCTAAATGGGAGGGAAGTACAAAAGGGAGGGGATATCTGTCATTCCGTTGTGCAGTGGAGGCTAACACAACATTGTAAAGCAACCATACTCCAATAAAAATTAATAATGAGAAAAAAAGAAAACAAGTGCAACATCATCTAAAGAAAAACCCACTGGAAGCCCACAGTGGGAGCAGATGCGGCAGTTTTCCTTCTTTTGTGAAAACAGCAGTGCCCTCTGGAGGCAAAAATGCGTCTTCTCCCTGCATTTTTGGATTATACTTGGACTTGCAGCTTTTCCTGACATGTAAGAATAATCCTCCTGCCAATGCAGGTCACACGGGTTCGAGCCCTGGTCCAGAAAGATCCCACATGCTGCGGAGCAACTAAGCCCGTGAGCCACAACTACTGAGCCTGCACTCTAGAGTCCATGAGCCACAACTACTGACCCCAGATGCCTAGAGCCCGTGCTCCGCAACAAGAGAAGCCACTGCATTGAGAAGCCCGCGCACCACAACGAAGAGTAGCCACTGCTGGCCGCAACTAGAGAGCCTGTGCGCAGCAATGAAGAACCAACAAAGCCAAAAATAAAATAAATAAATATTACCAAAAAAAAGAAAGAAAGAATGATGGTGCTCTGATGCTGTAGAGAGTCGCACAAAATTTTCCTATTGTAGAGGCATCAGAAATAATTTCAGAGGCCTAGAGGCAACTATGTGGAAACAAGTGTGGGCAACGGTGTCTTTAAGCATTTTTATTATTATTCTCCTCAAAATTCACAGTCTTTAATTCCTACCTGTTAGAAGGAAAAATTATTAAAATATGTTTTCCCACGGTCTCTGATTTTTATCCAGACAATCCCCTTTCTAATTCGATCAGAGATATTTATCACAAACTCAGTAACGTATGTCCTCCACAGGCGTAAGCACAGTTCCCTCTCTTTGGACACCCTCCAGGGGTCTTCACTCACCCATAGGCTGGTTTTTCCTCATTGCTCTTTGCATGCTGTGCTTAGTTTTACCATTTGGTATCATCATCCTCTTCTAAATATGTGGAAGCCTGCTTCGTCCTTTAAGGCCTGGCTCTAGCCTCACCTTCCTCATAAAGCTTTCCCTGCTATAGCCCATACAGTTCTTTCCCTTCTTTGAATCTCTCTGTAAAGGATAGAGGGTAAACAGTAACAACAGCAGCAAAAGCAATGTGTGCATCTTCACCAAGTGAAATTAAAAATCACTCAAGGTCAGAAATCTTGTTTAGTCTTCCTGTTGTGTATTCTCACCAAATTCCCTAAGATGCTCATCATATTACATCCTTCTATTCATTCCTAGAAGGGGGCCACCACATTTGGGAAAGACAAAACAGAGTAAACATTGAAAGACCCCAGAGACCTGGAGGATGGACTTTTCCAAGGTAAAAAGCATAAATGTATATAAGTAATAAACTTTGATCAGCACGTGAATAGTTCTTCCTGTAACAGCAAAAAATCTGGGGTCTTCAGTTATAACTGGTATACTTATTTGGTTTTACTCTCCCAGTAAAAGTTTTCTCCTTGCCCCATGCGAGAGATGGGGACTCAAGAATATGCTAGTATAATCAACAGAGTCAACATGAGGATGGGTGATTTTTAAAAAAATGTCGCCTCAGTATCATTTTTATTCTCTCTACTCATTCAGCAATTCTGCTTTTGCAGCACGCGGGGAGGAGGAGGATGGAGGAGGAATACAAATAAGGGACTAGGGAAAAGGCACCTCATTTGTTTATCCTGAAAATTCCACATTCAGGCTTGTATCATGAAGTAAGCAATTGCAAGTGGTAGATGGGGAGGTGTAGCTAATGAGGATCATGTCCCCGTGTTGTTCTGTCTAGAGAAACCCCACAAACCTTTGGAGATTGGATCCTGTCTGAGAGTTTTGGGTCATTTTGGCCTGTGACCTTTGAGCCTTTTCAAGTGGTAATCTCCAGCCCTTCATCCCATCCAGAATTAAAAGTGCATTGGCCTCTAGGGAAGCGGGGTAGAGTCAGTGTTGGCTGGAACATTTAGTATTTCAGGTATTTCAGGCACACTGATTAAACAGACAAACGTGTTCCCCTTCCCCCTCAAACCCAGTGTTCTTAGGAAGGTTTCTGTTGCTTTGTGTTTATGAAACGGTATTTGTTATCAGTAATCTGTAAATCATTCGGTCTCAATTTTTTTTAAACCACTCTCACTTTTCACAGGGTGTTGGAGCAGCAGCTTACAATGAGAAATCAGGTAGGATCACCTCACTCCCACTCTTGTCTCAGAAAATCTTTGCTCATATCTTTCCTCAGTGGAGAAAGGGGAATACAGAGGAGATTATCTCCCCCCACAGATGCTCAGGTGCGTGACTGCAGGACCTTGTGGGGACCGGGCATATGCCTCAGAAGGGGGACTGCTTCGGAAGCAGTGTGGCACCAACAGATGTGTTCCCTTAGGGCTCCCGTTGATCTTATCCTTTGCCCACAAGATGTGAGACCCTTCTGACCACAGCCCTAGAACTGAAACTGTTGATAAGAGGTGACCCACTGATTGTCTCCTTGCTCAACAAGGCTTGTAAGAGCCAAAACGGGGGCTTCCCTGGTGGCGCAGTGGTTGAGAGTCCACCTGCCGATGCAGGGGACACGGGTTCCTGCCCCGGTCCGGGAAGATCCCACGTGCCGCAGAGCGGCTAGGCCCGTGAGCCATGGTCGCTGAGCCTGCGCGTCCGGAGCCTGTGCTCCGCAACGGGAGAGGCCACGGCAGTGAGAGGCCCACGTACTGCAAAAAAAATAAATAAATAAAGAGCCAAAACGGAACCTGCCTAAACTTGGGTGGCCCACTTGAGATTTTCAACCAAAGCACAAGCCGGTTGGCTCGGACTGCTCATGGGCTGCTGCTTTTAGGTGATGGTAATTGAGGTCACCAGAGGTCTTTCTAGGTGGCTCAGATTAGAAATGGAAATTGAAGTAAAAAGTAATTACTACACTATAATCTGTTTTAGGGCACACATTTTTTTCACATCTCTGAAGTAAGGCTACTCTCTACCCACTGATAAGTTTAGTTGGCATCGTTTTTCCTTTCTCGGTGGCATATAGTGATGATGCTTTAGACCCCATGAAATACACTGGCACAGGCTGGGTTCTCCAGGATGCGGAAACTGAGATGGAGTTAGGAATGCAGAAGGTAAAAGGAAAGGAGAAGAAACTGGATTGGGCAGGTGGAACCATCAGACTTTAATGTAAACCTGGCGAAGCTCTGCCAGTCCGGGCTTCCCTGGTGGTGCGGTGGTTGAGAATCCGCCTGCCAATCCGGGGGACACGGGTTCGAACCCTGGTCCGCAAAGATCCCACATGCCGCAGAGCAGCTAAGCCTGTGCGCCACAACTACTGAGCCTGCGCTCTAGAGCCCGCGAGCCACAACTACTGAAGCCCGTGCGCCTAGAGACCATGCTCTGCAACAAAAGAAGCCACTGCAGTGAGAAGCCTGCGTACCACAACGAAGCATAACCCCTGCTCACCGCAACTAGAGAAAAGCCCACATGCACCAACTAAGACCCAATGCAGCCAAAAATTAATTAATTTATTTATTAATTTAAAAAAAAAGCTCTGCCAGTCTGAGGTTGCTCATTGGCGGAGTCCCACATTGGACATCAGTGGCCTTGTTCAGCCATTGATGGGAGCCACCCTGAGAATAGCGTGACCTGGGTTGGAAGGCTGAGATGGGCCCTGAGGGGCTAACAACTGGAGGCTGTCAGCTAACCATACTGCCCCCTTCACCGAAGGGGGATCTGAGCAGCACATCATCTTGCTGCCACATGCAGTAAATAATTTTTAGCCAATCAGTTTTTTTTTTTTTTTGGCAGTATGCGGGCCTCTCACTGTTGTGGCTTCTCCCGTTGTGGAGCACAGGCTCCGGACGCGCAGGCTCAGCGGCCATGGCTCACGGGCCCAGCCGCATCACGGCATGTGGGATCTTCCTGGGCCGGGGCGCGAACCTGTGTCCCCTGCATTGGCAGGCGGACTCTCAACCACTGTGCCACCAGGGAAGCGCAGCCAATCAGTTTTAATTCCACCAAAGTCACGCTACAAAACTAGAGTATGGTGGAGAATTGTTTACTGTCATATTGTCAGTGCTCCGCCCATGTGCTGGACTATGTCCCCAGGAGCATCCTCGACCAATGACTGATAGAAACTGGACAAATATCCCAGCTCCTTTACCCCTCTGGTGATATAATTCTGAGACACATGGTCTAAACTGTCCCCCTGTGGAGTTAAAGCTTCATTTGCTTTGTAACACCCCCTTTATTCATTTCTTTCCTTTCCCTGTCTCACTTTCCCACTCTCCTCTTCCCATCCCACACCCCTGGTGTTTTCTGGGATAACCTCCCAAATAAACTTTACACTCAAACCTCCGCCTCAGAATCAGCTCCTAGGAGAACCCAAGCCAAGACACGGACAAAGGCTAAAGAGTTATGAATAAAGCCTCCACATATTTTTGACTCATAAGTAAGTCCTTTCTAATACTTGTGCCTTAAGCATGGGTCTTCCCACACTTGCCATTTTTATGTAGATTTTTAAAATCTATGAGCCCTGATACGCACAATTTTAAACCACCATCATTGTATCATAGTAGCTACCACTTATTGAATATTTACTGTATGCCAGGCACACGACTAAGCACTTTATGGTGACTTACCATTGAAAACTCTTGGATATCTTTGGTCTAATGACAGGTCTAGGTGAGAGGGAGAATCAGGAAGGGGCCTAGAGGAAGCTTGTCTTTCCTCTTGCACAGAAGAAGCTCAGTCTCCTGGTGTGAAGTAGAATTACATCCTTTTCAAAGGGACGCTTGCTCATTTCTTTATTTTTTATCTTCTCTCCTTTTCCAGAGATTGATAATCTCAGAGAAAACTACAGTCGGCAAATTTCCATTAATCACAATGACTTCAAAATTTTAAAAGATAATGAGAGTCAGCTGTGGGAAGTCCTGCAGAAAAAATTTAGCTGTATCTTTACCCTAGTTTCTCCAGCCCAGGAAGGTAACAGTGAGTCTCTACAAGTCTTCAGAAAAATGCTGGTGCCCAGGCTAGAGTTATCTGTCTGGAAGGATGACCTCACCAGACATGTTGTTGACGTTGTGGTGAATGCAGCCAATGAAGACCTCATTCATGGGGGAGGCCTGGCCCAGGCCCTTGTGAAAGCTGGCGGCCTTGAAATCCAAGAGGAGAGCAGAAGATATGTTTCCTCATATGGCAAAATTCCAACTGGTGACATAGCTATCACAGGAGCAGGGAAGCTTCCCTGCAAACTCATTATCCATGCTGTTGGGCCTCAGTGGGGGTTAATGGATAGACAGGAATGTATCGATAAACTGCAAAGAGCCATTATAAATATTTTGAATTTTGTCAATATTAATGGGTGCACTGAGACAGTAGCTATTCCAGCCCTGAGCTCTGGGATTTTCCAGTTCCCTCTGGATTTGTGTACACTGGTCATTGTGGAAACTATCAAGTATTATTTCCAAAACATGCAACTAGCCAGTAATTTGAAAGAAATTCACCTGGTAAGCAATGAGGACCCTACTGTTGCTGCCTTTAAAACTGTTTCAGAAGTCATCCTAGGGAGGAACGAGCTGGGGTCCCGGGTGAGTCAAGAAGCCACCCACCTTTTCAATACTATGGTTGTGAACAACCTGACTCTCCAGATTGTCCAGGGCCACATTGAAATGCAGGAAGTAAGTCTTTGTTTTATTCTCTTGCACTCCCAAAGGGTATCCCTGAACTGTTTATTACCTATCAAGTATGTTTTGAGCATATACTATTTCAAACACGGTTTAGAAAGCATCTTGTTAAGTAAGGTTAAGAGTATGGATTTCATAGCCAGACCATTTGGATTTCAATACTAGCTTTGCCACTTACTAACTGGGTGACCTGAACCAAATTACTTTACCGTTTGATCCTCAGTTTCCTCATCCGTAAAATAAGGATAATAATAGCACTTATATCTTAGAGTTGGAATCAATACACATAAACTGCTTAGAATAAAACTTGGCATGTGGTAAGTATTTATAATTATTATTGCCATTATTCTTAGACACCATGAGGAAATAGAACAATCTTTGATTCTGAGGAACTTAAAATCTATTTTATTCTTTTTATGTAAAAAGATTCTCTATTTGAAAAATCTCGTTAGGGAGACAAACCATCTGAACATTTCTAAAGCAACCTAGCAATAATAAACAAAAAAGTTTTAATACAAAGTGAATTCATATTTAAGAGTATATACATTTGTGACAAGAGTGGAGTGTAGTAGATCAAGAAGGATTACTTCAGAAGATGTGAGTTTTAAATCTGATCTCAAGTTATGATAGTTATGAATTGGCAGGAGAAGAGGCCTGGGTGGTTAGAATGATGGATCAGAGAGATACAGTGGAATTGACAGATCAAAAGTAGTAGGCTGGACCAGTCAGGAGACCTAAGCGGAGCTGTAAATCGTATTCTGAGTATATGGCTCTGTGCCAGGAGCTGTGGAGGATACAAAGTGTAACTTCGCGTTTAGCCAGGGATCATAGGGCACAAAGGTGAGGACCCTGACAGGGAGGGGAGAGAGTCAGGGTAACAGTGAACCTAGGTATTTCTGAATTAGTGCAGCTTCTCTGCCAGGCAGGGAGTACCTCGAATGTGGAAATCGTGGCTTGTTCATCTCTGTAGCGGTGGGGCTGGTCTCTGGGCATGCAACTGGGTGTTCAACAAATTACTGATGAATAACTGAAGGGGGCAGCAGGGAGCAAGGGTTGCAACAGAGGAAGAGAGAGAAAGAATATAAGGCTATATTCTCTATTTTTCCCCTGGATCTGACTCTCCTATGGCCACAATCAAATAGACTTAATCACAAGTGAAAATATGCCATTTATTGCCTGCAAGACAATTAGAAAGAAGACTGCGGGGACCCCATGAGATGAAATATTTATTTGATAAATCATTAACATGCCAATTTAAAATTAAAGTGGAAACATCCTGGTTGAGTAACTTATCTCTTTAACTAAAATTTTATTGTCTTTAATTATTGCCGACACAAGGAACTTTAAAATTTGTAAAGGATGCCAATGCCCCCGACTTGCAAATTCTGATTTCACTTTCAAAGTGACACATTCATTAACATCCATGAGAAGTACCGAAGTTACCCCCAAAGGGAGCCAAAGCCATCGGGATGAATTAGGGGGATCTGGGGACCCCACCAAGAAGGAGGCCTATTTCCCACCAAAGACTTTTTTGTCCCATTTGTGCTTTCTTTCACCATGTACTACTTACCTTAAAAAACACAAACTATAGGGGATAGAAGTTGCCTGAGAAATTTTATTTCCACTCTGTAAGACAAAATGAAAATTCCCATAGAAACAGCAAAAAGTGATGACAGTGGGGCAGAGAGTGGAACTGCTTATTGGTAAAGCTTAAAACAAATCATAGAGAATGCTGTGAATCTGGGATATTGGGGGCATAAGCCAGCAAGGGGCTGACAGATGTTTGCAATAAAACTTGTATCATCTACATACTTTACCTGATTTCTGACTAGGACAGACAGATTCATGGCAGTCAAATGATCACGCTTTGGAAATTTTATATCCATTATTAAGTGATATTTCTGTGGATTTAGGATCTTCAAATGTATTTTTCAAAGCTCTTCAGGGAAATAAAGATTTAAATTAATCATTTAAGAAAAAGTCATTTAACACTGAATCTTGTTCATTTTTTCCCCTTTTCAGACGAATGTAATTGTTAATTCTGTATATACACATTGTGGTCTTAGAGCTACATCTGTGTCAAAATCAATTCTACAAGCAGCAGGAGATGAAATAGAAAGGGAATTTAGCCAAAATATGACTAAAACACCACTAGATTCCCAGTTGGTGCTGGTCACAAAAGGATTTAAATTGCCCTGCAAATACGTATACCATGTGTTGTGGCCTTCAGGATATTCTGAACAAAAACTGGTAAGGTCAAAATAAATTTATCTTTCTGTATCTCCAGAGTCTACGTAGTCTGTTGATTTCCATCCTGTCATTACATTCATGAAATGTTATTGTCAAGTGGAATAATTCCCATTCTCTAGTACTCCTGTGAATACCTGAATACTAAACAGGTATTGCTGTCACAAGTTATCTGAAGAAGTTTAATTTAAAATATCACCTAACCCATGTCTAAATTTTAAGTGGACCTACCGCAAATAGACACAGAAACATCAGGGCTTCCTCAGTCTGCACACTTGTTCACCTCACCGCACCCAGTGACCCTGTAGGCCTTTTACTAGTGGGCCTGGGATTCAGCCTCTCCATATCTCCTGCCATCTGTTAAATTCCAGGAGTACCCGGATCTCCCTTCCAATACCATTCCAGTCAAATCTATCGCCTGTGGTGTCTGTGCCTGTGGTGGAGCTTAGCTTTCTGCCTGACTCTACAACTGAGGGACGTAAATTACATGCATTAAAGAATAGGGGGAACCTACTGACAAGTGGAGAGAGGGAAACTTAATCCCCTTTTCTACCTTTGTCTATCTTTGTTTTGTCTCCATTTCTGGTCTTCTCTTGTTTAGAGAGCCCTCAAATCCCAAATTGGTCCGCCAGTCACTCTCTACCCCTCAGTTTTTACTACACTAGTAAAACCTTCCTACATTAGTATAACTAATATATATTAGTATAATTAGTATATGTAATTAGTATAATATATATTAGTATAACGTAGGAAGGTTATTAGATAACCTTCCTACATCAGTATTCAGTTTGAATGTTGAAACATTGATGGAAGTGTAAATCTGCCAAAAATAAATTATGTAACAGATCTTAATGACATTAAATAAATGTTGCTTACTTACTTTAACCTTTACCTCCTTTTATTAAAGCTCTTTATGTTGACCCAGAAGTGGCAGGTAAGTGGGGATAAACTGAAGGTTGGCTCTCTAACCTGGGGAGAGGGCTACATAAACTGAGGGAAATCACGATGCTCAGACGTCCTGAATGGCACAAAATGGACCACTTTCTCAGCCCTTTCATTTCTCATCATCTAACCTTATAGCTATAATGGGTCCCCTATGGAGTGGTACCTTTCCTGTTCTCTGAGGAGGGATGGACATGGCCCTGAGGAATAGTGGAGGCTGGCATTGTAAAATACGGGCAGGATTAAGGGGTAAGTGAAGTCTTATTTTTGACTCAAGGCTGTTGTTGAATTTGTGTTTTTCCTGCAGACATTGGAAACTGCAATGAAGAAATGCTTGGAAAAATGCCTTGAGCTAAATATAACTTCCATTTCCTTTCCTGCCCTTGGGACTGGAATCTCTGAAGCAGCAGAGATTATGTTTAATGAAGTTTTAATGTTTGCCAGACACCATTTGCAACAATTAACTGTAAAGTTTGTGATCTTCCCAAAAGAACAGCAGTTATATAAGGTAAGTTAATGTCTTAGAAATGTACTTCAGTTCGTTTGTTCATTCATTCACTCAACAACATCTGTTTAGTATCTCCAGAGTAAGGCACGGGGCCTGTTAAGTGCTGTACAGCATGGTGATGGTCTAACTTGGTGAAATTTAACTTTTATAAATTGCTCACTTCTGACCTAGTAAAGAATGTCATTGTACAAGCCATGTTAACCTCACTACCTAGCTTCTGTCTTGTCCTTTGTTGGCGTTTATTCTTCCCTCTGCTCCTTAAAGGTAAGCAACCTCCTAGTTTTATGGGGTCCTCTACTCCTACCCCTTCTCTTTCCCACCTCCCAGGCTGTCTCTGTGTGGGTGGTTGCCATTTTCTCTCTCCCTACAAGGAAACAGACTTGTTCTATCTTGTTATTTTCTGGAACAAGTGTAAAGGTTCTTATTCCTCTTGCTGCCTCACTAGACACAGGGAGGTTTGTAGTGTTTACTGATTTCCATGGCTGATGTCAAGCTATCCATGTTACATCACTGAAGAAGGAATTGGAAAGAGGTGTTCACAGTGGGGTCTCATGAGCCAGTGTAAGCCAGCTGCAGTACGCCACTGTCTCATCCACAGCTGACCTGAAAGATTGGTGAATTACCCAATGTAGTAGCTTACCTTCTTGACAAAATTAAACATCCTGTCATTCGAATGAAGTTCACCAGTCCCCCCCCCCGCCCCCAGCAGAGGACTGTTACTGGGCCCAGATAGGTGCCCTGAGTACATCTCTGGACTGTCCATAAAGCACCACATTCCTGTAAGCGGAATTAACCACAACTAGAAAAGAAGGCTCTCATTCTCTTCAACATACAAACAAAAATGTAAATGGCGGTTCAACAATACAGAAAAGATCAACCACAGTCTGAGGGCTCCCCCAGGGGCTAATAATAACAGTAGTTGCCATGAGTTGCATCAGCCAGGTACTGTGCCAAGAAGAAGCTATCTCTCTTCATTCTCCCCTCAGTCCCATGATGAAGCCACTATTGTCATCTCCATTTTACAAATGGGACCAGAGGTTAATATGTACACACCAATCCAGTGGCTGAGCCAAGATACCAACCTGTGTCGGTTGGTCTGACCCCAAAGCCTGTGTTCTGAACCACTAAGCAAAAACACAGAAAAAATTACTTGAAAGATGATACAGCTTTCAGTTTTGTAACTCAAAGGAGAAGATTATCTTACAAAGTAATTTATGTTATACCCCGAACATTGACCATTCCTTCAGGCTTTTTTCAACGTTAACACTACATTATATCCATGTGGAAGTATGACGTGCACGTACACATATGTGTACACCTCTGGTCTTCTGCTAAGCACATCTTTTCTTCCTAAATAAGTCTTTCAATGAGGGGTGTATGTTCAGAAAGATCAGAGGGCAACTTACACAGTTCTTCACAGGGGGCATTACCTTGGCAAGGTCCCTACATTCCAGAAAATGGATTTGTCAGGCATCTAGAGTGGACCTGACTCAGGAAGACCAACCCATACTGAGCTTACAATAAAGTGATATTTATGTTCACACACTCATGAATTTCCAGTTCATGGATGACAATGAGTAAATAACTCCCCAGCTGACTGAAATACTGTGTTCACTCGTATTTCATGATGATAAGGATCCTGGGTGCCACTGAGTATCTGTAAAAGGCCATGAACAGTCATTCATTTGGTTATTTAACAAATATGTATTGCATATCTACCTTGTGCCAGACATCACGTCTCAGAAAAAGGAACTCCTTACTAGGAACACTCCTCACATTCCTCACATGAGGTGTTAGTCATTCGTGGACAGAGCTGGAAAAACTGCCAAATTCTTGTCATTTGGATCTACTTTTCCAAACTACTTGCAGACCGTCTGCTTGTTATCCATACCCTCTATGTTATTGATACTGATTAAGTTATTTTCTTTCACATTCAGTTCAAAAGCCTTGCCTAAATGATTTCTAACCCTGCGACACACACTGACTTTTAAGTGACTTTGTAAGAGAACTGATTTTTATCCATGTTGTGTTTGTCAGCTGTTATTAGTCTGTTTATCAGCAGGTAATGTTATGTCATTTGTTTTGGAGGGCAGGGAAGTCCCTCCCTGTTATGACCTCTCCAGGTACTGAATAAGCATGGTAAGATTGAGGGCTTTTTTGCTCTGTAAATAGCAGCTGCAAATATAATTTAGGAAGAAAAAGCACTACAGATTAAGAAACTTCATTACTAGAGTTCAGATGCAATGAAAAATGTAGTCTTTACTACATTATTTACCATGTTTTTCAATGAAGAATTACTGCCCATTGCATCAACTTTAAACAAGGAAGACCCTGGGCATGGTGGTTCCAAACCCTAGGAGAGATGAGTTTTTTCAAATAGATACTATGTTAAAGGATCTACCTGGCAATATACATAAATCTTTGTGTGTAGACTGTCACATACTAATAATTATAACAATAGCTAACATATTGAATATTTATAATATGCTGGGTACAGTTATAAGCACTTTACAGGAATTGATCATTTATTTAATCTACAAACAAAGCATGGTGTGCGTATCACTTTTTAAAATGAATTTATTTTATTGATTACAAGAGCATCTTCCTCTGTCTTCTTCAGTGACATATCCACAGCTTTAGTTCAGTGCCTAATGTGCAATTAGCAGGGCATTAATATCTATGAATGAATGAATGAATGAATAAATGATATTTTGCCGTGGGATGTACATTCTCCTTCTTTGTATGCCAGATTTTAAGGTGTTTTTGTTTGTTTTTTCTTTTCCATTTTTCCTATACTTGTTTCCCCTACATGTTCTAATAGAGTGCAGTGCTGCACTTGCTGTTCCTGAGGACTTTCCTAAAGGCTGCTTTAGATTTGTGGCAGTGGAAATGGGGGATGAAAGAGTGGATGAGGTCAAGTATGTGAGTGTAGGGAGAGAGAGGGATTTTGATGACAGTGGCTAAAAGCCCCACTTAGGACTCTCTGCTCTGTTTTGCTTCTCGTAGGTTTTCAGCACTGAAATGGAAAAGAATAAGTTGAAGCTGCAGGGTCTCAACAATTACCCTGGTGGTGAGTAAGAAACTCACGGATCTAGAAATAGAGTCTACCATCATAGGCTCATTTTATTCTTGATCACCCAAACTAATGGAGGGGAGAAGATGAATAAATAAGCCAAACATGTTTCATTGTGCTCCTGCCTGGATACCAATGTGCTCTATACCTGACCATGATTCTATTTTTGCTCAGTCTAGTTTCATGATATGAACAGAGAGAAGCTAAGTTGAAGTAGGTAATCCACAGTGTGGGTAACTCATTCACAAATAGATGTCTATATATTTTTTTCATAAGCTTACTAAGCCAGTTACGCTTTCTGATTTGAATGGAGTGCCATCTAAATGGGGTTACTTATTAGTTATCATAGAAAATACATCTCAGTAATACCAGATAATAAGTGGATTAAACCAATGCTACCCAAACCTGAGTAATCATTGGGATTGTGATGGAAACTTTAAAACAAACAAACAAAAATATGTATGGCCCAACTCTACAGATTCTGATTCAGGAACTTTGGGTCTGGGCCAAGCATGTATATTTTTCAATGCTTCCTGGTCAGTTTTGCTGCAGAACCAGGTCTGGGGATCACTGGACTAAACCAACCCTGGTAGTTGTTGGAGAAGGATTAACTTTGTCTTATAACTCCATTCCTGTAGAGGAGTTTGAGTGGACTGAGATGGAACTGTGTCGTGACAACTAGGATGTGTACTTCTGAAATAGTCTTTTAATCCACAGTGTTCTATAGATGTTAAGAACACCAGACATTCAACCAGCACTAGAAACTATTAGGATATTTTCTATTAGGGTCGAAATGATTTGCTTATACCCTTTATTAGAAGAGTTCACTTTTGGACATTCAGTGTCCAGCAGTGTTGGAAATGAAGAAGAGGGAACTTGAAGAGCTCTGGCCTGTGACTGCACCTCTTATGAGCCTATTTATCTATCTGTAAAATGGTGATAATGACAGAGTGTTGTGAGGATAACTGGAGATTATGTAAAAATGTTCTGTAAATTACGAAGCATTAAACAAATGCCAGGGGATAAATAATGAATGAGAGGATGGACAGACTCCCAAGGTGGCCTAGAAGAGGGAGAGATGCCCTTTGACTGGAAGGGAGCAAGAATGGCTTCATGGAAAAGATGGTTCTGAGTTGGGCTTTGAGGATGGCAAGATTTTCAATGGCCAGAGTTGGTGGGGGTAGGGCACCCAAAGTGAAGAAAACTCACAGAAGCAAACAAATGCACTGCATGTTTGGGAAACCACAGTGACTCTAGGGAAGTTAGATAAGAGGAGTTTTAGGAGAGGATAATATGCAAGAGGAACATACAAATGTCCCTACATCATTAATCTGAAAAATGGGGCCAGGCGTTGCCATTTACTTCAGTAATTTTTGAGGACATCAATAAAGGAATTATAGTACAGTACAGTAACAGACATTAATAATGATTAATGATGATGATCTCAGATTATTAAGGAAAAGTTAAACTATTTAGTACGGCAGGGAAGTATGTTTCTATTATAAGTATTTAACTAATAAATAGTTAAAGTGAATTATGTTTTGGTGCTAGAAGAGACTCCTTGAGTGATTTCAATAATTTAGTTACCTAGAAGAACAACTCTTCTTTCCTAATAATGATGGATAAATGAAATATCACCATGCATTGTTTTTATTTTCTCCTAAAAATAATATAAGCTCCCAGGCAGAACAAGCGTTGTTTTAAAAAGTATGTCATCAATATAAGAATCTCTGTCACCTCTTACTGTTGTCTAAAACTTTGGCTTTTATTGTTACCAGAGGGAGGCCATTCTCCCTCTCCTACTTTTAGGTACGTCCTGGTACTTTTTCATAGCTCCTGGTACCACCCAACTGCTATATCAGGGGAAAAGATGCTAATGACCACTACTGTCCTGAGATCACTCACTGGGAAGCAGAATTGTATGAGCACTGGAGTCAGGTTGCCCACACACCTACCAGCTCCCTGGCCACCACTTACAAGTCCTATAACTATGAGCATGTTACTTAGTAACTATCTGAATCAGTTTCCTCATTTGTAATATGGGTCCTACTAATAGTACGTATTTCATAGGATTGTGAGAATTGAATAAAATAATACATGTAAAGCACTTAGAATAATGCCTAGAAATATTAAGTGTTCAACTTACTTTTTCCCCTCAAAATATGTTTCTGAGATTTATCCGTATAGTTAAAGTTTACTCCTTTTCATTGCTATAATATTCCATTGTTTAGCAGCACTGAACTCCAAATGTTGGTTGTGGAGGTGCAAGATGTCCTGTCATATACAGATAAGATATAAAAAGGAATCCCAGGTAGTGGAATTATGGGTATTTCTTTGTTTCATTATACTATGATAATTTCCAATTTTTCAAAAATTGGCTTTATCTATGGCTTTCAGAGATATTTGATTTTAAACCTGGTGGTAACAAGAGTTTACGGAAAATCCCATTCAGCAAGCAATAATAGTTGGTTAGCATCCAGGATGAGATTACAAGGTGAACTCCTCTGTAAATTGACAAATGCAACACAGCAGGGGCAAGACATGATAAGCTAAACTCTGTGTCCCCAAGGAGACATTTATATATACATTTAGATTTTCTTTGTACCCAGCAAAGCTCTCAGAGATAGGTACTTAATTGAGGCTGCTACTGCTAAGGATGCTCAGGGCAAACAGTGGCTATGGTGTTTTGTTCTGTACTGGTTTAAAACCCACCTGCCTTCTGTGGTTGCTTATGATAGTGTTTTCAGTCCCCCAGGGGACCAGAGAGAAGAGAGAAAATAGATTTCCTGTCCTCAATCTGGTGGGATCCACTCAGGAAAAGATAGATGAGGCCCAAGCATGGATCCAGAGGATACTGACCCTCCAGGACTACCACATCATTGAGGATATGCATATCCTCTACCTCGGGAAAAAGGAACATGACTATTTGTCTGAGCTTCAGAAAACCTCACGGGTTTCTATCTCAGAGATTATCAGCCCGGGAAAAGCACATTTAGAGATTAAAGGAGCCCAGGCTGACCTCTTTAAGGCAGTTATGAACATTGAACTTATGCTGTGTGAAGTTCAAGAAGAAATAGCAAGAAAAAAGGAGCACATCCTTTGGAGCTTGTCAGGTGAGTAACTTTCAATTAAGTTGGAAAGTCAGCCCTTCCAACTTTTGGGCGTGAGCGTGCATGTGTGTAAGTGAGTGAGAGATAGAATGGAAGAGGAGAGAGAGCAAACCATGCTGGGTCTGTTAGGCCATAACTTTTATAACCGTTTTTTGGCTCTTTCCACCAGCAGGGTTAATTATTAGTAAATGAACACACACACACCCACACACACACACACACACACACACACGATTGGGTTTACTGATGATGACATGGATTGCCTAAGAGGCAATTATGAGGAAAGCCCAGGATAACCCAAGACCAGGCTCTAGGGAAAAAAAGTGCATCCCTAATTCTGCAGATGGAGCATTCAAATGCAGACACATTCCACTTACTTAATTCATTTCTTTAATTGAGTTTTATTGCAATTATTTATTGCTGACAGCGTTAGGAGCCCTAAAATTACTTTGAGCCTTCCCACCAGAGTAAATTTCATTGGTACTGTGAGGTCCACTCAAGTATCACTCATTCAATGGGGCAAAATCCATCGGGATGACTGTGGGAATTTGGGTCTGGAGAGATCCTTTTAACTTAGCCCTAGAGCTAATTGGGAGATCATACCATTGAAAATACTGTCTTGGGAAATGGAGGCTTATTTCTTTCATTTATTCAACTAATGTGTATTGCATCCGTGTTATGTGAAGCATTGTGCTAGGTGCTTGGGATACAGTGATAAGATGAACATTGTTCCCACTCAAAATCTAACTGGGGGGCTTCCCTGGTGGCGCAGTGGTTGAGAGTCCGCCTGCCGATGCAGGGGACGTGGGTTCGTGCCCCAGTCCGGGAAGATCCCACATGCCGCGGAGCGGCTGGGCCCTTGAGCCATGGCCGCTGAGCCTGCGCGTCCGGAGCCTGTGTTCCGCAACGGGAGAGGCCACAACAGTGAGAGGCCCGCATACCGCAAAAAAAAAAAAAAAAAAAATCTAACTGGGGAAACTGAGAGGTAAGCAGGTTAGTTATGAACAGGAAGTTGAGAGTGCTCTGGAAACAACTAGGTGAGGCACCTAACCCAGACTTGGGAGGTAAGGGGAAAGCTTCTCAGGGGATGTGTCACAAATGGAGAAGTGAAGAATAGGTAGGAGTTAGTAAGGCAAAGAAAGAAACTTTCAAGAAATCAGACCGTAGCTGGGCCTAGGTTATGCAAGACTTTATGAATCACATGAAAGTATTCAGAGTTTTTCTTGAAACAAATGGAGAGCCTTGAATGACTTTAAGCAAAGACAAGGTCAGACTTGTATTTTAGAAAGATCACTGGTTGTAACATGGAGAGTGACTTTAGTGCAAAAATTCAGATGTAAAACTTCAGAGAACATCTTATTTTCACCATATATTTGTAAAAATAGTTCAGGCAGATATGGTCGAAGTGAGTGGGAGTTTGCAATAAATGTTGTATCCATAGTCCACAGAAAACCCAATGTCAAAAAACATGGACAAAAATAATACTCAAGAATGAGACCCAAGATTATGATTTCTACTTAGCTCTTAAAACATAGTGAATGTGGGTCTTTAAACTGACATTGACACTTCTCAAGAGAACAAGGTAGAAAATAACACTGATGTCCTGTAATGCTTGTGGCATTACTTTAACTGCATTCGTAAAGTTGGCCCATTCTCCTAGCTGTTGGCAATTTAGTCATGTTAAGTCCCTTGCTCTGCTGCAAGGTGGCATTTTTTGGCAGTTGATGACTAAGCATATTATTCTACAGCAGCGTTTCAGAGGTTCATAGAGACTCACCCCCTCTTAATCAGGTTAAGATCTACATTAACAAAATGAATAATTTTTTTTTTTTTTTTTTTTTTTGCGGTACGTGGGCCTCTCACTGTTGTGGCCTCTCCCGTTGCAGAGCACAGGCTCCGGATGCGCAGGCTCAGCGGCCATGGTTCACGGGCCTAGCCGCTCCGCGGCATGTGGGATCCTCCCGGACCGGGGCAGGAACCCGTATCCCCAGCATCGGCAGGCAGACTCTCAACCACTGCGCCACTGGGCAAACCCAAAATGGGTAATTTTGAAATGAGTTATTACTACAGGGAGCATCAGCTATCCACCAGAACAGTATGTTTTAAATAATAGAAGATAGGCATATGCTCCTCTTTTATGGTTCTCTTTTAATCCTTCCTGGTGAGTGTTTCTGATGGCAGGACTTCGTGGATCTTTGAGTTTCCGGTGCCCAGCTCAGTGCCTGGCATGTAATAGGAGCTCAGTAAATGTTTGCTGAACTCAAGAGAACTGAACTCTTAAACTATACTTTATAAATGTGAGCTATTGCTCTCCAGATTTAATTTACAGTCTCTTTGAAATGTCTTGGCTTTGGTGTTCCTCTGCTATGGAGTTATGTTCCTCCCGCTTTCCTGCTTTCTGGATTTACAACTTGGCCCTCTGTAAGTTTCTCTGAATTTAACATCTGCTTTTTGTGGTTAAATTGAGCCCACTCAATTAGATAATGTGCTAGGGATTAGGTCATTTTAGTATACTTGGTCTTAAGTCAAATGGAAAGTAAACTGAAAGAAAAGAAGCCTTTTTTGGTGTTTTCATATGTCCATCTGCGTATTTAGTCCAGTAAGGAGCTCCTTTGGGCAATAAAAGGTTGTCCCTTGAATGTAAAATAGGGAAGAAGTTAAGGAAGGAAAGAAGGAAGAAAGAGGGAAAAGGAAGGAAGGGAGGAAAGACATGACACCACAAACTCCAAATTTTGTTCTTCTTGGTTGGGTGGCCTATGAATAACATATATACTAAATATTCTGCCTCGCCCCTTACAGAAAGCACTGGTGAAAGCCAGGTTTATAATCTTGGATCTGTACTTATTAGCTTTGTGATATTGAGCAAGTCACTTAACTTCTCTGAGTTTCAATTTCCCTATTTGTAAAACTGTGTTAATTATTTCAGTGGTGGTTTGTAATACCCAAATGAGGTAGAGATACAAAACTGTTTCGAAAACTTTGAGGTATTACATAAATGTCATACCGTTTTCCATCACCCCTTAACATTTTCGTATGCTTATGTTTTTTGTTGATTGGCATCCTGGCTAGAAATACAAACATTTCCTATTAGCAATACAACTATATATCATCATTACAGCATTGATGGGGGGAGTATATATTAATGCTCTTTTTTCTCTTATCCCCTCAGCTTCGTAATCCAAATCATCTGAGGACAAATTTATTTATTTATTTATTCATTCATTCTGTGGGAGATTCTGCCTCCCATGGGATGTAACGTTTTTTCTTGAGCTCGATTATTTTATTTATTTATTTATTTATTTATTTGCCCGCACCCCGCGGCATCTGGAAGTTCCTGGACCAGGGATCAAACCTGAGCCCCCTGCAGTGGAAGTGTGGAGTCTTAACCACTGGACCACCAAGGAAGTCCTGAGGACAAATTTATTAACCCCCTATTTTATCCTATGACTTCTCATGGTATCATAGCTGTCCTTGCATGTCCTAAACATATGAGGCATACAAGTTAAACTGCTCATATATTCCTCCAAATTTTTATAATTTGTTTCATTTAATTTCTGTTTATTTATTTATTTACTTATTTGGCCATGGGGCACGGCTTGCAGGATCTTAGTTCCGCGACCAGGGATCGAACGCAGGCCCCGGCAGTGAAAGCACTGAGTCCTAACCACTGGACCGCCAGGGAATTCCCTCATTTAATTTCCTTACAAACCTTTCCCTCTCACGAGCACTGAGACAAAGTTTTATGTTACTCATTTTCAGGGCAGCAGATTGATCAGCAACCAGAAAACCAGAATCCAATGAAGGAAAATACATTTTTGAAATGCCTGAAGCTTTCAACTCGAGAAATTCAGGATCAAAAGAAACAGTTTGAAGACTGTGGTTTGTGGGTTATAAAGGTATACTTAATTAAGGGAGGAATTTGACTTATCTGCTCTCACTTGGTTCTACAGCCAAAAGAAGAACTCCCCTGCTAATGTCTCTAAGCTAGCTGCTCAATGACCTGGAATCCTAGGAATTAGTCTGAAAGGAGGGCAGGGATGGGCAGGTATGAGAGATATAATTGGAATCAAGTGGTAGAAATGATGTCAGGATGTAGAAGCATAGACCCAAGACTCAGAGATAAGCTATCTGCCTGTCTTGAAGCAAAATAAAAGAAACGCAATAGCATTTATCACACTTATAATTATTTACCTATTTTTAGCTCTCACTAAACTATGAGCTTTAACAGGGCAAAGACTGTGTCTGCAGTTGACCATTTCATTACCAGCAATCATATAGTGATTGCTCAGGGAATTTTTATCGAAGTAGGGACAGGGAATTTTGAAGAGATAGAAGTCAAAATAGGAGAGGGTTGGGGCCAGGAGAGACTCTTAGCAACTTTATATGAAAAGCAAATCACATGCAAAGTAATATGCACATAAGTGCCTTTATTTTTGAAGCAGAGTAGCAGGCAATTTAAGTAGCAGTTCTCCAGTTTCTTTTTCAGTTTTTCATTTCCTTGGGCTGTAGGTGGAGAAGATAGACAATGCACTTCTCATGGCTGCCTTCCAAAGAAGGAAGAAAATGATGGAAGAGAGAACCCACGGGAAACCTGTGAGCCACAGGTTGTTTCAGCAAGTCCCACACCAGTTCTGCAAAATGGTATGCAGAGTCGGCTTTCACAGAACGTACTCCGTGCCCTGCGGTAGGTGTCAGTCCCTCATAATCGGGGTTACTCTATGCGGGAATTGGTGAGCAGACATCAGCAGATGACTCACCACTAACAGCATTTGTTGCTTTGGTAAGGGGGTCATTTACAACTGGGATTTAGTGGTAAAGTTATTTGGAAAGGGTCATATTTAAAATTTTTCCTTCACGTATACTGTGGCTGGTGGCTTTTATGTGGATGAAATTGTTTGCAGTAAGAGCTACAGTTCACACGGTTTTTCCCCTTTCTGTGTTTGTGTCCTATCTGCAGAGGGCACCCTGGAGCTTTTTTTTTTTCTTATCTCAACGAAATTATTATCAACGCTACCAAACAATCTTCCTCCCTTAATTAAAAGAGTATTTTCCTGAATATAATAAAGTTGGTCCTTTCTCTCTTTTTTTTTTTTTTGCGGTACACGGGCCTCTCACTGTTGTGGCCTCTCCCGTTGCGGAGCACAGGCTCCGGACGCGCAGGCTCAGCGGCCATGGCTCAGCGGCCATGGCTCAAGGGCCCAGCCGCTCCACGGCATGTGGGATCTTCCCGGACCGGGGCACGAACCCACATCCCCTGCATCGGCAGACGGACTCTCAACCACTGCGCCACCAGGGAAGCCCTGGTCTTTTCTCTTCCATCCTCTTCATTTCCAGTAGCTGCCAGTGAATGAATTAGGCATCACCTTAGTTATGGGGGTTCTACGTGTAGTAGCTTCTATGTCTCAGTTGTACAAAAATATTTCATACTTTACTGCTATAGTTTCTCTTTTAAATCTCTCCATAAGAAGCTAAGAAGTTTAGTAATCATCATGGAGGATACTAGCGAGGCAGCTTGATTTTGCCTGGTCCATTAAATATGTCGCTTTTGATCTTCACCTTTCAAATACATAGCATGATCCTTCCTGCAGAGCCTACTCCAAGGCTTGATTTCTGGAAAGCAAAGGTTCTGGAAATGATCTCTTTGCCCCAGAGAAAACATAAGCAATACCCAGGGTAAAAATTGGACCTGAACAATTTTTCACCTGGGGGTAAAAATTGATAAATGAATCCCCACCAAGAAGTCTTGGAGTGTAACCAGGAAAGTGATGATCAGTATGATCCTTTCACTGGCAAAATCTTAAAAATTCACGACTTCCATTTGCTCCTAAACCCATTGTAGCTGGCATCTCTGCACTCCACCCCTGCCCCTCCTATTTTGATTTAAACTACTCTAAGAACATCACGATCCTCATATTTTTCAAATCCAGCGAGTGCCCTCTTTTCAGTTCTGTGGTAGACGCTGCTAATAGCCTACCCAACATCTGTGCACATTATTTCTTCCCCAAGTAGCTAAGACACACACCATCCTCCCAAGGAAGACCGTCACAAAGTCTCATCTTAGCTTATCATCAGCCTCAAGTCCAGACAGTACTTTCTTAAAGCTTAAAGGCAAGGTAATTTTCCTAATACATTCGTTACACAACGATATGAGAGGGAGCAGGAAAACCGCAATAAAAACTCCCAGTTCGAAAGGGGAGAAAGGAAAACACACAAGTCACTGGTCTATACCACTAACCACGTGCTGCTGGACCGGTATAGTATTCTATTCTGGGAGTGGAGTAAGACATTTGTTTTGCACTCTGGGAAAAATCTTCCTTACGTATTGCCGCCCTTGGTCATTTCTAGGTGAACTGCCTACCAGGGGTCTATGGATTGCCCTAGGGATCTAGAATGCTCCCAGGATAGCTGGACTTACAGTTTTTTTCAGCCATACAATTCCTTTAAAAACTAAGCAGCATGAGGCCTGTTTGTTTCTGGTCAAGTTTGTGTCTTTTTAACCCAGCCAAATATCTTGTCTCCATCTAGTCTTTAAGCCTCAAGATTCTGGTCTTTTACCTACTGGCCTCTGTGCTCTGCCCACTTCCCTAGCCATTAGCTCAACAGCTACTGCCTTGAGGGAATTCAGGCAATTCAGACTCAGTGGGGAGATAATACTCATAATGTGACCTGTGCCAATGTGTCTGGTGAGAACGTTTAACTGAACGTGCCTGAGAAACCCTGGAGACATCAGTTTTGTCACCACTGAGCAACTCATTTTTTTTAACCTAGTTTTCATTTGGAGTGTAAAGGCTCCTGGCTTTTTCACACCTGCATGGTTCCAAATTATGGGACTCTCAGTAAACTTAGATGCCATGTGTTGGTAGAGGGGGCTTCTATTAACAAAGCTTTATTTATTTTTTTCTATCTTTCTTGCATTCTAGCCAGTTCTATTCTGAATTCATCTCTTGCTTGTAAGACTTGGATGAATGCAGCAAGAATGTTCCTGCATGCTTGCAGTTTCTTTATTGGATTCATTCATTCATTCCCTAAGTATTTATTGAAAACCATTCTAAGAGTCAGGCCCTGTGCTAGGTGGGAGGGATACAACGGTGAAACAAAATAGAGTTCCTGCCCTTATAATTTAAATCTAGTGAGTCCATCTGTTGTCCTTTTTTTAAATATTGGTATTTTCTGGAGTTCTGAAGGAACCTTCGCTCTTTTTCCTCTACAATGTCCCCCTGCGTGATTATACCTATTCCCATGACTTCAACTCCTACCTCTATGGTGATGACTTGCAAATTTGTAACTCTAACCCCCTACGTTTCTCCGGACCCGCAGGCCCATATTTCTGTCTTTTGGACATCTCTACCTAGATGTCCCATAGCCACCGCAAACTGAACGCTTTTCTTGGCCATACTTTTCCTTAAGAAAGGGGCTCCCCCCACCCCACCCCCCATACTCCCTAAACTGGCTAATACCCCCATCCATCTACCAGGTCTCCTAGGCTGGAAACTTTATCATCCTCCATTCCTTCCTTTCTCTCACTCTCATATTGAGGCAGTCATGCAGTTCTAGTGATTCTCAATAAAATTCTCAGTCCAGACTTACCTCTCTGTTCCTACTGCTTTAGTTCATCTTCCCCTAAGCCTAGACCATTACCTGGTCCTTTCCTTGCCTCAAAACCATCTGACCTGTCCTTTACTCTGCTACCAGAATTAGCATGCTAAAAAATTACACGCCCGTTTAACATCTACATTTTTAGTTGCCTACAAGGTAAAAAACCCAAACTCCTTAGCAGAGCATTTAGGGCCTTGGACCCATGTTATTTCACCAGCTTATCGCTTACTATATTCCTCAACACCCTAGCTGTGAACTTCTTAGACCTTCCTAAATACGTGCTGTATGCTTTCATGCCTCTGTGCCTTTCCATGTGGAATGGCTTCTGTCCTCACCCTTTCTAGTCCTGCGAACTCCTCTTCCTTCTTCAAGATATAGTTCAAATGGCATCTCCTGTTTGACACCTTCTGCAGCTCCTGCAGGCCCAGCAAGTTGCTTCCCTGTGTGCTCCTGTACTTCATTGCTTTGTTACATCTGTAAATCTAACAAGTACAAAAATTTACAGTCCCACACATCTCAGGTGTGGGACTTGTTTTCTTTATGGTTCTATAACTGAACTTTAGCTTTCATGCGCCCATGTCCACAGATATGGAAAACTCCATCCTGACAGTTCAGGATGAACTCAGTCATTTTCAGAGTTTTCTTAGTCCATTTGGGTTGGCTTTTAAAAAATATTTATTTATTTAGCTGCATCAGGTCTTAGTTGCGACATGTGGGTTTTTTTGTTTTTTTTTTTTTAATGTGGGATCTTTTAGTTGCAGCATGCAAACTCTTAGTTGTGGCATGTGGGATCTAGTTCCCTGACCAGGGATTGAACCCAGGCCCCCTGCATTGGGAGCACGGAGTCTTAGCTGCTGGACCACCAGGGAAGTCCCCATTTGGTGTTTAAACTCAGTTCCTGCAAGGCTTTGCCCTTTCTTCTCCTAATATCCTTGAGATTGCTCTAGATGGTGGGCAGGCATTGTGGGGAGGGTGGTCTAGCTTATGGCCCCCCATCTGTCCTCTGCCCCCAGTGTCCTCTGGTAGGTAAGCCACCCTGGGCTTTGGTCATTAGCACCTTCCCAGACTTAAATTTCCAATGCCCTTTGCTCTTAAGTAGTGTCTACACAGGCTGCTCTGTTTTTCATGCCGGGGGAAATCATTTCCCGGCCAGGTCTGTGGGCCTCCTGCAGCACAGGAAACTTTTGAGTGTGCTCATCCTCCAAGCTGAAATGCGGGTTCTTGCGGGGGGCTGTCCTCACCTGTTCTGGACATCTTCCCAGCCATTGCTACTTTCCACTCAAGTGCCAGGCTGGGTGAGGGGCTGCACTCAGCGGGGTCAGGCAATGGTCCCTTCTGCTGTGGAAGTCCCCCCAGTTTCTCTGAGATTTCTATTATTCTGCTCCATCTTGGCTCCCAGGGCTCTTTCAAGGGAGTGAGGCAGTAAAGTGAGCAAGTTCTCAGAGTCCCCAAGAGTTCTAGTCATGTCCTCTCTGATTCTTCTCTTACTACCAGGTAGAAGGAAAAACTTTTATCTTTCTTTTTTAAATTAACTTATTTATTTATTTAGTCTTGGCTGAGTTGGGTCTTTGTTGCTGCGTGCAGGCTTTCTCTAGTTGCAGCGAGCAGGGGCTACTCTTTGTTGTGGCGTGCAGGCTTCTCATTGCGGTGGCTTCTCTTGTTGCGGAGCACGGGCTCTAGGCGTGCGGGCTTCAGTAGTTGTGGCACGTGGGCTCAGTAGTTGTGGCTCGTGGGCTCTGGAGCACAGGCTCAGTAGTTGTGGTGCAGTCTTAGTTGCTCCACAGCATGTGGGATCGTCCCGGACCAGGGCTCGAACCCGTGTCCCCTGCATTGGCAGGCGGATTCTTAACCACTGTGCCACCAGGGAAGCCCAAAACTTTTATCTTGAAGTAAGAAGACTGCTTTAGAATATCTTGTATTATTTCCTCTCTCATATATGGTATAAACTCCATGCTCTAAATTCTTCAGGCTTTTAGCCTTTTGGTTCAAAAAAACCTCCTTTTTCTCTCTCAGAAAACCTAACTCTGAAAGCCAGACTTTTATGACTATATTCTCTGCTTGATTAAAAATAATTTTGTCATTTATGTATACATACATGTATATATCATATATATGTATATTCAATTGAATTTGTTCTAAATTTTATTCTTTTTGCCTCTGAGGTGATAAGTAGCAAGAACTCAATGGGTAGAGGAACGAGGAGCAAGAAGAAACCCCCAAAAAAGAAATCTTTGAATTTTATCTCAAAATATTTTCTTGCCACATAAAATTGTACTGTATTTTATCTGTTTACATGTGGGGAGTTCTCTTTGTGAACATGTCTTAGCCACTTTTGAAGCTCAAGTCCATCATGGTAGCCACTGGCCACATGTGGATATTGAGCACTTAAAATGTGGTTAATCTGAATTGAGATGTGCTGTAAGTGTCAAATACATACTGGATTTTAAAGACCACTGCCAAAGAAAAGAATGTAAAATATCTCAGTAATTTTTATGTTGATTACATGTTGAAATGATAACATTTTAGATATACTAGGCTAAAAAATATACTATTAATTTTACCTTTTTTAATGCAGTGACTAGAAAATTTAAAATTACATATGTGGCTTCCATTACATTTCTTTTTTTTTTTTTTTTTTTTTTTTTTTGCGGTACGTGGGCCTCTCACTGTTGTGGCCTCTCCCCTTGCGGAGCACAGGCTCCGGACGCGCAGGCTCAGCGGCCGTGGCTCACGGGCCCAGCCACTCCGCGGCATGTGGGATCTTCCCAGACCGGGGCATGAACCCATGTCCCCTGCATCGGCAGGCAGACTTTCAACCACTGCGCCACCAGGGAAGCCCTCCATTACACTTCTACTGTTCAGTGCTGCTCTAGAACCTGAAACAGTGTTTGGTTATGTCCCAAGTAAATGTAAAGAAAGAGAGAGGGAAGAATGGAAGGGAAGGAGGGAGAGAGAATATGGCTTCAAAGAAGTTTTCAGTTTTTTCCCCCTCTAAGTAGGGATAGAGAGGGCATTAAGCAGGGATTATTACCTTGAGGACCAGAGTTTGGTCCTCAGCTTCCTGAGAGTTCTTAATATTCCAGAGAAGAGAAGACAGATGACAAGCATATATATCAGTGTGGAGAATATTCATTTCCAGTGGTTGGAATAGGGCACATCCTCCTTGTATCACAGTATTAAGGATGCCTGATGAATGGAAAACTTCCTGGTGAGCATGGACCTAGATCAAAAGCATGTAGAAATTCTCTGTGGGCTATTTTGCCAGGCTCATGCTCTGGCCCCAGCCTTCATGCTGCTTCTCAGTGGTTCCCTGCACCCCACTGACCTGCTCTGGGACTGGCCCCAAGCCTGATAGCCATTCTCAGTGTCCATGGCCCCACTGATGCCACCCCCAAACCAGGACCTGTCTATGTGTATGGATGCAGAGTTCCCACGTTACAGGCCACTGTGGGCTGGGGTGTAGGGAGGGGAGAACATGGACCAGAGCCCAGACTGTTCTAGGCTCAGTCCAGCCTTAGGAGTCTTTCTGTGACAGGGTTCATTCAGTAACTGCCTCAGGGCTTGGTCTGAATTCAGGCTGAAGGGTTGGGATGTGACGGGGTCAGCCTCCAACTGTGGCTGAGGTTCAGGGAGCTGGACACACCTTTTCTTTCTCTAATATTCAGCCATGCTCTCTAACAGACGGGCAGGGTTTTAGTGCCCCGCATTGTGTCCAGGCCCAGGACACTTGCTCATACCCAGTAAAGTGACTTCAAGCCTCAGATCTAGAGAGGTTTCTGTTCCTCGCTGGGGTGTGTCTCAAGGGCCAGAACTAATGGGGCAGGTGAATGATTATATGGAGTGATTTCAGGGACACCAGGGAAGCTGCTAGGACCCTCCAAATGCTCCTTCCATCTGTCTGGTCAATACTGACATCCCTCAGTTAGAGATTCATCTATTTGGATTAGCTTTTGGAACGGAAAAATCCCTAGACTAAGCGCCAGTAGATGAGGAACCAAGTCTCATCTTTGCCTCCTATTTAAGGTTGGTATTACCACACCTATCCCTGCCCCACAGTAGAGAATATCCCTCTAGTAACCAGATGTCTGTGTCCCCAAAATCCAGAGTGTCTCCTCCTGAACAATGTAGCATGCACACTAACGTTACTTCATATGCTCAGCATTCCCCTTATTTTGACATATTTTTCGTGTAATGCTGTCCATGAATTTGGAAGACACTTTGCCTTTCTTACATGCTTTTTTCACTAGCTCTAAAGAGTTCTAGACATATCCTTATTTGTAGCTTGTAGATGTCAGGCCATGTTCTAATAGAAACAGAACCTTCCCTACATTATGCTGTCTTTATTAGCTGCTCGGCTGGTAGGTTGACTTAAGTCATACTCTCACTGAACCTCAGATTTTTCATGCTATATGGAGATCCTACCCAAATCACGTATTAATTGAAGATAATCAATGTAAAAATGCTTTGTAAATCATAGACTCCTCTATAAACTCTAATGGTATATTAAGATGTAAGCTATCATTATTTTCGTGATATTAGTGTTAATTTGCCCCAAGTGAACAACTTTGGGTGTCTTTGCTACAGACACAGGGACTTGAGAGCAGGAAGTGGTGATTATTTGGAGGACTAAGGAGTGAATACATTTTAGTACCCAAATAGGCAATGTGATTTGTCAGATCATAATAATCTTTAATTTTTTTTCTCTTATCAGACCCAAAATATGGAGCTGGAATATACTTCACCAAGAACCTCAAAAACATAGCACACCAGATCAAGAAAACATCTGCCACAGATAAGCTGATCTATGTGTTTGAGGCTGAAGTACTCACAGGCTCCTTCTGCAAGGGTCATCAGTTAAATATTGTTCCCCCACCATTGCATCCTGGAGCTGTAGATTGCCATGACAGTGTGGTTGACAATGTTTCCAGCCCTGAAACCTTTGTCATTTTTAGTGACACACAGGCTGTGCCCCAGTATTTGTGGACTTGCATCCAAAATCATGTACAGGATTACTCAGGACAAATGATGCTGTCTCCACAGCAGCCTTGGAGGAAACCCTCAAGTGGCAGCTCTGTTGATTAACTTCCACATCATTTTAACAACAGGTATGACCTTCCTTTGGAGGAACTAACCAAATAATGACCATCAGTGACTCAAAGAGTGGTTTGAATATGTCAAATAAACTATCATCTTAGTGCCTTCATCTTTGTCTTCCTCTCTTGGGGTTGGGGTGGGTAGATAACAACTAAAACACTCTTAGGACCTCTCCCTCTCCTTCAAGTTGTCCTTTTATCTTCTTTACCATAGGCAATAGCAAAAATGTTTTACATGTAATGAAGAGATTTTCCAGTATACAATCCAATCCTTTTATTTTGTAAAATGATGATAGTGTAACATATTAAGACGGCAAGATGATTTTAGATTTTCCAGAGAATCTTATAAAGTGCTTTATATATCAAAATAAATCACCTTTGTCAAAGTAACTGGCTCTGAAAATTATGTGTGAAATGAACTTATGTGCAGTGGAAGGACACCAGACGGCCAATATTCTACTGCTACCCCTTTTGGATTCAGCTATTTCAAGTAATGCCACTCAGGCACCATGAGGCTAAATTATTAATTCACCAAATATATCTTGGTCACCAGATGTATGTATTTCAGTCACCTTCTCAGTGCTGGGGCTACGATGCTGGACAAGACAAATGTCTTCCTAAAGCTTTCAGCCGAAATAATCAGAAAGGCAGCTATGGACAACTTAACAAGTGTGACTCGGTATAACAAAAGAGAAATTACAGATTCTTTGGAAAAGTTTAAGGAGGAGAAGGATAAATTAATCTGGGGTTGGGAGGAAGTCCTTTAAAAAAAAAGTGAAATTCAAGTTGAGACCTGAAGAATTTTTAAGATAGGCGAATTAGGAACGCAGCACATTGGGAACACAGTTGGAAGAGTATTCTGTGCAGAGAGCTCTTAAAAAGGCTGAATCTACTGTGACTGTGGCCATATTTGACTTCAGATTTCTGCAATGTAGTGGCCAGCTAATCTCAGCATGCATCTCTTTCCTATTCTGAAATCAATATCTCTCTATACTTCCAAACTTCCCTGACCTTCACATCCTCAACCTCTTGTCTAGAATACTTCCTCCTCCTCATCTTACCTTAGCCAGCATTCTTCATCTTAAAAGAAGCATGTTTATTGTCTCATATGTTACTGCCCTTGAATATGGGCAAGAGGAGTCCCGCCCTGGACTTCTGGTTTGAGAGGGTCTCACTCTCAACCTTCCTCTGGCCATGCCCATCTCCACAAGGTGAGGAATGCACAAGGTCAAGAGAATGTGTCCATTTGGAACCTGCGCACCTCACTTCTAAGCCACCCACTAGGTACCTGGAACTCTAACTTCCCACCTACACAGCTTCAAGTCTACTTCCAGGACTCTTCCTTGGGTCTCTCTCCCAAGGGTAGACTATGCCACAGTCTGCATCAAGAATGGCCACGGAGTAAGTGTTTTCAGGGATGGAGCTTGGACATGAGGGCTGAGGTGTTCACACGCCTGTGCATGAGGCTGTGGTACAGAGTTGAGGGTGAGAGGACTGATTTGAAAGATCTAGCATATGTTTAATAGAGATGTCAAAAGATAATGGAGGAGAGGCCGTGTTCACAAGGGTAAGAAAAGAAACAACCCATACCAAGAAACATAATGAAACTGTAGGCCACCAAAGAGGTGATCTTAAAAGCAGGCCGAGGGAACAGTCAAGCTATCTACAAAAGAATGACAATTAGACTGACAACATATTTCTTGTTGTAGGCAGTATAATGTCCTCCCTCTTCTCATTGCAAAGATGCCCACACCTTAACCTCCTGATCTGTGAATATATTACCTTACATGGCCAAAGGCATTTTGCAGATGTGATTAAAGGTACCCTTCAGGGTCAGGGGAAGGGATAGTTAGGGAGTTTGGGGTCGACATATACACATTGCTATATTTAAGATGGATAACCAACAAGGACGTACTGTATAGCACAGGGAATTCTGCTCAATGTTATGTGGCAGCTTGGATGGGAGGGGAGTTTGGGGGAGAATGGATACATGTATATGTATGGCTGAGTCACTTTGCTGTGCACCTGAAACTATCACAACATTGTTAATTGGCTATACCGCAATATAAAATAAAAATAAAGTTACCCTTCAGATTAACCAGGATTATCCAGGTCAGCCCAATCTAATCACATAAGGGATGGCAGCATGAGAAAAATTTGATGCCCTGTGCTTGTTCTGAGATGCAAGGACCAGTGAGAAGCTTCTAGGAGCTAAGGGTAGCCTCTGACAACCAGTGAAGAAAGTGAGAAATCAGTTCTTTAACTGCATGGAACTGAATTCTACCAACACCTGGAGTGAACAAGGAAATGGACTCAAAAGCTTCCAGAAAGGAGTGAAGCCTGCCAACACTTTGATTTTAGCCCAGTGAGACCTATGCCTGACTTCTGACCTATAGAACTGTGAGACAGTATAGTTGTGCTTTTATAAGTCACTGAAGTTGTGGTAATTCGTTATGGCAGTAATAGAAAACTAATACTGAAGCCTGAAGGCATTTGCATAATATATTCAAAGGGCTGAGAAAAATGAACTGTTAAGCTAGAATTCTGTAATTAGCTAAGCTTTTATTTTGCCTTAATTCTTTTTTTTTCTTTCTTTTTTTTTTTTTTGCGGTACGCGGGCCTCTCACTGTTGTGGTCTCTCCTGTTGCGGAGCACAGGCTCCAGAGGCGCAGGCTCAGCAGCCATGGCTCACGGGCCCAGCCACTCCGCGGCATGTGGGATCTTCCTGGACTGGGGCATGAACCCGTGTCCCCTGCATTGGCAGGCGGACTCTCAACCACTGCGCCACCAGGGAAGCCCTTGCCTTAATTCTTGAATAAAGACACTCTCAGACCACTGAAGACTGAATTTACCAACAAAAGATAAACTCTTACTTAAGGAATTTAAAATTTAAAGGATATAATTCAGGGAGGAGGGAAAAAACAAAGAAAAATCTAAGCTTCAAGAAGTCATGGTAAACAAAAAAATGGTAAGTGTGTAAATGGTGAACAATCACTGTCTTTATAAACAACTAATAATTTGTGGAATAAAATAAGACTGAAATAAAATACTGAAAAAATGAACCATGTAAAATGTTGGATTAATGAATATAGTTAAATAGTTAAAGGGATTTAAAGTCCTTGTGTCATTCAAGAGATTAGCATTATTAAGGGAAGCCACTAAAAGAAGAGAAGTAAAGTACCTAACTTCTAAATAGTAGACCAAAAATTTAAAAATGAAAAAAAAAAGAATTAAAAAATCCAAAAAAGGCAAATCAGGGAAGATGGAAAAAAAGAATCAGAGGGAAAAAAAGTGAGACAACACAAAATGGAAGAAATAGTTCCAAATACGTAAGTGATCATAATATGTGTAATTTGAACTAAACTTGCTAGTTAAGTCACAGATAGATTGGATTTTAAAAATCCAACTACAGAGCACCTAAATACATACAGCAAATACTAACAGACATAAAGGGAGAAATTGACAGTAGTACAATAACAGTAGGGGACTTTTAACACGCTACTTACATCACTGGACAGATCATCCAGACAGAAAATCAATAAGGAAACATTGGCCTTAATTGACACATTAGACAAAATGGAATTAATAGATATATATAGAACATTCCATCCAAAAGCAGCAGACTATACATTCTTTTCAAGTGTACATGGAACATTCTCCAGGATAGATCATGTGCTAGGCCATGAAACAAGTCTCAGTAAATTTAAGAAGATTGAAATCATACTGAGCACCTTTTCCAACCAAAATGGTATGAGACTAGAAGTCAATTACAAGGAAAAAACTGCCAAGAACACAAACATATCGAGGCTAAATAATAGGCTACTAAACAACCAGTAGGTCACTGAAGAAATCAAAGAGGAAATTTTAAAATGCCTGGAGACAGATGAAAATGAAAACGATCCAAAATCTATGGGACACAGCAAAAGCAGTTCTAAAAGGGAAGTTTATAGTGATACAAGCCTACCTCAGTAAACAAGAAAAATCTCAAACAATCTAAACTTACACCTAAAGGAATTAGAAAAATAAGAACAAACAAATCCCAAAGTTTAACCTTAAGTTAAAGAATGTTATTAGGGATAAATGACTACTCAATAACAAAAGATTCAATTAACTGGGGATAGATATAATGATAGGCATATAATGATGGTAATTGAGGTAATAACATAGCCTCACACTATATAAAGCAAAAACTGACAGAATTACTGGCAAAACTGACAAATCCACTATCTTAGAGATTTAACACAGCTCTCTCAGGACCTAGTAGACACTCAGTTAAAAAAAATAGCAAGACTATAGAGGATTTGAAGAACACAGTTTTAACCTAATGAACATATACAGAACCCTCCACCCAGCAATTAGAGAATATATATTCTTGTCAAGTATACACAGAACAATTATACATATTGACCATATTCTAAGTTCAACAGTTTTAAGATATTCTCTATTGGACTGTGTTCTCTGACCATCATCCATCATGTAATTAACTTAGAAATCAATAAAAAAAACCAATAGCTTAAAAATAAATACATTTGGAAATAAGATATACACTTCAAAATAACATCTCATGGGTCATGAAAACTTAACAGAAATTGGAAAACATTTAGAACTGAACGTTAATGAAAATATTACTAATACAATTTTTGACATAAAACTAAAATAGTACTTAAGTTATAGAACCTTAAAGCTTATATTAAGAAAATCTATAGGCATAAATTAATCAGTTAAGTAACCAATTTAAGGTGAGAAAAGAAAATCAGGGGCTTTCCTCATGGCACAGTGGTTAAGAATCCGCCTGCCAATGCAGGGGACATGGGTTTGAGCCCTGGTCTGGGAAGACCCCACATGCAGCAGAGCAACTAAGCCTGTGCGCCACAACTACTGAGCCTGCGTGCCACAACTACTGAAGCCCATGTGCCTACAGCCTGTGCTCTGCAACAAGAGAAGCCTTGACAATGAGAAGCCTGTGCACTGCAACAAAGAGTAGCCCCCGCTCGCTGCAACTAGAGAAAGCCCACAAGCAGCAACAAAGACCCAACACAGCCAAAAATAAATAAATAAAATAAATAAATTTTTAAAAAATTAAAAAAAAAGAAAATCAAAATAAACTTGAATAAAAACAGAAAATACATAAAAACATACAACAGAGAAAAGTAATAAAGTCAATAGCAGTTTCTTTGCAAAAATTTAAAAAAATAGACAAAACAATTTAATGCTAATACATTGAAAATTTAGACAAAATATAGATTTTCTTAGAAAAAACAACTTATCAAAATTGACTGAAGAACTAGAAATCCTGAATTTTCTAGTATCTATTAAATAAGTTGAATTAGTAATTAAAATTTTTCCTAACAAGTAAACAAGTAAATACAACAGGCTAAATGATTTAACTAGTGAGTTCTCCCAAATCTTCAAAGAACAGATAATTCCAATCTTCTGGAATTATAAACATAAAATCTTCTAGAGAACAGAAATAGGGAACCCTCCCCAACAAATTTTTCAGAGCTAGTTTAACTTTGATACCAAAAATAGACAACAGTACAAGATAGGAAAAGTACAGACTGCTTCATTTACGTTAATAGATGCACAAATTCTCATCAAAGTATTAATAAATGTAATTCAGCTCTTTATAAATAAATCATGGTCAAGTTGGGTTTATCTCAGAAGTGCAAAGATAGTTTAACTTTAGAAAACCTAAAATGTAACTTACCATATAAATATATTAAAGGGTATGCACATTTCAATATATAGAGAGAAATCATTTGGTAAAGAATTCATAAAAGGATATCTACCAAAAACCTAGAGCAAGGATCATATTTCATGGTAAAACATTAGAGTGATTCCCTACAAAATCAGGAATGAGACACTGGATGCTTCCTATCACCTTCAGCAGTGCATTAGAGCTCCTGTCAAACACATTAAAGAACAAACAAAAAACACTAAAAATGGAGAAACAAAAATGTCATTAAATCACAGAAAATATGATTGTCTGTAGAAAATCCAAGAAAATCTGGAGACAAATTATTAGAATTAATAAAAGCACTCTGCAAGATTCTAAATAGAAATTTATATAAGTCAATTTCATTTCTATGCATGAAAAACAATAAATGTAAAGGCTTTTTTTTTAACCAATATAATAGCAACAGCAAAAAATAAGGTAACTAGAATTAAATTTAACAAAAGATGTACAAAAACTTCCTGAAAAAAATTACAAAACGTCATTGAAAAGTATTAGAGAAGACCTAAATAACTGGAGAGATCTACTATATCCTCACTGAGAGGAAGACAATATAATAGCAATGTCTGTTCTCCAAAAATTAATCTTATCAATTCAATATAATTTCAATCAAAATCAGAGGAGATTTTCTTCATAGAAACTGATGGAGTAATTATAAAACATATCAAACAAAAAGGCCCAAGAAGAACCAAAGCAATTTGAAGAAGAAAAACAAAGTGGAAGTGACTTGACCTACAACATATTATGACTTATTATACAATTACAGTAATTAAGATGTGTTATTGGTGTAGGGATAGACAAACAGACCAACTGAATAGAATAGAAAGCTCCAAAACAGACCTGTGCCTATATGGAAACTTGAGAATATATGTATCTCGAATATATATATCAAATATATATGTATTGAATACCCCCCAAAATACATAAATTTATATAATACATTTATATATTTGTATAGTTGCGATATATATCTCTCAAGTTTATATATTATATATACTATATAAATTTTATAAATATATAAAAAATTCTGCAAATTTATGATGCACTTTTTCACATTGCAGGTTTTACGGTGTCAATACTTTTATGATACATTAAAATATTTTCAGTAAATATTTGCAATTAGAAGCTAAGTACCATTTAGAAATCAGAATTTATGTGGTAAAGAATACAATTGATTTCTTATTCAAGTGTCCATGTTCAAGTCTAAACTATTTGTTTCTTGCATTTTTGCTCACTGGTTCTTTTTATTTTCTGAGTATCATGTGACTATAGGCATACTTTTCTCAATATGGAGCCCTGAGTGTGTATATGTATATGAATGACAGAGGTAAAATTGCAGATCACTGGGAAAACAATGGACCAACCTCAGCAGGTGGTCTTGGACAACTGATTAAGGAAATGGAAAACAGCACATTAGGATCATGGCCTAGGGAGGGTTCCCTAGATGCAGAGCCTGAGATGGGGATTCTTGTTCAAGTGACTTATTGGGAGAGTGCTCTCATGAATGTGGGAATAAAAGAAACAGTCTAAGGCAGGGGTGTCTTACAGTGCTGTCTCAGTTGAAGACTAGCTTTAGTCTGATTACATGGGGAGGCTCTAGAGCACACATAGTACCATTAGAGTAAGTTGAACACTGTAGCAATGGTTGGCCTTTTTTTACTCTGATGTCAGTTATTGGCTGAGGTTTGTCCCTGGGGAAAGGAGTGGGAACCTTCTAGCAAGCTGGCTCCTGTTAGCCCTGCAATTCGTCAGAGAAGGGGGCAGCTGAAAGTTATCAGCCAGCACTCACAGCAAGTAGGGGAATGGGTGTACTGGCCAGATGAATGGAATACATTTGACCAGTACAGGTGGGAAAGAGGGACAAACTGTTCTGATTTGCCTGACCTTCTGGGTTTTAGCACTGAAATTCCTACATCCTGGGAAACCTCCCAGGACACACAAAAAAATCCTGATCGGGCTTCCCTGGTGGCGCAGTGGTTGAGAGTCCGCCTGCCGATGCAGGGGACGCGGGTTTGTGTCCCTGTCCGGGAAGATCCCACATGCCACGGAGCGCCTGGGCCTGTGAGCCATGGCCGCTGAGCCTGCGCGTCCGGAGCCTGTGCTCCGCAAGCGGAGAGGCCACAACAGTGAGAGGCCCGCGTATGGCAAAAAACTAAAAAAAATAAAAACACCCTGATCTTTTATGATCGGTGTGGGAAGTTGGGGGAAAAGTACGAAACCATATATCCCCAAAAATAGAGGCTGAAAGCAACACTGCTTATTGTGTCAAATGGATACAGCACAGATTATTCGACTTCTATAGTCTCTGTCGTTGTTTTTTTCCCCCTGTTCACTGATATTGGTAACCATGATTTACAGTTCACAGTAATGATCATCCATTGTTGCATCATTCTGAGGGATGCGACCAAAGTGTGCAGTTTAAGTGCACTGTAATCATAAACATTAGCAATACATCTTTGGCTTTGCCTATGGACTAACCATTGTGCCTCATACAAGTTAAATTTTTTAACATTATGAGTGTGATGATCATGTTTTATAAGAGAGTGATTATAATACCAGCAACAGCATGATGACATCATTGAAAGAAAGCTCAACGACTGTGTAATAGTAATTACATATGGAAGGACAATGTAACTGATTATGAAGGTAAATAACAGAAACAGAGCATACTGTGCAATATGCAGAAAAGAGTTTGGGACGTGTATGGCGGAGAAGGGGATGTAAAAGCACATATGGAGACTGAAGTTTACAAGTCCAGGATGAGACAGATAGGTACTTCAAAATCAATCAAAAGTTTGTTTAATTTCTCCCAAAGACACCAATGCTCAGTTGAAAATAGTGGCTGCTGAATTAGCTTGGGCGTATCACATGAATCAATATGCGTTATTGTATCGTGCCTTTCATTGCTCTACGGAACGGAGTAAGGTTTTATTTCCTGATTCAGAAAATGTCTCCTCTAGCTCTTAAGGTAATTTTACTTGAAAAATGGAGTTTCAAATTGTCTTCTTGATGTCTAAGATTTTAATGAAACCACAAACACATAAAACAAAGTGTGTTATATCTGTCCAAAGACAAAGTAGACTTGGCTTATTTATTTGCTTTCAGGGCAAATGTTAATTTTGACAAATTCTATTCAGGCTCTAAACTTTTTACCAAAGAGAATGAAACGATCTCATCGGCTAAACATCTTATACAGAACACTGTTTAAAGAGGGGTGTGGTTTGCTTACCTGCGATACAGAAGTTTTCATAATGAAACTGTCTGGGCATTTCAGCTTCCTCAAAATGTGCGGAAGCATTTAACGACATTTTTGACTATAGAAATGGCAGGAGACAGCTTCCTTAAACATGTACCTACAAGATGGCGATCATTGTTGCCAGCCATAGAAAAGACGTTATAATGTCAGCCTGCCATAAAATCATATTTTCAAAGCGTGGAACAAGAAGAATGTCCTGCTCCAATTTGGCAATACATTGAGGATGAGAACGGAGAGAAGAATTACAGTGAAACAGAAATAAACATGCTGGTTCTCCAAAACTGTCTGATAATCCTTGAAGAGGTCATAAGAAGTCTAGAAAAGGATGAACCATCTGAATCTCAATTATTCAATGTTATATGCAGGTTGCGACAAAAACTTCAAACAGAAAAAAAAAGACTAATTTTTGGAAATAAGACTTTCAGAACTTTAAAAAAAATGTCCCTAGAAAAAAGTAACCAAATTAAACAGGACTTTCTGAATTTCTTCACTAAAACTGTAAATTTATTTGAAATCTAACTTCAATTTCGCAAGTTCAAATTACCTCTATGCTTTAAAACCATTTTTTCTGGGGAAGAGAGGTTTAACTTATGATAACATACAATGTGCTTCAGAATGTTAAAAAAAAAACAATGGGCATTTTAGATATAGAAATGGTTAATTTATAGATGCAAAGGACCTGATTGACAAACAGTTGGTTTACCAAAGCAAGTCTGTAGATACAAAATGGGTGGACATTTTGGAGAACCAGAAACAAATTCCTACAAGTTTAAAAACCTGCTGCACTAGTAATTGAAATCCTAACTGTTCTGTGCTCAAACACTTTTGTTGAGGGAATGTTTAGCTTGATGTCATCTGTGCCAACAAGAATCAGTGCAATGCAGGCAGAGGAACAGAGCTGCAAGTCAAAACTAATTTTATATTTGGCTGTATTTGGTTTTACCATTACATAAAAGAAAAGATGTCCTAAAGGCTCCAGGTAGTTCAGAGAAATATTGATGAAAAAGGAAACAAAAAGAATAAAAAATATCCCACTCTATCATGGGACAGAAACATATCATTTCTTAAAACTGTAATAGGAGTAATATCTGTTTAACAAGTTCTACTGTATATATACTCTCCTTCATAAAATTCCTACATTTATGTATCTTAATATACATATAGAATATAGAATAATATAGCCTACAAAATTTGGATATGTGATAAAGAGTTTAAGAAAGAGTTAAAATAAGTTGCTGAACCAGAGGACAGGAAGAAACATAAAAATATTATGCTGTATAGCACAGGGAGATCAGCTCGGTGCTTTGTGACCACCTAGAGGGGTGGGATAGGAAGAGTGGGAGGGAGACGCAAGAGGGAGGAGATATGGGGATGTATGTATATGTATAGCTGATTCACTTTGTTATACACAGAAACTAACATTGTAAAGCAATTATACTCCAATAAAGATGTTTAAAATATATATATATATATTATGCTATAAAAGGTTGTATTTTCCTCACAAATTATTTTCTTAATTAGTCCTTCTATTAATTATTATTAGTTGCCACTTTTAATGAGTCCTATTGCTATTTTAAGTAATAGCATTTATGCAACAGAAAAAAATACAACGGAATATATCATTGCAAGTAAAAACTTATTTTTCGTGTGTTTATGTTAATATATGTGTCTAATTATTATGTATTTTCACACCCATCCATTTGGCAAAAATAAAAAAGACATTTCCAAATGTTAGCAAGGTTGTTTAGAAAAGAAAACCTTTTCAGCTGCTTGTGGAGCATAAGCTGGCACAAACACTCTGTGAAATAATCTGGCAATATCTAGCATATTACTTTTCCATCGCTGTGGAACAAAATACCAGAAACCTAGTGTCTTAAAACACATTTATTATCTCACAGTTTCTGTGGGCCAGGATTACGGGCACAGCTGAGCTGGTTCCTCTGCTCAGGGTCTCACAAAGCTGCAATCAAGGTGTAAGTCACGTTGTCTTCTCATCTGGAGGCTTCACTGGGGAAGAATCCACTTCCAAGCTGTCTCAGGTTGTTGGCAGAATTCATTTCCTTGTGGTTGTAGGGCTGAGGGCCCTGGCTTGCTTACTGGCTGTCAGCTGGAGGCTGCACCCAGGTGCTAGAAACCATCTGCAGTTCCCTGCCACGTGGCCCTCTCCATAGGCAGTTCTCAACATGAAAGCTCGCTTCTTCAAGGCCAGCAGGAGAGTGTCGAGCTCTGGTCTGCTAAGACAGAGACTTATAATGAAATGTAATCATCCTTGCCATATTCTATTGGCCAGAAGTAAGTCAAAGCTCCCACCCACACTCAAGGGGTAGGGTAACAGCAAGGGGCAAAGATCACGGGGGCCATCTGAGAATTCTGCCTGTCACATCTCGTAAGGTTAAAGATGCAATGTCTTAGGATCTAGCAGTTTCCCTGTACACACAAAGACATGTACAAGAATGTTCACAGCAGTGTTGTTTGTAATAGCAAAACTACTGTTCTATAATTTAAAATTAAAAATAAATTTTAATACAAAAAGATATAGTCAGAGAGACATTAGCTAACAAAACATCATGTATGGTATGATAACATTTTTGTAAAAGTAATGTATATATAGGAATTCTGCTTCAGCAATGGGCTACTGTTGTTGTCTTGAACAAATCCTCCCACCACAGAGAACAGCTGGACAAAATATAAAAAACATTAAGGCACTGAAGAGCTACCACAGCAGTGAGAATCTGTGGATCCAAGATCTGGAAGAAAAGAAAGGGAACCCATGAGAGGTGAGCCTGATGTTTGCTGTTACTTTTCCACTTGAAGTGATTGCTAATTCTGAAAGCAGTGGCTGAAAAACTGAGTAGAGCTTTTGACTGTCTCATGGGGCTGAAGAGGTTGGGTCAAGGAAGAGAGGCCCTCGTAAATACCCCAGACTTTTGGTCCAGACCCTCACGGGATACTCTAACTAGGAGTAAGGGTGAACTAGAAAGAAACTAGTTTTCACAAACACTAAAGTCCAGCTCTGAATAATATTAGCTCCTGATTGGAATAAAGTGATCTGTCCTCAGCTTAGCTGCGGTCACACACACTTGCCTCCAAGTCTCTCACTTAGAACACATTCCCTTTCCCCAGTGCCCTTGCTCAAACTCAGCTCATCCTAGAAAACACACCGTTAGTGGGGAATACTGACGTGGCAGAAAGAGATCCAGGACAAATGAACATCGCATAGCCTAGGATTCAGGCAGTAAGGTCCTCTCTCCCACACTTATGTTACAGAGCTACCCCATTTCTTTCACCTTGCTTCTCCGTGGGTGTTTAGATTGATTTGATAAACCAGGTCGCATGTGAGACTGTATTCTGTGACCTTTGCTTGGCTGGCTTCAGTCTTTCTTCTTTTGAAGCCACTGCTCAAAAACAATTCGATTAAGCTCAAAGAGAATTCCATCAGATTTAACAGTAACAACTATTTGTCCCAAATTTTCGTTTGAGAGCATTTATTGAGTAAAGCAAGCATTTGTGTTTCATTTAATTTCTTAATGATTTTTGATACTGCTTATATACATTATCAGGCAAAGGGGACGGGAGAGAACTAAAAAAGGAAATACCCATACGTTTCTCAAACATGCTGCATGTGAATGCCTTAGACATGAAGCGCGGACTTATAACTCTTTTTTAGTAATCCCTCAGGCTTCATTCATTCCATTATTTACTCAGTAAACGTGTATTAGGTAACAAGCCTGTCAGAGGCTATAGACAGAGGTGAGCAAGGATCGATCCGCCCTGGAAGAGCTTCGAAGACAAGTTTGTAGACATAACTTTGCAATTCAGCCTAAGTAGTACCATTTCATTGCCACTCCAGAATGACTCTCCAACCTTCGCCACTAACTGCGAACCTTGTCAACCAGACCTCCTTCCCGACTCCAGACTCTCCACTGGTTCCCGGCTAACCGCTGGCGCTTCGCGAGAAGGACGGTTGGAAGACTACATCTCCCGGCAGCCTCTGCAGCAGGGTGGTGGAGAGGCGCGCGCAGGCGCGCGGGCCGGCCCCCGCGCGCAGGCGTACTGCGAACGCCGGCTGAGCTGGGTCTCGCTGTGCTGGGTGCGCGGCGGTGTCGGCGAGCGAGGCCTGGTGAGCACCGCCGAGGCGCGAGCTGGGTCTTCGAGGTTGTGTGCAGGAGAGGCACGGCAGGCGAGCGAGCGAGCCAGAGGCTCACCCCAGCAGTGGCACCGGGATCGGCTGCCTTGAGCTTGGTGAGTGCGGGGCCCAGGCGGCCCCCGGCCCCTCCCCCTCCCGCCGGGGACTCCGGCGGATCCGGTTGTGTGCGGGAGAGGCCCCGCGGTGAGGGCGGGCCGCCGGCAGTGCTCGAGCTCGGGTTCCTGGGCCTGGGCGCTCGCTGCGCGTCCGTGCGTCACGGGCCAGGCAGTCCCAACGGCCGCGCGGCCCGCTGAGAGGACGGTGGGGGTGGGGAGCACTGGTTCGCCATCGGGAACGCCGGTGGAGGCGAGGCGAGGCGGGGCGAGGCGGCTCGGCAGCGGAGCTGGAAGCAGCGTCGGGGACTGCGGGGCGCCGAGGCAGCGGGACGGAGAGGAGGGAGTGCGGAGCCAGCGCCGCGGCCCGGCGCGAGCGAGCTGGGGGCGTGGGTGGGCCGGACGGAGTGCGGCGACTGAGGCAGGAAAGAGCAAGGGGTGGGGGGCGTGTAAAAATCCTAACCGAGGCCGGAGGGGACCGTCTCGGGAATTCACAAGTTACAGCCCGAGCCGGAGCTGGTGGTTTGGAAGCGGGGGTGGGGTGGGGAGGGCGGGCGCGGTGCGGGTGGAGACAGAGGGAGGACTGCAGTTTACAGATGTCATAACAACATGGGCCTGAAGCGTCTGACAGGGGTGTGGTAATTATAGGAATGACAGAACTTCGTCTGCACACAGCGTGTGTCAGTGGTGATGCAAGGGAAGCGGCGAGGTATTCGATTAAGCTCAAAATGGGAGGATGAAACTGAAGGATGACTGGAGTCTGGGAAGTCGTCATGAAGGAATGTTTTAGGTTTGAATGGAAGTTATATGTAATGTTCCACTTTTAAGCTCATGATGTCAAAATAGTTAATTTTTTAAGGTTTAAATTCAGAATAAACAGTTGGGAAGTATTTTTTTCTAAAACATACTATTAAATAACGTTTCTACCTTTTTCAAGCCTTTTTTCGTTTAGTGAGCACTGCCTTAAAAACCCCTATTTCTTCGCAGTAGATGAGTGATTCCCCGCCCCGCCGCTCCCCCCCCCCCGCACGTTGCTTCAAGGCTCATTCTTGACATTGTTTTTTTCTTAACTTGTTCTTGTGTTTGTGATATTTTGAAAGTAATTCACAAGCTAGTCCCCCTCCATTTTAAAGATTGAAGAGATGAAATTTTAACTTTTCAAAGCAAATGGAGAATGAACTCTATTGTACTTTTACTGAAGTAATTTATTCTTGGAAGGCACTTTTATGTGTAATACCGGATTTTAAGGTGGAGAACATGAGGAAAGGTAAAGGAATTAACATTTATTGAGCTCCTTTCCAGATACTGTGCTAAATACTTTTTGTACAGTAAAACGTTAATGCTTACAGTAACTCTGAAGTATGTTATTTTTTCCTTTTCTGCAGATTAAAGCTTCGAGGGTCAGAGAAGTTAGGTAACTTACCTAAGGTATTCCAGCTCTTGTTAGAACCAGCCTTAGAACCAGAATCACTGCTAATTTAGGAATTATTTCTCCTCTCCTTTGCATACTTCTTGGTTGCGTTTTCTTTATTTGGTCCATTAATTCAGCGAATACTTGGAGTGTTCATAGGCCCTGAGACTGGGGATGTAGACATGATCAAGACACTGTTCTTTTTTTTTTAAACATCTTTATTGGAATATAATTGCTTTACAATGGTGTGTTAGTTTCTGCTGTATAACAAAGTGAATCAGCTATACATATACACATATCCCCACATCTCCTCCCTCTTGCATCTCTCTCCCACCCTCCCTATCCCACCCCTCTAGGTGGTCACAAAGCACAGAGCTGATCTTCCTGTGCTGTGCAGCTGCTTCCCACTAGCGATCGTTTTTACATTTGGTAGTGTATATATGTCCATGCCACTCTCTCACTTCGTCCCAGCTTACCCTTCCCCCCTCCCCATGTCCTCAAGTCCATTCTCTAAGTCTGCGTCTTTATTCCTGTCCTGCCCCTAGAAGACACTGTTCTTGTGTCATGGAATTTATAGTGTTGCAGGGAAGACTAACAAATAATGAGTAAAAATATTGACTGCATGATATTTTATCAGTCAAAATTGAGCAGAAACTGTACTAAATAGCAAAGGAAGTTCAAATGGAATCAGACAACATAAGCCTTGAGGAGTTTACTGTTGAATTAATGATAAAGTCTTGATGATTTATGATTTAGTGTTTTTAAGTCTTGTCAGATTGTTTCTAGAAGTATGTATGCTTTGTATAAAATCAACTAAGACTTTTGGCCATGGAAGTAAAGGTGACTGACATAGTGATGATAAAGATAATTCCCTGTTAATCTCTTTGTTTTAAGGTTTCTGTACTTTGCAAGGTATTCTGAATTCAGCCATAATAGTGGAAGAAAACATTGGAAATGGTAAACAATTCAATTAGCTGATTGGGGGCTGACTTGCCTCTATTCTTGCTGCAGTGAGCAGGAGGTGGCCCCAGGATAGTGAGGGACCAGATCGGACCTTCATTAGGAAATTTTAAGTCCTTGCAGTGAAAGAGCAGGGATGAAGACTCGTGGAACGTACAGGTTTTTTTGTTTTTGTTTTGCGGTACGCGGGCCTCTCACTGTTGTGGCCTCTCCCGCTGTGGAGCACAGGCTCCGGACGCACAGGCTCAGCGGCCATGGCTCACGGGCCCAGCCGCTCCGCGGCATGTGGGATCTTCCTGGACCGGGGCACGAACCCGTGTCCCTGGCATCAGCAGGCGGACTCTCAACCACTGCGCCACCAGGGAAGCCCCCGTACAGTTGTTTGTTTGTTTGTTTGTTTTTAAAGATGATAACGACCCTACATGACAGACCTTAGTGACAAAATGGTTCTGATCTAGTGTAGTAGACTAATTGGGACAGTTCTTGAAAGCAGGCAATAATCCAAAATGTGGATAATGGGGATAATCTCCTTCACATAACAAGAATAATGCTGCTCTTCATATACAAAGATAAGTCTGCTTACTCATCATGATTGATTTTTCAGCATGAGGAGGGATATGTGCTGAGTTGTCCATGAGTCTCTGTATTCTGTGACCAGCAAGGCAGCTTGGGGTCAAAATGGGGGTTTTTAGCTAGGGAGCAGAAAGACAAGCAAAAGGTACTAACATCTGTTGATGGCTCAAGCACTGCATCAGGTGTTTTCACTTAATTACCCTTGCAAAACCACTTTGAGAAGGTGGCTACAGGTACAGGATGGTTAGGTAACTTGCCCTACTTCACAGAGTAAGTGATGGAGCTGGTATTCAATCACAGGGCTATTTGTACTATGTTCACATCAATCATTAAAGCTTGATTTTTGTCTTGGTTTGCAGTGCAGTCTCCAGCAGAACAAACTAGATGCAGTTTGTTTAACATCATGAAATGACATTGTGAAGATCTAATTTACTAAAAGCTGAAGGGCTATTGGAGTTCCTTGCTTTACTGCCATTAAAAAATACAGTTTTTGAATTAGAATATTCTCTGAAAACAACTGTCCCCTGTCCTAGCTTCTGCACTTTAGAGGCCACCAATTTCCTTCTTTTAGCTGTTTCCTCTTTCATATTTATAAATAACTCCTATTGCTATTTCTTGATACAGCAGTTTTAGACATTATCTATTGACTTTCCTCCACATTTACACACTGCCTCTCCCATCCTTCTAATATAGTTATCACAGGTGTTTATTAAGTCAACGTTCAGTTATAACTATGTAAATGTTTATAGCTGAACCATGTAGTATATTATGATATCATTTCTTCTCTTAACCAATTTTTGTTTTTCGAGGAGTAACACCTTTTTTTCCCACTTCCATTTCCATGAGATTGCTGTCCTGGAACCTTCTGTCCTTTTAATGCAATCTGGACTGGTTACTTTCTAGGTATACTTCACAGCTGTTATCCTGGAACTTTTGTGTCGCCCTTAAAATTCTCTTTGCCCTTCTCCTGCATTGGATCTCCTGTTTCCCATATTTTCTTAACTTACAGAGAAAGCGTACCTGGGAAGCGAAAACTTTCTGAGATCTTGCATGATTGAAAAAAATCTATATTCTACCTTAGCATTTCATCAGTAATCTGGCTGGGTATAAAAACCTAGGCTTAAAAAGTTTGGAAGTCATAGCTCCATTGTTTTCTGCATTTTAATGTTGCTGTTGAAGTCCAAAGGCGTTCTTATTCTTCATTTGTATGTGACCTTCCCTGTCTTCTCCAATCTCCAGAAGCTTTTAGGGTATTATTTTTAACCCCTGAAATTCCATAATGTCCCTAGATTTGATTGTTTGTTTGTTTGTTTGTTTTTTCATTTAAGGGCGATGGACCCTTACAAGCCTGGGATTTGTGTCCTTTAGTTTTGGGAAATTATTTATTATTTATTATTATTATTGGGGCCTTAGGTAAAAAGAGTTTGAGTTAATTATGCTTCCCAGTTCTTGACACTATCATCAAACTATACAAGGTCCTTTAAATTTTTCTTTCATTTCTGAGCCCTACTTCCATTACCCTTTCTAGTAGGCACCCACTGCATTGTGGCTGATACATTCCTTGATTGTATGTGAATCATTGTGAAATATGTAGTGCGTTTTGTGTATTTAGTTTATATATTGTGTTATAGACCTTGTTCTGTTTCTTACTCTTTTTACTCAGCATTGTTTGGAGACCTTTCTGTTTTGTTGTGTGTACATATAGTTGCGTATAATGTAGAATTCCATAATGTGCATCTACCACATTTTACTTTTTATTCCCTAATCACTGACATCTGAGTTGCCTCTCTGGCATCACAAGTACACTGTGGTAAATATACTCTTACTTGTACATCCTTGTGGACCTGTGTGAGAAGTTCTTTGGGATGTATGCCCAGGAGTGGGATTCCTGGGTCATAGAACAGGAGAACTAGTTTATGTGCCTGCTAGCAGTGAGGAGTTTTCTTATTTGCCCACATCTTTGACAGCACTTGGTTTTATCTAACTTCTTAATTTTTGCTAGTCGGGTATAAAGTGGTATCTCATTGTTTTAATTTACATTCTCTGATAATTAATGAATTCGAGCATCTCTTGTATCCATTCAGGTTTTCCCTTTTGTTAATTGTCTGTTTTGTACTTTGTCTATCTTTCCGGTCCCTGTCTTTTTTGTTTGTTTGTTTGTTTGTTTTGGCTGTGCTGTGCTGCGCAGCTTGCAGGATCTCAGTTCCCCGACCCAGGGATTGAACCCAGGCCACAACAGTGAAAGCCTGGAATTCTAACCACTAGGCCACCAGGGAACTCCTCCTGTCTTTTTATTTTGGTTTGCAGGAGTTCCTTGTGGAGGTCTGTTGGTTTTAGGATTGGAAAATATCTTTTATAGGCCTGTCATCTTTCTGTTAGTTTTGTCCATGGTGTCTTTCATTGAATGAATACTCTAAATTTGATGCATTGTTTCTTTGATAATCTTTCTCATTTGATTTTTTTGTCTTTCTTGGAATTGTATTATTTGGGTCTTAGAATTCTTAGGTGGTTCTTTTAATTTTCTTTTCCTTCCTGTTTTCCATCACTTAGTCTTTTTGTTCTGTTTCCTGAGAGATTTCTTTAATGTTATCTTACAGCCCTTCTATTGAATTGTTAATTCCTATCCATATTTTAATTTCTTAGAGCTCTTTCTTATGGTATCTTTATATTATTTTATAGACACTATAGTCTTCTTGAGGACAGTATTAATGATGGTGTTTTGTTGTTTTTTTTTTAAAGTTTTGTACCCCTCATTGCTCTGTTTCTTCGAAGTTCCTTTGTTTCCATTGCAGTCTTTCTCTGTAGAGGCTCTCCCTGTATGTCTGGTAAACTTAGGTTGTCCATTCCTATTTAAGAGTGAAGTGCTAAAAACTGAATTGGAAACTATAGGTGTGGCTTGTTAAAGGGTGGACAGGGTAGCTGTGGCCATTTATAGGGGGAGGGGACTCTCATAGTTCTTTTCTCTTGGGCTTGTCAATTTCCTTGAGAAAGAGAGCCTCCAACTAACACAACATTGTAAATCAACTATACTTCAATAAAATTTAAAAAAAAAGTAAAAGAGAGCCTCCAGTCTTGCCTGGAGGATACACACCTGGATGCCAAATTCTGAGAACTTGTCTTAGAAAAGAAGCTGGCGTTCTCACTGTTAATTGTGTTCATGTAATCCTGTCTTTTGTATAGCACATCACCTACACTGGAGTCCCTCATTTTAGAGTCTCTCTAGTTTAGTTTCTTCAGAGTAATGCTCTCAACATCCATAGGGGCTTGGGGATGGACTGTTGCCTGGCTGTGCACAATGGAGGAGGAAGTCTGAATGTGATGGCTGTTTTGTAGACTTTCAGCTACCCTGCTAGTTTTTAGTCCTGTTCCTCACTCTACATTCAGAGATGCCTGGGGTGGGGGGGTGGGGGGCTCCTGTCTATGAAGCTTCCTGCTTGTGGGCAGTGTGAATCAGCTTCTTTACAGGTGCTTAGGCTTCAGAGTTCTCCACTTCGCTAGTAAAATATCATTAGACCATCTTTTTAAAAAATTTATTTATTTGGCTACGTCGGGTCTTAGTTGCGGCACATGGGATCTTCGTTGCAGCATGCGGGGATCTTTCCTTGCTGCGAGCGGGCTCCAGAACACACGGGCTCAGTAGTTGTGGCACGCGGGCTTAGTTTCCCTGCGGCATGGGGGATCTTAGTTCCCCAACCAGGGATCGAACTCATGTTCCCTGCATTGCAAGATGGATTCTTAACCACTGGACCACCAGGGAAGTCCCAGGGCCATCTGTTTCAAGGCTTCTAAAAAGTTTTTGACATCTCATCTGTCACCTCTGATTCTCTCCTTTTGTGTTCTATCTTTGTAGTTCATCCTTTTTTTAAAAAAGATAATTTTGGTATAGATTAATCTACCAAATCCATCATTTTATTTCTTTACGTGAACTCTTTATTTCTGGCCTGTTCATTCTTTCCATGGCATTTGAGTGTTGTACGCTCAGTACTTTGTTTAGTATTGAAGATTAAAATTAAATTTCTGAGCTTCGAGTTGTTAATATGTTTTGGGAGGAAAGCACATACATCCTGTAGGTGCTAAATCTTAATTTAAAACATTAAAACCGTTATAAGTGTACATGTAATAGATATATTAGATTCAGTAATGGATATGAATTGGATAAAGGCAAGTTTGCGCTTTTTCTTTTCCCCCCCATGAAGGAGTCCATTATGCCATTTTTGGGGAAAGATTTCTCTCTAAAAATATCCAGCTATAAGGGGGAAGTAGTTTTTCCCTTTCATAAAGACCTGAAGTATTCAATTAGAACTTTGATGAAATAACAGCATGTTGAGTTGATAAAATTCTAGCCAAAAGTAAAGAAATTTAATGTTTTAGTTAGGCTGGGAAGCCTCATTGTAGTAAATATAATATATGCTTCCAGCTTTACTTTTTGAAAGTTTTTCTTATTGTATAAGTAGCATATTGCTTACTGTAGAAAATTTGGAAGATAAAGAAGAATATTAATTTCCACTTAAGATTTTTGTATTCTAAGTTATAAAATGTTTAAAAAATTATAGAGAATAGTATAAATTGGGGTTTTATTCCTACCACCCCGATTTGTCATGTGTTAATGTTCTGTTTTTCTTAATTCGCAGTATGTTATGATTATGTCCCATAGCCAAGCCCTCGTTTTGGAATTTTTAGGTTTACAGTTTTTCATTGTAAGTCATGCTGCTGTGAATATTCTTCTACATACTGCTGATTTTATTGCCTTTGTGTACATTCCAAAAGTGGAATTACTGAATCTTGGGGTGTGAATTCCCCAAATCTTTGGTAAATATTTTCCTTTAAATGTTTGGATATTGAGAATGTCTCTGGGGAACCTTACATGTTGGGAACCTGTAGATACTGGAAGTGAGGTCAGAATTCAGGGTCAAAGGTTTTTAGTAAACATCTCAGTTGAAGAAGGTCTGAAGCTGGGACATGAAAGAAAGTAGGGATTTCTATTAGGTTAATGGAGTTAGAGCTATAAGATGTAATCAGAGGTGAGCACCTATGAATCATATCTGTAGCATTGACTTCTCACAGAGGAGGGTTATTGCAGGGTTTTTCAAACCTTGCCTCCATTGAATGCAAGAATGTTGTCACTAAAATAAAGGTACTCTAATAATTTTACTGGGAAGAAATGGGTAGGATATTTTAAATGTCATTTTTCTTTCCTAATTTTTATTAAAATATTTTAAAGGGACCCGCTGCTACTTGACTAGAAGTTAACAACAGATGAGTAATTAATATTTACAAATGGGAGAGCATGTACTCTGGGGTGCAGGCTCACACCTCTCCATTCTCTAATGAAAAAATAGGTTCAAAAAATATTCGCAACTGAACTGAAAATTTTTTATACTTAAAATTCATTTATGCTTAAATTCATAAACCTGTAACTTGCTTTTTTTGTAGTCATACTTTCTTGTGGTCTTTGGTTTTTTTAATATTAAATACACATCATGTTTTCTAATAAAATTATACTCAATTTATATGATGGAATTAAGTATACTAACATTTTATAGTGTTGAACAAAGAATATTGTGAATGTTAAATATTCACAATGGTTAGGGGCTTACTGACTGCTTGGATTGACTCAGCACACTCAATATATATACCAGTATATATACTTGAATATAATAAAAACATAAAAAGATCTATACTCAGTGTGTTTTGGGAATAGATTGATGAGAAATGAAAAGAGTATCAAAGCCAAGGGAACTTGTAGGACAAAGAAGTTCGGATTTGATCTAAGTAGTGCTCAAAACTCATTTTAGGTCCTTAGGCATTGAAGTTATGTAGTGAAAAAGGTGTTGAGATAAATCTGAGAGCTGTGCGAAGGATGAATTGAAGAGCAAAGAGACTGAGGTTAAGGAAGGGTGGTTAGAGCTGTTGCAGTTATCTAGCTGTAGGATGACAGGGACCTGGATCAGACTGGTGGCAGTGTGAATAGATAGGAATAGATAAAATCACTCTGGATGGAATAATAAGCAAAATTTGATAATTTTAACTAAATAGACATGAAGGGGAAATTGGGAGATTTCATTTTGGAAGAGTAGAGTACATTTCTATTTTACCACCAGCTTTGCATCTTGTTTTTAACTTTATTGCTTTTTTGGCTTTATTTCCCTAGAAAACAAGAGGAAAATGGGGCATAATGGCTTTAATTTTAAAGGCTTCTGCTTCCTGAGAGAGTGAAAAGTTATTGACAATAACTTAAGTTTTTCAATTAATCACTTAGGTGATAATATCCTAAAAATATTTGCTTAGGATAAATTAATTTTCCCATACTATTACATGTTTTTTTAAAATCATAAACCTCTATAGATTTTATTTCATTTGTTATCTAAGCTCTCTTCAATCCAACTGAAGCCTACATTTCAGCTGTATTTTGCATTATTTTCCAATAAAACTTTTGCTTTGCTATAGTGATTTTGAGTTGCATGCAGATGCAGATCAGAATTCACTTGGGAGTCTTTAAAAGAAAAAACAACACCAGAGACCTCGTGTTTGCCTCAGACCTATTAATCAAACTCTTTGGAAGGACAGTTGAGGCGTCTTGTTTTTCAAAAAGCTCTCCCACTTGGCAAACATAATCTCTTTCCCCTGCTAAGAGGGGAACCCAGTCTCATTTATGAATATCAGAGAAAAAATCTTCGATTTTTTAAAAAAATATTGACTTTATTTGTTTGAGCAATTTTAGGTTCACAGTAAAATTGAATGGAAACTACTGAATTCCCATCTACTCCCTACGCCTGTACACCCAGTGCCCCCACCATTGACATTTCCACCAGAGTGGTACATTTGTTATAATCCAACCAACAATGACACATCATTATCACCCAAAGCCCATAGTTTACATTTGGGTTCATTCTTGGAGTTGTACATTCATTCTGTGGGTTTTGACAAATGTCTACTGACATGTATCGGCCATTATAGTCCAACAGAATAGTTTCACTGCCTCCAAAATCCTCTGTGCTCTGCTATTCATCCCTTAACCCCCTGGCAACCGCTGATCTTTTAACTCTCCATAGTTTTGCCTCTTCCGAATGTCATAAAATTGGAATCATGTGACAAATACAATATCCACCCCTACCCCCAAAGAGGAGGGTATTTTATTAAATAATCAATCTTATGTGTGGATACTGATTTAGAAATTTTTAAGAAAACTAACAGAATTAAAAAGAATGATACACTGTGACTATTAAAAAAAAGTAAAGCCAGATAAGGACAACATAAGAAAAAAAATACAGGCCATTATCCTTGAGGAACACATATGCAAAAATCTCTACAATGATATATCACCTCACACCAGTCAGAATGGCCATCATCAAAAAATCTACAAACAATAAATGCTGCAGAGGGTGTGGAGAAAAGGGACCCCTCTTGCACTGTTGGTGGGAATGTAAATTGATACAGCCACTATGGAGAACACTATGGAGGTTCCTTAAAAAACTAAAAATAGAACTACCATACGACCCAACAATCCCACTACTAGGCATATACCCTGAGAAAACCATAATTCAAAAAGAGTCATGTACCACAGTGTTCATTGCAGCTATATTTACAGTAGCCAGGACTTGGAAGCAGCCTAAGTGTCCATCGACAGATGAATGGATAAAGAAGATGTGGCACATATATACAATGGAATATTACTCAGCCATAAAAAAGGAAATTGAGTTATTTGTAGTGAGGTGGATGGACCTAGAGTCTGTCATACAGAGTGAAGTAAGTCAGAAAGAGAAAAACAGGGGCTTCCCTGGTGGTGCAGTGGTTGAGAGTCCGCCTGCCGATGTAGGGGACACGGGTTCGTGCCCCGGTCAGGGAAGATCCCTCATGCCGCAGAGCGGCTGGGCCCATGAGCCATGGCTGCTGAGCCTGCGCGTCTGGAGCCTGTGCTCCGCAATGGGAGAGGCCACAATAGTGAGAGGCCCGCGTACTGCAAAAAAAGAAAAGAAAAAAGAGAAAAACAAATACCGTATGCTAACACATATATATGGAATCTAAAAAAAAAAAAAAAATGGTCATGAAGAACCTAGGGGCAGGACAGGAATAAAGATACAGACCTACTAGAGAATGGACTTGAGGATACGGGGAGGGGGAAGAATAAGTTGGGACAAAGTGAGAGAGTGGCATGGACATACATACACTACCAAATGTAAAATCGATAGCTAGTGGGAAGCAGCCGCATAGCACAGGGAGATCAGCTCGGTGCTTTGTGACCACCTAGAGGGTTGGGATAGGGAGAGTGGGAGGGAAGGAGACGCAAGAGGGAAGAGATACAGGGATATATGTATATGTATAGCTGATTCACTTTGTTATAAAGTAGAAGCTAACACACCATTGTAAAGCAATTATATTCCAATAAAGATGTTGGGAAAAAAAAAGAGTCATACGCAATGAGGCAAATGGGATTTATCCTTGGGTTACAAGGATGGCTCAACATATTCAAATCAATTAATATGATACACTACATGAACAGAACGAAGGATAAATGTCATGATCATCTCAATAGATGCAGAAAAAGCATCTGACAAAAATTCAACATCCTTTCATGATAAAAACTCTCATCAAATTAGGTGTAGTAGGAATGTATGTTAACATAATAAAGGCCATATCTGAGAAGCCCACAGGTCTTTTATCAAAAAGACAGAAGATAATAAATGCTGACAAAGATATGAAGAAAAGGGATCTCTTGTGTACTGTTGGTGGGAATGTTAATTAGTGCAGCTTACTATGGAAAACAGTATGAACTTTTGTCACATAATTAAAATTAGAACTGCTGTATGATACAGCTCTTCCACTTTTGGCTATATATCCAAAGGAAATCAGTTATCTCGTAGAGAGAGTTGCACTTCCATGTCATTGCAACATTATTCGCGATATAACAAAGACAAGGAAATAATCTAAGTGTCTATAGATGGATGGAAGGGTAAAGAAAATGTGGCATAAATGTAAAATGGAATATTATTCAGCCATAGAAATATGAAAATCCTGCCTTTTTAAAAGTATAAATAGACCTTAAGGTCATTATGGTAGGTGATAAATCAGGCAGAGAAAAATACTGTATGATCTCACTTATATGTGAAACATAAAAGAGTTGAACTCACAGAAGCAAAGAGTAGAATGGTGGTTGCCAGAGACTGAGGGGGTAGGAAAACTGAGATGTGAGAGGGTACATACTTTCAGTTATAAAATGAGTAAGTTCTGGGGGTCTAATGTGCATCGTGGAGACTATAGCAAATAATACTGTATTATATATTTGAAGTTTTCTAAGAGAATATATTTTAAGTGTTCACACCACAAAAAAGAGAAGACTATGTGATGTCATAGATAATTTAAATAGCTTGATTATGGTAATCATTTCACAATGTATACGTATATCAAATCATCACATTATATACCTTAAATATGTACAGTTTTTATTTGTCCATTGTATTTGAATAAAGCTGGGAAAAACACAACAAAAATGGTGTTGTTACACCTGAACATCCATATGCAAAAGACTGAAACTTGACCCAAACCTCACACCTTAAACAAAAATTAATTCAAAATAGATCATAGATGTACATATAAAATGTTAAGGCCGTAAAACTTTTAGAGGAAAATGTAGGAGAAAATATTGATGACCTGAGATAGAAAAGAGTTTGCAGATGTGACACCAAAAGCATAAAAGATAAATAAAAATAATAAATTGGACTTTATCAAAGTTAAAATATTTAATTTGTGAAAGATATTATGAAGAGAATGAAGAGGAAAGCTATAGGCTGCAAGAATATTTAAAAATCACTTATCTCACAATGTACTTATATTCAGAATATATAAGAGCTCTCAAAACTCACCAATAAGAAAACAATCAAAAAGTAGGCAAGGACTTCCCTGGTGGCGCAGTGGTTGAGAGTCCGCCTGCTGATGCAGGGGACACGGGTTCGTGTCCCGGTCTGGGAATATCCCACATGCCGCGGAGCGGCTAGGCCCATGAGCCATGGCCGCTGAGCCTGCGCATCAGGAGTCTGTGCTCCGCAACGGGAGAGGCCATAACAGTGAGAGGCCTGCGTACCGAAAAAAAAAAAAAGTAGGCAAAAGGATTGAACAAATGTTTAACCAAAGAAAATATATGGGTGACAAATAAGCACATAAAACGATGTTCATCATCATTAGCCGTCAGCGAAATGGAAATTAAAGCCGCAAGATACCATTATACAAGCTGTTAGAATGGCTAAAATAAAAATATCAAATGCTGCTGAGGATGCAGAGAGACTGGAAATCCCATGCATTACTGGTAGAAATGCAAAAGAGTATAGACAATCTGAAAACAATTTGGCAGGTATTTTAAAAAAATCAGTTTAAAACATATATTTGCCATATGGCTCAGGCATGCCACTCCTGCTTAGGCTATGATAATTCATCTTCATACAGCAACCTGGACGTCAATGTTTATATCTTCTCTACTTATGATCTCCTAAAAAAGGGAGTAACCTAATGTGATCAACAAACTGAGGTCCATCTCTACAATAGAAAACTATTTTGCAATAAAAGGGAATAGATTATTAACATGAGACAACTTGGCATTTTTCTGAGGGAAAGAAGTCAGTCTCAAAAAGTTATATAGTGTATGATTCCATTAGTATGATGATCTCAAAAAGACAAAGCTGTAGTGATGGAAAAAAGATCCATGGTTGCTGGGAGTTAAAGGTTGGGGAGAGTGTGACTACAAAATTATATCACAAGGGAGTTTTCTGAGGTGATGGAACCAAGTTGTATCTTGGTTGTGGTGATGGCTGAACAAATTTATACATGTGTTAAATTTATAGAACTGTATACAAAACAAGTCAATTTTAATGTATGTTAATTAAATAAAATTTAAATTAGTGTAAAAAAAAGATAACAGATAGAATTAAAAAGAATGATACACTGTGACCAAGTGTGTTTATTCCAAGAGTCAAAAATCATTGACTATTAAGAAGTGTATTGGGGCTTCCCTGGTGGCACAGTGGTTGAGAGTCCGCCTGCTGATGCAGGGGACACGGGTTCGTGCCCCGGTCCAGGAAGATCCCACATGCCGCGGAGCGGCTGGGCCCATGAGCCATGGCCACTGAGCCTGCGTGTCTGGAGCCTGTGCTCCGCAACAGGAGAGGCCACAACAGCGAGAGGCCCGCATACCGGAAAAAAAAAAAAAGTGTATTAAATATATCACCATATTTAATATGTCAAAGGGGATAAACATTGACCGTTTTAATAACTGCCAAAAGGCATTTGATCTAATTCAACACACATTTCAGGTTTTTAAAACTTCAATAAAATAGATATGGATGGGTGGTACTTAGATGTGATTTAAAAATATATATATATCTCAATACTGTGACACGACTGGAGCTATAATAAATTGGTGATAGGAATGCATGATGTTACAGCCACTTTGGAAAACAGTTGGACAATTTCTTGTAAAGTTAAACATGTACTTACTATATGACCCAGCAGTTTCACTCTTAGGTTTTTACCCAAGAAAAATGAAATCATTTATCTAAACAAATGCCATATGTGAATGTTTATAGTAGCTTATTCATAATCACCCAAAACTGCAAACTAGATGTCCATCATCTGGTAAATAGATAAACAAATTGTGGAATACAATGGAATACAATTCAGCAATGAAAGGAATCAATTACTGATAAATGCAACAGTATGGAGGACTCTCAAATTAGTTAATACTGAGTAAAAGAAGCCACACACAGAAAGCTACCTGTTGTATGGCTCCATTTGTTTGACATTCTGGAGAATGCAAAATTATAGGGACCGATTGCCTGGGATTGGGGCAAGTGGATTTACTAGAAAGGGACCTGACAGAATTTTTTGTAGTGAGGAAAATGTCTATCTTAATTGTTGTGATATTTACTTAAATGGCAAATTTTACTCTATGTAAATTATACCCCAGTAAACATGACCCTTTGAAAAATCCCCAGTATAAAGAGTGTCAGCTAAAGTATCAGAAACAGAATTCAGTAGTTGATTTAATTCAGTGGCTGGCTTTAAAAAATTAGCATATAGTAATGAATAATTTTCCTATAAACAAACAGTAGCCAGTTAGAATATAGTGGAAGGAAGCATCACATTTATCATTGTAACAAAAGAGATAAATGGAAATACGTATTTAATTTCTGACCAAGAAGATAGAGTATTGTAAAGATGTTTCCTTAATCTGTGAATTGAATGCTATCTGAATATCAAAGGTTTTCTTTTTCCCCCCTCTTAAGACTGAAAGGATTATCTGGACCAAGGGTTCTCATTTTCTTTTGGTCTCAGAACTTTACATTTATTGAGGACCCTGAAAAACCTTTATGTTATTGTGTATCTGCAAAATTACTGCATTAGAAATAAAAACAATTTTAAAACACAGGAATACACAGCAAACATCCCATTAGGCACCAGACTGATGCCATCACATCACCACGCCTCTGAAAAACTTATGAGTGAAAATGAAAGAAGCATATAACTAAGAGTATTATGAAAATAGTGTTCATTGCAAGCATTTTTTTCACATATCACATTGTCAAATGTCAAAAATTTTGATTCAGTCGTGGGTTAGTGATGGTGATGGGGAACTGTTAACACTCATATTCACTGGTACATTGGTGCAATATTTTAGAGGGAACTTTTTGACAATATCAAAATTTTAAGTGAACATATTTTTTTTAAACATCTTTATTGGGGTATAATTGCTTTACAATGGTGCATTAGTTTCCGCTTTATAACAAAGTAAATCAGAAGTGAACATATTTTTGACCTTGAGGTTCCACTGTTTAGAATTCATTCATGGATACAATTGCAAAATATGTACAAATATATGAAAAAGAATATTGGTTACAGCATTATTTTTGACAGAAAATTGGAGTCAAGCTTAATTGTCAGTTATGTGTAGGGTCTAGTTATTATGCTACAACAATTAATTACTATATTGTTAAAAATGATAAGGCTTTGTAGGCATTGGTATGGAAAGTTGTCAAAAGTTGAATCAAAGTGCAGAACTGTGTATAGAATTGTTCTGTCAGTATACAGTAATAACCAAAAGGGTGTGTATGTGCTTGTATAACCACTTCTTGAAAGGATATACAGAGAACTTGATGGTGGTTACCTTTAGAAACAATGGGGGAGGTACACTTTCATTTTTCTTTTTATACCCTTCCATACTGTTTGCATTTCCTTTTTTGTTGAAATGTTTTGAAATTCAAAGGCACAAGTGCACTGTATGAATGGTAGGTAGAAATTATTAGAATGCTGGAGTCATTTGTGATTTCTTGGATACTGAAATCTAACCAAACAAGAAAGAAAAAGAAAACCAAGAGGCCTTTGCATTTCTCTTGTTACCTTCCTCTTTTAAAGAACAGTTTCTCTAATCAAACATGACTTACTACTGTTCTCATCAGGTGTTCTTTCTAACATCTGTGCCTTTATTTTGTACTCTTCCCTGTTTCGTGGGTCTTTCTCTTTTAGCCTCAACTGATGATTCCTATCTATCCCTCACAACCTAGCTGAAACACCATCTTCTCTATGAAGCCACCCCTGATCAGTTTTGTCAGACAGGATCTTTTTTTGAACCTTTAGAGCTATTTATAGCCATGTCTTCACTACACAAATATCAGGTATGATCTATATATGGGCCAGACAGTGGAAGTATGCTTTCATATGTTATTTCTCTTTACCTTATAAGGTATTATCTCCATAGTGCAAATAAGGGAAACCAAGATTCACAGAAGTTTAGTACCTTCCCTACATCTTGGTGCTAAGAAGTAAATTTGAAAATCAGGCTTCAAGGCCAGACATCTTCTCTGGACTTGCTTCTTACATCAATTTAATAAAAAGCAAATGAATAATTAATTTTTGTGTGACCATTTCTTTCCTTCTAGACTTTTTGTAGCTTAAAAAATTTTTTGAAATAATTTAAAGCTTACAGAAGAAATGTACAAAGCCCTCCTGTTTACCTTTCATCCACATTCCCCAATTGTTCATTTTACCTTTTGCTCCATTTGCTTTATCATTTCTTCTCTCTGTATATGTGTACTATGTTCCCAACATTGCCTTTCCTTAACTGCTTGCCCTTCCAGCTCCATGTTGAATCTAGGCTTCCAATTATTTAAGTCTGATTGGTTTTGGTCTTATTAAACTTTATCCAGGTCTTGCCCTGTTACTATACTACTATACCTTTAACCTGAAACTTCATTGCAACACTGTTGCTGTTATGCTATATTGTGGTATTTCAGAACCAAAATGCTGCCTGCCTCAGGAATCCAACTCTTCTCTGTGTCATTTCTCAGCACCATTAGTTATGATTCCTTCAGAATTATTTGCAAATTTGCATCTGCATTGCACCAATCTTTCAGTCCAATCTGACAAAATACCACTGGGTATATGTATTAGTCTGCTTGAGCTGCCATTAAAAAGTACCACAGACTGGGTGATTTAAACAACAGATGTTCATTTTCTCATGGTTCTGGAGGCTTGAAGTCCAAGATCAAGGTTCCAGCAGGGTTGGCTTCCGGTGAGGCCTCTCTTCCTGACCTGCACATGACCACCTTCTGTTTCCTCACATGGCTTTTTCTCTGAGCACATGGCGGTGGGGCGGTGGGGGGCAGTGGGTGTAGATAGAGATCTCTGGTGTCTCTTCCTCTGATAAGGACACCAGTCCTATTGGATTAGGGCCCCATCCTTATGACCTCATTTAACCTTAATTATCTGTGAGCCTCCTGAACCCTTACCTATGAGAATAATAATTCTTGCCCTGTAGGTTTTTTGTTTGTTTGTTTTTAAGAGATTCAGGTAAAATAGGTGATGTGACACAGCACAGTATAAATCAATGATTCTCAAACCAGGCTTGCATCAAAGTCATCTTCTTAAAAATAACTATTTCTTTGACTTCCAGCCTGATAGCGTAAGAGCCCTGCAGATCTGCTCCCTAGTATAACTGAGGAAAACTATTAAGAAACAGCTATTTAGAGCTTTGGAAATGGTCCTAGGGTATACAGTAAATGCAGAGCTTCCTGTTGGAGCAAAGGTTTTCTTTCCGGGAGAAGCAGGATCAGGATTTCTCATCCTGCCCCCAGCTGCCTGCTGTTATGGCTAAGTTTTGGGAAAATGTGTTGGAGAGGTAAGGGGCTACTGTCCAGTCGCCACTTGTGGAACAGAGGCTCTACCTTGGTAACAGAGTTGCTGAGCATACTAGAGAACAGATCACCTTTTCCCTGTCTTATAAGATGGTAGCTCCATGTCAGGAGAGACAAGCTGAGAAGACCTCAGGTTGCTACCTATCCCCCACAAAATACTCAGTTGCTAAATGTGTTGTCACTCAGAAGAGTGTGCTGTTGTCCACACCTTCATCTTGAGAGCCCTGGTTCAGAGATTTTGCTTGGGGGCAGGGGTGAGAAGCAAGTCATGAAACAGTTCCTAATCTCTTCCTCAAGGCACTGACTTCATTTGCAGTAGAGCTGGAGAAGTTCAAACCTAAGGCTACTTTCAGAAACAGTGGAGATTGTGGTGAAAGGCACTTGGGAGATTTGTAGATTCAAAAAGATCCAGGCTAAACTGCAGGCCATTGGGCTTGCAGCAAGAACTGGGATAAGAGACAGCTGGAAGGAGGCTTCCTGGGGACAGAGTTAATGTCAAACACTGACCTGAAACTGCTCCTTCTAAGGAGCCTGAATTTGATTGGATTCCTCTGCAGAGCAATTTATGCCTGAAGCTGTCGTTTAAATCAGTAGAGCAATCAACTGGCAGTTAGTGGAGGTTAATAGCTGGGAGTAGTCAGGGAAAGTGAGTCCTGAAAGATTACTGTATGGCAAGATGACTGTGGGCATATCCAGGTTATGTCCCCCTGAGGACCAGCATCAGAGGCTTAACAGTGCAGGGGGCTGGGTGTGGGGTGGGATAGTAGACTTCTTTAAAATAAAACAGCAAGTTACTAAACAAACAAGCAAATAAAAATATAAAACCTCATGGGTGGGGGAGTATACCTAGAGTTGCTACAGAGTATTATATAAGATGTTGAGTTCCCAATAAAAAGGCAAAAGATGTGCAAACAAAAACAAAACCCAGGGAAGTATGGCTAATACACTGGAAAAAGCAGACAACAGAAACTGCCTGTGAAAGAGAACAGATGTTGGATTTAACAGACATAGACTTTGAAGTACCCATTATGAATATGTTCAAAGAACCAAAGGAAACCTTCATTAAAGAAGTAAAGGAAGGTATGATGACAACTAATATCAAATAGAGACAATCAAGAGACAGAAATTCTAAAGAAGAACCAAATGGAAATTCTGGAGTTGAAAAGTAACATAACTAATGAAAAATTAGTTATAGGGGCTCAATAGTAGATTTGAACTGGTGGAAGAATGAATTAGCAAACTTGCCAATAGATTGATAGAAATCCAAGGAAGGGAGAGAAAAAAATGAATAAAATTGAAAAGAGCTTCAGAGAAATGTGTGGTAACCTTTTTTTTTTTACATCTTTATTGGAGTATAATTGCTTTACAATGGTGTGTTAGTTTCTGCTTTATAACAGAGTGAATCAGTTATACATATACATGTGTTCCCATATCTCTTATGTCTTGCGTCTCCCTCCCTCCCACCCTCCCTATCCCAGCCCTCCAGGCAGTCACAAAGCACCGAGCTGATCTCCCTGTGCTATGCGGCTGCTTCCCACTAGCTATCTACCTTACGTTTGGTAGTGTATATATGTCCATGCCTCTCTCTCGCTTTGTCACAGCTTAATTAAGTGTACCACAGTATACATGAGAGTACTAGAGGAAGAGGGGAGAAGAAAAGCGGAAAAAGTATTCAAGGAGATAATGGCTGAAAATTTCTCAAATTTATTGAAAAACACTGACCTACATATACATCCAAAGAGCCCAAAGAACTTCAAGTAGGATTAATGTAAGAAAATCTGCAAATGGACATATCAGTGTGAAAATGTTGAAAATCAAAGACAAGGAGAGAATCTTCAGAGCAGCAAGAGAGAAACAGCCGATTACTTACAGCCGACTTCTCATCAGAAACAATGGAGTCCAGAAGGTGGTAGAATGATATTGTGTTGGCCAAAAAGTTCCTTCTGTTTTTAAGTAAAAATAAAGGACACATTTTTTCATTTTTACCAAGAGCTTTATTGAACAACGTATGCACCGTTTTGTTCCACTACCTTCTCCCATTTTTCAGGCAACTTCATAATTCCATCTTCCTAAAACTTTTTACCTTTTTGAGCAAAGAACTGTTCCAGGTGCCTTTTACAGTCTTCCAGGGATTGAAATTTTTTCCATTAAGACAGTTTTGTAAAGACGAAAATAAATGGAAATCCGAAGGTGCAGTGTCTGGTGAATACAGCAGATGAATCAAAACTTCCCAGCCAAGCTGTAACATTTTTTGCCTGGTCATCAAAGAAACATGTGGTCTTGCATTATCCTGATAGAAGATTATGAGTTTTCTGTTAACTAATTCTGGATGCTTTTCATCAAGTGCTGCTTTCAGTTGGTCTAACTGGGAGCAGTACTTGTTGGAATTAATCATTTGGTTTTCTGGAAGAAGCTCATAATAGAGGACTCCCTTCCAGTCCCACCATATACGTAACATCAGCTTCTTTGGATGAAGACTGGCCTTTGGTGTGGTTGTTGGTGGTTCATTTCGCTTGCCCCATGATCTCGTCCATTCCACATTATTGTAAATATCCACTTTTCATCACCTGTCACAATTTGTTTTAAAATAGTATGTTTTCGTTACGTTTAAGCAGAGAATCACATGCAGAAATACTGTCAAGAAGGTTTTCTTCGCTTAACTTATTGGAACCCAAACATCAAAGCAATTAACAACCAAGCTGGTGCAAATGATTTTTAACACTTGATTTGGATATTTTGAGTATGTCGGCTGTCTCCCGTGTGGTATAATGTTGATTGTTGTCAATTAGTGTCTTGTTTTGATCTCAACTTCAACTGGTCTACCTGACTGTGGAGCATCATCCAGCAAGAAATCTCCAGCACGAAACTTCACAAACCACTTTTGACACGTTCGATCAGTCACAGCACCTTCTCCATACACTGCACAAATCGTTTTTTTGCGTTTCAGTTGCGTTTTTACCTTTCTTGAAATAATAAAGCATAATATGCTGAAAATGTTGCTTTTTTTTCCTCCATCTTCAGTATTAAAATGGCTACACAAAAATTCACCAACTTTGATAAGTTTTATGCACGCTGATATGACAGCTGTCACAATATAATCTTAACAAAATTGTTTCGAATGAAGTTAAAGACAACTAAGCGCTACTAGAGCCAGCATACGGAAAAAAACAATGAACCTTTTGGCCAGCCCAATATATTCCAAGAACTCAGAGACGAATACTGTTAACCCCAATTTTTTTATATCCAGCAAAGCTGTCCTTTAAAAATGAAGGTAAAATACTTTGCAGATAACAAAAACTGAGAGACTTTGTTACTAGCAGACTTGCCTTGCAAGATGGCTAAGGGAAGTTCTTTAGGCTGAAAGCAAGTGACCGCAGATGGTAATTTCAATCCGCATGAACAAAGAGCATCAGTAAAGGTAATGATGTAATTTTAAAAGAGAGTGTATAACCACATATATTTTTCTCCTTTTTTCTTAAAACTGATTTAAAAAGCAGTTGTGTAAAATAATGTATATACAGTAAGTTCCCTACATACGAATGAGTTCTGTTCCAAGAGCATGTTCGTAAGTCCAGTTTGTTCATCGGTCCAACAAAGTTAGCCTAGGTACCCAACTAACAATCAGCTATATAGTACTGTACTGTAATAGGCTTATAATACTTTTCACACAAGTAATACATAAAAAAACAAAAAAAGAAAACATTTTTAATCTTACAGTGCAGTACCTTGAAAAGTACCGTAGCACAATACCACAGCTGGCACACAGGGGCTGGCATTGAGTGAACAGGCAAGAAGAGTTACTGACTGGAGGAGGGAGAGGAGATGGGAAATGGTAGAGCTGAAGGATCATCAGCAATAGGGGAAGGAGGGCAAGCTGCAATTTCACTCACACCTGACGTTGATGGCACAAGTTCTGATTCCTTGCTGGATTCAATTCTATCTTCCCTCTTGAAAAAACGACCCAGTGATGTCTGGGTAGCTCTTTTTTTTCTCATCATAGGTGACATGGTAGCACTGGATTGCATTCTGAACAGCTGCTGCAACCTTCGTGTACTGTTCTACATTTGGGTGATGTGCCTCAAAAACTAACTGCCTCCTCAAATAAAGAAAATGCCCTTGCCGTTTCCTGCATCATGAATCTCTTCAGTTCTTCAGTTACTTTTTCTTCCTCTTGTTGCTCCACTCTCTCAATATTTTTACTTTTGTTTCCATTGTTATTGCTTGGCGCTTCTTAGCGGTACCAGCTACATCACTGCTGCTTTTATGCTTGCTTCTGGACATCCTGGGCTTGAAATAAAGATACCCTACTACTGTACTGTATGCAGTACTGTACAGTAAAGTACACAAAAGCACAACCACTTGTAGAGGATGCATACACATGACAATTTACACCAGACACATTAACTAGCTTACATGATTAGACATGCGAACGCATGTTCACATCTTTGAAAGTTTGCAACTTGAAAATTTGTGTGTAGGGGACTTGCCATAATGAATTCTTGGGCCTATAGAAATGTAATGTATTTGAAATGTATCTGCTAATAACAGCTCAGGAGGTGAGTGGGAGCAAAACTATCTTAAGCTAAGGAAGTAACTGTAGATGATAAAGTAATAATTATAACTGTGTTGTTGGATTTGTAACATTAACATGTATAACAACAATATGATAAAATGGGGGGAAGGGAATAGAATTATATAGCATAACAGTTCTGTATCTCATTGGAATTAAGCTAGTGTAAGTCTGAAGCTGATTCTAAGTGAAAGGGTATGGTAAGCCCTTGAGCAACTACTGGGGGAAAAAAACTAAAAAAATACAGTGAAAAAAAATCACTAAAGAAATTTAAGTGCTTCATTAGAAAATCAATGCAAAAGAAAGCAGTAAAAGAGTAATAAAGGAATGAAAGACATGAGACAGAAAATGAAAAATGGAAAAGCAGTCATCACTCCAACTATATCAATAATAACACTAAATATGAATTAATTAAACAGTCTAATTAAAAAGGCAGAAATTGTGAGGCTGAATCCAACTATATGCTCTCTATAAGAGACATACTTTATTTATTTATTTATGGTTGGCCGCGTCACAATGTGGGATCTTAGTTCCCTGACCGGAGATTGAACCCGTGCCCCCTGCAGTGGAAGCGCAGAGTCCTAACCACTGGACTGCCAGGGAATTCCCTGAGACATACTTTAAGTTTAAAGATACAAATACACTGAAAGTATAAGGATGGGAAAAGATAAACAAGTAGCAACCACAAGGAAGCTGGAGTGGCTATACTAATATCAGAAAAATTAGACTTTAAAACAAAAAAGTTTACTAGTTTTGAAAGAAGCAAAACTATCTCTGGCAGGGCTTCCCTGGTGGCACAGTGGTTGGGAGTCTGCCTGCTAATGCAGGGGACACGGGTTCGAGCCCTGGTCTGGGAGGATCCCATATGCCGTGGAGCGGCTAGGCCCGTGAGCCACAACTACTGAGCCTGCGCGTCTGGAGCCTGTGCTCCGCAACGGGAGAGGCCACGATAGTGAGAGGCCCGCGCACTGCGATGAAGAGTGGTCCCCGCTTGCCACAACTAGAGAAAGCCCTCGCACAGAACTAAGACCCAACACAGCAAAAATAAATAAATAAATTACTAAACTCCTACCCCCAACATCTTCTTAAAAAAACAAACAAACAAAAACTATCTCTGGCAGACGACATGATCTTGTATGTAGAAAATCCTAAAGAATGCACTAATAAAATATCATTAATAAACAAGTTCAGTTCAGCAAGGTTGCAGGATACAAAAATCAATGTATAAAAATCGATTGTATTTATATGGATTTGTCATGAACAATCCAAAAGTGAAATTAAGAAAATAATTCCATTTACAATAGCATTAAAAAATACTTAGGGGCTTCTCTGGTGGCGCAGCGGTTGAGAGCCCGCCTGCTGATGCAGGGGACATGGGTTCGTGCCCCGGTCCGGAAAGATCCCACATGCCTGGGCCCGTGAGCCGTGGCCGCTGAGCCTGCGCATCTGGAACCTGTGCTCCACAACGGGAGAGGCCACAACAGTGAGAGGCCTGCGTACCGCAAAAAAAAAAAAACAACAAAAAACTTAGGAGTAAATTTAACAAAAGAATTGTAGAACACTCTGCAAACTACAAAACATTGTTGAAAGAAATTAAAGATCTAAGTAAAAAAAAAATTGCGTTCATGGGTTGGAAGATTTAACATTTAAGGTGGCAATACTCCCCAAACTGATCTACAGATTCAGTGCAGTTCATATTGGAATCCCAGCTGACTTCTTTGTAGGAATTGACAAACTGATTCTAAAATTCACATGGAATAGCAGTGTATCAAGGTGAGTCAAAACAATCTTGAAAAAGAATAAAATAGGACTCATACTTCCTGATTTTAAAACTTACTACAAAAAAGATACGATTGTGTGGAATTGGCACAAGGATACATTTATGGATCAAGGGAATAGAATCGAAAGTTGAGAAATAAAACTATAAATATGTGATTGACTGATTTTCAACAAGAGTGTCAAGACTGTACAATAAAGAATAGTTTTTTCGGTAGTGCTGGAACAACTGGTAGCCACATGCAAAATAATGAAGTTGGACATTTACCTCAAACCACATAGAAAAATTACCCAAAATGGATGACAAACCTAGATGTAAGAGATAAAACTCTTGAACTCTTAGAAGGAAACTGAGGGTTAAGAATCCCTAAGTATGGCACTAAAAGCATTGAGCAACAGAAAAAGAAATTGATTAATTTGGATTCCATCAAAATTAAAAACTTTTGGTGCTTCAAAATTCATGAGAGGGTTTTAACAGTAGATTTGACCATCAAGAAAGTGAAAAGACAACCTATAAAATGGAAGAAAATATTAACAAATGTATCTGACAGGGACTTCTATCTAAAGAACTCTTAACAGCTCAATGGTAAAAAGATAACACAATTTTAAAATGGGCAAAGAATCTGAATAAACATTTTTTATCGAGGATATGTAGTTGGTAAATAAATATGTTAAAAGACATCTATCCCACTAGAATGACTAGAATCAAAAGGTTGTGATACATTGCTCTACACCTGAAACTAATACAATATTGTAAATCAGCTGTATTTCAGTTTTAAAAAGTTGTGATAGCAGGTGTTGGTGAGGATATGGAAAAATTGGCAACACTTGTATACTGCTGATAGGAATGTAACATGGTGCAGCCACTTTGGAAAAATAGTCTGGCAGCTCCTGAAATGATTAAACAGAGTGTATAGGCATATATCCAAGAGAAATGAAAACATAAGTCTGCATAAAAACTTGTCGACAAGTGTTTATGGAAGCACTAGTCACAATAGCCCAAAAGTGGAAAGAACCCAAATGTCCATCATTTGATGAGTGGATAAATATAATGGAGTATCTCCATACAATGGGATGATATTATTCAGCCAAAAAAAGGAATAAAGTACTAATATATGCTGCAACATGGATGAACTTTGAAAATACTGTGCTTAGTTGAAGAAGCCAGGCACAGAAGATCACACGTATTCTATTCACATGAAATATCCCGAATAGGAGCGATAGCTTTTTGAGGTGGTGAAAATGTTTAAAAATTTACAGTGGTGTTGATTTGCACATAATTGTGAATATACTAAAAGACACTGAATTGTACACTTTAATAAAGCTGTTAAAGTAACCATTTGACATTCCTGTGGGGTGGGTCTGAGCATGTATATGTTTAAAAGATTGAGCTATTGAAGTAACAGAGCTCTTTATAGTCAGCTGAGCTCATCTGTTCCCTCCCTCCCTCTTATTTTTGTAGAAGTCATGACTACCCCAGGAAGAGAGAACTTTCGCCTGAAAAGTTACAAAAATAAGTCCCTGAATCCTGATGAGATGCGCAGAAGGAGAGAGGAAGAAGGACTGCAGTTACGTAAGCAGAAAAGAGAAGAGCAGGTAAGTCCTTTACCCTTAATTAATTTCTCTTAAAGAACTTAATGTTTCTTTTTAATCCTGACAGCACTGTCCTGTATTTTAATTTTAACAATGTTTAATATATATGTTTGTGTGGTGTATATCCCCCTCCCAACTATAAAATCAACATGTTTTAGGGGTAGGGGAGTGGAGGTAATGAAAAGCAGAATACAAGAATGAAGAAATCTCTCAGGTTCTCATGTTCCCAACTACTATTTAATATTTTGGGGCTTCCCTGGTGGCACAGTGGTTGAGAGTCCGCCTGCCTACGCAGGGGACACGGGTTCGTGCCCCGGTCTGGGAAGATCCCACATGCCGCGGAGTGGCTGGGCCCGTGAGCCATGGCCTCTGAGCCTGTGCGTCCGGAGCCTGTGCTCCGCAACGGGAGAGGCCACAACAGTGAGAGGCCCGCGTACCGCAAAAAAAAAAAAAAAAATTTTGGCCTATTTGTTTTATTTTTCTAGAGCTCCAACTTCTTTAGGATTTTATGTGTTTATTAATGAATTCTCAAGTGACCAACAGAACATTGCTTTTCATTCTGAATTTTAATCTGAAAGTTTATAAACATGCACAAAAATAAAGAATGGATAATGAACCTCATAAACCCACCCTTTGGGTTCAGTAATTATCAACAGTTTGCTGTACTTGCTTTGTGTCTTTCTATCTTTATGTTTCTTTATTAGGTAGTATTTTAAACAAAATTTCAAGGAACAAGTCTTTTCACCCCTGAATTCTGTATTATTCATAAGGACATTTAGGACAAGGATTTTTGATCATTTTTAACCTGAGAATGTCTACAGGGGAATCTGAGACTCAACTTCTCTTTACCTTTCTCTTAAAACGCTTAGGACAAATGGTCCATCCCTTTTGGCAAGAAAATTTAAAGGCAGAACACTTAGGTGACTTTTTTTGCTAATGCTTGAGCTTGGAAGGACCATTTGACCCCCACACTATGAAAGCTCCATAAAAGGCAAGTGAATGAGTCAGAATCCTTCATACCTGAGAAATAAGGCAATTTGTTATAAATAGTTTACAGCTATAGTGAGTTATTCAACATACACTGTTCTTTTGGGTAACACTGCACTAGATAATCCAATTATTTGAAGTCCAGGAGTGCATTACAACCCCAGTGTTTTATTTGTTTGGGCTGTAGATGTTTGAATCACTTTATCATTATTACTATTGGCGGGAGGGCAATGAGTTTGTAATATTGTAATAGAGTTTATATTAAATGCAGCAAATTAAGTTACGAGTTCTTAACATTCTGCTATACTGTCTTTGAAAGCAATCACTTATTCATAAAAGGATGAGTTTCTCTTGGTTTCTTGTTGCATCTTTATTCATCTCTGTGTCTTATTCGAAGTGGAACCTTTTCTTTGCATGAGCTTTTATTTAGCTTCTATTTTGGGGGTAAATTTCAGGTATTACAACAGCATTATTTTATATTTACACGTAAATGTGAATACATGTATGTACGCACACAAGCACAAGTATAGGTCTGAATATAACCACTAGCTTATACATTATATTTGGCATAAAGGCATTTGAAGATGTAGTAATGACAGTCTGCCATTAACAGTGTTTATTTTATACTGTTTCTTCTTGGTGACAGGGAATTCATGTTATTAGACTTCATTGTAAAATTTATGTAAACAAAAAGTAAGTTTTTCATATTCAGTTGCCTGAAGGCAGATGCTCTGTCAGGTCGCAAGTATGGCCCCACTTACCTGACTAAAAACATTTGTAGTTGAAATACTGTCATCTTCATTGTATGAGTCTGAAACTGCTAGGGCTTTAATAGGTTTCTGTGATAAGTTTCTGGAATATTGCTCTATTTAAAATCTTAATTTTGTTGTTTCATATGTGCCATGTTATGTAAGGAGAACTGTAAAGCAAATCAGGCTTCTTAATATCACAGCAGTACTTGTTTCACACCTAATTTGTAAAATAGTAAACGTCAGTAATATACAGATTCATTTAGGTACTGTTTATCTTTCCGCAGTTGCTTAGTCATCTATCTGGAAAAGTCACAGGCTTAGGCCAGCTGTGCAGCTAGATTCGAGGGTAGTACAGGAATTGATGCTGCCAAGTACACAAAAGATAACTGCATCTTTTAGAGCTTTCCTTTCAGCAGACTAGCACTTAATATTTGTTATTTAGGCAGCACTGTATAAATGACCTTTATTTATTTGACACCAGCAGACCAAACTAAAATTTATTTTTTGGCAAAAATTTTACTAGTTGATGTCATTCTGATTGAGCCAGTTTAATAATTTTTTATGTATAAAAAGATGAAATTTGCATTTACTATTAAAATATTTTGAATTAAGCAGACTCTTGCTAACTCAATGTGTGTAGGTAACATAATGATGCTAAGAAGTTTGTAAAAACCATAGTGATAAAGAATGGAGGCTTGATTGATGTTTTTAGTTACAAGAAATATTTTGTGAAGTAAGCAAGTTGATAAAACTTGTGGACAAGCCAACTTTTCCCACTGAATAACTTGTTTACAATTTCAGTCAACATGTAGTCTGTACATGGTATACAAATCATGATTATTTTGGCCGTTTTTGTCTTTTTTAAAATCTATTTTTTTGAGACAACAAGGATGGACTTTGAAGGCATTATGTGGAGTGAGATAAGCCAGACAGGGAAAGACACATGCTTATATGTGGAATCTAAAAACAAAAAACAGTAATACCCAAACTCATAGAAAAAGAGATCAGACTTGTTATCAGAGGTGGATGATTGGGGGAGGGAGAATTGGAGGAAGGTGGTCCAAAGGTACAAACTTCCAGTTATAAGATAAATAAGTATGAGGGAGGTAATGTACAACATGACTGTAGCTAACACTGGTGTATGATATATAGGAAAGATGAATAATTTTTTTCTTTCTTTCTATTGTATCTATATGAGAAGATGGATGTTAGCTGAACCTGTTGTGGTAGTCACTTCATAATATACGTAAATCACACCATCATGCTGTATACCTTGAACTTACATAGTGATGTATGTCAATTATTTCTTAATTAAACTGGTCAAAGAAGCAGATGAAAACAAACCAACCTACTTTTCTCTGAATAATACATGTACATAGTTGAAAAAATTAAATAGTCCTAAAATACTTGAAACCAAACCAGCAGTGTTCTTGGTCTCATTCCCAAGTAAACCACTTTCAACCTCTCAGCTATTCAACGTGGTTTATACTGCTACATTTCTGAGTAATATGTGTATGTTACTATCTTTATCAATTTAAAGTATTATCTATTGATGTTCTGTTATAGTAGGTGAGGATTTAAGCTCTTAAACCACTCTTTCCCTCACCTGTGTATCTTCCTAGTGTAGAGTTATATTACAATATGTAAGGATTCACTGCTGAGCTGAATAGTATACTGTGGTTACATTTCGTTTCTTTTTTTTTTGTGGTACACGGGCCTCTCACTGCTGTGGCCTCTCCCGTTGCGGAGCACAGGCTCCAGACGCGCAGGCTCAGCGGCCATGGCTCATGGGCCCAGCTGCTCCGCAGCATGTGGGATCTTCCCGGACTGGGGCACGAACCCGTGTCCCCTGCATCGGCAGGCGGACTCAACCACTGCGCCACCAGGGAAGCCCTACATTTCCTTTCTTAATACTTTGTTTTTTCCTGGGGTTAATTGTCTCATTTTTTAACTGCTTGGCTTTCTTCTAATTCCTGGCTGTCTTCTCTGTCCTACAGTTCTTTTAAATTATTTTTGTCTGATTTTCTACTTGGTTAAACTCTCAGATAATTTCAGTTCTATTTCTTTACTCTAGAGACCTTCATCTTATATTTGTTGTCCTCTTGCTCCAGTCGGTATTGTTTATCCTGTGGGCTTGTTGCATAGCTGTAGTCTTAGGTAATTTCTTAACTTCTTTTCTTGTCATCCTTGTGATGTAAATAGTATTGTGTTTTTGATTTTAAATTCCATCATACCATATTAAGGACCCTGCCTGTGAATATAAATTTTGCATTACCAGTAGATGTAATTTTAGTGATTAGGTTTGATTTTTGAGTCATGTAAATGTTTTAAGTAATTGTAAAATAAAACTAAATCAACATGAGGGAGGCTATCCTTAAAAATAAAAGTAATTAAAGGACGCTTACTGTGTATCATGCTTGTTGTGGTTAAACTACATAGAAAGGAGTTATTTAATAAACTTTAAAATATGGCAATATGATTAATTATACTGGGATATATCGTAAGGACAAAAAAGTATAAACAAATCTTTAACTGCTTTTTGTAATCATATAGGATTGATATTTATTCTGAAACTATATATTCTTATATATAAATAGAGCAAATAAGTATTTATGTATTTAATACTAGGAACCTGGATTCTTTTAGCTTAAAATATGGAAATGTAAAATCAAAGAAGTTATATAAATTTGAATTGGTAATATCACTAGGGATTCATTATATATAGTCCTAGCCACATCAGTCAGACAAGAAAAAGAAATAAAAGGTATCCGGATTGGACGGGAAGAGGTAAAACTGTCGTTATATGCAGATGATATATGATATACTCTATATAGAAAACCCTAAAAACTCCACACGAAAACTTTTAGAACTAATAAATGAATTCGGCAAGGTAGCAGAATACAGGATTAATATACAGAAATCTGTTGGCATTTCATTGCACTAACAACACAATATCAGAAAGAGAGAGTAAAAAAACAACCTCTTTTAAAATAGTGTCCAAAAAAAAAACAAACCTAGGAATAAACCTGACCAAGGAGGTGAAAGACGTATACCTTGAGAACTATAAAACATTGACGAAGGATAATTGACGATTCAATGAAATGGAAAGATATCCCATGCTCTTGGATTGGAAGAATTAGTATAGTTAAAATGGCCATACTACCCAAAGCAATCTACAGATTTAATGAGATCCGTATCAAATTACCCATGACATTTTTCACAGAACTAGAAATTTTAAATTTATATGGAACCATAAAAGACCCAGAATTGCCAAAGCAATCCTGAGGAAAAAAAACAAAGCTGGAGGCATAACCCTCCCAGACTTTACACAGTACTACAAAGCTAATCAAAGCAGTGTGGTATTGGCACAAAAATGGGCATGGATAAATAGAGAATAGAGAGCCCAGAAGTAAACCAACACACCTACGGTAAATTAATCTTCGACAAAGGAGGCAAGAATATACAATGGAGAAAAGAAGTTCTGTTCAACAAGTGGTGTTGGGAAAGCTGGACAGCCTCATGTACTGATAAATCAGTGAAGTTAGAACAGTCCCTCACACCATATACAAAAATAAACTCACAATGGCTTAAAGACTTACATGTAAGACATGATACCATAAAACTCCTAGAAGAGAACATAGACAAAACATTCTCTGATATAAATCATACCAGTATTTTCTTAGGTCAGTCTCCCAAAGCAAAAGAAAGAAAAGCAGAAATAAATGGGACCTAATCAAACTTATAAGCTTTTGCATGGCAAAGGAAACCATAAACAACAAAAAAAGACAGCCTACATAATGGGAGAAAATATTTGCAAACAACGTGACCAACAAGGGCTTAATTTCCAAAATATACAAACAGCTCATACAGCTCAACATCAAAAAAAAACCCAAAAAAACCCCAATCAAAAAATGGGCAGAACTTAAATATACATTTCTCTGAAGAAGACATACAGATGGCCACATACGCATGCACACACACACACACACACACACACAATGGAATATTACTCAGCCATAAAAAGAATGAAATATTGCCATTTGCAGGAACATGGATGGACCTGTAGAAAATCATAGTTAAGTGGAGTAAATCAGACAGAAAAGAAAGACAAATATATGATATTACTTATGTGAAATCTCAAATATAATCCAAATGAATCTATATACAAAAGAGAAATAGACTCAGACATAGAAAACAAACTTACGGTTACCAAAGGGGAAAGGGAGGTAGGGGAGGGATAAATTAGAAGTATCGGGTTCACAAACTACTATACATAAAATAGATAAGCAACAAGAATTTACTGTATAACACAAGGAACAACATTCAGTATCTTGTAATAACCTATAATGAAAAACGATCTATCTTTAAATCACTTCGCTATACACCTGAAAATAATACAATATTGTGAATCAGCTATACCTCAATTAAAAACAAAACAAAACAAAAAACCAGACATCAAGCATTCAATGACAGTAATCTCTAGAGATGGGAAACAAATGAGGTGAGCTCTACAACTTGCCTCAGCTTGCTGCCTGAGAGTTTCCAAGTTTCAACACAGGGAAGGGGAACTAAGGCAGAGCCCATAGATTGCCTGAGTTGAGACAGAGCTGAGTCCTGGGACACCAAAACAAATGGAGTTCATAGCATGGAATACCAGGAAGGACAGACCTTTATACATAGAGAACTGGAGATCTTCAAAGGATTTCCTTGAATATTCAGCATGTACTGATCACATATGTTTGAGGAAACTACCCAAGGCTGGAGAAATACCCAAATGGATTAGAGGGAACAGTGCCTGGCACTTATATAGGGCTAAGAATAGTGCCTGTTCCCCTAGCCAGACTGGAATAATACTTGGGGCATTAGGTATTCAAGAGAGTCTTGCCTCAGTAGTGGAGATTAATTAGCCATAGACTTAGTACTGCTTCAGACCTACCTAGTAAATCATAAAAGCAAGATCCAAGAAGATCAAACTGTTTCCATATTACTTAGCTACATATCAGAACAACGCCCAAGAAAATTTATAGGAATACAAAAATATCCAGTACCCAACTAAGTCAAATTGACAGTGTCTGGCATCCATACAAAGTTACCAGGTGTACAAAGAAGTAGGAGAACATGATCATTAATCAGGAGAACAGTCAAGTAACTGTACTATGTTCAAAACGTTAAGTAGAGGCATAGAAGATAGAAAAATGACTCAAATTGAACTTCTAGAGAAAAACTACGATGTCAGAACAAAAATACACAGATAGGACCAGTGGTAGATTGGAAATTGCGGAAGAGAAGATTAATGAACTTCAAGGGTTAAGACTAGAAACGATCCAAAATGAAAAAGAGAGGTAGAAGAGTACACGCATGTGCACGCATGCACATGCGCACGCACACACGGAAGAGCAGACATCAGTGAGTGATGGGGCAACTTATAAGAAACCTAACACATGGTTTGGGTCCCTGAAGCAGAGGGGAGAGGGTGGAAGAGAAAAAAATGTTTGAAGAAATAATGGCTAAAAACTTTTCATAATTATTGAAAACTATAAACCCCCACTGATCCAAGAAACTCAGTGAATTCCAGCCACGAAAGACATGAAGAAAACTACATATAGCCAAACTACTTATAACCAGTCATAAAGAGAAAGTCTTAAGAACATCCAGAGAAAACAATCGTGTTATATAAAGAAGAACAAAGATAAAGTTGACATCAGATTTCTCATTGATAGTGTATAATGCAAGCCAGAAGACAGCAGAAAAACATCTTTAAATTACTCAAAGAAAGAAACTGTCAACTTTAAATTCTGTAGCTGGCAAAAATATTTTTCAAAAACTATGGTGAAACAAAGCTGTGTTCAGGCATACAAAAACTGAAAACATTCATCACCACCAGATCTGTACTACAAGCAATGTTGGAGGGTATCCTTTAGACCAGGGGTCCCCAACCCCTGGGCTGCAGACCGATACCGGTCCGTGGCCTGTTAGGAACCAGGCCACACAGGAGGTGAGCAGTGGGCGAGTGAGCGAGCGAGTGAGCGAGCGAAGCTTCATCTGCCACTCCCTACCGCTCCCCGTTGCTTGCATTACCACCTGAACCATTGTCCCCCCTGCCCCAGTCCGTGGAAAAATTGTCTTCGGTCCCTGGTGCCGAAAAGGTTGGGGACCGCTGCCTTAGACAGAAGTTAAATAATGCCCTGAATTACTTTGAAGTAAATCCCAGACATCAAATTATTTCATTTATAAATACTTTAGTATGTATCTCTGAAAGATAAAGGCTTACCAGAGTAGTACAGGCATACCTTGTTTTATTGCACTTTGCTTTATCATGCTTCACAGATATTGTGTGTGTGTATGTGTTTAATAAATTGAAAGTTTGTGGCAGCCCTGCATCAAGTGTGTTGGCATCATTTTTCTAGCAGTCGCTCAGTTCGTTCCTCTATGTCACATTTTGGTAGTTTTCACGTTTCAAAGTTTTTCATTATAATTGTATTTGTTATGGTGATCTGTAATCAGTGATGTTGCTTTTTTTTGATATTGGAAAAAGATTATGACTCGCTGAAGGCTCAAGTGATGGTTAACATTTTTTAGCAATAAAATTTTGTTTTGTTTTGTTTCGGCCGCACTGCGCAGCATGCAGGATCTTTTAGTTCCCCTGACCAGGGACCGAACCCGTGCCCCGTGCATTGGAAGCACAGTCTTAACCACTGGACCGCCAGGGAAGCCCCAGCAGTAAAGTATTTTTAAATTAAGATATACATTGTATTTTTTAGGCATAATGTTTTTGGGCACTTCCTATAATATACTGCAGTATAGTGTAAACATAACTTTTACATGCACTGGGAAACCAAAAAATTCATGTGACTCACTTCATTGTGGTGGACTGGAACTCAACCTGCGATATCTCCAAGTCATGCCTGTATTATTATACCTGAAAAAGTTAACAGTTCCTTAATATCAAGCCTCTAGTCAACACCCATCAGTTTTTCACCTCAAGCTTAGTAACCTTTGATGGTCATTGCCTAGATCCATTACTTTACCAGGAGTTGCAGTGATCATTTTATCATTCCTTCTGCTTTTATTAACTAGCAGGTCACTCTAAAGAGGAGCTTTTCCTCAACAAGTTTTTTGTTTTCCTGAATTACTAATCATATAGGAAAGAGAAATACTTGATTCTCTCCCTTTGTTTTCAAAATAATGAGTTGGTTCCTTAGCATCCTCCAAGGGGAGCAATAAAGGGTGAGTGTGTATTAAGACATTATCAGGGGACTTCCCTGGTGGTCCAGTGATTAAGACGCCACGCTTCCACTGTAGGGGACATGGGTTCAATCCCTGGTCAGGGAACTAAGATCCCGCGTGACATGCCCTTGGCGCACCTAAAAATAAATAAATAATTTAAAAAATTATTAGAAACTCATAGTGTTTAACATAATAGAAGTATTTAAATTTACTTTCGCTATTACTCTTTTCTAACTAAAAAAAAAATCTTTGTGGTATACAATATGTCATACGTTATTGACAGTGTCAATATGGCATTGATATATGTCAATGTAGTTGACATACAATAAAGTGCACAATTTGATGAGTTTGAACATGTGTATATATCTGTGAAACTATCACCATAATTAAGATAGTGAATATGTTTATCTCCCCAGACTTTTCTGGTACACCTTTATGGTACCTTTTCTCTACCCGTCTCATCCTATCTCCAAGCCACTTCTGATCTGTTTCTGTCACCACTCGTTAGTTTGCATAAATGAAATTATACAATGTGCATTCTTGTTTGTCCGGCTTCTTCTTTTTTAATCTTTATTTTGAATGTTTTATAGAATTTATTTATTTATTTATTTTTGGCAGCATTGGGTCTTTGTTGCTGCACGCGGGCTTTCTCTAGTTGCGGTGAGCGGGGACTGCTCTTCATTGCCATGTGTGGGCTTCTCACTGCAGTGGCTTCTCTTGTTGAGGAGCACAGGCTCTAGGCGCACAGACTTCAGTGGTTGTGGCATGCAGGCTCAGTAGTTGTGGCTCGTGGGCTCTAGAGTGCAGGCTCAGTAGTTGTGGCGCATGGGCTTAGTTGCTCTACGGCATGTGAGATCTTCCCGGACCAGGGCTTGAACCCGTGTCCCCTGCGTTGACGGGTGGATTCTTAACCACTGTGCCACCAGGGAAGTCCAATTTCACTACCTTTTAACGATTTCTGGTGTTTGTCATTCCTTTTCTTTTTTTCTTTCTTTTAAACTTTATTTTTTAGGCTGTGCCTTGCGGCTTTTGGGATCTTAGTTCCCCGGCCAGGGATTGAACCCATGCCCTCAGCAGTGAAAACACAGAGTCCCAACCGCTGGATTGCCAGGGAATTCCTGGGTGTTTGTCATTCTTTTTTTAGATCTGTATTTCATCTGGTATCATTTTCCTTATGTCTGAAGAACATCCTTTAACATTTCCTCACAGAGCTGGTCTGTTAGTGATGAATTCTTTTGCATTGCTGAAAGAAGTATTTTACCTCCATTTTTAACAGTTTCTCTCCCCCCCCTTTTTTTTTTTTTATGGTACGCAGGCCTCTCACTGTTGTGGCCTCTCCCGTTGCGTAGCACAGGCTCCGGATGCACAGGCTCAGCGGCCATGGCTCACGGGCCCAGCCACTCTGTGGCATGTGGGATCTTCCCGGACCGGGGCACAAACCCGTGTCCCCTGCATCGGCAGGCGGACTCTCAACCACTGTGCCACCAGGGAAGCCCCTCCCCTTTTTTTTTTGGATTTCTTTTTTTTATAATAGTACTATGGTTGATTTACAGTATTATATTAGTTTCAGGTGTACAACATAGTGATTCAATATTTTTATAGATTATACTCCATTTAAAGTTATTATAAAATGATGGCTATGTTTCCCTGTACTGTACAATATATCCTTGTTGCTTATTTATTTTATATATACTATTGATAGTTTGTGTCTCTTAATCCCATACCCCTATCTCATCCCTCTCCCCTTCCATCTGCCTATTGATAAACACTAGTTTGTTCTCTATATCTGTGAGTCTGTTTCTCCTTTGTTATCTACAATTGTTTGTTTTATGTTTTAGATTTCACATGTAAGTGATAACACAGAGTATCTGTTGTTGTCTTTTTCTGTCTGACTTATTTCACTAAGCATAGTACTCTCTAGGTCCATCCACGTTGTTGCAAATGGCAGAATTTCATTCTTTTTTCGTTTTTTGAGGAACTTCTGTAGTGGCTATCCCAGCGGTCACTTGTGATACTTTAACTGTGTTTGATCCACACTCTCTGGTTTGCATTGTTTCTAGCAGCAAGTCTGCTGTCAGTCTTACCTTTGGTTTCCCTGCATGCATGTAAGATGTCTTTTTTTCTTTGGCTGCTTTATCTTTTATTTTATCTTTTTATTCCTGATTTTAAACATTGATATAATGTCCTATCATGTTTTCTTCATATTTCTTCCTGGAGTTGTTTGAGATTTTGGATTTGTGGTTTGTATTTTTCACAGATTTGGAAAAGTTTTGACCATTAATTTTCCAAATACATTTCCCTACCCCCATCCTTGGGGCTCCAATGCATGTGTGTAGTAGGCCACTTGATGTCCCACAGCTGACTTATGTTTTGTACATATTTTCTCAGCCTTTTTTCCATCCCTTTTATTTTGTGATGTCCTTAAATTCACTAATCTTTTGTTCTACAATATCTAATCTGACCATAATCACCTCCAGCATACTTTTCATTTGAAAAATTGTACTTTTTATATCTAGGTGTTTGATTTGCCTTTTTTTTTTCATGTATTCCTATCTCCCTCTCATGGTTATACTTTCTTCTACTTTTGAATACATGGAATATATTTATAACAGCTATTTTAATTCCTTGTCCAGTTCTTCCATCTTTTCCGTTTATAGGTGATTTTGATTGATATGATTGTTTTTTCTTTTCCTCGTGGGTGGTCTTTTCTTACTTCTTTTGCATGCTTATTAGTTATTGATTGAATGCTGAGCATTGTAAATTTTACCTCCTTTGTCGGAGTTTTTTGTATTCTTTTAATATGTGTAATTCTGAATTTATCATTGGATGTAGTTAAGTTACTTGAAACCAGTTTGCTTTTATGTTTCATTGGGCTGGACCAGAACAGTCTTTAATCTGGGACTAATTTATCTCACTACTGAGTCAATACCCTTCCGAGTATTCTCCTTAGTGCCCCATATATTGGGAGGTCTTTTCAATTAACAGCTAGGTGAAACGTGAATGATTGCTTGACCTGTGTGACCTTCAAAATTGCTCTGCATGCTCCTTGAAGGCAGTTTCTTTTCCAGCTTTGGACCTTTTCATCACACACCTGCGCTTGTAAGTACTAAGCCAGTAAAGACTTAAGGGGAACCTTTCACAGATTTTTGGAGTTCTGTGTTGATCGCTTGTCTTCAGTACTCTGCCTTGTAGATTCTAGGTGTCTTGGCCTCATCAGTTCTGAATGCTGTCTCCTCACTTGAGGGGGCCTCTAGACCCTGTTTAGGTTCACCCTACCTGTGCTGCAGGCTGGAAACTCCATCCAGGCAATTGTAGGACTAACCTTGTTTCTTTTCTTCTGAAGGATCACTGCCTCTGTTGTCTGTTGTCCGATGTCTGAAGCCTATGATTTTAGGGATTTCGTCTGCTTTTTTTTAGTCATATAGGGTGAGAGGATAAGTTATTATTACTCTGTCATGGCTTAATGAATAAGTGTACTGCCTAGGATGTAACGGAAGGCATCTTAGTGAGTTGCCATTAGTGAGAACTATTCTCCTTTGCCTGCACAAATTAACGGGTGCTTTAAAAGTAGTGTTCAAGCAGAGGTCATTTGTCATCATTGGTTGTGGACAGGTTGGGAAGGTCAGGAAGCCTTGATCCACTGTCCTTTAGGGTTATGAGGGAGGTATTAAGTCATTCTAACAAGATTTTTATCCTATTTCCCCTGATGTATTGGTAAGACTATCCTATCACTTCAATAGTGAAGAGGGAAATGACCAAGCATGCCTCAGCTCCTTTTTCAACCTTATGTGTTTTTTTTATATGTCATGTAGTGTCAGGCCTCTCTTAGTAAGTTTTACCTCACCAAGGGTTGGTGATAGTATGTTGTGATACTTAATTGCATTAGATTATAAGACTGGAGAATTCTGAAATAGTTCCTCATCAGGAAAGGTTGAAGGTGGCACAAACGTTAGAATTTTAAAAATGATTTTCAAAAAGCTCCATCCTTATTGCCTTTTTAAAAGTGGGGTGCCTAGTGTTTGGATGTTGAACTACCTTGTGTTAGAATTATTTTAGTAACAGACTTTTATTTTTCAGTTATTCAAGCGAAGAAATGTTGCTACAGCAGAAGAAGAAACAGAAGAAGAAGTTATGTCAGATGGAGGCTTCCATGAGGCTCAGATTAATAACATGGAGATGGCACCAGTAAGTGGGATAATGAAAGAACCTCTTTTTACTCTTTTTCTGATGAAGATATGAGGTTAGATCTTTTTTGGAGTTTAAAATAAAAAGGTTAGGGGAGTTCCCTGGTGGCCTAGTGATGAGGATTCTGGGCTTTCACTGCAGTGGCCCATGTTCAATCCCTGGCTGGGGAACTGAGAGCCTGCAAGTTGTGTGGTGCAGCCAAACAAAAAAAAAGGTTAGATGGCTACAAAAAGTACTTGGCATTTCCATTTTAAAAGGAAACTATATCTGTAAACTCGTGGTTCATAAAATGTTTATTATATTTTGAATAACATGCAGTTAAACAGAATTAACTAATTATGAGATCAATTCAGCTATTAAAACTTAAAAGGATAATTATAAAATTATTCCTTAAAAGTTGATAATAAGCAATACTTTAAAGGAAATCCCAATTTGTTACTCATTCCAAGTACAAAATTGGACATATTTATGTGATTTTAAAAACTGATTCCACATCACAACTATTGGAATTTTCTATTGTAACCCATTTTGTAACTTCCTTGAGGTTGCATAAACAGATAAAAATTATGCTTTATTTATATGGATCACACCTGTCTAGATTTCCAGTTTATTTTGATCAATTGTATATGTTTTAATAGATCATATATATACATGGTTTTCAAAAAAAGAAAAATCTTTTTCTGCTGCCTTAGTCACCCAGTTTCTTTCCCCACTGGCAATCACTGTTAGTAGATTCTTATTATTCCTTTTGAGAAAAACCCCTCTCTTTTTTTTGGCAAATAGTAGCATATTCACAGTATTTTATAGATTTTTTTCTCTTTTTTTACTTCATAGATATCCAGTTTTTATGGACGAGCTTTCTTTTGGAATTAGAGCAGTTTAAATTGCTTTGGAATCTATGTAGACGTTATTGCCAACACTATTATTTTGTGAACTGTTCTAGGCTCTTCAGGAAGTTGAAGAGTTCTCTCTTTCTCTCTTTTTTTTTTTTAGTGGACGTTAAATGGTTATGAAGTATTTTGTGGACTGTATTACTCAGGGTTCTACAGAGGAAACAGAACCAATTTGGGGGTGGGGGGAGAGGAAGAGAGAGATAGATTGATCCACCAATTGTTTGATTTTAAGGAATTGGCTCATGCAATTATTGGAGCTGTTAAGTCTGAAATCTGTAGGGTAAGCCAGTAGGTTGGAAATTCAGGTAAGAGTTGATATTATAGGTTTGTTTTTTTTTTTTTTTTTTTTTGCCACGCTGGGTCTTTGTTGTGGCACGCAGGTTCTTCTTCGCTGTAGTGTGCGGGCTTCTCGTTGTGGCATGCAGGCTTAGTTGCCCCGCAGTATTTGGGATCTTAGTTCCCCGACCAGGGATTGAATCTGCGTTCCCTGCATTGGAAGGCGGATTCTTAACCATTGGACCACCAGGGAAGTCCCGATATTGTAGTTTGAGGTTGATTTCCTTCTTCAAGAAACTTCAGTCTTTGCTCTTCAACTGATTGAATGAGGCCTACCCATATTTTGGAGGATAATGTGCTTTACTCGGGTGTACTGATTTAAATGTTAATTACACCTAAAAAGTACTTTCACAGTAACATCTAGATTGGTGTTTGTCCAAACAACTGGGTACCATAACCTAACCAAGTTGACACATAAAATTAACTGTCCCAGTGTATTCCTTGTCATTGTGGCATCCATACCCAACTCCTTAAACCATACTGAGTCTCAGATAAAGACAATGACAAGGTCATACCTCCTTGTAACATGATACAGCTCTCCTGCATGCAGCTGAAAATGCACTAACCTTTTCCCCAGAAGGAGAAAAGTCCTTGGGTGATATTTACTTCTCTCTTGGATATCCTGTAACTTAAATACTCTGATGTGAAGTTAACAATATTTAAATACTATGAATGTAAAGTCAATACATCTTATGTTATATGATAAGGGGATAAGAGAGGGAAGAAAACAGATATATGTGGAAATATAATCATAGCAAAATCATACAGGTAAAAAAAAAAAAAAAAATCATACAGGTACTTTTGCTTATTCAGGAATCAGACTTATAAGTTTCAAAGTAGTTACTTTTCTGACTTGTAAGAGCAGAATGCTTCATTCTCCCCATGGGTTATTCTTAAGTGTTAGGTATTGCTTACCAACCATCTTGCATATACAGCTCAGTGCAGCTTTCTTCACAGTTTATCTTGTTGACTGTTACCCTTCATGAAATGATAAGAACTTTATTTCATTGTGACAAATGATCCTGAGAAGAAAGTTTAACCACTAATGCTGAGGATGGCTTGTAGTGGGAAATGGGAAAGTGCTAGTAAAGCAAGAAACTAGTGGGAAACTGAAAAGTTTTAATAAGGCAAGAAAATAGAAATTTTAAATAAATTTAAGAGTCAGCTGTTGAATTTGACAGTGGCAAGAATCTGTGATTTATATAAGACTACTCTATACTCATTCAGTAAATATTTGTTGAGCATCTGAAGTATGCCACCCATCAGGGATGTAGTGGTAAGATAGACAGGGTGTTTTGCTTTCATGGAGGTTACAGTATACTGGGGGAACCTAAGCAATAAACAGATAACTAAGAAGAATAACTGATAACTGAAAAGGGCTGGGCATAGGATTAAAATAAGAGTGATGTGATCACAGAGATAGAGTAGCTGCTTTAGATTTGAAGGTCAGGAAAAGCCTTCTTTTATAATTTAACATTTAATCTGAATGACAAGGAACAGCCAGCCATGTGATGAGCAGGAGAGGAAGAAGAATAAACACCTTGTCTTAGTGTTTACTACTAACATTACTTTCTCACGGTTGTGAGCTTTTTAATGATAGACAAAGATTTTTGGCTTCATCACATTATTAATCATCTCATACATTTATATATGCAAAGATTATCCTACCGTTGTGTAACGCTTGTAGATAAATATAATTAACTCAGTAACTTGGCCACAATTTGTACTATCTTTATTTTCCTTTGAATTTAAGTTAAAATTTTATTATATTTGTATTTTGTTTGTGATTCCAGGGTGGTGTTATTACTTCTGACATGATTGAAATGATATTTTCCAATAGCCCAGAGCAACAGCTTTCAGCAACACAGAAATTCAGAAAACTGCTTTCAAAAGGTGAGTTCTGAATATGTTAAGTATATTTTTCATTTATTTACAAAGTATTACTTTCCCATAATCTGTTTTTCACACTACAGATAACTTGCTTTGGAGTATCTCTATCAAGGACACATACAGACATAGGTATATTATGAGCCATGGCTAAGTTTTGAATTTCCTTTTTTATTTGTGTGATCTTACCAGGACCAGAAGGCAGCATTATTTTCATTTCTGAGGTATCTTATAAAAGATCTTAAAGTGATAAGAACAGTAGCAATATTTCATGTTAATTCAAATTGAGAAATTCCACTCTTTTTTAAGAAAAACTTAAAATATCACTTGAAAGAGTAGTGATTGTTGATTCTAATGTTAGCAGTTTATCGCTGAAATTTAAGTATGGATTTATTGGTGGACAGGATAACTACCTTTTTGGTGTGTGTGTGTGTATAATTAGGGTAGAATGGGATATGATACTTCTTGTTATCTGGGCAAGTGAGAACTCTGGAACTCTGAGCCATATTAAAATGTTGATAGTAAATCAGCATTAAAACAGTTGACCACCCCCTCCCCCCCATAGTAAGTTATGGTTGTTTGGAGTCATTAGTGGTAAATTAATATATCCCTTGAGGTTAACTGGAAAGAAAACCTACTACCAGAGCAAAAAATAATTGCTTTTTGGATGACAACCTGTTAAAAATAGCTGAAGGCCATTATCATATTACCGTCCCCACCCTTCTAAAAATGTCTTATCTCTTTTCAGCATGCTGAGATGGGTTTCTCAGATAATGTGGTTTTCCAAGGTCTTTCAACACTCTGCTACTTTCCTGCATGTATTCTAGTTTGCCAGCCATTCCTCTTAAAATGTGATAATTAGAATACAGTACTCCAGATGCATTCTTATTACTCTAAGGTGTGGTGGGAGATTGCCTTCCCTGTCCTGAAACTATACATTCCAATAATGTACTCCAGGCTAGCATCATTTATTTTGGTTTATTTTGGTAGTCATGGCATAGTAATGCTTCATTGCATTTTCAGCGATCTATACTCCCTAGTACTTTTCTTTATGAACTATTTTTAGGTTTCGTCTGTGAAGTCATGTGGATTTTTAAAAATTGCTTTAAAAAAAATCTAAAAGCTGAATTTTGCTTTATCCCTGTTGTTTTATTGCTATTTTAGGCTTATTGTTATTCTTTCTATATGTTGTTTCTGTAATCTAGCACGTTAACTACTTCATTTTTATTGTCATCATCAAATTTATTTGTTGTGTTTATATGAATGGTTGATAAAAATGTTGAACCAGGCAAAGAACATGTCATTAGAGCTTGCTGCAAATTAACATTGAACCATTAGTCATCCCTTCCCAGTACAGGCCATTGACTTAGCTAAGAGTCCCTAGTAGTACTGTAATCCAGCTGCCATTTTTCTTGCGTAGCTACATGAATGTCATCAAAAACTTTGTCAAATGTCTTGCTGAAATTACAATGCTAATCGTTTAGGACATTTCTAATCTATTTGCCCAACAAGTTTCTATTGAATGACTTTATTTATAAGATACTCTATTGTCATAAGTGAAAATGAGATTAATTTGGCAAGTCATTCTTAGTGAATTTCTGCTGACTCCTACTTATCACTACAACAGTAAAATTAGATCCTGCAAGCACAGAATCTCCTAATCCAGTTTTTTCAGACAATTTATGTTAAATAAAAAAGACTTAAAACCCATACACAGAAAAAGGGTTAGAAGGAAGTATACCAAAATAATAACAGTGGCTGTCTTTTGATGTTTTTCCCCATACTTTCTAAGTTTTCTAAAATAGTAGAGGCAGTAATTTTAAGAATTCTGCCCATCATATTTCCATATTAAGGCTTCCCTTATTATGAAATCTTTTAAGCTACCCTAGTCTCAAAGTGACTGAACTCAGTTTTACATTTTTTTTTTCTGTTTTGGATTTACAATATGAAAGAGATGCTGAAGATGGAGGGAGGGATATTATGAAGTAAGTTTGAGTTTTATAAAGTCCTTGCCTTGAAATCAAAGGATTATTTTTCTTCTTTCCTTTTATTTTTATGGGGAGACAGAACCTAATCCTCCTATTGATGAAGTCATCAGCACACCAGGAGTAGTGGCCAGGTTTGTGGAGTTCCTCAAACGAAAAGAGAATTGTACATTGCAGGTGCGGACCATTTTCATTTCTTGCCTCATATCTTAATTCCCTTTACAAAGTTACATTTTGTATACAGATTTGTTACTTATTTTAATCTATATGAAGGGTTAATTTTTTGATACTGATGTTCCTGACAACCACATTGCAAGCTGCTTTGATAGCTTTGTTAACATCCAGGCCCTTGGTTTTACTCTTCAAAATTCTTGTTACTTTTTATTTTATGATGACTATGGATCATACTTACCTGGTAGGGAATTGTTTGCAGTAGAGGAGCCATTATAAGGACCTAAGTGTGGACTATGTAAAATTTGGTCCTGAAGGATTTTTAGATTGTACTTGTTGGGTTTCTCAGGGCTCTGTAACATGGGCTAGATCAGACACTCACTGATCCCCAAACCTGGTACTAATTAATCCTTCCCCTCCACCCCCGGCCCCACCCCAAAAGAGCTGACAAGGATGTAGCCTTGTTGGGAATGTGTGTGCTTTCTCCTATGTTAATTTACTGTATTAGTACTGTTGTATAGGGGTTCCAAGAGAAAATTCTACAGCTTCTGGATTAGATAATTTTTACAGTAAAAAGAACCAACTATCAACTGACTCTCATCTTGGGAGTTATCTAGAAATTTAAAAATACTATATTGTTCCTGAATAAAGTTGGATCTTAAGTAAACTAGTAATTAAGTAATTCAGTAGCTAGACTTCCTTGGAGTAACCAACTGAATCAATTTCTGAGTTATGCTTTAACAAATACCTGTGATTCCTAAATTCTCACTTGTAGGATCTATTCTGAGTGGCTCAGGCCCTTTAGAAAGATTCTGCAACTATAAAGATTGGTTAGGTCCTACGTAGATTACAAAATGGGGATATTTTTCCAAGTAAATATTTGCTAATAACAAGTTAATCATAAAGATAACTTTCACCCCCATGTTTACCTTTGCCTTACTCTAAGGGTATAATAAGGACTGGGGCACCTTTATAAGTATAAGTAACAGCTCCTCTCCCCAGGTTCCTTACTGTCCAGAGCATTATTGATAATTCATAAGACTTGATGCTTTGTCTTGATATTTTCTCTCCTTTCCTCCCATCCCATCCTTCTCTCTCTTTTACTCTCTTTGTTGCGGTGATGAGTTCCTTCCAGAGGAAAAACAGGAAGTCCAGAAAAGGTAGAGTACTTCAGTGTCCCATCAGTTTTTCTTCTCCAGTTTGACATTTACTAATCCCCAAGTTCATTTGAATTAAGATTCTGTTTTGTTGGCTGCTTCCTGGATTGTAATTCTGGTCCCCATCTAAGGCCAGGATCACCAGACACCTGGAAAATAATCAGGTTCACCTAGAGAGCAAAGAAAGAGGACTTTTCTCAGAAAAAAAGGAAATCCAGACAACCAATACTGCAGAGAACAGAGCCTGAGCGAGCCCCTTAAGCAACCTGTCAAGAGAACCAGAGGGACCAAATGAAGAGCCTTACTGCAGTTTATCATTTGAAAAGCTTTGTAGGAAGAGGGAGGTAGGGAAAATTTATCATTTTGTTCATGTGGAAGTATGTTTCTATCCTGTCTCTGACAATGAGAGTAATTCAGAAGTATTAAATTTACTTCTGGACTTAGCAGTTTTTAGTAGGTGGTTGCAGAGGTCCAGTTCCTTAATGTGTTAAAGGAAGATGGTATAACTTTCTAGTCCTAAAATGAAAAATGTCAGAGAATTTGGTCTTTCCGCATCCCCACCTTCTCCAGTATTCCCTAAAGAGCACAGTATATTCTCTCAGGCAGTGCCCTCTCCTGGCTAACACTTGTAAATTCTACATCATTTTTGATTTTGTAATCCTAGAGTTTGTATCTTAACACATCTGAAGATGAAAGCCTTCAGAAATCTCTAATTTGCTTCTATCAGAATTCTCAGATTCCACCCTTGTGCAGCCTAACTAATAATTAGGCTGAAAGATTGAGAAATGATTCCTCTGGAAGTGACCACCTCATGATTTTCACCTTAGCGATCCAAAGACTCTAGAGATAACGAACCTGTTTATTATATAAAGGTCATCATCCCCAGCTTTTCTTCTGTGTGCATTTAAGCACAATATGGTGTTCTTTCTCCAGTGTGACTAATGGGTACCCTTGACTACCCCAGAAGCAGGAGGAGCAAATATATTGATGGAGACCTTAGAGCCAGGAGACTTCATTGTTAAATAATTAGACATGCTCTGGGAAGCTTGGAGGGTATTCCTTCCTCTGTCTTCTTGGAGATCGCTAGGATGTGAGTTATCCATGATATTCCTACCTGCTTATTAGAAATTTGAATAGTGTGTCTTTGGAATGGGGTGTTTGCCATTTCTCTTCTAGAAAGAGAGTAATAATATGTAGTCATGATAGCTAAACTCAATAATAAATCACTGGACAAACTTATTCCCTTCATTCCATACATAAAGAACTGTGAATCCTAGTGAAGGGTTTCTTCACTTTCTTTCTGGCTTTCCTTATCAGTGGGATACTGCAAACCAGGGAGATAAAAATGCCTGCTTTTGGCAGTGCTACCTAGATACTCACTTGCCCTCAAATGAGATGAATATGGTGGAATCTAGGACTTTGGAAGCCGACTCTGCCGTTTAACTAACAGCATTCTCAAACACAGTGACATGTAGGCCTCAGCCATACATGAGAGCCTTGACATGAGATTGGTCTGCCTTATGGTGTATTCCCTGGGCCCACTTGGTTTGTTTTTTTGAGTCCAGGTCCAACATCTTTGTACTGTCCTTTGCAGTGCTGAGATGGTATATTCCCAAACCTTCTTATGGAAGCTTATAAAAATAGCTAGAAATAAGTAAATTGCTTCCTAGTTCCAGTCATTAAACAGATACTCCTGTTAAAGTTGTAAATTTGAATTAAATTGGTTTAGTTTTCCCATTTCTACCTTTCTTGTCCACACTAAAAGCTTAATGTGGTAAACTGCAGTTAAGCCTCCATCTTCCTGTGTTTTTTCCCCATCTTCGTTGATCCCTCTACCTATCTTAAAAGGTTGCTCAGATGACTCAGGCACTGTTCTCTGCAGAGTTTGATATCTGGATTTATTTTTCTGATGTGAGCCTCTCTTTTCACTTGCTCTCCAGGTGAGCCTGGCATTTGCTAGGAACCAGAGTGGAACCGGCAAAGTGGCCAGCAACAGAGTCCTGATCCAAATGGAGAAAGGGAACCAGGCGTACTTCAACCTGGAGTGGGAAACTTGATAGGAGGTCAGAAGTACTTCAGTTTTGGATTCTCATTTTCCTTATTTTAAGGAACTGAGCACCAGAAGGTAGAGATTGAGAAAGGAAAAAGAGAACATACCAAAATCTTCAGCGTGCCCTTCAGATTTCAGTTGTAGCCTTATTTAGAAAGTTCTGGACAGTGAAAAATAATAGTGGAATTACAATTTGTAAGCAATCACAGCTGCATGACAGGTTGTTTCCTTGCATGATGCCATTCTTGGAACACTAAGAATATAGTAGTTTAAAACAACAAAGAGGAGTAAAGATTATAATAGTTTGGGGTACTACTTCAGGTGATACCATTTCTTAAGTTTTTCTCATTTCATCTTGTTGCTGAGTTTTTCTTGAGTTGCATGGTTACTTAAATTACCTTTTCTGGCCATTTCTATTATAACTTTATGCAATTGCTTTTGGTATCAACTCTGGACATTCCCATTTCACAACTCTCTTTCATGTTAAAATCTAGTCTGGGACCTGAGACAGAAATGTTCACCCCACTCAAAAAAATAAAGACTGCGATACCCAGTGAAAGAGAAACTACATAGTTCAAAGTACAGCCAGTTTTTTTAAAACATACTTACATATTAAACACATTTGAAAGTTGCTTCTTCCAACACTTTAATAGGGGTCTATACTCATGAGGAATTCTCAGTCTCTCTTTCTCTCTGCCTCTCTCTCTGTTTCTCTGTTTCTGTCTCTCACTCTCTCTCCTCCCGCCTCCTTCTCATGTCACACATATACACATGGGTATAGAAAATTGCACAAATAGAGCTTGATAAGTTTTTACAAGGTAAACATCACAGTAATCAGTGCCGTGTGTGTGTGTGTTTGTGTGTGTGTGTGTGTGTGTGTGTTTCAATGCCTCATTAATCCATGAATATGATTTGAGTTTTCACTGGCCCTCTGGTTATAGTTATTCATCTACTTCTTTCCCCGGTAATGGCAAAACTACTTTCTGATTTCCATTCTTACCAAGAGAGACCTTGAATCTTGTTTGCATTCAGAGGTTATAATCATTATGTACTTCTTAGTGATAAACATAACTCTGGTACATTCTTCTTTTGTTGAGAAGTCCTAACTTCCGAGTTTCTTCCATTCATGTTCTGGCTGTTATTTACTTATTCTCCATTCTCCTAATCATTGTCACTCTATTCTGTTTTGCTTCTCCATTTTATTCATTTCAGTGGCATCTGGAAATCTCTCTTTTTCTGGGAGACCTTTGGGGCTAAACCTCATCAGACAAACAGCAGTTTGACTTCTGTTAGCAATTATCATTCTAATTTCTTCTCATTGATAACTCTTTAATATATCCTTTATCTACTCAGTTTATTGTCACCATTTCTTTTGCATCAAAATCTCACTGCAAACCTTTTTCTCTTTGATATAGATTGCTATGTATGCTGATCTTATTCATTCTTCACAGGTTGCTTTTCCTCAAAGTTTTCATTTTTTTGACATGGTCTCAGATGCTGATGACTCTCTGTTGAACTTTGAGCCTTTCTTCTTGTAGGAAAGTTGGCTTTTGTACCCACTTCATAGTTCATTTTCCTAGTAAGCAAAAGAAGCTACATTTTAGGTGAACTGTGTTTTCCTTTTAGCATACCCTAAATAATAAATAATAACCCTAAATAATCTGTCGTATCATTATTTGAATTTCTTGCCCTAGATACCAAAACTGCAAGCAATTGGAAGACTCTTGTCAGTGTTACAGGTGTGTTTCAGAGAGGAAACTATGGTTGGGGCCATAAGCCTACTAGATTAGGAGGCTGTAATCTAGCTCTCTGACTGGGATTACTCAAATGATTAGTGATCATTGGATCTTTTTCTGATAGTTTCCTCATTAATAAACTAGAAAAGCCAGGCTTCTCTGGGTTGTTGTAAGGAACACCTGAGAGTATGTGAATGATGCTTTGAAAGTGTAAAGTACTGTATAAATGTCAAGTTTCAATTCAGACAGACTGAAAAGGGTTTGTACATTGGTTTGAGTAGTAATTTAATTACAGAGGTGATATGAGTTTTTATTTTATGATACTCAGTGTTTAAAAGTCTCCTGAACTTCTCTTATAGCAAAGAGTTATCAGGCAAAAAAATGTTTTACTGTGGTGCTCCTAGTCTGGCCTCCCTGCTGCTGTAATATCAGTGTCCTAACTAGATATCAGACCACTTTATTTCACTTCTGTGTATCAAATTTTAGGTTTCTTTGAATATCCCTTCTTTAAGTGTCTTCTGCTATAAATTTACTATCATTCATGTAGCTTTGGACTGGGCTAATCAGATTGTCTTCCCATTTCTTTCATTTTCCTGTACCCCAAGTGATTGATGATTTAGTTTTCCATATGACACCTGCCTTTCAATTGACCCCAAAGCTTAAAGGAGTCACAGCTCCATCTTTTGATGACTTTTTATTGATTTCTCATTCAAGGGGCATGTCACTGAATTTTTTTTCTTCCCCATATGTGCTTCATTAAAGAATATTAAATAGAAGACAGAACAGGAGAAGGAAACAAAACTAAAGTTTAATTAAGAACTCTAAATAGAATTGTAATATAAGTTCATTCTTGGATTTTAAGGGGTCATTCTTGGATTTCATCATATTAGGCTAAAGAGTCAAGTTACTATAGAGATGTGTAGAATTAATAACGTGCTGTATTTTTTGTTGGCCATAATTTCCTTCATACTGTTTACCAGTTTATCAACCTTTAAGAATGCTCTTTTTAAAAAAGTCTTACCTCTGTGCCTTGGTTTGGAGACTTCTCATTTATTGGAAGCTCTTATGCTCTGAAGTTGCCATTTCTGTTAGTTGTATGCCCGTTAACTCCTTTCGGACTACTTATCATTTCAGTTGTCTTCTGCCTTTTTCACTCTGCCTGTATTTTACACATTTTACAGTTTTATTCTTTCGCCATTTCACTCTGCCCATTTTATAGAAATTATTTAATTTTATTTTTATTAGATAATAAACATGGTTTAAGGCCAAAAGGTACATAAAGGCTTTACTGTAAGTGCCTATCCTTCCCATACTTGTTTCCCATTCACCTCGAGCTCTCTATGTAAGTGACAAGTATTTACAGTTTATTGTGACTCCTTCAAGAGATATTCTGTGCAATAAGTAAATTGATGCATATATTCCTTCTTAACCCTTTTGGAAAATACAGTATGGTACCATATTAACGTACATTGTTTTTCTTTTTCCTCCATTTATGTCTTGGGAGATCATTCCATGTCAGTATATGAAGCACTCCCTCATTCTTCTTACGGTCTCATGTCAGCTCTGCCTTGATCTGAAATTTTAGACACCCTGAGTATTCCTCTAGGCTAAGGTTATTTCTTCAGGAATTCTTCATTTAAAATTAATATAGTATTTACCTGATAGATTATGTGTAAATAATGATCTCAGATTCTTTTCTTCATGCACAGAAAACCTTATTGTTATAAGTAAACAAGCTATTAAATTCTAATAAGATAATGAAATTATTTTTATCTTTATAGTTTGAGTCAGCTTGGGTACTGACAAATATTGCTTCAGGAAATTCTCTTCAGACCCGGATTGTGATTCAGGCAGGAGCTGTGCCTATCTTCATAGAGTTGCTCAGCTCAGAGTTTGAAGATGTCCAGGAGCAGGTAAAAATTGAAACAAGTAAAGAGAAGCAGGTCAAAGAATACAATTTTTCCCTTCAGTCTTATATTCAGAATCTCAGTTTTACCGCTTAGATATGACAATCCATAGTTCATCACAGGGAGTGTTCTAGAAATCTAAACTTAACCAAAATAGAAAATTTCATAGTGAATATAGGCAGAATTTCTCCTAGAAACATAAAACCATTTTTCCCTTCCAACCCTGAAATTCTTTAAGTCCCATAGATACACATTTTAGACCATGTAAGCAGTTACTGAGTTTTTTCTTATAGTAATCTCTCGTGTTGATTGACATAGCAAGTCTTTGCCACTTTTGTGCAGAAAATCACTTAGAAAACATGAAATTCTAATTACCGCAAAGCTTGTCAAATTCATAAATATAAATCATTACTAAATGAATATGACTTTCTTCTACAGCTTTATTGAGGTATAATCAACCTACAGTAAACTGCATATGGTTAAAGTGTATAATATGATAAGTTTTGACATATGTATATATCCATGAAACTGTCATTACAGTCAAGATAATTAATATATCCATCATCCCCAAAAATTGAGTAAAGTTTTCTGCATTTTGGTTGCTCTTAAATTCTTGGCTCACTGTTTTCTTTTGTAAGTAAGCTTAAAATACATTTGTAATCAGCTGAGTAAGCCATTTGGATCTCTGCTATGTTCCAATGGCTGTATGGAATGTTACTTAAGGGTAGGGCCCCCTAAGATTAAGAATATGTATAAGGGGCTTCCCTGGTGGCACAGTGGTTGAGAGTCCGCCTGCCAATGCAGGGGACGCGGGTTTGTGCCCTGGTCTGGGAGGATCCCACATGCCGCGGAGCGGCTGGGCCCGTGAGCCATGGCTACTGAGCCTGTGCGTCCGGAGCCTGTGCTCTGCAACGGGAGAGGCCACAACAGTGAGAGGCCCGTGTACCACAAAAAAAAAAGAATATGTATAAGAACTGGTACCTCCTTTTAATAAGTTTACTCCCATGAGTATTCACATGTATACTTATATAATAGTATTGATCTTCTTCCACCAATCCCACAACTATTTCATTTGACTCCCTGTTGAGTGAACTTAGGGGTTTTAATAGTTAATGTCCATGTATAATATGTTGATTAACTACTGTATAATTTTGTAAAGAGTTATTGTGATATGTTGGCATCTTTTTTGAAGGAATTATGAGAAAATTAAACTCTACAGCCTGTCATTAATGAATAATTCTTTCACAGGCAGTCTGGGCTCTTGGCAACATTGCTGGAGATAGTACCATGTGCAGGGACTATGTTTTAGACTGCAATATTCTTCCCCCTCTGCTGCAGTAAGTTTCTTTTTCTTTTTTTTTTTTTTTGTGAGTAATAAAAATACGGGAAGTTCCTCAGAAAACAGTGCATCTTTGGAAATCATTTTGGATTTCCTAGTGTTACTTTTCATTACAGATATTTTCTTACTAACTTGTTCAGATCATTTCCTTGGGCATCCTATCTTATTCAAGTGCCAAAATTTTGAATTCCTTGTGTTAGAATTAATTAAGCTTTATTGTTGTAGAGAAGAGCTGTTTGAAGACATCTGTTTATCAATAGCATTAAGTGGTTAAATATTTATATTATGCCATCAGAGAATTAATGCCCATTATATCATTTACCATTGCATCATTATGCTTATAGGTTATTTTCAAAGCAAAACCGCCTGACCATGACCCGGAATGCAGTATGGGCTTTGTCTAATCTCTGTAGAGGAAAAAGTCCCCCTCCAGAATTTGCAAAGGTAAGGATTATGCTTGTGGGAAATTGGCAGAAAAAGTACAGTTAAAAGAGTCTAAGAGGGCTTCCCTGGTGGCGCAGTGATTGAGAGTCCGCCTGCGGATGCAGGGGACACGGGTTCGTGCCCCGGTCCGGGAAGATCCCACATGCCGCGGAGCTGCTGGGCCCGTGAGCCATGGCTGCTGAGCCTGCACGTCCGGAGCCTGTGCTCCGCAATGGGAAGAGTCTAAGAACCAATATTAATGTGAATAGAAAGAGAATAATTTGTTTCTAGAAAAATAGGTCTTTTTGTTTATTTTTGTTTGAATTTGAAATAAATTTTCACTGCCTTTAAAAAGCTCTGAATTACTCTTAAAACATGGCATTTTTTGCTTGTAACAAAGTATCTAAAATGCAGAATTTCCTAGCTTTAACACTTAGGAAAATTCCTTTACGTCTCTGATCCACAAAGAGTGTTTTGACAAGGAATCTCACTCTGAGAATTGGTATATATTAAACTTTGCTCTTTGAAACTGTTTTCCTTGGGCTCTGACTACCTCATCAAAGTAAACTGCAGGGTTATTGACAGCATTCCCAAAGATGGAAATGTCACTTGGCCACTTACTGCTCCATCTTCAGAAGTATTAATCACACCAGAAGTCACCAGGTGTGTGCCTGGTTGCTTTCTGGAGTTTCCCCCCTCATTTCTTGCTTTTATTCTGTTGAATTTCATAATCATATCATCTTCCCTTTATAGGTTTCCCCCTGTCTGAATGTGCTTTCCTGGTTGCTGTTTGTCAGTGACACTGATGTACTGGCTGATGCCTGCTGGGCCCTCTCATATCTATCAGATGGACCCAATGATAAAATTCAAGCAGTCATTGATGCAGGAGTATGTAGGAGACTTGTGGAGCTGCTGATGTAAGATATCTTAAAGTGTGTCTGTTCTTTTGTCTCTCATATTAGTTTTCTAGTTGCTGATACTCAAATATTAATGCATTATACTGATTTATTGTGCTTTAGGCTACTGTCTTTTGTTACTTTTTTATACTCATGTCAAATCTGTTTGTTTGATTGTTTTGAGGGTTATAAAGAACCCCTCACTCTTCTGCTGTAAGCAGCCCTTTAGCAGAAACATTTGGAAAACTTTGATCTGTGTAATTCTAGCTCATGATTAATGACCTGAGACCAACCACTGGATAGCAGAAGGCACACTGCCACTAAAAACGGTCATTTCTTCATCTTTTTGTCTCATTTAGAGCTTAAGCTAGACTGGTGTCAGACTTTGAATTTTATTTTGCCATATCTCTTTGTGATGCCTTTCATTTATGAAGTGGAAGATTTACTGATGGCATAAATAATTTGAGACTGTATTAATCAAATTTTTAGAAAATAGTATCAAATAAAAAAATTAAGAGTGATAACATAATGGGGAAATAGTATAATTAAAAGCCATGTGAAATTTATTGGAGTAAGTACAAAGTAGATGCAAGGAAACATTGCCCCAAAGATGACATGTGGAATGAATTAGATAGTATAATATATAGAATATAAAACTCTGGGGTTGTAAGACTTACTAGAGAATGGACTTGAGGATATGGGGAGGGGGAAGGGTAAGCTGTGACAAAGCGAGAGAGTGGTGTGGACATATATACACTACCAAACGTAAAATAGATAGCTAGTGGGAAGCAGCCGCATAGCACAGGGAGATCATCTCGGTGCTTTGTGACCACCTAGAGGGGTGGGATAGGGAGAGTGGGAGGGAGGGAGACGCAAGAGGGAAGAGATATGGGAACACATGTATATGTATAACTGATTCACTTTGTTATAAAGCAGAAACTAACACACCATTGTAAAGCAATTATACTCCAATAAAGATGTAAAACTGTACATTAAAAAAAAAAACTCTGGGGTTATAGACTGGGTACAGATCAGCGGCATAATGCTGTTGTGAATTAAAAGCAATATAATGCTGGAGGACTCAGAAGTACATCATTCAGAATCTGGGAGAGTAACCTTTTGTACTCTTTAGTCTCTAGATTACTAAATATTTTAACCATTTCTTTTTAGTCATCGGATCTTAAATGTGGAGAAACTGGCACAGTTTTGAGAAGAGTGATCATTCTCATTATAAGGGGAGAGAAAATAAGATATTTAGGGCTTCTCTGGTGGCGCAGTGGTTGGGAGTCTGCCTGCCGATGCAGGGGACGCAGGTTCGTGCCCTGGTCCGGGAGGATCCCACATGCCGCAGAGCGGCTGGTCCCGTGGGCCATGGCCGCTGAGCCTGCGCGTCCAGAGCCTATGCTCCGCAACGGGAGAGGCCACAACAGTGAGAGAGAGGCCTGTGTACCGCAAAAAAAAAAAAAAAAAAAAAAAAAAAAGATATTTAAGGAAAGTTAAAGGATATTAACTTACTTAGCCTAAAATCAAGACTTAATATCTGTCTTCAGATATATAAAAGATTTGTGGAGGGGTTTTTCAGACCAGTAAGTCAGCTGAGGTTTAGTAGAAAGAGTCTACTATTTGAAGTATGAGGCCTGGCTTTCATTTTCAAGTTAGCTCAACTGTTGATATATCTTTATTCCTGTGAAAATTAAACGATTTGTAAAACCTAAAAGTGCTGTATAAATGTTACTATCTCTTTCCATTATCTCAGCAACCATAGAGACCAAGTAAAGAGGAAATGAAACCTGCATTAATGAATGAGAGGGAAAACTTGGACTCCAGGTGATTGAATACCTGGGAAGGGTTATTAGAACAGATTTGTAGTTTTTATCCAAAAGTACCAAACAAAAGGAAAGACAGCCTTTCTTGGGGACACCAAAAACATTTCCTCATCATGATAGGGTTCCTTTAATAACCACCATAGGTACCTTTCTGCTCCAAGAACCGATCACATGTTAATTTCTTTTGGGTTTCAGCCCTAAGGAAAAGAGATTAAAGATAGAACTGTTGGATATAACACATCTTTTTATGGTTGCAGGCATAATGATTATAAAGTGGTTTCTCCTGCTTTGCGAGCTGTGGGAAACATTGTCACAGGCGATGATATTCAGACACAGGTATGAATAAATGGTATCTCTTTCTTTTTTCTTTCAGAAATAGCAGATTGACCCCTCATGATTATGTTTCTGTTACAGTATTTAACTCACATAGGGAGAAATGATACCTTGTTTCATTAATGTTTGTTAAAAGTGTTGGCTTTGGCAACTACTTTCAATACCTTCCCTATCTCTGTCTTGACCTATTGCTTTGTGGCAATTTTGGGTTCCCCTATGGTGTAACTTATCCTTTTGGTTTGGTTTATTTCCCACTACTTCTACTTGAAGGGGTTCTTGTGAACATCAGAAGCCTCTAGTAGCATCCTTTCTGTCATCTTCATCTTATCTTCCCTGATGGCTTCCTCCTTTTTGTACACAGTAAGTTTCCTATGTGAGAAGTATCTTCCCTCCTGGTTCTTAATGTCACCTTCTATTCCATTCAAATTTTATATCAAGATACATCACTCACAGTGGATTGTCCTAGCCATTTTTCTTCTTGATCTCTCAGATGCATTGGCATCATCTTTAAAATTATCTTCCTAGGCTTCTGTGGTGCTGAAGTATTTTGGGTCTTCTGCCTCATTGACCATTTATTTCTCCTTAGCAAGTTCCTTTACCTGTTCTTTTCTGTTTATGGGATTGTCCCCTGGAGGGGATTAGTTTTAGCCTTAGCTCTTTCTTAGCCAGCTCTGACTTTCAGCAAGACATTTAATGTCTTCACTTTTCTGATCTCTAAAATTAGGAGACTGAATTTGTTCTCAGGTGTCTTCCAACTCTTAATATTTAACTTTAAATTTATTCTGTCTGCAAGGGAACTGGTGTACCTGGACCTCTGCTTATTTATGTTCCTGTCTCAGTGAATGGCCCCAGCAGTTACCCAAGCCAAAAACCTGGACATTAGTTTGATTATTCCCTTTATGCCACCTTTCTCATCAGTCACGAATGACTGCTATTTCTACTCATTCCTTGCAGTGCTTAGTTCAGACATTTCTTGTGTCATTCCCATATCACTAGAAGGATGCTTGTAAAATGCAAATTTGATCATGTCATTCTCTTAAAATCTTCTTATGGCCCCCTATTGTCCTTGGACAGTGTTTAAGATCCTTTAAAATATGGCACCTGTATAATGAAATGCTGTGCAACAGAATGAAGAAGCTAATAGGCATGTATATGGAAAGGTTTCTAGGTTCTGTTGTTTAAAAAGAAAAACAAGGGGCAGAATAGTATGTAGGATATATTACTATTTGTGTAAAAAACAGGCAGGGAGGAGAGGAGAAGAAAACAATGTATGTTTTTGATTGTATTTGCATAAAATTTCTCAGGAAGCATACACAGGAAACTAATAACATTGGTTGTCTCTGTGGAGAACCAGGTAGCTGGGGTATAGGAATGGAAAGGAGGCTTTTAACTATATAGTCCTTTTTATTTTCTGAATTTTAAAACCATATTGGTATATTTGCTATTCAGAAAAAGTTTCTGTCTGCCCCCTCCCATGCCATACTCTGTGCTTTTGCCATGTTTGTTCCGCTGTATTAGCTATGATCACGCTAACTTCTGAGATTTAACACATGGCTTGCTTCCCTCTGCATGGAACATATGCTTCCATCCCCATCCCTGTTCTGACCAGTCCCTCACACAAATCCTCACTCTGCCACTAATGCCTTTTCATTCTTCAAGTCTTGGTATTAACATTTTCTCCAGGAAGCTGACTCTTAAATTAGGTGCTCCTTGTTTTGTTTCATCCATCATAGCACTTACCACACTGTATTGTAACTGTCTACTAGATTCTAAGCTTGTAGAGGTGGAACTGTGTCATTCTTGTTCATTTTTGTTGCTTCTACAATAGTCCCTGGCACAATATATAGAGACTCAAAAAATATTTACTGAATAAATGAAGTTCTGAACATATACATCTAGTTCCAACCTCTCTCAAGTTCCAGTCCCATGTCTCCAGTACCTGTCTCGCCTTCTCGTCTTGGTTTTTCCCATTTCAGTTAATGGTACAACTGTTCACCCAGTCTTGAAACTTTGCAGTCATATTTGGTGTCTCCATCTCTCACACTTTGTATAGCAAGTCAGCAGGTCTTAACTGATTCTTAGTGTTTCTGGATCCACATCTGATTACCTTAGTTTGGGCCCTGTTTTCTCACATGCAGGGGTTGTTGCTGTACCTATCTTATTCATCCTCCTGCTCTCCCAGGCATTTACCCCTCTCAGTGTATTCTTCCTAATAACAGCTTAATCTTTCCTAAAATAACTTTGTTCACATTATTTTCCTCCTGGAAACAATGAGCTTCTTTAATGCCTGTGAGATAAAGAACCATTTCAGCATTTTTTCATTTCTAACCCTTCTGTCTGCTGTGTCCTCCCTCTTCTTTGCTTATGAAATCCTGTCTGTGTTTCAAGGGGTTCCCCCCCCCACCCCCTCCCGTGAAGTGTTTTTTTCCTTACTACTCCTCCCCAGGTATTCTTTAACTTCTGACATGCTTATTTTCCACACCACATCTTTGGCATTCAAAAATGCTTTGTGATGTCTTTCACACTGTTATTTGGAAAGACTGTACCTGTTAAACCACAAGTTTTGTTATTTTTTGAGTTAATTTAATAGGCAAAAATGGGCTTCATTGTAATTTGCATTTCTTTTGTTACTTTGTGAGGTAATTTTCTATTAAAAATGTAGTTTCTCTTACCAATTTACATATTAAAGACAGCAACGCTTTTTTCCATTACAAATACTTTTTCACATTGTGTGGTGTGCATTTTCATTTTCATATGAGTTTTTGACATGCAAAAATTTCTATTTGGTGAAATTTTAATTTTTCCCCTATAATTTCTTCTGTTGTTTTTATGCTTGGAAAGTCCTTCACTGTCCCCAAACCAGCTACTAACTAATATTTTCTTCTGCTTTATGGTTTCTTTTTTATATTTACTCTTTAAATAAGTTGCAGATTTATTTTACTGTTTGGGGTTAAGAATTGATTTTTAAAATATTTTCAACTAGTTGTCCCTTATTCTAATACCATCTATTAAATAAGACTACCAGTCATTGGAGGACGAAAGGATTAATTTTATTACATACTTATTAATTCTTTATAAATACTTGTATTTATTTCTAGACTAGATATCCTATTCTTTTGTTCAGTGATTGATTCTTGAGCCTGTCACATATTATTTTAATCATTATAACTTTATGATTTTAGTTTCTGGTAGAGTAGATCTCCTTGTTCATGTATATTTGTCATGCATATCATCCTCACCTTTGTAAGCTGTTTGATAGCTGGGGGCATATACTTTTAATCTTTGTATCCTATAAAGCACCTGGTATACTTAACTAAGCATGTATTGATTCCTTGACTTCCAGGTAGAGAATTATCAGAAGACTTAAAAATCTGAGACCACTTTTGAATTTCTGGCCACTTGATACATTTACCCAAAAGACATTTTCATATGCTATAGGCATAGGAAAGTGAATAAGGCATATTGTGCCATATTAAATATGTTTAGCAGTTGTGAGTGTATATAGTGAAACTGCTTTGATAATCTTAGAAATGAATTCTTATTAGCAGTGAGTACTTTTATACATATATAAAGTTATTTCTAAAATTTCAAGGAGAGATGTTATTTCTTTGTATTTTCCGAAAATAAAGTCTTTGAGTTAAAGGTTTACTTCAGTTTGGATTAATACAATAAGTAAAATTTTCAAACTTTTTTCTTTAGGTAATTTTGAATTGCTCAGCTCTGCAGAGTTTATTGCATTTGCTGAGTAGCCCAAAGGAGTCTATCAAAAAGGAAGCATGTTGGACAATATCTAACATCACAGCTGGAAATAGGGCACAGATCCAGGTAATCTCATAGCACCTGTCTTTTGTTCTGTATTTTTATTAGTTAAGGTTTTTTTTCAGTCAGCCTTTAAAGTATGTATAATTTTTCATTATTGCCTTGGAGAACACTAATTTCCAATGTTGTCTTATTAGTCTATTTCTTACTTTTTTTATCCAACATTATAGAGGTTAAATCTTTTGAAACTTACACTTAGGCCTTGGTTTTTTCTCTTTGCCTTTAATATTTGATGATTTGTCAAGATCTGAGAAATAGTATCTTGTATTTTCAAAATGTTTTGATGGACTTTACGCTAAACAGATTGGCTTTACTCTTGCCAAATAAAATATTTCTTTTCTGGGCTTCCCTGGTGGTGCAGTGGTTGAGAGTCTGCCTGCTGATGCAGGGGACACAGGTTCGTGTCCCGGTCCGGGAAGATCCCACATGCCGCGGAGCAGCTGGGCCCGTGAGCCATGGCCGCTGAGCCTGCGCATCCGGAGCCTGTGCTCCGCAACAGGAGAGGCCACAACAGTGAGAAGTCCGTGTACTGCAAAAAAAAAAAAAAAAAAATTTCTAGTGGACCCATGTGTTGGATTGCTTCAATTTTTCATGACTCTTTGGGGACCCAGTTTTCTCTAAATGGTTATCTGCCCTTTACTTTTGTCCTTGTATTAGTGGGAGAGTAATCCAAGTGAAAGGCTAAGCCATAGGCCAAATGGTTCAGAATAAGCCATGAGAAAGGCTGGAATAATGAGTTGGAAAAGATATACCATAGACTTATGGGACTTTGAGCTGAGTGGAATCATAGAGGTCATCTAACCCAACATTCTCAATTAAAGATGAAACTGAGGCTCAGAGAAATAAAATGATTTGCTGAAGGATACCTCTAGTAAATGACAGGACCAAGATGAAGCACCTTTCCACTAAATTTTACTGACTTCCTTCAGTGGTGTAATAGAAAGAGTTCTTGACCAGGAAAGCATGGTTAGTCATCCCCAGGAGGCTGTCAGGGACTGAGATTGATAACTGTGGCATTTTATAGCATGCATCAGGGTGATTTCAGCTGCACTTTATTGTCTGCTACCACCAGGCTCTCATATAGAATTCCTCAGTTTTTTGATAAATGAAATGATATGAACCCATTTTAGGTTCTTGAGCTAAGGAGAAACATGAAGAAAGCAATTTGAGGAAGACTGCTTTAGTATATGAGAGGGATTGAGTAAAAGTACTCTGTCTAAAGGCTATTCTGGTAATCTGTGTGGGAGGTGGTGGCTTGGAATAGAATGGTGGCAGTGCTAAAGGAAAGGAAAAGATGGACTCAGGACGTTCTGAATTGAGAATGTAAAGGAGACTTGGTGACTGATTGAATTTAGAATGAATGAATAAATAAATAAATATAAAAACAGCCTTTGTAAACTAGAGAGGTTTGAAAGGAGACCTGATACAAAGAGCAGATAATATGTTTAAGGTGGTTAGCAGATGTTAAGTCAGCTGTCAGCCACCTTGGGCTGGGGCCCCAGTGAGAAATGTGGACTGGAGAGGTAGAGCACACATGTGAGAGTGGATGCTATGAGAGAAATGAGAATGGCAGAGGAAAAGAAAGAAAATTGAACTTTTATAATTTGTTATGGTGAGTGGAACAAGAGAGAAAAATAAAAGAGAAAAGAACCCAGGTAGAAAACTAGGAGATTACAAGGTCACAAACTCCAGGGAGGATGTTGTTAGTGATACTAAGTATAGCCAAAAGGTTAAGGATAATGAGGAGTTAAACTCCTTCCAGTTTATTGATTGATTGATTGATTGATTGCGGTACGCGGGCCTCTCACTGCTGTGGCCTCTCCTGTTGCGGAGCGCAGGCTCCAGACGCGCAGGCTCAGCGGCCATGGCTCATGGGCCCAGCCGCTCCGCGGCATGTGGGATCTTCCCGGACTGGGTCACGAACCCATGTCCCCTGCATCGGCAGGCGGACTCTCAACCACTGCGCCACCAGGGAAGCCCCCAGTTTATTTTTAACAGGGGAAGGGTGTCATTAGTGAAGCTAGTTGAAAAGTTATTAGTGTCATGAACAGTTTTACAACTCTTGTAATTTCCCTTTCCGTTTAATTTTTTCATTCCAGACTGTGATAGATGCCAACATTTTCCCAGCCCTCATTAGTATATTACAAACTGCTGAGTTTCGGACAAGGAAAGAAGCAGCTTGGGCCATCACAAATGCAACTTCTGGAGGATCAGCTGAACAGATCAAGTAAGTACTAGCCAAGTAGTGTCTTGTAAATTAAAGGAAAATTACTGTCTCCCAATTAAGAATGCTCAACTCTAGCCTCGTGGAAGATTGTTCTCAGTTTCATAATTAGACTCAAGCGTATATTTGATTCCTTATATCACTCCCATTCTCTATTGCTGAAGATAATTCTGGGATGTAAGAGGGAAGGCATAGTTTGAGGTTGGAGGCGATCGAAATACTTATAGGGGTGGCTTGAGCCTGCTCTCAAGCTGCTTGATCAAAAACATCTTGGGTAGTCTAGAAGGTTACTTGTAGCATTCTTAGAGTCTAACTTTAATAGCTAACTCTTGCTATTTCTAGTTTAGATGTCTTAATAGTAGAATTGGACAGACTTGAAAGAGATGTATTGGTATGCCTTAAAATAAAGTGCCAAATTCAGTAGAGGCAAGTCTCCTAAAGGACTATGTTATTCAGTAAAGGGAGAGGTCTGTGTATTAGCTTGAGACTTAAATGGCCCCTAGGGCAGCAACTTATCATCTTAATGGTTAGAGTAGGCATAAATATGGATAGGAATCAATTCCTCAAAGGAACATCATATAATCAGATGGTTAATTATGGAAATATACAGTATTTCAGATAGAAAAAAAAAGAAGAATGGAACCTAGACTCTTAGCCTGCCTTAAGATTCTTCGGGGAATTCAAATGAGGAGAGAATATGGTTACCAATGAGTGTTAAAGCATTTAACCCCTTCTATATATGTAGTAATATGGGGGAAACATAGCTACTTCTGATATTGTCGCTTTGTGGGTTAAATGTAGGTGCTCAACCAGTGCTGATTCTTTAGTGCTCTGTTGGGAATTTCAACATGAGACGGTAAAGTAGTCCTAAGATTTCAGAAACTGATCAGAAAATAAGATTACAGAAAATAAGTATGTACGTGAAATAATACAACTTAAATAGATTAACACATGCAGTAGCTATTTCGGTGAAGTTCATCATGGATAGGTTAGCCAAGGAGGACTTCAAGTGGTCTTCAGAGCATATTTGTAGGGGATTGGGTCTTTTTTAACCTCCAGAGTTCTGTCTGGGGTACTATGATTTTTAAGTATGCCACCACCAGATGGCAGTAATATGAAGTAATATAGAAGTTATTAGAACAGTTGATGGTTGTCTTATGTTCAAATTCAGATTTATAATTATTGTCACTATATTTTATACCAAATATGTTTTCTTAATTGAAATAGTGAAACTGTACAGGTACATATTTTAAAGACATTTTAAAATACTATGGTATCTTTCATCAGAAAGTATTCAGGGGTATTTTGCTCTGCTAGAGAGGAATGGAATGCCTACTATCCCTTTTTACAATTCAGCATAGCTATTTATAATAGAGTTAATTATCAGTCTCCTAGCAGTTTTTTATTAACTGGGTAAAGAGTTATCTTGAAAGATTATCATAAAACTGTTACAGTCCAAATTATAGAAAATAAGCTGTCTTTATTACTGATAAAAGATATCTGTGTGGGGGCTTCCCTGGTGGTGCAGTGGTTGAGAGTCCGCCTGTCGATGCAGGGGACATGGGTTCGTGCCCCGGTCCGGGAGGATCCCACATGCCGCAGAGCGGCTGGGCCCGTGAGCCATGGCCGCTGAGCCTGCGCGTCCGGAGCTTGTGCTTCGCAACGGGAGAGGCCACAAAAGTGAGAGAGGCCCGCGTACCACAAAAAAAAAAAAAAAAAGATATCTGTGTGGCTTCTGCTTATTGTTGAGAAGACAAGATTTAGATGCAAGAACCAGTTAGAGTAACTTAGGAAGTACTCATAATTTTAGGTTAAATATAATCAAATGCTAATACATACTACAGTTCTTAAAAATGAAGGATAAAGAATGTTGCCTGGAATTAAAGTTTCATGAAAGAGATGAAACTTGACATTTGGGTAGAGATGTGGCAATTTTGGAGGAGAGAGAATAGCATGAGGGAATATGCACAGTAAATGTTATTGGAAGAGGCAAATCAATCTTGCTATAGGTTATTCTGTGCAGGGATGAAGAATTAAGGAATTGATGGACTTTGAAAACTGGGATGAAGGCCTTAATATTGGGAAGCAGTGAAGTCCCAAGAACATAGTGTTTTGAGGAGAGGAAAGAGAGCAATGAAGATGCCATTGCAGTAGTTTAGTATACTGTGATGGCCAGAATTAAGGTAATAGCTGTAGGGACTTCCCTGGTGGTTAGTGGTTAAGACTCCGTGCTTCCACTGCAGAGGGCACGGGTTTGATTCCTGGTCGGGCAACTAAGATCCTGCATGCTGCCAGGTGTGGCAAAAAAAAAGTGTTGTGGCATGAGGTATAGGTCTAGATATGGGAAATAACGATCTGTAGGACTTGGTGGCAGGTTAACAGATTGCAAAGGAAAGGAAAGAGCCAAAGATGACCGGAGAAAAAGCTCGTTCTGTTGATAAAAATTAGGACACAGAAGAAGCAAAATCCTGTTTGAGAGGGATGGCTTTATTTATTTATTTTTGGCTGCGTTGGGTCTTTGTTGCTGCGTGCAGGCTTTCTCTAGTCGTGGTGAGCCGGGGCTACTCTTTGTTGTGGTGCGAGGGCTTCTCATTGTGGTGGCCTCTCTTGTTGTGGAGCATGGGCTCTAGGCGCGTGGGCTTTGGTAGTTGTGGCATGTAGGCTCAGTAGTTGTGGTTTGCGGGCTCTAGAGTGCAGGCTCAGCAGTTGTGGCGCACGGGCTTAGTTGCTCCACAGCATGTGGGATCTTCCCGGACCAGGGCTTGAACCTGTGTCCTCTGCATTGGCAGGCGGATTCTTAACCACTGCGCCACCAGGGAAGTTCCGAGAGAGATGGTTTAAGACACAGTGAGTTTGTTTTTCATCAGAAGAAATATTTGAGAAATATAATTCACTTTTCCAGATAGTAAATTCTAGTGGACTAAATTTCCTTACCCAGAAAATTTTCTTAATGGAAGCCTTTTCTGCCACAAAAGCCAGCTAGCGTCAGTGACCAGTGATTGCTTTATCCAAGTGTTTAAAATACACCACCCATTGGAGCCAGTTCCAGACTTTAACCATAGAATTGTGCCAGTTTTCCAGTCATCTTTTCAAGTCTTCAGACTTTCCCGAGGACATACTTCTTACAGTGCTTTTCTCAAAGTAATATGACTTTCCAACTCCTATACAGCCCAGGTCCTCTGGTGACCTGTTTTGCTTTTTGGTGCAAATTACTATCTTTGGAGAAACTTGCATCAGTAGTGAAATACCACTATGGTGGTCTTAAATCTCCAAAGATGAGTGGTTGCATCAGAAAACAGCACCTTGAATTCCTCTGATCTTGTAAGGAGGTATAATTTAAGTGGCTAGAATTGGGAACCCAAAACTCATTTAATGAACTGTGCCATAATAATAATAATACCATATTTTTGCAAATATAAAACCTCACATCTTCAAAACTCTGGATTTACTTATTAGCACTTTTTTTTTTTTTTTTTTTTTGCGGTACGCGGGCCTCTCACTGTTGTGGCCTCTCCCGTTGCGGAGTTCAGGCTCCGGACGCGCAGGCTCAGCGGCCATGGCTCATGGGCCCAGCCGCTCCGCGGCACGTGGGATCTTCCCGGACCGGGGCACGAACCCGTGTTCCCTGCATCGGCAGGCGGACTCTCAACCACTGCACCACCAGGGAAGCCCTTATTAGCACATTTTTGGGTAGAGTTTTTCAATAAGAAAGTTTTAGTATTTATTCATTTAATTATATACTAGTTCTAGAAGCTTTCTAGAACTTAAAATTTGTTTTTAATTCTGAATCAAGTTTTCAGAACACTGGTTTTCATAATAAAAGGTTTCACAACCAGACAGTATTACAAAAGTAAATGAGGTTTTTAAAGGCGATGTAAGGATTAGAGGTTACTGAGCCAAGCTTCTAGATGGGAGAGAAAATCATATCAAGCATAGACCAGGATCAAGTTTGCGGACAATTTGGAGATTCTGAACAAATCTCTGAAATCCAGTTGGTGTTCTATAGACTTGCCTATATAGGCCAGTGAAGTTTAAGTGCAGACATGTAAGTCATCTGTTTAGTTAACTACTCTAAAATTTTGCTGGGGTTTAGTGACAGACTTAAGTCTTTGATTCCCAGACTTTTCCAGTTCAGGAAACTGAGGCACAGAGAGATCAGATAACTTGTCCAAAGTCATCCAGCTTGTATGTAGCACAGCTGGGATGTTGTAGTGGTGGTTATCTCTGGGTACTTTTTATTTTTCTTTATGCTTTTCTATATTTTTCAAATTTGCAGCAACTAACATTTATAATCTAAAGAGGCTTGGTTTTGTTTTTTTTAAGAAAAACTGAGAATTATGTAAATATGTTGAAGGAATGGTTAACAGTTTTTAGTGACTAAAAACTGGTGTAAAGGAAGGGGAAATGGTCAGAAATGGCTTCATGCCTTACCTAGTCTCTTTATGACTGACTTAGTCTATTCCTAGGACATATCATCTAAATTGTCAGTAAATATTTAAATAAAATTACACACAATACTATTAAATTCATTCCTTTGTAAATAATAAAGCTAAATATTACATAAAACTTTTTAAAAAATTAAGCCTTTTTAAAGAACATTTTTAGATTTACAGAAAAATTTAGATAATACAGAGTTCCTGTATACTTCCCTCCCTTCTAAGTTTCTTCTAGTAAAATCTTGCTTTAGTGTGGTTACATTTGTTATAGTTAATGAACCAGTACTGATACATTATTAGCTTAAGTTCGTATTTTATATTAAGGATTATTCTTTGTGTTATACAATTATAGGTTTTGATGAATGTTTCCACCATTGTAGTATTATTCACTGCTCTAAAAATCCCCTCTGCTTCACCTATTCATTACTACTCCCTTACTTCCATCCCTCAAATCCCTGGCAACCACTATTCTATTGCCTTTATAAAAGTTTTCTGTTTTCCAGAATGTCATATAGTATGGAGTCTTTTCAGACTAGCTTCTTTCACTTAGCAATATGCATTTAAGGTTCCTTCACATCTTTTCATGGCTTGATAGCTCATTTTATTTCTTTTTATCACTGAATAATATTCCATTGTCTGAGTGCACTACAGTTTATTCAGTCACCTACTGAAGGACATTTTGGTTGCTTCTAGTTTTTGGCAGTTAGGAATAAAGCTCCTGTAAATAATTCTTGTACAGGTTTTTGTGTGAACATAAATTTTCATCTCAGTTGGGTAAATGTCTAGGAGTGTGATTGCTGGATCATATGGAAAGCTGTTAAAAAAACAAAAACAAAAACCTACCAAGCTGTCTTTCCAAGTGGTTATCGTATTTTGCATTCCCACCAGCAAAAAAAATGAGAGTTGTTTCTCCACATCCTTACCAGTGTTTGGTATTGTCAGTGTTTTGGATTTTAGCCATTTTAATAGATGTGTAGGGGCATCATTGTTTTGATTTGCAGTTCCTGAATGACATATGATGTTGTGTCTTTTCATATGCTTTTTTGCCATCAGTATATCTTTGTTGAGATCTTTTGCCCATTCTTAAATTCTGTTTTCTTATCTTTGAGTTTTAAGAGTTCTTTGTACACAGTAGAATTGGCTTGTTGGGCTTGTGCTGGCTTTAGCACCAAGTGTGTCCTGTTTCAGAGGTGTGGTTACCTATAGAAACAAAAATGAAATTAATCAAAAGTATACTATTTTGAAGAATCACTCACAGTCAAAGTAAGAGAGTATTCCAGTTTCTTCGAGTCTAATAATTGTGGAGGGGAAAAAAATGGTGATGGTGCCAGAGAACTTTTTTTTTTTTAAATTTATTTGTAGCTTTTTTTTTGACAAGGTGTGGGTTGTATGGTTGAATGGGTGCCTACTTTTATTTCTACAGTGAATTTGAGGATTTCCCTCCTACCAATTTCATAAAAGTTTTATGAAATGAAAAGCTTTGTTTGACTAAATTGTTCTTTGTATTAATTTAGGTACCTCGTAGAACTGGGCTGTATCAAGCCACTCTGTGATCTCCTCACAGTCATGGACTCTAAGATTGTACAGGTTGCCCTAAATGGCTTGGAAAATATCCTGAGGCTTGGAGAACAAGAAGCCAAAAGGAATGGCACTGGCATTAATCCTTACTGTGCTTTGATTGAAGAAGCTTATGGTAAGATAGATTGTTTAATAGATGTCCTGAAATTATTTTTTTCCTTTTTCTCCATGCTTTTCTGGCTTGTCCACACCTGTCATTAGCAAACTCATACAAAAAAGTTGTTCTCTTATGAGTAATATTTAGTATGCAGAATTGGAAACGAAGATGCATTGTAGATGTGAAGAGAAGCAAGTACCCTTTTAAGTTGAGCCCTTTTTACACTGGGCTGTTAGGATCTTCCATTCCCTGACTCTGCTTGCCATTGTGGGTACTTTTGTATTCTTACTAGTCCATCTGAGCCTCAAGAGCATCCATATCTACTGTAGACAATGCCCGACTCCACTCCTTTTCTCTTGTAAGATTTTAGAGTTCTGATTTTGAGTTGCATCCCCCAATTCCTGTGTTCCTGAAGTGTTCTTGACTGTAAACTCTTTCTGAGAGTTTCATTAGAAACAGTAGAGTCGCTATCTTCTGTTTGGTTTCCTCATCCTTCCAATCTCAGTTCTAACTGTACTCTTCATCACTGGTTCACCACTCACTGTGCTTTAAAACTTCTAAGTTCCCTAAGCGATTTTAATGCACAGCAGGATTGAAAACCACTGCTCTAGGGTTTGTTTATTCCTAAAATTGGAATTAGGGATCATAGGGCACATTCATCTTCAAATTCATCAGATAATGCAGAATTGTTTTCCAAAATGACTTTAACAGTTTACCATTTTTTAAAGGCCTGATTATAAAAACTATATTCCTGCTTAGTGTAAGAAATTTTGAAATGTATGAAAAGACAAATGTTCCTCTACCCAGATCTTTTGCCATAGGAGAGAACTTTTGTTAATTTTTGGATGTGTGTATATATATATATATTAATATGGATACATATATGAATATGTATTTTTTTCTTCTGAGCAGTGTTAACATTTATTTCCAGTATCGCTGTAGCAGTTAGATTGCTTATGGCTATAGGTAAAAGAAAGCCTAGCTCAGATGTGCTTAAACTTAATAAAGGGAGGAGTATGTGTTGGCTAATTGTTCTGGTTAGACTTCTTAGTTTAAGCAATAGAAATTGATTCTGATTGAGTTAAGGATATTACACATGTGTTGAAATGATATTGGATAGCTCAGGGCCTAGGTAGATAGAACCAGAGCAAAGAATAAATTAGGCCACAGACACAGTCCAATAGGAAAACTTCTGTTCCTGGCCTCGGGCACAGGATGCTGTGACTGTTATGGAAACTGCTGCTTCTGGGGACGGGCTGTTTCTTGCACACATGTTTAAGATGTCAGTTTGCAATAGTATTATTCAGATGTAATCCCAGCAATGTTTTCTATGTTGCTGCAAGATGCTTATGAGATATAGAGAATCTTCCTTTTATGTCAAGGAAAGAGACATGGCAAAATATAGTTTTATTAGAATTTCCAACAGATATACAACAGATTTTTTTTTTTTAATTCTTCATTCTAGGTCTGGATAAAATTGAATTCTTACAGAGTCATGAAAACCAAGAGATCTACCAGAAGGCCTTTGATCTCATTGAGCATTACTTCGGGACCGAGGATGAAGACAGCAGCATTGCACCCCAGGTTGACCTTAGCCAACAGCAGTACATCTTCCAGCAGTGTGAGGCACCTATGGAAGGTTTCCAGCTTTGAAGCAATACTCTGCTTTCATGTCCCCGTGTCAGACCAGGCTACCCAGTCGAGTCCTCTTGTGGAGCCCACAGTCCTCATGGAGCTAACTTCTCAAATGTTTTCCATAATACTGTTTGCGCTCATTTGCTTGCCTTGCGCACCTGCTCTCTTACACACATCTGGAAAACCTCTGGCTCTCTGTGGTGGAATACCCTTCTAATAAAAGGGTAACCAGAACGGCCCGCTCTCTTATGGAAAACCCCTAGGCTGTGGAGATCCGCACTTATATATTATAGAGTCATGGGAATATACACATAATAATGTGGCTCCCTTTTTTTTTTTTTTCTGGGGGAAAAAAGAGGACTCCTCATTCCCTTTAATGTGGGAAAAAATACATTAAAAGATGAGACTAAACCTTTATCTTGAATTTCACACAACTACTTGCAACAAGGGAGATGTTTAGACCTGTTGTGTACTTCAGAGTACTTTTCATGAGTTCTTCCACAGTGAACCCTTGGATTACCTGGTGGCTTTTTCTAGCCAAATTTGCATTAATCCTTACTGAGATTGGATGGTTTTCTTTCCTCTGTTGGCACCATTCTCCACAGATATTCAACCATCCGCTCCCTCACCTTCAGCCTTCAGTGAATGTGCTTTCTAGTTGTCAGGAATGCTGAAGAATTAACACTTTGACTCTTAAATGTGATACTGGTTTGAAGATTCCCTTAGAGCAAAAAGGAGAGGGGCACATATTAATTTGTATGGCTACTGCTTCTCTTTGGTCTTATGTGTCTTAGGATTTGGAAGTGGTTCAATTCTAATGCTGGTATGGAGATTTAGAATCCTTAGTGATCGAAACCGTATCCTGTAATTCAATAAACAAGTTAAAAACAAATAGAAAAAAAAAAGCCCTCTGATTTTCCCAAACTTAACCAGTGTGACTAGAGGCTGTGTTTCTGCATTAAAACAAATGTTTCAGGCTTTGTGGTCCTGATCAAGGTCCTCATTAAATTGGAGTTCACCCTAGGTGCTTTTCCCCTGTGACTGGCAAGTAACACATGCTTTTAAAGGTTACTTAGGGAATTCTTTTTTTTTCCCTTAGTTGGGTGCAGCTGGATTCTAATGTATTCATGCTGCACATAAGTAGCATCTTTATCTTAAATAACCATCTTCTGGACATGACCTGTTTAACCCAAATAAGGGCAGTGATCTTTTTCTTATAACCTCATTGTTCCCTAATCATTTCATTTCATCTCCTACTAGTACTACCCAGTCAAGTCCCCTCCATAAAATAAAAACAGTTCTACCTTCTGGCTCATTTAATGATGACTGCAATCTCTACCTGCAAATGGCGCTTCCAGTACTGTCTTCAGTGATCCACATTTGTGCTCAGACTGGAATGAAAAAATAAGCTTAATTGCCAAGAGAACTGCAACTGAGTTCAATACGACTTCTTGGTGCTAGTTGGCCATCTTGACTCAATGTTGGGATATATTATCAGAGAAGATTTTTTGTTGATGTGCTGTTCAAAAATGAATTCTGAAGGAAAAGTTGCTCACTTTTTCAGAGAATATCCTTTTATTAAACCTCTTTAATTTTGTCCTCTTCTAGAATTCATTATAAGCCCAAAGCATAACTATTTGGAAGTTCCCCTGGCAAGCTGTTATGTCTCTGGTAAATCCTGCTGAACTTTAGGGACATTCAGAGCTTTCATACCTCATCATGTTATTTAAGCAGCCAACTTACGTGATCTGATTTAAACTTTAAAAAATCCACTTCATTCAAAGTAGAAAGATACAAAGACAGAGGACATTTATCAGCCAAGCGTGTGATGCATTTTTTGCATCTAGTCTGTAACTGTGTCTGTGCTCTGGATGGATACCGTCTGATGTCTGTCTGTTATTGATGGAGCAGCCACGCAAAACTAGTCAACTCCCATCTATAACTGTTACTTTTTCTAGTGCTGCTTTGTGCTGAAAGAACATTTTAGTTTACTGCACTTGACCTGTAAAAGACTTTGATTCTTTGTAATTTTAGGGACAAATTAGGTGGTTAATTTAAAGAAAAACTTTCAGTGTTGCCTTTACATCACATTAAAATATAACTTCTTTCAGAAGGGTAATATAAACACTGATTCATAGTAAAAATTTTGTTTTTAGCTTTGACTTTTTCGTGGCTGAGTTTTTTAAAATTGTAAATTACTGGTAACACATTTCTCTAGGATGTTTTAAATCATGTACCTTCTATTGGATAATTTAAAAAATTTCAGCTCGTTTTGATAAACCAATTTGAATGGAAAAAATATAAAACAAAATTATTTCCCCAAGTTAGCAAGAAGAGCATACATTGGGAATTTTTGCTAGCAATTGCAGGTGTCTCAATGAATGAATTAAAACAAAGAAAGTCCATTTAACTAATGTGGTCTATTTTCTGTCTAAAACAAGAGGAATTTATCTTGCTCTATCTGTCCTAGAAGTTCATGAGCCATGAGATAACGAGCTAATTTTTTGCAATGAATTTTTTTTAATACAAAAGTTGGAATTGATTAAAAGTTAAATCCCAGCATAATTGTTGTAACTGATAAAGCAGCCTTTTTGGTAATAGGATGACATTTAGGAGGTAGCTGTTAAGTCCTATTTTTAGTTCTCTACCTGGCAGATTGTATCAATTTATTGTATAATCTTATCATTAAGATGTTACTTATTACAAAAGCATGCTAATTTCAACACAGGAAAACTCTTCTGTAGTTTAATATACTGATGGGGTGGGGGTGGGAAGTGGCTTGATTTTACTTTCCTCCTTTTCTTCCTCCTCCAAACTTTCAAAGTGTATTCTTTGAAATGAGAACTTTAGTGGGAAAAAAAAGCATTGATAACATTTGGGATGTAAAGGCACTTTGTATCTGAAGGACCAGGAGGTAGATAACGGCCAGATTGAGAGACACCAAAAAAGGTAAAGATGATAGATACGAAGAATGGTGAGAATTAGGAGACAGAGTTCTCCATGGAACACTTTTAATTCATGTTGTCACTAAGTAATTAGAACCCTTTTAAACTTAATTTATATCAGCTGTACTGTTTTCGAAAATTCTATTGCCCTAGGATTGTTCCTTCCATCTGCCAGATAAAGCTGAATGGGCTCTGGGTCATTTTTCATCGTTATTGTTACAGATATAAACTTTAACAGTTATCCCATAATAAATCTGAATTATTCCAGATTGTTGCTGACTTTGCATAAGGAAAAATATGTAGTATATTTTATTAATCAAACTTTGTCAACTATCCTTTGTTGTACATGGCCACCCACGGGCAACTATGAATTTACTTCTCTAGTGCTAAATAAATATTTCAGTTATTTAATACCCCAATTTGGGGTTGCATTATGAAAGAGTTTTCCTCAGGTTGAAGAATTTTTCTTTCTCGCTAATGAATTTTGTGAACATTTTTATATCAATAGGCAAGTCATTATAGCTGTTTAAGGGCTTGGGGCTTTTTACATATATTAGAAATTGTGATGTCTAAGGGTGATTTTCACTAAAGAAAAGGGATCCACTTTTAGAAAGAGGTATTATTTGCTTTTCATATTTATTTACTATGTTCTACCTCCTACATTCCAAAATTTGCTCATTTGCAGAGACAGGTATACATATATATGGAAGTCTCAAATCTGAATTTTTTGCCATCTGAAGTTAACAGAACCATTTTCTTCTGTTGTGAGGTGAGCAGAGTAAATATATATCTACCCCGCTGGGAGATATTCTTGGCTATCTTTTTCTATCATCAAAAGTTAAAGTTACATATATATCTTTAAGAAGCTAAAGTAATTGAAGGCAGATGTAGTACTACTAGTACAGTAAGTCTGCTCTAACTTGGAGAATATTCTATAACATGCTTTATTGTCAGAAAAGGATAGGTAGTAACAATGGGTACCAGAGCATCAGAAGAATGTGATAAAGTAAAATAAATATCATTATATGCTGATTCTAAAAATACCAGATTGCTACTGGACATAAAATTCATCTGGAAGTCTGGGGTAATAAAGGATTAAGGGTAGATGAAGTTCCATTCTGTTTTCAGCTAGGGGTAGACAAGGAGGTCCCAGTCTGTTTTCCTGCAGGTCAGATAAAGGCAACTAGTCGTTATTTGAACCACTGTTGTGTTCCAGGTGCCTGGCTAACTAAGGGCTTTGACTTTTTCTCATTTAATCCTTCAACTGCTCTTTGAGGTGGATAATTGTCATTATGTTATAGTGACAAAATCAACACTTAGGAGAATTTACTTTGCCTCAAGGTCACACCTTGGACACTGTCTAAAGGTGGGGAAAAGCCCTGCAGGTTGTGTGTCTTGAAGAAAGCAGCAGTCACCGTGAGGTGTTCTGTGCCAAGAATTCCCAGAACAAGACACAGCAACCATAGCGGGGCCAACTCTTGTTTTGTTGGGCCATTCTTTCTCGTTCTTCCTTATCAGTCCCCTTGAAATGACTAAATCAGGTATGAATTGCTTTTAGGTTACATAATCTGGAGTGTAGACCCTCTCAGTCCAAACATCTTTCCCCTTCTGTGGTGCTAAAATTCTGTATGACCTGACAAGTTAAAAATAATATATAAATGCTTGATTTTGAGTTTAGAAGCATAATGGCTAAACTCAGAAACATGTTTCCATTCAACAAACTCAAATGTAGGAAGTACTGACACAGAGGGAAAGGCTTTGGAACAAAGAATGCTGCCATAGAAAGCAGTGCCATCCATGGATGTGAATTTAATACAGCTTCCTAAAGGAGTGTCAACACAAGGAGTGTCCAAAGTTTAAAAAAATGACCTTTTAATGTATGTTGTTGAGTATGTTCTGCTTACCTCGTCATTTTGACCACTCTATGTCCTTTTTCAAAGTGTTCTTACACTTTGATTTGGAATGGTTCTAATGATTCTTTGTACTTGAATGTGGTTGGTCAGGCCATGGATGAGTGCCTTGCACACAGTAGACATTCAATAAATATTAAATGACTGAAGGAATGTGCATCTATGTGATATTAGTAAAGGGTACTTGGTTACCAAAGAAAGCTCAAAGGAATTCCTTTATGCTGCTGTTTGAAACAAGGATTAGCAACTCTTCAGTGTCTCAAAATTTAAATGTTTTATATGGAATATAAAACTCTTTAGTGTCAAAATTTAAGTGTTTTATATGTTTTATGTCTCCTTTCAGGAGACATAATTTGACCTGAAGTTTACAAAAGCAAACGCTGTCATAACACAGGTTTGTTGTATTAAAACAAACAAAAAAACCCCAAAAAACCCTATGCCTTCTGAGAAAAGTTAATGGGTATATTTTACAGGGTAACTAATATATAATCAACACCATGTTTATATATACACCAGAAATAGCTCATCAGTCTCTTCTGGCATACTCTAAGAAGAAAACATTTTTTTGTCAATTATATCCAACCAATGTGGAAGTGGTGGTTGCCTTATTAGGCTATTTATTAGAGATTTTTCATTTTTACACATTATATGTATTGCTGCATGAGAGTACTTTCTTTATACATTCTTCCAATTTAAGTGACAAATCAGTAGAAACAGAAAGATGTATTTATTCATTCTGTGATTGCTTCTCTACCATTTTTGACATTCCACTGACCAGGTATTTTTTCTGAAAACAAAAAATCTTAAAACAGTCTTAGTTCCTGCAGACTACACTGTCATCCATAGTACACAATTGTAGGGTTTACAAGTTTATTAAAGCTAGCTTAGATGACTGTTGCCCCTATTTCATTTGCCATTTTGAAAAAAAGTATTTTTTTAAAACATCTTTATTGGAGTATAATTGCCTTGCAATGGTGTGTTAGTTTCTGCTTTACAACAGTGAATCAGTTATACATATGTTCCCGTATCTCTTCCCTCTTGCATCTCCCTCCCTTCCACCCTCCCTATCCCGCCCCTCTAGGTGGTCACAAAACACCGAGCTGATCTCCCTGTGCTATGCGGCTGCTTCCCACTAGCTGTCTATTTTATGTTTGGTAGTGTATATATGTCCATGCCACTCTCTCACTTCGTCCCAGCTTACCCTTCCCCCTCCCCGTGTCCTCAAGTCCATTCTATAGTAGGTCTGTGTCTTTATTCCCGTCTTAACCCCTAGGTTCTTCATGACCTTTTTTTTTTAAAAAAAGTATTTTTCTAATTTTAAAATCAATAATGGTCATTTCTGTGATCTTGAATGTTTTTCCAAAGAATGAAATTACTCTCTAAATTCCTTTATCTATACCCACTTAACCTGAGGAAGCCAAAGGAGCCCAGCGGGTGTCCACAATATGGATCACTGCCCTATCTAAAACACTTGGCCCCAGCATTATTTATGGGTAAGGAGAAAATAGAAACCCAGAAGACCACAGTGGTGGGGAGAGATCTGCGAAGGCTGGAGTGCAAATTAGCATACAAAGAGTGTAGAATCTTCCAAGATTAACTTCTGACAATGAGGAGAGCCCTCTTGGGAAGTCCACACTTAACTGTTCTGATTTGCTGGGGGCAGTCCCAGTTTTTAAATCAACACCTGTTAATTATTTTAGTGCCCCGTTTCACTTTAAAGAAGTCTCAGTTTAGATAAGTTGCATGGCCACCCCATATTTAGCCCAAAGAGATGCTTGTATATTTAAATTGCTAGTGGTCTTAGGCAACTGGGTATGTATAGAGTTCTATCATGCTTGATTTTTGAGGTCTGGATTTGGTAATCAGTTGCTACGAAGGACGTCAGTCAAGTTGTTCCTTAGTATAGGAATCGCTCCCAGGCCGTGTTTAAGGTCTGACACACATACCCACCCCCCACCCCCAATTTTTTTAGAATTAAAAAAAAAATGACCCATTTGTGGCAATATTTCTACTTAGAATTGCAACTTTACTGGGTGACAAGGAGAATAAACCTTTCAACCACAGATGAGACTTTCAGTTCTAAAACTTCTATGGGAAATTTAAAGAAACTTTAATAGGAGAGAAACTTCCAAATCACCTATCTGGTGAAGATTAAAAGTAGCAAAAATAGAAATGATTAAAAACGGGACCGAGTAAGGAATTTTGCTTGAGAGCCCCAAATGCAAATCTCTAGTTATGGTTTCAGCCACTTTGGATTTACTTGTATCAGTATTCCCTATTCCTACACACTCCACAGTTGCTGATGCTCCCCTCTTCCCAAGGAAGTAAACTAATTCTTTGTCCTAATCCATACGGACTACAATATTAGGACTACATGTTAGTATTAGAACATGACTAATGAATAAAGATTTAACCAGTTATGTTCATAGCTTTTTCTTTACACGAGTTCCTGATGCTATTCATAAAAACACTGCAGACACCAAGAAATGAATTTTAGTACTGAAATCTCTCACTCAAATTTCGGGAAAATCTGACGCAAAATCATTTCTGGATATTCCTGTCAACACATTCTTAATTGTGTGCCCCCTCTCTCCCTCATGCTTGTGGTATTTCTAGTGGGCTAAATATACTCCAGTACGAACACCCATCTTAGCCCTCAGACCATGTGTTTACCTTGTCTAATTGCCTTTCTTTACTCTGTGTTGGAAAAATACAGATTTACTTATATTCTTTGAAACAAAACCTATGTTCTGTGAAGTGCTTTTAAATTTATTTTTTAATGAGTTACTTAGAGTGTTTCTAAGCTTCCCAGTAAAAATCACTCTAACCCTGGCAAATGGGAGGAGGAAAGGAGAGGGAGGAGGTGGAGTTTAATCAGATTAAGATAATGTATAAAAATGGATGCTTCAAACCACTTTAAAGATGCTCTTCCCATTCTCAGCACCACATTGTGTTTATACTGTTAATTTGCACTAGCTAAGTCAATTCCTGTCTACATTCCAAACTAGAGTAGTAGGGTCTTTAAGGAATGAGGTTTTTACTAGTTTATTCTAGGTGATCTAATTATGCTGTTGTGCCTTATAAAAGCAAGACTTTAAATTATCCCCAGTATGTATAGGACAGGAGACCCTTTATTTCCAAATGCTTTAATTGGTGACTGACAGAAAACATCATGAGACACATTTGCCTCTTCACTTCAACTGGCTACCAGAAAAACCTTTCAAACAACACTAACAGCCTCTCTTGGGCACTCTTTATTGAGCAATTACGATCGACTCTCCCCATATGTGGGTTACACATCCTTACATTCAACCAACCACAGATCAAAAATCTTCCCCCCCAAATCCTGAAAGTTCCAAAAAGCAAAACTTGAATTTGCTTCATCCTGACAACTATGTACATAGCATTTGTATTAGGTATTGTAAGTAATCTAGAGATGATTTAAAGTATAGGGAAGGATGTGAGTAGGTTATATGAAAATACTCCAGCATTTTATACAAAAGACTTGAGCGTCCAGTGGATTTTGGTATGATGTGGGGCGGGGCGGGGGGCAGGGTGTCGTGGAACCAATTCCCTGTAGATACCAAGGGACAGACTATACAGGATTGGAGAAAATAGTCAGGCTTCCATTTTTGGTAAACTTATTCTTGTTTAAAGAGTAATTTACACCTGAAAAGCATCTATCCTTCACGTACTTCACAGCCACTAATCATTTCTTAAAAGTAGGGAGGGCTGGCTAAAGCCTAGTTACGAGTAACCTTACACATTTCTTACCCCATTCCACCTTTTCCGTTCCAAACACCTATGCAGGTCTGAACTTTCCTTGTCTTTGGAAAATTTAAACCATAAGGAAGTGCTAAGACAAACGTCTGCTCATTTCCCCCGGCACTACCATGTCGGGCTACCTGAGCACTGGCCTTTAAAGGCCCCTAACACATATTCTTTATCCTTCCCGAAACGTTTAGGGAACACTTTTTAAATCAGAAGTCTTACAATCTGGGCGTAAATTTAGCTACGTCCCCCTCGCCTACTTGCAGCCTTTCGTACCCCCCACCAGGCTCTACACCACAGCAGGTGGAGAACAGAATGAAAGCCACCTGTGCAACCGGAGCTTACGCAGAGTCATCGAAGCTGGGTGGGCCCCGGTCTGCTAAGAAACGCGCGGTCTGAGCGCCTTACATCCAAATGGGGGCTTAACCCTGCAGCTACGGGCATCGCAAAATTCAGTCCGTTCTCGTCACACGGTTTCCAAAAAGTAATGAATGTTCTTCGAAATACTCACTGCTTCCCACGCTAGCCAGTGAGGTCTGGAAGAAGGCTTGTTCACTTTCCCTCTTGCCCAAGAACGCAGCAAACTGCTCGCGCCTGGAGGGCGAGGGTGCAGAATGCCGGAAGAAAACCTCGGGACTTTCTTTTGCGCAAGCGCAAGCGGGCTTCCCCCACAAGTCACCTCGGTTCGGAAGTGGTGGTGGAAGGGCACCCTCTGCGCATGCGCCCGGCTGTGCTGCCCTCGCGTTAGTTCGCTACGGAGCGGTGTGGAGAGTGAGACGCAGGCCTGGACCTCAGGGAACCGAGCCCACGCAGGTTTTCACTTAGCTTCTGAAATCTGTTTAAAGCGGTGATTCATTCATGCTCAAGTAGAGTACCTAAAGTCTGGCGGGTAGGGGTGCTCAGTAGTCTCAAACATTTCAGAGCTGGGGGGAGGAGCGGTGAGAAGTACTTTCTGTAGATTCCCACCCCCCCTCGCCCCACCCCCCTCGCCCCACCCCTCCGCGTGCAGCTTTGGACCGCTTTATACATTCGCAGAATACCCAGCAGTAATACCTTACTTGCCGACAGCGCACAGGACCCTTTTAATAGTATTTCTCAAGTATTTGTTTACAGAGGAAGAAGCGAGGAAAAACTGAAGCGGTCCAAGCCGTGCTGCTGTATCAGTGTATATTGCAGTTTAAAAACGATCCAGAAATTATTGACACTAAAAGACCGTTTTTTAGTTTGTTGATTTTTTGTTTTTTGAGTCCGATGTTTTTTATCTTCATTTTACTGGACAGAAGGGCCAAAATACTGGCTGCCTGGTTCAGGACCGGACATCTAGCCAGCCTACAGACTTGGAGCTTCAGAGTCATGACTACAAAGGAGTCAGGAGGTGCCAAAGCAGAGTCGGCTCTCTCCTCATCAGCCAATCCGAGCAATTGTGTGTCTGAAAAACCAAACTATGCTCTGAAATTTACTCTGGTGGGACATACGGAAGCAGTATCATCAGTTAAGTTTAGTCCTAATGGAGAATGGCTGGCAAGTTCTTCTGCTGATAAAGTAATTATAATTTGGGGAGCCTATGATGGAAAAAATGAGAAAACACTTAAAGGACACAATCTGGAAATATCAGATGTTGCCTGGTCATCAGATTCCGGTCGTCTTGTTTCTGCCTCAGATGATAAAACTCTAAAGATTTGGGATGTGAGATCTGGAAAATGTTTGAAAACGCTTACGGGGCACAGTGATTATGTTTTTTGCTGTAATTTCAATCCACCATCTAACCTCATCATTTCAGGATCTTTTGATGAGAGCATGAAAATATGGGAGGAGAAAACAGGAAAGTGCCTCAAGACTTTGTCTGCTCATTCTGACCCAGTTTCTGCTGTTCATTTTAATTGTAGCGGGTCCTTGATAGTGTCAGGTAGCTATGATGGTGTCTGTCGAATCTGGGATGCTGCATCAGGTCAGTGTTTAAAAACACTTGTTGATGATGATAACCCTCCTGTCTCTTTTGTAAAATTTTCTCCAAATGGTAAATATATTCTCATTGCAACTTTGGACAATACTCTTAAACTATGGGATTATAGCAGAGGCAGATGCCTGAAGACATATACTGGTCACAAGAACGAGAAATACTGCATATTTGCCAGTTTTTCAGTTACTGGTGGAAAGTGGATTGTGTCTGGTTCAGAGGATAACCTGGTTTATATTTGGAACCTTCAGACTAAAGAGATTGTACAGAAATTACAAGGCCATACAGATGTCGTAATCTCAGCAGCTTGTCATCCTACAGAAAACATCATTGCATCAGCAGCATTAGGAAATGACAAAACAGTTAAATTGTGGATGAGTAATTACTAAACCCTTTAGAAATCAAGTAGTAGAGTCAGATTGGCCAAAAAAAAAAAAAAAAAAAGGTTAGGTATTTTAAAAGATGGTTTCCTCTCAATTCTGGCATGGTTTTGTATTTTTTAAAAAACATTGCCTGGAATTACAAGATTTTAAGACCTATAACCTCAATTTGCAAAGCAACACCGTTGGAAAAGCAAGTCTAGATCCCAGGGCTTCTGACTTTAATCTTAAGGTCTGTTATTAATCTCTCGTGTCTGTCCTTGAGCAGATTCTCATTCTGTTCCTCTCAGTGACTATTCTAGAGGATCACTGTATTTGAAAAAAATTTAGAAGTAAGGCTCACAAGACAGGATGACTGATTAAATGAGGGGAGCAAGGGAGTCTGGAATAACTCCAAGGTATTTGGTTTGGGCGATCAGGTGAATTAAGAGAATAAGCCTAGGATGGTGGTGGATTGGAGATTTATGTCAGATGCCACTCATACACTTTAAGTGATAGCCTACACGATGGGACGTGAAATGGTCCATGGAATCAAGTTTGTAAATTGGGAAAAATAAGCAATGGTTGTGTTTGTTCTGAGGATCTAAAAGTTTTAAGTTTTTATCAAAATAAAAATTAAAAATAAACCAGAACAAAATTATAAAGGCATTTTACTGAAGGACCTCTCACTACCTCGTCAGACTGCCCTCTCCTGATTCTCAGGGCAAGCTCAATGTCTGAATGAGGCTGCTCTCTTTCATTAGGTCTGACCTAAACCTACCCATGCTACAGACTCAGTTCAGAAAATCACCACTTTGTGTAACCATCACTGGCTGCCTGCCTCCAGCCACAGCTGACAGCTGAATTCGGTTTTCTTGCTTCTTGCTATAGCTTCTGTTATAAAATTCAAAATATATCATTTACCAATTTGTGTTGTAATGGTTTCATGGGCCATGTGTCTGGTAAACTATGAGCTCTGCAGAGTCAAGTATGTTTTATTTATCTTTGTATTCTCACTTTTTGTATATAGGAGAGACTCAAGTAATGTTTGATGAATGACAATGAATTATACCACCATCACAACTTCATTCCTTGCGTGCTTTCAATAAGTTTCTGGAGTCAATTCCCTATACTATTATTTTTGTTGATTAAAAGTATCTAACCATAGCCTCACATGTTAACTTTATTCAAATAGGGCTTACAGGAAATATGAAGTGGAAAATGTTTTCTGCCCATTTTACCTATAGAGACATGATAAACATGAAAAAATAATCTAGGAATTAAGCAAAACATAGTACAATGATCACTTAATTGAAAGTGTGTATTATAGAATACAAAAGAAGAGTTTCGCCCTTGTTGCTTTTAATAGTGCTCGTGAAATATCTGCTTGACAAGTTGGAAGCGTATAAGATACTAGAGTTACTAGTTAATAAGTGAGGGTACTGGGAGAAGTGGGATTAGATAGGGGCAGGTCGTAAATACTGGTCATGAAATTTATATTTAACCCAAAAAGAGGTAGTCACTATAAGTTACTGAATATGAATTGACACAAAATGAGAAACGATTATATAAATTCTTGCTGCATGGTAGCATTTTTGAGCTTTGACTTAATCATACATTTTATTACAATATATCTCCAAGATACAACACTTTAAAATGCTTCTTTAGAAGTTAAAAATGGTATTGTTCTATGAAGAAAGATGATACACTTTTAAAAAGAAGTACATTAGATTTTACCCATATTTAAAACCCATATTTAGATAAGACGTTAACATAAATGTTCCAAAATAATCAAGAAAAACTCATCTGCTAAAATGTATACAAAGCAATGCTTTTTGATGATAAATTTGCACGTGATAAAAATCAAAGAGCTTGATATCTAAAATGAAGCTAAGGTTAAAGTACTGTAAAGTATATAGACAGACACAATTAACATCATCAGATAGATTATGAAGCTGTAGGTAGAGTGGTGCATTACATTTTACTGAGTATTTTATTAAACCAAATTCCCAAACAGCTGCATATATTACTTTTTAATCTGCTATAACCCTCTGAAGAGAACCAGCAGGTTGGGATGTTTATGCGGACCTGCCATCCGTTAATACTATTGAAGCACATGAGAATAAATGAAATACTTAAATAGAAACCAGCATCCATACCTAAATGTGAGACAACCTGGCACCCTCGTCGAACTGTAAGTAAGACACATACCAGATGCAAATGCTTATTTTTTAACACTAATAAGAAAATGCATTTGATAGATATTCATAACTGAGAAATTTAGTGTAAAGGCAGAAGAAAAAGGACCGGTTGGGAATTGTAAGCCATGGAGCAGAAGAGGTGACTGTGCTGGCCCCAAGCGACTCCACAGTGCTGGGATTTCAAAATCCTCAGAAACTTGTGGCCAGACCTCCATCATCACCTTGCTGGGACTTTTTCAAAGACTTCTCCTAAAAGCCTCTGTCTTCCAGCACGCCTGACAAAGGCATAGTGTGGTCTGGCTGCTTCCCAGGGCTCTTGAGAAACACCAGGGTATTTGGGGAGGTTAGCTCTCCAACGTGCACCTGGGCAGTGTGCTCAGCTGGCCCTCCTTATTATCTCTTCAGAAATGAGGACACTGAAGAGAGAGAAATGCAGAACTAGAAACCATTTGGCTTCTGGGGAGATGTCACTTTGGTAATGGGAATTAAAGTAAGGTACAGGACCTGACTCTCTAAAGAAGAGTTAATATTAAAGTTCAAGTAAGTTGTCTCACTTTTCATTCTTTCATTTTCTCAAAAAAGCTGAGGCTGCATTTAACCTGGATCAAAGCCGTAAAATATAGACAAGTCATTTCTTTAAGAAAATTTATTTGTAGCTCTAGAGCAGAATTAGGCAACTCATACCACATTCATTTTAATAAGGCCTGTTACTGCAACATTGTTTCTAGATTTTCAAAATCCAGCCAACATGGATATCTCTGCTACTCTGTTTTGGCCTTCACAGCAGCTTCTTCTCTCAGACGAGCTTTCTTTTCTAGGTTCAGGCTTGTTAAAGACTCGTGTCTTTTGGCACCCTAAAGTGAAACCAATTTGAACAAGTGATTATTTATGCTGGTCTGGGGAGGATGTCACTGCATTGACGCCAGCAGGCTGACACGGGAAGTACAGGCATGGAAGGGTTGGCTGCTTGTGCTCCGGGCACAGCAGCCCCTCCACGTGCCTTCTGCCTCCTCTGATCCTTCCTAGAACAGCAGCTCACCCATTCAAGCACCAGAGAGAAATGCCACACCTCTACCTTCTCCTTTCTGGCCTCCTTTCTTCAAATCTTCCAGCCTCTCTTCTCCCTTTATAATGTATTCCCTTGTCTTTCTCTTTTCCTCTCTTTAGTATTAAATACCTTCTTGTTTCCATTTCTATCCCTTTTTTCCCTCCTCTCACTTTGTTGCTACCATTTCTCCTTCCCCAACTCATTTGTATATTTTCACACCCTTCTAGTTCCTTACTCCTCTTGTACCAAAAACATTCAGCTTTGGGAATCCCAGACTTCACCAAATACTACCACTGATGACTCCCAGCAGTGTCTACCCTGCTTTTCCATCCTTTGAGAGCAAACAGGAGTGGAGGAGAAACAACCATCCTCTTCCCTTATTTCCCTCCCTGTGACTTGTTACATCTCTTTGAAGCTTACATAAACAGACCAGTCTCAAATTTTTTATACCATATGAGTGAAGACAGCACCCTATAAGGTGGTATTTTCTTCTATCTGTGTGATTTCACATGTAAAGAATTAAGTATGGGGAGGGGAGGAGAATCGGACTGGTAAGTTGATGGAGAGGACAAAACACAATGGCTAATTTCTGTCTTCTAAATCACATTAAGTTCAAAAGTTCTTCATTCCAGTAGCATTTACCCATTAGAAACGGATAGTTCCATAAAAGAGAAAAATTTTTATGGTATAGAACAGGAGAGGAACTCTTTAAAGTATACAGCGTATACCCTTGGATGAGGCTAGGGAAGACCTCAGAAGTGATTTGTTTCTGGAGTATTTAAACTCAGCTAGTAGGACTTCCCTGGTGGCACAGTGGTTAAGAATCCGCCTGCCAATGCAGGGGATATGGGTTCGAGCCCTGGTCCGGGAAGATCCCACATGCCACGGAGCAACTAAGCCCATGTGCCACAACTACTGAGTCTGTGCTCTAGAGCCCACGAGCCACAACTACTGAAGCCCGTACACCTAGAGCCCATGATCCGCAACAAGAGAAGCCACCGCAATGAGAAGCCCACACACCACATGAAGAGTAGGCCCCACTCGCCGCAACTAGAGAAAGCCCGTGCACAGCAACGAAGACCCAATGCAGCCAAAAACAAATAAATAAATTTATTAAAAAATAAATAAACTCAGTATAATCAAGTAGACAAAAGCAATGCAGATTTCTCAGAATTCTAGAAAGCCCTATGTCCCGTCTACATGCTTCTGCAGGTTCAGTCTGAGAGCTAAGCATGAAAAGTCAAAGAGGGAGACAGAAAAAATACTGAAGTGGGGCAGGAACAGAGTAGTCAAGAGAAATTCACCCAGGCCTCCACACTTGCCCTTCGTGCTCCCATAACATCAGCCTAAATGGTCAGTATCTTCTATTCCAAGACTCTAAAGAGAGCCAGAAGTTCATTTCTTTTACTCTGGACTCACTGGGGATAAGGATGTCAGTTACCACTGGGTTTGCAGAAGAACCCTTTAAATATCTGACAATAGATATGAGACATCTCTTTCCACATGGAAGCTGTGATATATAGAATTATGCATGGTGTTAAAGTAACGCCTTGGCCAGTACTGCTGCATATAAAAATAACTATTTTAATCACAAGACAGTATATATGCAGTTTGGTACCTGGCAAACTTGGCTCCACTTTTTTGTCTTGCCACTTATTAGCTATGTGACATTGGGAAAATTATTTAACATCTTTAAGCTTCAGGTTCCTCTTTTACAAAACATGGATAATAAGAGAACCTACCTCTTAGGCTCTTAGAATTATTGTGGTCATTAAATAAGTTTAACAATACCTGTTACATAATGAGCAATCAATAACTGGGAGCACTTTTACCATCACCTCAATTAGACAGGTCTAGGTTCAAACTGTGGCTCTGCCATTAGGGAGATGTGTGTGAACTTGGGTAAGTTACTAAAGGTTTCTAAGCTATGTTTCCTCGTCTATAAATGAGGTCCTAATCAAATTATCTATCTTGCAGTGGTGTTGTGAGGTTTAAATAAGATAACCGCAAGGTACTTGGAAGACAGTAACACAGATGTTAACAATGAGTGGATTTCTGGACCTGAATTCCTATGTACCACTTAGGAGCTTAGATATATGGCCCAGTTTGAACATCAAGTAAAGAACAGTGATAAGAACACTCACCAAGAGCAGAGTGAGGATCAATAAAAAAATGAGAGTGCTTTACAGACATGCAAGGAGTTATTAGTAAGTATGCCAGTGTCATACTACTTGTTTTACATTACTTATGACATCTGTGATAACTAAACACTTTTTTTTACTTAACCAAAACTAATTTAGTCCTTCACCTTGCCAAAGTTAGGATTTGCTATTTATCTCCAGGCATCATATCTCAGGTTTGTTCCTACTATGTTTTATTTTGTTTCTTATCATTTCTCATGTAGGAAGTAGCCTCCCCATCACAGAAAATAAATACAAGGGCCAACCCCTGACTTCCGCTAGGTTTTTTTGTGGAAAATACACAAAGATAGACGGGAAGTCCACTCTCACCTTCTTGCCCTCAATAACCATGAAGATGCATCCTGCCACTGTCAAGGCAATCATTACATAGCTGATCTTCACCCGGACCTTGTTCTTTGCAGCATCGAGCATCTCAAACCTAGTAATACAATGGGATCGTGAGAGAAAGTTAAAATTTCCCTTTCTGAAGTTGTCAGAAGGATATAAATCTGTGTCTCGCAAATCAGGAGTAGAGTAGTGCCTATACATATAAAAAAGGAGATGGGGCCTAGAGATCATACAGGACTTTGCGGAGGATGGAGCATTTTCACAATTCACTTTGTATATGAAACACAGTAACGGGGTGTAGATGAAGATAGAAGGATGTATTATAGAACTCACATCCTCCCATAGAGACATCAAAAATACATCTACATTTGGAATAATTCTCACAGAACACCCACCGAACACTGGCAGAAGATCTCATACAACTAAAGCTGCAAGAAAGATCACCAAATAACTGGGTAGGACAAAAGAAAGAAAAAAAAAGGGAATTGGGACAGGACCTGCACCCTCGGGAGGGAGCCGTGAAAGCGGAAAAGGTCCCTCACACTGGGAGGCCCCTTAGCTGACTGGTAGGTCCACTGGGACACCCAGTAAGCCTCAGAGGAGAGTGAAGCAGCCGGCTTACAGTAGGCAGGACAGAGAGAGACCAGCACAGGTGGCCCTGGCCATCTTGCTGCACTTCCCAGCCCAAGACGCGCGCCTCTTGGTGTGTGTGCAGCAGCTCAGGGTTGAAACTTGGGCTTCAGCAGACAAACCCGGGGAGAAGACTCAGTTTGTGCGGAGGCAGCCCGAAGGGCCTCAGGTGTAGTCCAGGCTGCAACTGGAAGTGTGTGGAGGACACAGCCCACGCCCATCACCGGAGCCCCACTGTCAGCACGCTAAGGTAGGGGCAGGGACTTGCCACAGCAGCCTCATTCTTGGTGAGCGCACAGTGGGTGTGGCTCGGCCGCTATGAGTTCTGGGAGTGTGCAAGTGCTGGGTGGTTGCCCGCATACAGAGGTAGGGCTGAAATCTGAGGCGATTCCCTGCGGGTGTGCAACTTCGGCGAATTTATGCCTGTGGCAGCGCCTGGGGATAATCTGAGCTGATTACTGGCTCTCCTGTAGCTGAGACGGGTCCTGTGCCAGGAGCAACAGGCTTCGTGGGTGCGCACACACAGAAGCGCGGCTGAAATCAGAGCCAATACCGGTGTCTCCACAGCAGAGGCAGGGCTGAGGGCCACGCCAACAACAGTGTACTTGTGAGCCTGCACAGTGGGTGGCAGGCGACGTCACAGAGCACATGTCTGGGTAGTCAGCTCCTGGGGGGGAATACACAGCAGCTCCTTTCCCAGCCGGAGCACTCCACTCCTGCCTACCTCACATCATAGCTTAGAACCGGATCTGGGGGCTTCTCTTCCAACAGCTGGGGAACAGACCCTGCCCATGACAGGGCTGTGACAACAATAGAGCAAAGAGAAGGTCCCACTCAACACAAGATCCAGTGCAGACTCTGCTTACCACAACACAAATCACACCACTATGAAGGAGATAACAGCCAACACACATTGAGGAAAGATGTGGCAGACATCCATACCAAAAACAGCCCTCACACCAAAAATACTGGACTCACACAGGCTACACAGGGTCATTCCCACATAAAAATAGCCCTTCAAGACCACAGTAGATAACTGTTTCCCTTAAATTCATAGAGTCAGAGAAATATAAGTAAAATGAAAAAACATAGGAACCATTCCCAATTAAAAGATCAAGAGAAATCTCCTGAAAGAACAAACAAGTTGGTTTGTTTCTCTAGACTGAAGAAACAGACCTCTCCAGTCTAACAACCCGAGTTCAAAAGTGAGGTAATAAAAATGCTGGAGGAATTAAGAAAGGCAATCACTAGAAATGCAGATCACTGTAAAAAGGACTTAGAAACTATAAAGGGGAGCCAATCAAAATCAGACAACTCAACTGCTGAGGTGAAACCAGGCTAAAGTCAATAAAGAGTAAACTAAATAATGCAGAAGAACGAATAAGTGATCTGGAAGATAAAATAATGGAGATCACCCAAACAGAACAGCAGACAGAAAGACAAATGAAAGTAGCAGGACTTCCCTGGTGGCACAGTGGTTAAGAATCCACCTGCCAATGCAGGGGGCATGGGTTCGAGCCCTGGTCCAGGAAGATCTCACATGCCACGGAGCAACTAAGCCTATGTGCCACAACTACTGAGCCTGCGCTCTAGAGCCCACGAGCCACAACTACTGAGCCCGCATACCACAACTACTGAAGCCCATGTGCCTAGAGCCTGTGCTCCGCAACAAGAGAAGCCACTGCAATGAGAAACCCGTGCACTGCAATGAAGAGTAGCCCCTGCTCGCCACAACTAGAGAAAGCCCACACACAGCAACGAAGACCCAACGCAGCCAAAAATAAATAAATTAATTAATTAAAAAAATTTAGTATCAGTTTATGATAAAAACTCTCCAGAAACTGGGCATAAAGGGAACATACCTCAAAATAATAAAGGCAATATATGAAAAACCCACAGCTAACATCATACTCAACAGTGAAAAGCTGAAAACATTCCCTCTAAGGTCAGGAACAAGATAAGAATGCCTACTCTTGCCACTTTTATTCAACATAGTTTTAGAAGTCCTAGCCAAAGCAATGAGAGAAGAAAAAGAAATAAGAGGAATCCAAGTTGGAAAGGAAGAAGTAAAACTGTCACTGTTTGCAGATGACATGATAACTATACATAGAAAATCCTAAAGATGCCACCAGAAAACTACTAGAGCTCATCAGTGAACTCAGTAAAGTTGCAGGATACAAAATTAATATGCAGAAATCTGTTGCATTTCTATACACTAACAATGAAATGTAAGAAAGAAAAACTAATTTAGTCACTTTCTGTAGCTAGGAGAGGATATCAAATCAGCTGACTTCAGAGTATCTAACAGCTCTTCACTAGGCACTACATAAGGTATCAATGATAACACACAGATTTCCCAGCACTGTTATTATTCCAGGTACTTGCCAAAGAGGAAACATTTAGAGAAGTGGAAACTGTTTTAAAATTTGGTTGAAAGGTTTTAAGTAGTCAGACTCAGAGGAACTGCTTTTCCCTTAAAATAGACTACTGAAAAATAAAAGCTGCTTACAACCCTAAATTCAGCACTCACGAGACAGTCTCTGGGATTTCATCTTCCTTTTTGAAGCGACCTGACCATATTAGGATCTTCTTCTCCCAATCCGTAGGCTTATGCAATGGCACTCTGTGGCTGTAAATGTCTATGAGGAAAACAAGAGAAGATATCTTACTTATATGAGACTGACTCTCAAATTTAGCAACATTAAAATGCTTTTTGTGCTTTTTAGCTATTCGCTAAACAGAATCATTGAGAAATCTCAAGCTAATTAGAGCTTTGTTTGGATGGAATTTCTTAGGTTGCTCATTTCTTAAATGAGATTCAAAAATTCTGTGAGGACTGAAGTAAAATAAAAGCATTATTTCCCAATATAAGCCATAGCCATTGAAAGCTGAAAGAACACCATGAACAAAGTTATAAAGGTGAGAAGGATGAACTAAAAAGAGAACAGTGAGGAGCCTGTTTGACTTCAGTAGAATTAAAAAAAAAGTTTGTAGGTAAAATCAGATTATAAAAGAACTTGAATGGCAGGCTAAGATTTTTAGACCTGATTCAAGAACTACTGTACACTTTGAAGCAAGGAAGAAGTTAACATTTTAGAAAATTTAATCTGCATAATGGATGGAAAGCAAAAGGATAGGACAGAGTGGGTAACAAGTCCAAACAGAAGATTATAATACAAGGTATTACAATACAAGGGTGAGGTGATATAGTCAGAACTAGAGTTATAACAGCAGGAAGAGAGACAACAAAGTCAATATGATGATGACTGAAAGAATCTGGAGATGAAGACAAAGAAGGATTCATGAAGAACCTCAAACTTGGATGAGTAAGACAATAACAGTATTGTTAACCAAAATAAGGAGATTGTGAAAAGAACCAGTCAGGAGAGGAAAAAGCATGAATGCCATTTTAGATCTACTGACTTAAATTCATGCCATCTGAGTAGGTTTCATTAATAAGCTGGGAGTGGAGATAACCACTAGTGCAAAGGGAGAACCAGTGAGGATGATAGAGAAACATAGAAGACCAGGGGCTGAGCCTTGGGGCATGACCCAGAAAGGAGACAGGGGAAAGAGGCAGCAGAGGAAAACAGAGCAGCCAAAGATGAAAATGAACAAGAAAGGTAGAACCATAGACTATAAGAGAGCCTTTCAAAGGAAGGGGAAGTCACGGAAGGCAAGGAGCAGAAAAATCTAGGGAATCACAGAATGTCAGGGTTAGAAAGGACCTTGGAGATAATCTCATCCAACTTCCATATAATGCCTACATCTCTCTTGCAGACAGACCATCTCCTTGACTACATACACATCACCTTTGCTTAAGCTGCACCTTTCACTTAACCAGAAGGCAACAGCAAAAGGAACAGGAAGGTCACTTGGAAAAAAATCCATAAAGAACCAAAGTCAAGAAAAGAGGTTTAGAAGTACAGAAATAGAACTGCTGTGATTTTTATCTTTTAACCATTCCAGTGCTTGGCACAACTTTCTCTAGAGTTTTTTAAATTTTTTTTCCATTTTATGTACTATATACTCATTAAAGACAATTCAGAAAGTATAGATGTGAAAAAAGAAAAATTTAAAAACCACCCCTAATTCTCCTGTCATAGCACGATCACTATATTTTTATTTTGGTGTGTTTCCTAAGTCTTATCCCCATACATATGTATATATACGTAATTTCTATATGTACCATGCTTGTGCTTACGCACAATATAAAATTTTGTATCCTGCTTTGTTCATTAACATGATGACAAACACTTTCCATGCCAGTATGCGGTATTTATAAGCCCTATTTCCAACAGCTGCACAACCTCATCAAGTAGATCTAACATATATAATTAATCATTCCCAGATTACTTAACATTTAGACTACTTTCTCATTTTCCATATATATATATATATATATATATAAATAGGAACATCTTTACATTCAAAGCTTTTTCCACATACAGGGATTATTCCTTAGGATAGATTTCCAGAAGTGAAATACCAAGTCAAAGGGTATAAACATTCTGAAGCTCTTGATAGATATTCTTTGAGAATAATTCTTTTCCACTCACCAATACCTGCCTAGCCCTAGTGCACTGCCATGAAGAAGGAACAAGCAAATAGTTCCTGGGACCCTACAGTTTATATATTATGCTCCTTCTTCCACAGTGGTGACAATGACAGGGTTTGGAGTTAGGGATAGGACTAAACATGGCTAAAGTCAATGTACAAGCCAGTGCGTAGCCCTAATTATATTTTACCCAAAACATCATTTTTTGATTTGGTTCATCTTTGAGGTTCCTTAAAAGATGATTTCTAGACCACTATTTACTTTGGTGCATCTATAGTCCTATAAAAAGCTCCAGTCAAATCCCTGAGGCAAGAGATGAAAATGACAAACGAGAAAAATGAAGAAATCACTGCCACATGTAAGCACAGCTAATATAAGCACAATTTGGGAGGCCTGAACTACATGATAGGGTATGATATAGGGACCCCTGTGACCACCTCTCTTTTAGGTTCTTTTTTTTCTTTTCTTTAATAAATTTATTTATTTATTTTTGGCTGGGTTGGGTCTTCATTTCTGTGAGAGATCTTTCTGTAGTTGTGGCGAGCAGGGGCTACTCTTCGTTGCGGTGCACGGGCTTCTTATTGCGGTGGGTTCTCTTGTTGTGGAGCACAGGCTCTAGGCACGTGGACTTCAGCAGTTGTGGCGCACGGGCTTAGTTGCTCTGCGGCATGTGAGATCTTCCCAGACCAAGGCTCGAACCCGTGTCCCCTGCATTGGCAGGTGGATTCTTAACCACTGTGCCACGAGTGAAGCCCCTAGGTTCTTTTCATTCCAAGTTATTCTAGTCTTTGGGAGCTGCCTAGTCCATAACTGGAAAGACTAATAAAAACTTACGGGTTGGAGGCTTTGGACTTTCCTGGGGTTTGTTGCAAAATCCATTTATTCTCTTCAAATCAGAGTTTCTGGTAAGCCTTAGAGATGAGAAAGCATCTCTTTCACAGAACCTAAAATAACTTCCTAGAAAAGAGAGAAAAATGTTTCAGAGAAAGGAAATCGATGTCTCAAAATGAGAAATACCTGCAAGATACAATTTCATTTATAAAGATTAACTCACTTAAAAATGAATATCCTACTCTATATGTAAGATACATGTACTATATTTAAGGTGCTATGCTTAGTGCTATCTTAAAATATGCATGTTTTGCTGACTAGGAAATGACGAATTTACAACATAAACACTTTATCAGCTGTAAGTTTTATAAAAGCACTTCTCACGTGTCTTATCATAACAATAATGATTCTGGTGGGAATATTATGGATTATGACCCTTGGCCATTGAGGTAAAGATCAGCAACCTCCCAGAAGTGCTAAAACAAGATGCCAAGTTGCCAATACTGTTCTGATAAACTCTGGGTAGGGGGCTGCAATGGCCAGCAAGGGGCTCTTTAGAAAGCCTTGTTCCTTCCAAGACATAATTCTCCAATTAGAAATCAACTTTAGATACAGTCACAATTTATATATAATGTAAAAACTATATATATATTTATATACATACAAATGTATAAAACTATGTTATCATATACAGTATATGTATGCAGTTAATTTTTAAAGTCTAAACTCTAAGCACCTATAGAGAATAGTATTACAAATCACTAAGTATTCACCACCCAGTTTCAGCAATTATCAATACATGGCCAATATTGTGTCCTCTGAATCCCACCCACTCCCTCCCACCAACCGGATTATTTTAAAGCAAATCCCCAACAACCTATTAGTTCATCGATAAACACTTCAGTACTTATCTCAAAACAATAATAACTTCAAAATCATATCCAGAATACCATTAACATAACTAAAAAATATTCCTTTGATATCAGCACATTATGATCAAATGACATTATGATTCAATTTCTCCAACAGACTCACAATTTTTTTTACAGTGGATTTATTCTAAATAGGTGCACACACTGAATACGGTTGATGCATGCCATATAGGTCTCTCCCTCCTTTTCTTCCTGTCATTTATTTGTTGAAGAAACTAGATCATTAGTTCGAATTTCCCTCGCTTTAGGTTTTGCTGATTGCCTCCCCATGGTGTTATTTAACATATTCTTCTAATTCCCCTATTTCTTGTAAACAGATTTTTGAGGTTTCATCAGATTCAGGTTAGAATTTTTAGCAAGAAAATGTCATAGGCGGTACTGTGTACACCCTACCGTATGACATCTTAAGGTACACATCGATTTTGTCTTTTTGTGATATTAAGATTGAGCAGTAGATACTATCAGTGTGACTCATCCTTATAAAGTTCTCCATCACCTTTCATCTAATGTTTTATGCAGACATTGGTGACTGTTTCATTAGGGGTTGCAAGATGGTAGTATTTTTTTCTGTTTTACTTATTTGGTTATCCTGAGGTAAAAGTCATATAAGAAATGTAGAATAAATCCTTGGGTCTTTCCCTTTATTTGCCAGTTTTCAAATTAATGAATTGGTTTCCTTGCAACCTCCACAGGTAACCTTTTGTTTATAAGTAACATAAGGAACTCTTGCATTTAACACATGTGATGTGCTCCAGTCCATCCCAGTTATTTTTCTTTTTAATGCCCAGATGTTCCTATCTTTAGTCACTGGGGACCTTTCTAATTGGCTCCTGGGTCCTTTCAACATGCGCCCAGTAATCATTTATAGCTGCCTTACTTTCTAACATGTTCTGTACTGATTTTAAATGCTTCCTGCCCCAGATTTGGAATCAGACATTCCTCCAAAGTGCTCTGGTTCCTTTAAGTAGAAAATGTTCTTAGAGATGCCTGAGGGAGGTTCATTGTTACTGAGTTTGTCACTGTTTCCAGACCTTTTCAGTGAACAAACCTAAGAAACACATTCCTTCTTAAAACGAATGCATGCTTAAGAACTTAGAAATTTTCACCTTCAGCGTTAACATGAACATTTTTAATGTCAATAATTAATCAGAATTCAAAGCAGAGACAGCCATAAACAGTTCTGATGAGGGTAAAACGGGATAATTCTAAGTATGGGGGTGTCGTGGTATAAGAGAGAGGAGGACTGGTATAGGATTCAGTCAGAAGATCACAAAAGAGCCCTAGGGTCCTAGGACATGGAAAAAAGGGAGCACTGCAGTAGAATGAAACAGAAAAGAAAGCTGGAAAGGCACCAATGATAAATCTGACCAGGGTCCTGACCCTCCATGATGCTCTGGGTGACAAAGAAAAACATGCCCAAGACTTGCCTTTAATGCGACAAGAGTGTGCCCTCACAGCTTTGTGCTTAAAACATCACAGGAAGGCTTCCCTGGTGGCGCAGTGGTTGAGAGTCCGCCTGCCGATGCAGGGGACACGGATTCGTGCCCCGGTCCGGGAAGATCCCACATGCCGCCGAGCGGCGGGGCCCGTGAGCCATGGCCGCTGAGCCTGCGCCTCCGGAGCCTGTGCTCCGCAACGGGAGAGGCCACAACAGTGAGAGGCCCGCGTACCGCAAAAAAAAAAAAAAAATCACAGGAGAATTCAAGCAGTTTTAAAAATCTATTTGTTAGTGGACAGTGTGTACCTTTGAAATTCCAAACTCCTAATTGAGTGTCATTGTACCTTCAGAGTTTGAAGTAATAAGGAGATGCAAGAGAGCAACAAAGAGTAAAATGTGATTATAGCACTGGACCTCCCATAGTTGGTGAGAAACATAATTCCCTTGCTTTTTTTTTCTCTTGCTGTTAAGAAAACTTTTAAACATAGCAATCTAAGAGATATCACTGTGGACTTCTCATAGGCATATGTTTATATATGTCTAAAGATGTTTAAAACAACACTTATTGATACAAAATTCCACATCAAAAATTCATCCTTTTAAAGTGTAAAATTCAGAACCATCTCCTGCTTCAATGTGCTGCTAGACAGGAACCAATCAGAGAGAAAGAGGTGAAAGATGGAGAAGGGAGTCCAGGGCTTTCTCAATCACAAATCTCACCTCCACTCCAACTCTCTTTATACCTTTCTTGCAAAAATAATAATAGAAATAAGGAGGCGGTAGGGTTTCCAAAAACAAAAATTGTAAGCTTCAACCATCTGGGGAAGGCAAAAAGCTCATCCACCACAACTCTCAGTTTGAAGGTAAAGGAGGATTGGAGACATGGCGGCAGAGTAGAAGGAGTTGAGCTTACCTCCTCTCACAAAAACACTAAAATCACAAATAACTGCTGAACAACCATCGACAAAAAAGACTGGAAACTACCAAAAAAGATATTCTACATCCAAAGACAAAGAAGAAGCTCCACAAGATGGTAGGAGGAATGCATCTGCGATACAATCATATCCAATACCCACCAGGTGGGTTACCCACAAACTGGAAATTGTAACGCAGAGGTTCTCCCTCAGGAGTGAGAGTTCTGAGCCCCGGGCCAGGCTCCCCAGCCTGGGGGTCTGGCATTGGAAGGAGGAGCCCCTACAGCATTTGGCTTTGAAGGCCAGCAGGGCTTGATCGCAGGAACTCCACAGGACTGGTGGAAACAGAAATGCCACTCTTAGAGGATGCACACAGGTCTCGTGCACACCAGGACCCAGGAAAAGGCAGTAACTTCATAGGAGCCTGGTCCAGACCTACCTGCTGGTCTTGGAGGGTCTCCTGTGGAGGTGGGGGGCAGCTGTGGCTTACTGTGGGGATAAGGACACTGGTGGCAGAGATACCAGGGAGTACTCATTAGTGTGAGCTCTCCTGGAGGCCACCATTTAGACAACAAGACCTGGCCCAACCCAACAGTCGGTAGGTGCAAGTGCTGGGATGCCCCGGGCCAAACAACTAACAGGGTGGGAACACAGCCCCGCCCATTGGTAGACAGGCTGTCTAAAATCTTCCTGAGCCCATGGCCACCTCTAAACACACCTCTTGACACAGGCCTGCCCAACAAGGGACAAGACTCAGCTCCACCCACCAGTAGGCAGGCATCAGTCCCTCCCACCAGAAAGCCTGCACAAGCCTCTTAGACCAGCCTCACCCACCAGGGGCAGACACCAGAAGCAAGAGGAAGTACAACCCTGCAGCCTGTGGAAACCGCAATCACAGAAAGTTAGATAAAATGAGACAACAAAGGAGTATATTCCAGATGAAGGAACAAGGTAAAACCCCAGAAAAACAATGAAATTAAGTGGAGATAGGCAACCTTCCAGAAAAAGAATTCAGGGTAATGATAGCAAAGATGATCCAAGATCTCAGAAAAAGAATGGAGGCACAGACTGAGAAGATATAAGAGATGTTTAACAAAGAGTTAGAAGATACAAAGAACAAACAGAGATGAACAATACAATAACTGAAATGAAAAATACACTAAAAGAAATCAATAGCAGAATAAATGAGGCAGAAGAACGGATAAGTGAGCTGGAAGACAGAAATGTGGAAATCACTGCTGCTGAACAGAATAAAGAAAAAAACAATGAAAAGAAACGAGGACAGTTTAAGAGACCTCTGGGACAACATTTAACGCACCAACATTTGCATTATAGGAGTCCAAGAAGAAGAGAGAAAGGGCCTGAGAAAATATTTGAAGAGATAATAGCTGAAAAATTCCCTAACATGGGAAAGGAAACAGTCATCGAAGTCCAGTAAGTGCAGAGAATCCCATACAGGATTAAACCCAAGGAGGAACATGCTGAGAAACATAGTAAGGAAACTGACAAAAATTAAAGACAAAGAGAAAATATTAAAAGCAATGAGGGAAAGGCAACAAATAATATACAAGGGAACTCCTGTAAGGTTATCAACTGATTTTTCAGCAGAAACTCTGCAGGCCAGAAGGGAGTGATGATATATTTAAGGTGATGAAAGGGGAAAAACCTACAACCAAGAATAATCTACCTATCAAGGCTCTCATTCAGATTTGATGGAGAAATCAAAAGCTTTACAGACAAGCAAAATCTAAAAGAATTCAGCACCAACAGACCAGCTTTATGACAAATGCTAAAGGAACTTCTCGGCAGAAAAGCCCACATCTAGTAGCAAGAAAATTACCAATGGGAAACCTCACCAGTAGAGGCAAACATACAGTAAAGGTAGGAAATCATCCACACACAAATATGATATCAAAACCAACAATCGGGGCTTCCCTGGTGGTGCAGTGGTTCAGAGTCCGCCTGCTGATGCAGGGGACACGGGTTCGTGCCCCGGTCCGGGAAGATCCCACATGCCGCGGAGCGGCTGGGCCCGTAAGCCATGGCCGCTGAGCCTGCGCGTCTGGAGCCTGTGCTCCGCAACGGGAGAGGCCACAGCAGTGAGAGGCCCGCATACTGCAAAAAACAAAAACAAAACCCAACAATTGATAGAAGAGGAGAGTACAAAAAATGCAGGATATTGGAAATGCATTTGAAATTCAGAGACCAGCAACTTAAAACAATCATATATATATATATGGGTGTGTGTGTGTGTGTGTGTATATATATATATGTATGTATGTATATATATAGAGAGAGAGATAGAGGAGAGCAGAGGGAGAGAGAGAGAGACTGCTACATCAAAACCTCATGGTAACTGCAAACTGAAAATCTACAATAGATACACACAAAAAAGAAAAGGAATCCAAACACAACACTAACATTAGTCATCAAATCACTAGAGAACAGAACAAAAGAGAAAGGGAAGAGAAAACACCTACAAAAACAAACCCAAAACAATTTACAAAATGGCAATAAGAACATATATATTGACAATTATCTTAAATGTAAACAAATTAAATGATCCAAACAAAAGACATAGACTGGCTGAATGGATACAAAAACAAGACCTGTATATATGCTGTCTACAAGAGACCCACTTCAGATCTAGGGACACATACATACTGAAAGTGAGGGGATGGAAAAAGGTATTCCATGCAAATCAAAAGAAAGCTGGAGTAGCAATATTCATATCAGACAGAATAGACTTTAAAATAAAGACTGTTACAAGAGACAAAGAAGGACACTATATAATAATCAAGGGATCAATCCAAGAAGAAGATATAACAATTGTAAATATATATGCACACAACATAGAAGTACCTTAATATACAAGGTGAATATTAACAGATATAAAAGGAGAAATCAACAGTAACACAATAACAGTAAGGGACTTTAACACCCCACTTACATCACTGGACAGATCATCCAGACAGAAAATCAATAAGGAAACACAGATCTTAAATGACACATTAGACCAAATGGAATTACTTGTTACATATAGAGCATTCCATCTGAAGCCAGCAGAATACACACTCTTCTCAAGTGGACATGAAACAGAAGTTACTACTGAATCCACAGAAATACAAAGGATCATAAGAGACTACTACAAGCAACTATATGCCAATAAAATGGACAAACTAGAAGAAATGGACAAATTCTTAGAAAGTACAGTCTCCTAAGACTAAACCAGGAAGAAATAGAAAATATGAACAGACCAATCACAAGTACTGAAATTGAAACTGTGATTTAAAAATTCCAACAAACGAAAAGTCCAGGACCAGATGGCTTCACAGGCGAATTCTATCAAACATTTAGAGAAGAGTTAACACCTATTCTTCTGAAACTGTTCCAAAAAATTGCAGAGGAAGGAACACTCCCAGACTCATTCTATAAGGCCACCATCACCCTGATACCAAAAACAGACAAAGATATCACACAAAAAAGAAAATTACAGGCCAATATCCCTGATGAACATACATGCAAAAATCCTCAACAAAATACCACCAAACCAAATCCAACAATACATTAAAAGGATCATATGTCATGTTCAAATGGGATTTATCCCTGGGATGCAAGCATTTTTCAATATCCACAAATCAACCAGTGTGATACACCACATTAACAAACTGAAGAATAAAAACCGTATGATCATCTCTATAGATGCAGAAAAAGCTTTCGACAAAATTCAACACCAGTTTACGATAAAAACTCTCCAGAAAGTGGGGATAGAGGGAACCTACCTCAACATAATAAAGGCCATATACGACAAACCCACAGCAAACATCATACCCAACAGTGAAAAGCTGCAGGCATTCCCTCTAAGATCAGGAACAAGGCAAGGATGTCCACTCTAGCCACTTTTATTCAACATAGTTTTGGAAGTCCTAGCCACAGCAATCAGAGAAGAAAAAGAAATAAAAGGAATCCAAATTGGAAGGAAGAAATAAAATTGTCACTGTTTGCAGATGATAAGACACTATACACAGAAAATCCTAAAGATGCTACCAGAAAACTACTAGAGCTCATCAATGAATTTGGTAAAGTTGCAGGATACAAAATTAATACGCAGAAATCTGCTGCATTTCTATAGACTAACAATGAAAGAGAAATTAAGGAAACAATCTCATTTACCACTGCATCAAAAAGAATAAAATACCTAGGAATAAACCTACCTAAGGAGACAAAAGACCTATACTCCAAAAATTATAAGGCACCCTTGAAAAAAATCAAAGATGACACAAACAGATGGAAAGATATACCATGTTCTTGGATTGGAAGAATCAACGTTGTCAAAATGTCTATCGTATCCAAGGCAATCTAAAGATTCAGTGCAATCTGTTTCAAATTACCAGTGTCACTTTTCACAGAACTAGAACAAAAAATTTTTAAATTTGTATGGAAACACAAAAGACCCCAAATAGCCAAAGCAATCTTAAGAAAGAAAAATGGAGCTGGAGGAATCAGGTTCCTTGACTTCAGACTATACTACAAAGTTACAGTAATTAAAACAATATGGTACTGGCATAAAAACAGAAATATAGATCAAGGAACAGGACAGAAAGCCCAGAAATAAACCCACGCACCTATGGTCAATTAATCTATGACAGAGGAGGCAAGAATATACAACGGAGAAAAGACAGTCTCTTCAAGAAGTGGTGCTGGGACAGCTACATGTAAAAGAATGAAATTAGAACATTCCCTAACACCATACACAAAAATAAACTCAAAATAGATTAAAGACCTAAATGTAAAACTGGATACTATAGAACTCTTAGAGGAAAACATAGGCAGAACACTCTTTGACATAAATCGCAGTAATACCTTTTTGGATTCACCTCCTAGAGTAATGAAAATAAAAACAATAATAGGGCTTTCCTGGTGGCGCAGTGGTTGAGAATCTGCCTGTTAATGCAGGGGACACGGGTTCGAGCCCTGGTCTGGGAAGATCCCACATGCCACAGAGCAACTAGGCCCGTGAGCCACAACTACTGAGCCTGCGCGTCTGGAGACCGTGCTCCTCAGCAAGAGAAGCCACAATAGTGAAAGGCCTGTGCACAGACATGAAGAGTGGCCCCCGCACAGAAACGAAGACCCAACACAGCAAAAATAAATAATTAATAAACTCCTACCCCCAACACTTTGTTTAAAAAATTATAATAATAATAAACAAATGGGACCTAATTAAACTTATAAGCTTTGCACAGCAAAGAAAACCATAAGCAAAATAAAAAGACAACCCACAGAACAGGAGAAAATATCTGCAAACAATGCAACCGACAAGGGATTAATCTCCAAAATATACAAACAGCTCATGCAGCTCAGTGTAAGTTCCCTACATACGAACGAGTTCCATTCCAAGAGTGCATTCGTAAGTCCAATTTGTTTGTAAGTCCAACAAAGTTAGCCTAGATACCCAACTAACACAATTGGCTATATAGTACTGTACTGTAAAAGGTTTATAATACTTTTCATACAAATAATACATAAAAAACAAACACAAAAAATAAAGAAATCATTTTTAATCTCACGGTACAGTACCTTGAAAAGTAGAGTAGTACAGCACAACAGCTGGCATACACGGGCTGGCATCAAGAGAAAAGGCAAGAAGACTTACTGACTAGAGGAGGGAGAGGAGGTGGGAAATGGTAGAGCTGAAGGGTCATCAGCAATAGGAGACAGGGCAAGCTGCAATTTCACTCATGCCTGACATTGATGGCACAGGTTCTGGTTCCTTGCTGGATTCAATTCTATCTACACTCTTGAAAAAACGATCCAGTGATGTCTGGGTAGTAGCTCTTCTTTTCTTGTCATAGATGACACAGTAGCACTGGACTGCATTCTGAACAGCTGCTGCAACATTTCTGTACCATTCTACGTTCGGGTCCTGTGCCTCCTCAAATAAAGAAAATCCCCTTGTCATTTCCTGCATCATGAATCTCTTCAGTTCTTCAGTTACTTCTTCTTCCTCTTGTCTCTCTTCGTACTTTCTCTCGGCCTCCAATTCCATCAGGTCCTCATTAGTAAGCTCCTCGTGTTGCATAGCAAGGAGTTCAATGAAGTCATTCTCTTGCAGATCTAGCTTGAAATAAAGATACTGTACTACTGTACTCTGTATAGTACTGTACAGTACATAAAAGCACAACCACTTGTACAGGATGCACGCATGTGACAATGAACGCCAGACACATGAACCAACTTACGTGACTGTACATGCGAATGCACGTTTGTATCTTTGAAAGCTCGCAACTTGAAGTTTCGTATGTAGGGGACTTACTGTACCAGAAAAACAAACAACTCAATCAAAAACTGGGCAGAAGACCTAAATAGACGTTTCTCCAAGAAGACATACAGATGGCCAAAAAGCACATAAAAAGATGCTCAACATCGCTAATTATTAGAGAAATGCAAATCCAAACTCCAGTGAGGTATCACCTCACACCAGTCAGAATGGCCACCATCAAAAAGTCTACAAACAATAAATGCTGGAGAGGGTGTGGAGAAAAGGGAAGCCTCCTACACTGTTGGTGGGAATGTAAATTGGTACAGCCACTATGGAGAAAGGTATGGAGTTTCCTTTAAAAAGTAAAAATAGAGCTACTGTGTGATCCACATATCCCACTTCTGGGCATATACAGAGAAAAACCACAATTTGAAGATACATGCATCCCAATGTTCAATGCAGCACCATTTACAATAGCCAACACACGGAAGCAACCTAAATGTCCAATGACAGATGAATGGATAAAGAAGTGGTAGGGCTTCCCTGGTGGCTCTGTGGTTGAGAGTCCACCTGCCAATGCAGGGGACACGGGTTCGTGCCCCGGTCCGGGAAGATCCCACGTGTTGCGGAGCGGCTGGGCCGGTGAGCCATGGCCGCCGAGCCTGCGCGTCTGGAGCCTGTGCTCCGCAACGGGAGAGGCCACAACAGTGAGAGGCCTGTGTACCGCAAAAAAAAAAAAAAAGAAGTGGTATATATACATGATGGAATACTAGCCATAAAAAAAAAATGAAATAATGCCGTTTGCTACAACATGGCTGGACCTAAAGATTATCATACTATGTGAAGTAAGTCAGACAGAGAAAGACAAATATCATATATCACTTAGATGTGGAATGTAAAGAAATGATACAAACGAACTTATTTACGAAACAGGAATAGCATCACAGACTTAGAAAACAAACTTATGGTTACGAAAGGGGAAAGGTGGAGGGGAGGGATAAATTAGGAGTTTGGGATTAATATATACACACTACTATATATAAAATAGATAATCAACAAGGACCTACTGTATAGCACAAGGAACTCTCCTCAATATTCTATAATGACCTAAATGGGAAAAAAATCTGATAAAGAACAGAGGTATGTATAACTGAATCATTTTGTTGTATACCTGAAACAAAACATTGTAAATCAACTATACTCCAATATAAAGTAAAAAAATTTTAAATATATATACTAAATAAAAAATAAAGTGTACAATTCAGTAGTTTTTTCTATATACACAAAGTTATGTACTTATCACTACTACAGTATTTAATTATATAAATGAAATCACACAATATGTGGTCTTTTTAACTGGCTTCTTTCACTTAGCATGTTTTCAAAGTTTGTCCATGTTGTAGCATTTATCAGTACTTGATTTTTTGAAAATATTTATTTATTTATTTATTTATTCATTTATTTGGCTGTGTCTGGTCTTAGTTGCCGCACATGGGATCTTCATTGCAGCATGCAGAATCTTTCATTGTGGCGCACGTGCTTCTCTCTAGTTGTGGCACACAGGCTCTAGAGCACACAGGCTCAGTAGTTGCAGGGCATGGGCTTAGTTGCCCCACGGCATATGGGATCTTAGTTCCCTGACCAGGGATTGAACCTGCGTTCCCTGCATCAGAAGGCGGATTCTTAACCACTGGACCACCAGGGAAGTACTCAGTACTTGATTTTTTTAACTGATAAATTTTATCCCATTTCATGGATATCCAAAATTTTGTTTATACATTAGTCAGTTGATGGACATTTAAGTGGTTTTCACTTTTTGGTTATTATGAATAATGCTGATATGGACATTTGTGTACAAGCTTTTGAGTAAACATCTATTTTAATTTCTTTGGGGCATATAGTAAGAGGTGAAAGTACTGGGGCATATGGCAACTCCACAGAATTACTTGTTTGAGAAACTTCAAGACTCTTTTCCAAGTGTTTACATTTTACATTTCCATCAGCAATGTATGAGGGGTCCAACCTCTCTACATCCTGCCTTGTTTTTTTGTTGTTGTTAAAAAGCCATCCTAGTGGGTGTGACATGGTAGCTCACTGTGGTCGTAGAGAAGCGAAATTTGCCACCCCAAAATGTCTTCTTTGGCATGTGGATTATTTTAGCTGAAAACAATCAAGGCCCAGAAGACTCAGGAAGAAACTTTAGCCTTCCCCTAATTTCCTAAAAAAAATGTAGATAGAGGGTCTATTCCAGGAAGAGAGCTATCATCAGAGATATCTGTAAAGAATATGGGCTAAGTGTGGTGGTGGAAACAGCCTGGACATCAGAGTCCATCCTGTTTCCCATTGTCTCTGCATGGCCCAGCAAACATTTATTTACCAAACATTTGCTATTCCATCTCCATGTCAATTGCCTTCCTCCCCTTTGAAGTTTCAAACCCCTACTTCCAACATCCTCTTTGTCTTTACCTGAAGATGGTATTTAAGGTGAGGGTTTCAGCCATTTCAGCAAATTATTCAGTTTTCCAGGGTCTCTCTCATGTATACATGTTAGTTAATGTCAACTCATTATGTCTCATGTCAACTTAATTCTTAGACCAGCCACAAGAACCAAGAAGGGTAGAGGAAAATTTCTTCCTTCCCAACATAGTCTTGATTTGCATTTCCCTACTGGGTAAAGAGGATGAGGATATTTTCACATGTTTATTGGCTCTTTGTATATCTTCTCTGGAGAAATGTTCATTCAGCTTCTTTGTTCATTTCTTAACTTGGTTGTCTTTTTGTTATCGGGTTATAAGCATTCTTATATATTCTAGATACAAGTTCCTTGTCTGATATACAATTTGTAAATATTTTCTCCACTTCGCAGGTTGTCTTTTCATGATGTTGATGACATCCTTTATTTTTATTTTTTTTGCAGTAGGTGGGCCTCTCACTGCTGTGGCCTCTCCCATTGTGGAGCATTGGCTCTGGAGGCCCAGGCTCAGCGGCCATGGCTCACGGGCCCAGCCGCTCCGCAGCATGTGGGATCCTCCCAGACTGGGGCACGAACCCGCGTCCCCTGCATCAACAAGCGGACTCTCAACCACTGCGCCACCAGGGAAGCCCTATTTATTTATTTTTGACTGTGCTGGTTCTTGTTGCAGCACGTGGGCTTAGTTGCAGCACATGGGTTTCTTAGTTGTGGCGTGCATGTGGGATCTAGTTCCCTGACCAGGCATGGAACCTGGGCCCCCTGCATTGGGAGCGTGGAGTCTTACCCACTGGACCACCAGGGAAGTCCTGATGATGTCCTTTATTTATTTATTTTTATAAATTTATTTTTTTATTTTTGGCTGCGTTGGGTCTTCGTTGCTGCGTGCAGGCTTTCCTAGTTGCGACGAGCAGGGGTTACTCTTCATTGCGGTGTGCAGGCTTCTCGTTGTGGTGGCTTCTCTTGTTGCAAAGCATGGGCTCTAGGTATGTGGGCTTCAGTAGTTGTGGCACACAGGCTCAGTAGTTGTGGCTCACGGGCTCTAGAGCACAGGCTCAGTAGTTGTGGTGCATGGGCTTAGTTGCTCTGTGGCATGTGGGATCTCCCCGGACCAGGGCTTGAACCCATGTCCCCTGCATTGGCAGGCGGATTCTTAACCACTGTGCCACTAGGGAAGTCCCTGATGATGTCCTTTAAATATATAAATTTTTAATTTTGATGAAGTCCAGCTTATCCATTTTTTCTTCTGTTGCTTGAGCTTTTGGTGTCATATACAAGGTTACAAAGGTTTACTCCTATGTTATCTTCTAAGAACGTTACAGTTTTAGCTTTAACATTTAGATCTGTATGTGTGGAAGGAATCCAACTTCATTTTTTTGCATATGGATATCCAATTCTCCCAGCACCATTTGTTGAAAAGACTATTCTTTCCCCTGTTGAATTGTTTTGACACACTATAGAAAATCATTTGTCCATAAATATGAGGGTTTATTTCCAGACTCTCAATTCTATTTCCAATGCTCTGTATTCCCCAATATTCTTTGTTGTGTTTTGTGCTCTATGTCAGCTTAGGAGTCCACTAATAACTGGACAGAGACTTCCTTAAAGGCCTTTTGCACCAATAAGTTTGCCAGCCTTTGCTGGAGGGCTATGTGTGCATTTGGGGGCATGCTCTGGGGTGGGTGAGAAAGAAGCTGTTCGAATTGTATTAGCTCTGAGTCAGGTTAATAAAAAAAAAAGGCAAGCCCTGTGAGTGAGCACTTCCATGGAACTGCCACACAGGCCAAATAGTAACAGTCCTCTGGGGCTAGGGGTTTGGGGGAGTTCCAAATCCATTCTGCCTTCTTCAGTGTCTGCTAGGTTTTTAGAGCTACTGCAATTTTGAGGTATTAGTTTTCAAGGCTACTGTGAAGCCAAGAGGAGACAGGAATCAGTTAAAACTCCATTAGCCTTGTTGCTCTTACCATGAAGTCATTTTCTTCGACAAATGCCACACAGACTGTCACAAGCCTCTGGTTATTTCCTAGAGTTCTGAAAAAGTTGATTTTAAGACTTTATGGTAATGTTTTCATTGCTTTTCATAGGAGTGACTTTTCAGAGGTCCTAACTCTGACATACCTTAAGTTAGAACCTCTACTTGTATCAAGATCTGTGGTTGTCTGCAGTCTGATTTCTTTCATAAAAGGCCTCATTTATTTCAGTTTTCTAGGCAGGTAGTCCCAGAAAGCTTTGCCTGGGTCTGAGTAACCACACCACCAGTGCCACCTAGTGACAGTAAGTATACACTGTAAGAAAAGTAGATAAATTATAACTGATCTCGGCTTGTTTTAAATGTATAATAGGTAATGTAGTATTTACTTCACCAGGGCTGATTTGAGGGTTAAATGGAAAACAAGTGTGAGAGCATTTGGCAAGATGCTTGAAACACAGCAGGCACTCTAAGCGTTAAGTTTGTTTCTTGAAACGTTACTTAAAGCACTAATCCTCAAAACATTTCCAGAGCACTTCAATTTTACCCCTAGTGGTCAGAATTTCTGATCAAGGTAATTTTATACAGTTATCAGGGCATGAAGAAATTCTATGAACCTCTTCAAAAGTTTTCCATAGCTCTAAGGATTAAAACAAGTATTCAATGCTGTGACTCTCAAACTTCAGTATGCATCAGAACCACCAGAATGGCTTGTTAAAATGCAAATCACTAGGCACACCTACCTCCAGTTTTGGAATCAACAATTCTGGGTTGAAGCTGCTACTGCTGGTTTGAAACTACACTTTGAGAACCACTGTGTTTTGGGTTTTTTTTTTTTTTTTAAAACTGTGGTAAAATACATATAACACAAAATTTACCATTCTAACCATTTTTAAGTGTACAGGGCTGTGGCATTAAGTACATTCACATCGTTGTGCCACCATCACCACCATCCATCTCGACTTTTTCATCTTCCCCAGAGAACCACTGGTTTAATGTGACCTATAAATCCCCATCTCACACCATCCTGTCCCATTGCCTTCTGGCAGGTGCTGAGACAGAAAGCAACAAAGTTAACTGGCAGTGAGCTCTACCGTCTAAAGAGGAAACAGAAAAAGAATCAATATTTATCTCCTTAGGTACTGTCCTTCCCCATCCCTCTTAATTAGAACAGAGGCAGTTTAGGAGAATAAAAGACAAGCTGCCTCTCAGCTCAGTTTGGGTAATAATGATAAAGCAAAAATGTTACCATGTATACCTACTTACTGTCAGTCACACAAATGCACGTTTGGAGATATTTATTCATTCAACAAATACTACTTGTCAGCTATTGTTCCAGGCAGTATAAAAAACAGATAAAAATCTATGCCAGCTGAACTTACATTCTACTAGAGGAAGGGGGAAAAATATACATATATACGTATATATATGTATATATATAGTTAGATAGTAAATTCCAGAGAGAAAAAATAAACAATGGGGAGTGACAGTGCTTCTGTGCTTAGAATGTGGTGTGTGTGTGAAATTTTAGATGGGGAAGTAGAAGTTCTCTTTGAGAATGCTACTTTTGAAGGAAGTGAGGGGGCTAGTATGCAGGTATCTGGTGGAAGGGTATTTCAATCAGAAACAACAGTAAGTGCAAAGGCCCTAAGGGACACAAAGGGGAGGCCAGCATGGCTAGAACAGAGGAATAATGAAAAGAGAAGTAGTACTTGAGGTCACAGACATACCTGGGGGTGGAGGTGAAGAATAGGGACTTAAAGGCATGAGAGGTTTACCTAGATCAGAAAATATCTCCCAACTTTTCTTACTACAACTTCATACTGGAGGCCAGGAATTTGTACCTCCTTAAGGTATAAATGGTTATTAAAACATAAACAAACATGATATTATACACATTAGAAATAACAAACCATTGTAAAAAATAATTTAAAAACTTGACATCACTAAAAATATATATATATGAAGTCTTGATGTGATTTCGGTCTTTATTTTGCAATTACAAAAAATTAAAGCATAAAAAAGTTTTAGTATCATTATTTTTTTTAACATCTTTATTGGAGTATAATTGCTTTACAATGGTGTGTTAGTTTCTGCTTTATAACAAAGTGAATCAGTTATACATATACATATGTTCCCATATCTCTTCCCTCTTGCATCTCCCTCCCTCCCACCCTCCCTATCCCACCCCTCTAGGTGGTCACAAACCACCGAGCTGATCTCCCTGTGCCATGCGGCTGCTTCCCACTAGCTATCTATTTTACGTTTGGGAGTGTATATATGTCCATGCCACTCTCTCACTTTGTCACAGCTTACCCTTCCCCCTCCCCTAGTATCATTATTAAGACCACTTTTCTAACTCAAAGAGATAGAATATATTGCCCCAGACATCCAAGCCCCAAATTTTCCATCCTCTGGTGGATCACAATTAAAAACAAACAAAAAAACCAAAAGAAAACCAGCCCTTAAAGGGCTGTTAAACCCAGAGGGTTAAACCATCTGGCTACACTTGCAGCCTGTCCCTGGCTGACCAGTTCTGTGTCCCCAAAGCCTTAGCAAGAAGTCAAGATGAAGCCTCACTGTGCCCGTAAGGCTCTGACTGGCAAATGGCTAGTTAATCTTAAGAGTAGAAGTCCTTAAGCTCTAGTATGCAACAGAATCACCCAAAGGACTCGTAACACACACTAGTGGACCCCATTTGCAGAGTTTCTGATTCAGTAAGTATAGGTGGAGCCTGAGAATTTGCACTTCCAACAATTTCCCAGGTGATGCCAGTACTGTTGGTCTGGGGGCTCACAATTTGTAAATCTGTGCCTTAGAGTTATTACTGCTGGCTGGAGGCTCTAGTGGGTCAGTCTCGAGGCTGATTCAAGTACTGCCTTCTGCCCTGTTGTCCCTTCCTTCCCATTCTTTCCAACCCATGATGGACAGTGCAGAGTGGTGGGGATGCTTTTTTTCTCAGAATCATTCAAGACTCTCCTGGAGATAACCATCAGTGACGTTACCTGGAACGTGACCAATCTCTGGGAACCAGTGATGATAAATGAAGGTTCAATGAATGCTGGTGAGGAGGTTTTTAGAAGATTATCTAAGTTACTGTTTCTTAACCTGTGTGAAGATCAGCTGCCAGGTTTGTTGCACGTATGTTGCTAGTTATGAAGTCTGCCAATGATCTGCTTAAAAATAAAATCATGGCATTTGTCAAAACCCCTAAAACTACATCACAGAGAGCTTTAATATATGCAAATTTTATATCAACCAGGGTGTTGGATCATTCCCAGGATGGAAAGCAGACTGTGACAAATGTATCTAATTGTATTAGAAATAATGTGTGATCTAACCTTATAAACTTCAAGGTGGGAAAAAAGGAGCTGACCTAAGTAACTTTGGAAAATATTGTTTTGACTGGAAACTGTAAGACTAAAGACAAAGAGAAATGTACTTTAGTTGGCAAATTTGTTTCTTACAGGAGTACTGGTTAACAATTCTGAAACTACTTTATAAGTATATACTAGGATTGAACAAGGAAGTAACTAAATGGTAGATAATGAGAGCCAGGTTTCTCATTGTCAAAGAAAGAATTTCCAAAAGCAAGGGTGGAAGGCTAGAATGAATGTGGTGCTGGGTCAAAGTCAGAAAACTCAGTGTGTGCACCTTTAGTTTTCTATATATACATGTGTGTATACATATAGAAAGATGATATGAGACAGAGACATAATTATGTGTATACACATGGTTTAGTATACACACATGTATTTTCCAGCTCTACCCACTGGGAAGGCCTGGAATCAGTGACACTTGAGTAGCAACAAGCACACTCATTGCCAGATCCTGGTGTCTAAATACGATTATCCAATGAAAGGAACCAGGGCTCCTTGGAGAAAACTGGCTGATTCTATGTTGGGACAGAGAAAATACAAGATGAGTCTGGAATATCCATCCTGTAGTGCCAGAAAGTAAGGAAGTGTCCAAAAAACAAAATGATGAGGGCCTGTAAAGGGACACAGAAGCTGATCTGATAAAGCCTAAACTGGCATAATCTGAACAACAAAATAAATAAGAGTAATAGATTATAACAAGGTAAAAAATATGAGTCCATCAATAAAAAATAAAATGAGTCCAGTATAAATCATGTGGATATTATATACTGTCTAATATGACATGATGAGAAGGGCACTTTACACCTCTGTGCTATTTATTCTTCCCCCAAACCCATAACCCTAGTCTTACCATGAGAAAGCATCAAACAAAACCTAATTGAGGGACAACCTACAAAATATCTGACCAGTATTCCTCAAAATTGTCAAGATCATGAAAATCAAAGAATATGAAACCATCACAGATCAGCAAAGACTAAGGAGACATGACAACTAAATGCAATGTGGTATCCTGGATTGGATCCTGGAACACAAAATGGACAACAGTAGAATAACTGGAGAGAACTAAATGAAGTTTGTCCTTTAGTTGATAGCAAAGTATCATTGTTAATTTCTTAGTATTGACAAATGTACTGTGGGTTATGTAAGATGATGACATTAGGGTTAACTGGGTGAGGGGTACACAGAACTCTGTACTATCTTTGCGACTTTTCTGTAAATTAAAATTATTCTATATAAGAATATTTTTAAACATGTGTATTAATTACATCTTATTGTTTTTTACTTTATACATAGTTTATGAAATTTTTATATTTACTTGATATTTAATATTTTAAAAATTGGAGAGGATTTGATGTTATCTCTATAAAAATGTCACTCTCACTCATTTGTACTCCAATATGTTTTTGTAATGAGATAGAAAAGGAAAGAAATGGGGTATAGTAGGAAATGTGCCCAATTCAGGGTAGACCAAAGATGTCCAGGTGAAGGTCATCTGCCTAGTGCACCTTGGTGGAAATGAGATGAGAAAATTACACACGATACATATCTTGTTACACCTTGCTGTTCTCAAATGTTGTTGCCATCACCTGTGAGCTTGTTAGAAATGCAGACTTTCAGCTCCCACCCCAGACCTACAGAATTTGAATCTGTATTTTTAATGATATCCAACCGATTCATATGAACATTAAATTTCAAGAATCAAATAGCTGCATTCAGTCAATAGCTGATGAGTACGCACGGCGTGCCAGACACAGGAAAACCAATACCACACACTCTAAAGTCTAGAACAGGGCTATTCGGCCTCAGCCGGGAGCTTCCTGGAAATGCGAATTCTCAGACCCCACCCCAAACCTTCAGAATCTAGAAAAATGTCTTTACAAGCCCTTCACATGATGCTTATGCATACTAAAGTTTGAGAAGCACTACTCTAAAAAGAGGGACTTCGAACTCTGTATACTGGAATCACCACAGAAAAACAAAAACCCAACACACACGGCCATCCCACACCAATTAAATCCCAATTTCTGTGACAAGGACTCTGGCATTAGTATTTTTTAGAAAGATTTTCTAAGTGATTCTAATGTGCTGCCATGTTTGAGAATTGCTGCTTTTTAGCACAACCAGCTAGAGTCCCTATTGAACATAGGCTACATGAATGACCAGGGCACACCTGCAGAGCTAAATACCTATGTCTCTGGCTGCATTCAAAATCCCTCTTTTTGATGAAATAATGCCACTTGCAGCAATGCTGATCGACTTAGAGATTTTCATATTAAGTGAAGTAAATCAAACAAAGACAGACAAATATCATATTACATCACTTATATGTGGAATCTAAAAAATGATACAAATGAATTTATTTACAAAACAGAAACAGACTCACAGACATAGAAAACAAACTTATGGTTACCAAAGGAAAAAGGGTGGAGAAGGGATAAATCAGGAGTTTGGGATTAACAGATACACACTATCATGTATAAAATAGAGAAATAGCAAGGACCTACTGTATAGCACAGGGAAGTATATTCCATATCTTGTAATAACCTAAAATGGAAAACAATATGAAAAAGAATATAAATATGTACAATTGAATCACTTTGCTGTGTACCTGAAACTAACACACTGTAAATCAACCATAAACCAATCTTAAAAAATGCTCTTATAAAAGATGTTATTAAAATTTCAGGGCTTCCCTGGTGGCACAGTGGTTGAGAGTCCGCCTGCCGATGCAGGGGACGCGGGTTCGTGCCCCGGTCCGGGAAGATCCCATATGCCGCAGAGCGGCTGGGCCCGTGAGCCATGGCCGCTGAGCCTGCGCGTCTGGAGCCTGTGCTCCGCAACGGGAGAAGCCACAGCAGTGAGAGGCCAGCGTACCGAAAAACACAAAACAAAAAACAAACAAAATTTCATTGTGGAAATAAACATGTTCTTATTCCAAAATTAGGTTACTTCCTGCAAAATATTACTCCCTACCTTATGTATTTTCTAAACAATTTTTCAGTACTTTATTTTAAATATGACATGTTTTGCTATAAAGGTCAGATGCACTGGTCTATTCCTATAATCTACCCTATAAATAAGATTCTAATGAGATTTAAGAAGATCTGCTTTTGTCTGTATTTAAGGTTATATTTTACTGTCTCATTTCTTGAATAAATAGTCTACCTACAGAAAAAAAAATCGCTCTTTTCAACAGCAATTCACTGAAAAGGAGCTCTGCTTTATTTCTAACTTCTGCATATCAATATGTAACTCATTACACTAAAAGTTTGGAATCCCTGTGGAGTATTAAAATATCCCCAGCTTCCAGATTTTACAGAGCATGCAGTCTCTAATACACTTCTCAGTTACTTGATGACATGCAGTGTGAACTGTTCTACAGCTCATCCTCCATGTTCTCCTCCTCATCCTCCGTGGAAAAGGCTTTACTTCACATCCCTCCTCTACAGCAGCTGGAGGCCCCCATGGGTAAACAGCCACTGTCTCATTATCTCACGATGAATGACCAGAGCTACAGAGCTGACCCGAGAACACTGCTGTGAGACTCTCAGCCCAACCACCTTACTCTTTTCCTAGTGTTCCAGAAGGCCAGGAGCTACCATGATCCTGGCTGGGAGAAGCACCTTGTTTATGGGGCAACAATATTCCTTTTTCATGTCCCATGGAAAGATTTCTTGATCTAAATACTTAGGCGGTATTCATGCTAGCCCACAAATGCCTATTTAATCCTTCTAGAATTGAAATAGGATACTGCTTGTCCTGAAATGTTCGCTGTGATAGGAAAAAGCAAGTCTGAATAAGGAACTTTGAAAGTCTGTTTTGTGAATCGGAGTCAATTTTAAGTCTCAGGAGGAAAAAACTAAATGTATGCTTCTCCTGAGGATGGCAAGGTTCTTACACATAGGCTATCTAGCCAATACTGTATTTTATAGTTATGATGAAATCATATGTCAAATGTTTGTAGCTGCTCAGTAAACCTACTAGAAAGAAGAATAAGTTAGGGCAATTATGTCACTTCTGGAAGCTGGAGCTCTTATTCCCACCCAGAGCTCATTTAGAATAGAAAACCACTGATTTACTTTCTACATTAGAAGAAGCTGGGTGGGAATGCCCTAAAGGCTGACCACAACAAAACAAATGAACAAACCTGAAACATTAACTTGCTCTGAGCTTTTTCAGCGATGAGACCTGAACAGCTTGACTGCAACTGCAGACTCCTGTCTGTAACTATTCTGAAAAGGGATGGATTTCTTCTGGCTTCAAACAATGATTTGCACAGAGAATTCTCCAGCTGCCTGCCAGGCAACCAGTGCTCACAAGCCTAACTGCCTTGCTAACACCCTTGCTGATGCTCTAGGGTTGAGAATTTAAGTGATGATACTGGCCTAATGCACTCTGGCTATGAGAGTTGTGCCTATGCATGCTCTCCCACAGTGAGAGCCTTTTGTCTGCCATACCCCAAAAAGATTTTGGGAAACAGGCAGAGCAGTTTTGAGCAGGAAAGTAACACTAACCATGGTGACTACGGCAGATAAATCTGGGTGCAGAATGCAGGGAAGGCTAGGGGTGGGGGAGAAGTAGGGTAAAGGGAGCAGAAGTGGGTAGACATAAATGTGGAAACCTTTTAAGTGGTGTCACAACACTGTAGTTCAAGTGGGTTGTGCAAAGGAAAGAGGACAGTTATAGGTCTTAATGCAGAGGAACTAACAGATGTGGAAAATTCTAGGAAGGAAAAATGGGCAAGACACACTGACATTATGAGCTTTTGTGGGCTGGCTAGAACCCTAACTACCATTTGTAACATTGTTTCTATGGGAAAAAAAATCTTAAGAGTTCTAAAAAACAGATTTATAAATAAACCTTTGGAATCTGGCCAGTTTTTTTAAGTTGGGGTGGGGGAGTGGGCCTATGGAAAGCAAAGTATCCATGTCTCTGGTGGCCAAATTTCAGTGATATGGGGCCACTCCTTGGTGATCTTTTTTCCGCCCATCATTCCAGCCCACTCCCAACAGTGGCTATTTGAAACCCTCTCTGCCTTAGCTGTTGACCTAAATAGGTTTTGTGACAGAAAGAGATTCCCTACCTCTCCATCTGTTTTCTCATCCATCCCTGCAGGCTTGGAAGAACACTAGCCTTCCTTCACTCTGAACCACTCCAACTGTGGCCCTTCTTGCTGAGAGATGTTGTACCAAAATTCTCAAAAACTCTAGATCCTTCCTTTCCACTGCCTTTTTCCTGCCAAACATTGCCTCTCCACTCTTAAAACAAACGAAAAACCTTTTAACTTATAAAAGTAACACTTGCTCATAACAGAAAATTTGGGAAACTAAAAAAACATATGAAGGAAAACAAAAGCATCCATAATCACACCATCTGGGGATAACAATTTGGTCTATTTCTTCCCAGACTTTTTCCTATACTTATACACAACATATACATTTTCCAAAATCATATAATTCCATATCTTGCTTATGTCACACTTTTCCGAGATTAATTAAAAAATACATTTGAGGGATTCCCTGGTGGTGCAGTGGTTGAGAGTCCGCCTGCCGATGCAGGGGACACGGGTTCGTGCCCCGGTCCAGGAAGATCCCACATGCTGCGGAGCGGCTAGGCCCGTGAGCCACGGCCGCTGAGCCTGCGCATCGGGAGCCTGTGCTCCGCAACGGGAGAGGCCACGACAGTGAGAGGCCCGCGTACCGCAAAAACCCCCCCCCAAAAAAAAAACTTTTTGATACCTGTATAACATCAAATGGATATAACCTGAATTTAATCATTCCCTATGGCTGGATTTATTTCCCATTTTTCACTATTACAAATAATATTTCAATGAATAGTTTTCTACATAAATCTTTAATGGCATTTCTGGTTATTTTCTTATATAGAATCCTGGTAGTGGAGGGCTAAAGGATATGATGGTTAAAGGACATGAACCCTTTTAAGATTCATTTTTCTTCTTTAATATTTTAATTTTATTGGAGTATAGTTGATTTACAATGTTGTGTTAGTTTCAGGTGTACAGCAAAATGATTCAGTTATACATATACAAATATACATTCTTTTTTAGATTCTTGTCTCATATAGGTTATCACAGAATATTGGGTAGAGTTCTCTGTGCTGTACAGTAGGTCTTTGCTGGTTATCTATCTTATATATAGCAATTGTGTTCATCCCAAGCTCCTGATTTATCCCACCCCACCATATTTCCCTTTGGTCATCATAAGTTTGTTGTCAATATCTATAAGTCTGCTTCTGTTTTGTAAATAAGTTCATTTGTATCTTTTACAAATTAGTTTCCACGTATGAGTGATATCATATGATATTTGCCTTTCTCTCTCTGACTTACTTCACTTAGTATGATAATCTCTAGGTCCAATCTTAAGATTCTTAAAATATATAAAAAACTGCTTTCCAGAAAGGCTGAATCAATTTCTCCATCTACGGGTAGTTGATGAGAATTCCTGAGTTATTACACCACAGTGGTACTGAGGGTCCACTATCTCAAACAAAACATTCACTTGCTCTCAACAGCTCCTATAAATAAAATACTACCTCCTTCCTTTCAGAGTGGAAGTGACTGAATAAGTGGCATGTATTTACTACCTTGACCCCATCACCCACACGATAACTACAATGTTTCTTCCCCCACTCATTTTACTAAAATTGCTGTAAATTAGTGATCTCTTTCTAGTCATATGAATATGTCTTTTAGAATCTTTTCATTAGCTCATCTGACTCTCCTCTTCCCATCTTTGTGGCCATTTGACTCTAATGATCTCATCCTTCTACAAGGACTCAGTCCTCCCTTACATTACACCACCACGTTTTCTCCCTTCATCTCCGACCTCTGTGATCTACCTTCTTTAATATCCTCTGCCACTTCCTATTGCTTACACTACGTCAGGCCTCCAAGGTTCAGTTTTTGCCTCTGTCCCGCACTGCTCTCAGGGAGGACTCCTCCATTCTGTTTTAATAATCAGCTCTACACTGATGGCTCCCATATATTTCCCTAACTTTATCCCTCCTTTGTCCTCAGGTCTGGGACTGAGGTTCCATCCTCACCTATAACTCAATGCCACCTCCCACTCAATAGTGCACCATCCTCTCTGCCAAATCAGTAAGCCTTCCCAACTTTCTTATTTCTGACAACGGAGTAGCACTCCTTCAGTCCTCCATGCTCAAAAACTTCAGTCTTTATGTCTTCCTTAAATTACTCTGTCTGAAAGTCATACTAACAGTTTCTTCAAAATACTTCCTAGATACATTCTCTTTTCGTCATTCTCATCATCACTTCACCTACGGATTACTGTAATATTTTCACAGGTAGCAGGTATTCATGCTGTATGCAGCGACCATGTTAATTTTCCAAAAATATTTTTTAATGACTTCTTCTTGAAGGTTTCCTTTTTGTCCAAATTCATCTGGTTCAAACCCTCAAAGGCCAAACTGCATCTCCTATTAGTACCTCCTGAAATCCAAGATAATCCTCTCTCCCTACTGCCCTTTCTCCCCCCACACCCTCTGCAGACTCATTACTGCCCCCACCTTTGCTTGTGTCACTCTCCCATCCCTTCTGTTTCAATGGAACCTTCAGTAGATAATCCTAACTTACACTACTTTTCCTTTCTCTGAATTCTTTTTTTTTTCCAAGGGAAAAATGCATTTTATTTAATGACCAAGTACACCAATACAGACACATACATTTATATATACGTATACCTATGTGTGTGTACATATATATGACTAAAACAATATTTACTCTTACCATTTGGGATGAATTGTAAAATTTTCTGTTCTATGTACTTTCATTAAAAAAAATGGGGGTTGCAACTTGAGTCAACACTAAGAAAATGAGGATGAAGTGGTAAAAATATTTAAGGTCAGATTATGCTCTCAGAGGCTACATAGTTTAGGGAAAAGAACCCTCAATCTCTGAATTCTTAAAACCAGTGGTATGCTGGCTCTTGGGAGGGGGGTGGTGGGTAAAAGCCCTGATTTGTAGTGTTTGCCAATAACCCTCACCATGGCAGATCTCAAGCTACCAGTGTAACATGACTACCTGTGAAACTGGAAAGAGATATGCACAAAGCCAGGAGGAACCAGCTTCAGGACACCAGAGCAGCATTTAAAATCTGTTCTGCAGGGCTTCCCTGGTGGCACAGTGGTTGAGAGTCCGCCTGCCGATGTAGGGGACACGGGTTCGTGCCCCAGTCTGGGAAGATCCCACATGCCGCGGAGCGGCTGGGCCCGTGAGCCATGGCCGCTGAGCCTGCGCGTCTGGAGCCTGTGCTCCGCAACGGGAGAAGCCACAGCAGTGAGAGGCCAGCGTACCGAAAAAAAAAAAAAAAATCTGTTCTGCAATCTAGAACTTTATACTGTCTTGTATAAGCTCTCCAGGTATATTATATAGGTCTGCTTATTCATTGCAATAAACTTTAGCCCTAGGAAGAGTGGCAGTCCACTCATTCCAGAGGTTTCATAGTGAACAGGGCACACAGTGTTTGCTTAGTAAAAACCTGTTGGCAAGACCTGGAGGGAGTGATAAGCAAAGCCAAAGACTGGAGGCATAAAATGGTAAAAATGGGCATGTACTCATTTAGGGCTGATTAGTAAGAACAAACAAAAAGTACAATGAAGGAGCAGAACGTAGTAGAAATAAAATCAGAATGGGAACCAGGAGATATTCCCAGCTTTGTAATTGTGTGACCCTTAGCAAGTCAATTTCCTTCCTGGGCCTTAAGTTTCCTCAACTGTAAACTTAGGGTACTACATGACTACATGACTTTTAAGTTATCCATTGATTCTAATGCTCTAGGATGTGGGTAAAACTGACAAGGAGAATGCCCATGGCCCACTGCATTGATAAAATAACAATAATAAATTCATTTTAAAATCTGCTGTTAAGTCAAAGGAGTTTAGGGCAGTAAATCTTTTCTGAAGGTGTGAAGAAACATTCTTATAAGACCATTCCATTCCTTTGATCTAATAATTATTATATAGAAAGTAATAATTATAAAAAACAATTATTTTATTAAAAATAATAAAATATTAAAAACAATTATTCCAAAAAGTATCTATTGCCTATCTATTATGAGCTGGACACTGGTAAGTGCTGAAGATTTAGTAAAAACAAAACAGACCCCATCTTTACCCTCATAGAACCCACAGTAGTGTGGGTCAATAGCCATTTAGTTCCAAATCATCATAAAAGTGCTTTTTAGCTTAGCACAGATTGCTCTGAGTAATGGATGGAAGCTATGGATCCTCTCTTCCCCAAACAGGCATATAATCATAAAAATGTGAATGCAATTTCAGAGGTTCACAGAACCTCTCATCTGTGAAGAACCAAAGAACCAAGAACCAAGAACCAAAAGTTAACAACCCTGACCTATTTCTACAGGTACATCTACAAAACAGTAAACAAATTCAAGATCGAAAAAGCCTACATTCTGTTTGTTAAGGGAGTATAGCAAAGATTTCCAACAGAAACAATTAAAAATAAGGGTCCATCATTTAAAGGATTAAGCCTTGGCTTTTTGAAATTTCATTCACCTAAAGTATCTTCTTCCAATAATATTCTGGATAAATGAGGTATGCCTAGATTATGTTTCTATCTGATCTACCATTCCTTTAGTAAAGTTGCCAGTTAAATCGTTCTTACTTGAAAACTATTTGCATATGAATGACTGCTTCCATTTCACAAGTAAATCTGCATTTCATGACTCTTCCATTTCACACCAAAGAGACCCTATTAGCTATGACAAATACATGTACACATATATCTGAACAAGCAGTCTGAGCAAAGCAAAGAGTACAGTTCCAGAATTAGAGGGCACTGACTCATCTCCTGACTCTAACGTTAATTTTATGGCGGATCAACCTGGGACAAGTCCTCTAACTCTCGGACCCATGTTTATTCATCTGTAAAATGGAGAGGAGACAATAAGACTTACCTAAGAGGGCTACTATGAGAAATCAATCAAGTAAAACAATGTAGGTCAAAGTATTTAGAAATAAAATGGGCAAAAGTGGGTGAAGGAGCAAATTGCTTGAAGTTGCTCACAAAACATCAGACATTCAGAGATCCTTTGGGAAGAGGTGCTCATATAACATCCTTAGTGGATCTATCTGGAGTAAAATAAATTGTTCTTAAATTGCTCAAGGAATTTTGTTTTGACTGACTGCCCAATGGTAAAGTTCTTAAACGTCAAAAGTTTGGAGAGAGGCTTTGGAATCCTTATAGTACATAAATATATTCTCAAGGCAAGAAGATGAATTACTTACAAACACTCAGTCTTGGTTCTGTAGTCAAAGTCCCTTTTACAGGGTTTTTTTTTTTTTACAGAGCAATGATTCTTTCACTCTCCTTGCTGAAAAGGTTAACAGGATGTGTACAAAAGATTTTAGGGGAATTAGTTCATCTAAGCTGAACAAATCAATGAAATCAATCTCTTTTAGCAGAAAGGGTATTTGTTTTAAAGGAAGTAAATAATATTCAGCATGAGACATGTTTTCCAGTCCATTCTCCACTGAAATGCAAAATAAGAAATGTCAAGGATAACTTTTTTTTTTTACATTATTTCAATTACATTTACAATGTACATTTGCATTATCTCAATAGTCAAATTTAGGGCGATTCTTCTTGTAAAATCTGAATTAAACAACGTTTTGGTACTAAGGAATCAATCATTACACCTTATCAAAGTTCATAAAGGTAACCAAAAGTGTGATTTGCCCTGGTGCCTAGAAAACAGCCAAGAGGCAAACACTGATTTCTCAGCCCCTACTAAGCAAAGGCTCTACTGGTTCCCCAAGAAGGCAAATTAAACCCCGACTCCAAATAGTCATTACACAAATGCCTACAAGGGAAACAAACCACAGATCCTGCATTTACATAACACTCTCCTCCAAGAAATTTAAAGCACTTTATTGTAGAATTATTTAAAAGAAATGTACCCCCCCCATTTTAGGAAAACAATTACTGTTATTCTGGGAGACCATACATCCCTTGCCTAATCAGATAACAAATAGGTAGGAAACCCTAGACTCAAAATTTTCTCTGAGAGATAAACTCTAGAGATGGTGGGGGTGGGAGTGGCGGGGAGGGGGAGGCTCGAGACTCGTGGAAAGCTGAATGAATCAGGCAATGGGGTAGTTTTAGGGATGGGAAGTGCATTAAGAACTGAGCTCACAGGGGCTGGGGGTCGGAAAAGTGATCCGGGAGCAAAAGGGTTCGTTAAGTTGGTGGCAGCTGGTTGGATGCAGAGGGTCACTCTCGGCTAGCCCGCAGTGTCTTGCTTACCAGTTGCTCGCTCATCCCTTGCTCTCTCCCCCTATTACTACCCTGCGGTTGGATTCCGAACTACCTGAGGGGAAAGCGTAATGGAACAGAGCAACCCCCATGCCTGAGGAGGCTGCAGGCTTCCTCCACCCACAGCGGCCGAGCTGGCTTCCCGCCCACCCCCTGCCCAGCCCGCGTCTCACCAGCCGCCAGGCGCAGGCCGCGGAGGCTCCCCATGGCCGCCTACTCCGCCGACCAACACAGTGCTGCAAGGCCGGTGGCGCGGATAAGCTCAAGGTCGCCAAGCGCAGAGAAACGAGAGACCCGAGCAGGACTCTGGGGCGGGGCTTGTGGGAGGTGAGGGCAGAACGAACGGGTCATGAGTGACGTCCGGGCGATGGGCGGGGCCTACTAGAAGCGTGGAGCGTGTGGGTCGTGCTTGGCGCTCAGACTGTGCGGGCAGCTTGCCCTGCCCAGCCACGCCTCTGTTGGCGCCGCGTCTTGGAAGCGGCCCTAAAACTGCTGTCTTGGAGTCTTGGTTTCGAGGGCCTTTGCAATGGCCTTCTCTGCACCTAAGAAAGTATCCGTTTAAAATAAAAGAAAAGTGGGGCTTCCCTGGTGCCACAGTGGTTGAGAGTCTGCCTGTTAATGCAGGGGACCCGGGTTCGTGCCCCGGTCCGCGAAGATCCCACGTACCGCGGAGCGGCTAGGCCCGTGAGCCATGGCCGCTGAGCCTGCGCGTCCGGAGCCTGTGCTCCGCAACGAAAAAGGCCACAACAGTGAGAGGCCCGTGTACCGCAAAAAAAACAAAAAAGGAGAAAAGTAATATGCTTACTAAGTAGGACTTTTGTGACCTGTAGACCCCGAAATCACACTGCCTAGATAAATCAGTATTCCAGTACACTTTTTTCAGTATTTTCAATGAATGTGTACATGCCTTTTTCAAAACTGCGTAATTGGGTTCTTAGTGACCAGTGGCCTTCATCTCTTGGTTGGCTTTAGGGAGTATCTCTCAGGCTACCTGAGAAATTCACATGTATGCTTCCTATGTTGTTTTCTATTTGCCTATTTTTATAAAACTAAACATTTCATTATTTCCACACCTGAACACCTTATTCAACCCTTACCCCCCACTGCCATCAATGTCTTTTCTTGACATTTCTTGGTGGGCGCAAATTCTTAAAGAACAAAAGCCCCTCTGCTCAAGGGTTGGGACGGGAGGGTTAAGAAAAACCTCACTTCTACTTGAGAGTTCCTTCTCAAACCACCTTGTTGGTGCGACCAGGAAACTGTTTCCCTTTTTGTTAAGTAAATGGGATTGGAGTAAAACGATCCCTTCAAGTTCTGACATTCTTCGATCTATGCACCTGGGCCAGTTCCAGGAGGACATGTTAAAAGCACAGGAGTGAAAAGAAGGATAGCAGCGTTACGGGTTTTCATGTGGGCGAGGCTAAGGGGAAAAGACAAACCTCGAGCTCAGCTTTCTTGCTGAGATTCCTCTCAATATTTTTTGTTAGGCGGTGCCGCGGACACCTTTGCTTCGCGATGATTGGCTCGCGGCGGGGGCCTCGTGTGTGTCCAATATGGCGGCGCCCAGTGGCGGTGTGAGCTGTGAGTTCGCCGAGTTCCAGGTGACGGGGTTTTCCTCACGCGGCAGGCGTGACCTTCCTTTTGTCCCCGGACCCTGTTCCCTATTCTGGCCTGGGAGGGAGTGCGGACCAGTTGTGGCAAAAGCGGAGATTTCAAAACTCCTTTTTCGAGACATTGGAGGTCATGGGGGCGCGGGCTTGGCCTTAGGGAGCGAGGCTGCTGCCTTGGGGTCCTGGCTCTCCCAGGCCTTGAGTAACTGCACCCAGAAACTCCAGTGGTTCCTCGGTGGCAAAGCCGAGTCCGGCCGGGTGGGTAAGGATTGCAACAACCATTTAGCCATTGTCTGAACTCAGTTCTTAGTCTCTGTCATTCCCCTCCTGTTTAAAGCTGAGTATTTATAGGAGAGAAGAAAGTGAAGGAAAGCTTATTTACTTGATAGAACAAAACAAAAAAATTGTACGAGTTTCACTATTTTGATGGGTCAGAACGTTTGGAGGTTTGAAGGGTCGATTAATCCTAGTACCTGCGCTGGTTCTCTGCCTTCCCAACCATTAGAGAAAATGTAACATTTAAGAAAAAGGTTATGTCTTTTATATATTCAAACACCAGAGGTCTGGGGCTGATTATTAACCCACGAATTAAAGAACAGGGGGTCTGGATTTTGACGAAGTTGCAATGAAAGTTATCTGTTCCAATGTAAGCATAAGTGCTGCTGTCTTGATAAGAGTGTGGAATTTAAAAATAATGAAAAATGTATTTTTAACTAAAGATAATGAAAAATCATTTCACGTATCACTGACCTCTGTAGTAAGCTGTGTGCTTGCATCCGTTTTTAGGGAGTGATATTCTTGAAGATAATCTCAACAGATTGAATTATTTGACAAACATCATTTGGTCAAAGAAGTTTCTGTGGAGTCTTTCCAGCATTATATACACCCTTTTCACCACTTCAGCTGCGCAGATTAGATCAGCACACCAGCAGCAGACTTCAAATGTGATCATGTGATCAAAGTGCCTAACAAATACAAATATTTGTAAAACTCTTAAATAAGGTAGAAAAAAGACTGTTGGATTCTAAGGTTAACCAGCCCATTTGTGGCCTTGGTCTTGTCACGTTAGTCCTGTGATTTAACTTGGGTTAATGAGCTCAGATAATTGAGCTATGATAGCCTTAAAGTTTATCTGAAAGAACCCTGGTTAGGGAGTTGGATGTCCTGGGTTCTAGTACTACTTCTGCCATTAACAGCTTTGGGACCTTGAGCTAATCACCTGACCCCTTCCATAATTAACTTCTGAATCTGTAAAATAAGATTATGTTAAATAACATTTAAAATGGCTTCCATCTCTATAATTATTTAAATCTCTAAAACCAAATTTCAAAGGATCTCTTTGAGCTGTTGAAACATTCAACAGTGCTTAAAGAACACTTTCATTTTCTTTTGGAAGTTCAGATGAGATGTTGTAAGTGGGCAAAAGCTAAACTGTCTTGCAGAACCATTTTATTCACAGAGATAATGTAAATTAAAAAGTCATAAAATGAATCTCATTAGTGAAACCTGGAGAAGTTTTTAGATTGTTTCTCTAGGACTTTTCCAAATATGTGGTTTATAATGGAGAATACCCTGGGTTAAAAGTCAGAAGATCAGGTTTTCCAGAGCTGGCCTTGGCATATCATTTAACCTCATTGTGAATGAGTATAAGAACATTTGCCCCTACTGCTTCAGAGGCATACAAATGTAAAAAAATGTATCTGAAAATAAAATTTTAGTATAACATTTACATTTAAATGAATTTTGTAAAATTATAAACTGTAGTTAACTGGCACACTCACAAATTATTAATCAAAGTTTATGTTTTTTAGAGCTGTGAAACCATTACATTTTGTATGTAGGTACCTTATATGTGAAAAGCACTGCACTGAATACTGTGGAAGAGAAACAGAAAATTGTGTACTTTTTATTATAAAGATTTAGTTACTTTTTCCCCAGAATTTTATTATGAAGATGTTGAAACACTGTAGAAAGTTCAAAGAATTTTACAATGAATACTCATGTACCCACTGTGTAGGTTCTACAGTGATTCACTATATTTACTAGATCACATACCATCCCTCAATCTGTCCATCAATCCACCTTTTTTATTTTTAATTTTTGATGCATTTCAAAGTAAGTTGCTACCTCATCACTGTATCCTCATATGACCTCTGTGTGCACACAGAGGAAGAGAGATCTCTGGTGTCTCTTCCTCTTACAATGACACCAGTTCTATGGGATTAGTGTCCCACCCTTATGACCTCATTTAACCTTAATTACCTCCCTAAAGGCCCTGTCTCCAAAAACAGTCACACTGGGTGTTAGGGCTTCAACATACGAAATTGGGGGCAGGAGGGGGGCCGAGGGGGGACACTGTTCAGTCCATAACAGAAACCTGCTAGGTATCAGGCACCTGGAGAGACTGAGTGGGCAGGATATAAAACAAGGAACTCAAGCAGAGATATAAAACGTGTAGAGGATATTTAGAATATGAACACAATGCTGTAACAGTTCAGAGAGAATTAAGTCAATAGATGGTAATTGAGTTGTACCAGAGGTGGACAGAACCAGGAGAATTCTAGGTAGAAGGAATAGTATATAGGCAGAAAGTTTTATATATTGGGGGGGAAATAGCAAATTGCTGGAATTCAGAATTTGCACAGGAGCACATTGGGATTACACAAAAGATTGGAACCAGGTTATGAAAGGCCTTGAATGCCAAGTGTGAGGTTAGGGAGTCAGTGAGCAGAGGGGGTGAATTGATCAAAAATGTTTTAGGAAGATTTATTACCACGCCCACAGTCTTTGTTAGCGCCCTATCATTTTTGCAATTAGCTTTGCTGTAGCTCTTCTTATCTTCAGTCATTCCTTTCTCTAATATATCTCCCCTTCAAAATGCTATGGCTTCATACTGTTATCTTCTAAATTTTAGGATCTGAACCATGCATCTAATTTCAGGATTATACGACTAAGTCTAAACTACTTAACATGACATACAAGTCCTTTTAAAATCCAATCCCAAAGTGCCTCTGCTTAGTTAACTCTCACCACTGCCCGTATTCATACATACTTCTCTCTCCCCAACCCCTGCCACTTCCAATGTACATTTGAACCCTGCTGTCCAGCCACATAGGCCTACTTTTCCCTGAACACATGATGTTTTGTCATTTCTGTGTGCTTTTTTCCACTTAACACTCTGAAATCCCTTCTTCCTGACTCTATCTGAGACCCAGTTCATATATCACCTGAGCAAAATCAACTAAGTATTCCTAGAATGTTTAAGTCTTGGTATTTCTGGTAAGAATATTTATTTATTTACACACAATTGATTCTGAGTTGTTTGGTAATTAGGTACAGACTAAATAGACTATTTTCTAGCATCAGTGATGGTATCTTTTGCAGCATACCTAGCTGCTCCCTGTTCCCTTGCCTGGGAGCGCAGAGGACTGCACAGGACTCTGGCAGTTGTAGGCAAGTCTGTATTTCTGGCTTGGGGGAAGCACAGTGTGAGCATTGTTATGAAAATGGAGTTTGAGGAGCCAGAAAGAGCACCATGTGAATGGGATCTACTTCTGGGTACCTTCAGGCAGAGAGTGAGGAGAAGAAAGGTTTAGAAATTTCAGATCATTCTGTGGAGTACATTTTAATTTTACTGTTAAGTAGTAGACCTTTTACCACCCCCCGTGTACTCTAAAAGCGTCCCAAAATAATAAAAAGAATTTATCTAAGGAGTAACCTTAGGAATAGAGTACAGTATAATTGTAGGGGCAGTAGAACATTTTCTCCACCCCTCCCTGCTGCTAGATATGGTCAGTCCTTCAGTACTGAAATTGCCTTCCAAGAGGGTGAGATTTTCACCCCACAGTTAAAGGTAATACATAAAATGCAATTCCAAGGTAAGTGCCTGAATAACTTTAAAGGGTTAGCCTAAAGTTAGAGATTCATGATATATCAGAATTTCTTGTTGTTTTGAGGAGAAAGAAAGGAGAAGCTGGAGGCACTACAAAGTTTGGAGAGTTATCTTCTGCTGTTCTTTGACACTTAGAAGCTGATTAGGGTTCCAGCTCCTATACAAAGATGTAGTCTTCAGAGAGCCACTGAACTGTGTATATTTCTGTATTATCTCTGTGGACTTGTGTTGCAGTTTGTTGTATGCTATCTGCTCAGGGGTGTCTTCTTTATATTTTCTTGGTGAATTTGTGAGAGAGAGGGTATGCCATTGGAACTAAGTATCAGGTAGGTAGTTAGTAATTCCTTATGAATGATACATATAGTTTAATGGCAGCACTTATGTGCCTGTATTAACCTTCATCTGCTCTCAGTCTGTGAGGGTACCCAAGCTTTTCTCTAGACCCCCTTGGAGTTGCCTTAAGAGCTCTGGCACCTTTTGTACTGTAAAGAAATTTGTGCCTAGTGAGGTAGTTTATAGTTCTTTTCCTTCTCCTTTTGCAATTTTGAAAGAAATTCCTTCCTGAGCCTTACCCCTTTTCCCCCCTTATCTTTAGCTTTCCTAGTATCTTTTCTGTGATAGTTAAAAGTAGCTTACAGTTCTCAGCAATTCCTGAACAAGTGCACTATCAGTTTGTCATATTATCTCGAATTCAACACTGTCCAGTAGAGCTTTCTGTGATGGTGGAAACTTGTGCTGTCCAATATGGTAGCCACTAGCAGTATGTGGCTCTTGAGCACTTGAAATGTAGCTCGTGCAATTGAACAATTTTGATTAAAATAACCTCATTTTATTTAGAGGTTAGATTAGATAGAGGTTATTTAGATAGCTGATGTCTTTCATATTAAAAGCCAAGCTCTAGATCATATATTGATGATTCTTTAGCACACAGAGAACACATATATTTGAAAATTCACATTTGTAAGACTGAAATTGTTTGATTTATTACCTAGTTAATGCCAATAAATTCCCATTGCTGTAAGGAACTTAACGGTATGTCCAAATTGTTTTATTGGAGGGAAAATTGGCTGTATTGCTAATGATCAGACTCAAAACTAGTTAAAGTTCAAAGTAAATCAAAACTCTAGGAAATGATAAAATCTTTCACCTGCATCAGTCTTCTAACTAACCTCTTTCTCTCTAATCCATTTTCCACACTTTAATTCTTTAACTTTAACTTAGGCAATCATTTCAGAATACAAATCAGATCATGTAACTCCACTGTATTTAAACACTTCATTGGTTCCCTATTGCTTTCAGGAAAAAGACTAAAATCCTATAACATGGTCTGTAATGGTGGACCTCATTTTACACCATGCTTTCTCTTATTCTCTGTACTTAAGCCACATTAACTTTTCAGTCCATTAAACACTCTATTTAAATGACTCTCGTGAAATCACCCATAGTTTCCATCCTGCTAAATCTAAAAAGTTAATTTCTGTCCACATCTTTATTGACTTCCTAGTAACATTCAACACAGTTGACCGTTTCCTTCTTGAAACCTTTCTTCTTCTGACTTCTGTGACATCTGTCTTTCTCCTGTAGTTTTAGATGCTAGAGTTCCTTCTTGATCGTTAACCCCCTTTATTCCCTAAAGTCCCCCTCAGTGATCTCTTCTTGTTTCATGGCTTTAAAAACATTAATTTGGGGAATTCCCTGGCAGTCCAGTTGTTAGGACTCCAAGCTCTCACTGCTGAGGGTCCAGGTTCAATCCCTGGTCAGGGAACTAAGATCCCGCGAGCCGTGCAGCATGCATGCATAAATAAATAAATAAATAAAATTTGTTAATATAAGTTCAGCCCAGTTCAGTGTCAGACTGGTATATTCAACTTTCTGCTTAACTTTTTTACTCATATCTAACAGGCATCTCAAACTTCACATGTCCAAAACAGAATTTTTTTTAAAAACTTTTTATTATGCAAAATTTCAAATTTCACAAAAGGAGAGAGAGTACCATGAATCCCTGTGTACTCATCTTTCAGTTCCAACAATCAGTTCATGGCCACTCTTGTTTCATTTATATACTACCATTTTCCCCATCCTAACCAGATTATTTTGAAGCACATCCCAGGTAGATCTTTTGTTCTGTAAATATTTCAGTCTTTATTTCTAAAAGATTACAATTTTAAACAATACCAGTGTCGCAAACAATTAACAATAATCCTAAATGTAAAATATCCTCTGAGTCAGAATAGGATCTTGATCTTCCCACTCCTTCCAAATCTTTTCCTCTCCCAGACTCTACCATCCATTCGGTTGCTCAGGTCTCAATCCTAAGCATCATTCTGTTTTCTTTTCTTATCCCCCAACACCAATTCATCAGCAAGTCCTATCAGCTCTCTCTTCAAAATATATCCTGAATCCAACTTCTTCTCCCTGATTCCACTGCTACCTCTTTGTCTCTTGCCTAGACCACCAGAGTAGTCTGCTGAATGATCACCCTGTTTCCATTCTCCACATAGCAGTCGAAGTTATCTTTTAAAAAATTAATCGTTATATCATTCCCTTGCCTAAAACCCTGTTTCCTTTAGGAAAAAACCCTTAATTGTTTCTGTTGTCTCTACTGTCCTTTATTTTCTCCTCAACTCTGATCTCACCTAATACCACTCTTTCCCTTATTCACTTCCAGCCCACTTGCCGCCTTTTAGTTCTTCAAACATCCCCAAGTTTGTTCTTGCCTCTTAATTTTTGACTTGTTCCCCCAGATGCCCTTTTAGTTGGCTTATTTATATCACTCAGATCTCAGCTCAAATGTTATGTCCTGGAGAGGCCTTCCTTGATCTCCCTATCTAAAGTATTAGCCCCTCAGCCCCACCTAGTCATTCTTCATCCCATTACCAGTTTTCTTTTTTGTAGTACTTTTCAGTACTAAAATTATCTCATTTATTGGGGTACTTGTTTATTGTCTCTCTCCCCCTCTGAGAATTTTGCTCCATAAGAGCCAGGGCCTTTTCTATTTTATTCACCATTATAGCCCTGGTGTTTAGAATGGTGCCTAACCATTAGACATTAGTAAGTATTTTTTGAATGAAGAGTGAGTTAAGGAATCAACTCTGTGGTCTCTCTAATTGCTGCATATGTTTAAAGAAGAAAGATTGCTGAGGACTCTCAGTCAAGGAAAGCTTTGTCTAAAAGGTATAATGTAAACCTTGGCCTCAGGATCAGTTCGATTTAGAGAGAGGGAAAGACGAGAGGGATTTTAAAGGTTTTTTTTTGGTTTTGTTTTAATAGGCAAGTTGTAGGAGGTAAAGTTGGCAAGGAAGGTCCCTGTTTGCTACTTACCTATTTTTTGACTCTAAATAGTACTGCCGCTGTTTGTTTGAAATTTGCCACTTACTGACATTATATATCCTCTACTGTACATAAAACATTATTTAAAATTGTGGTTGCTTAGTGAATATGTTAAGATTATCCCCTAAGAATTCCAGTTTACAGAGAATCTTGATACTATTGACAAAAATAGAAAGATACAAGAAGAGGGGATAAGATAGTGAAGTTGGTTTTAGATCTGATGTTTGCCTGTTTTTATTGGTCTAAATTATGAGCCTTCTACAAGCTGTTTTGCTTCTAGATTGGGTTCTAGAAAACGGCATTAAATTACTAATTAAAGATTAATAGCCTGGTAGGAATAGAATCTAGGCTGCAGACAGACTGAATGGCCTAAATGGTTATTATAATTGGAAACGCCTAGCTGTTAATTATGAGGGAAATGGTCAAATAAGTTGTGATACCTCTACAGAACAGAATATTTATGCACCTATTAAAAATGTCTTCAAGGTAACAAGGGCAGAATGCTCATAATTCCATAAAGTAAAACTTTTAAATGTTATACAGTACCTCAATTTGATAAAAATATTTGCAGATATGTATAGAAAAAACTGAACACAACATTGTAAAGCAACCATACTCCAATAAAAATTAATTTAAAAATATGGATGATTCTATTTTCTTTAAATTTTTTCCTAATTTTTCCAAAATGATTGTGTAATACTTTAATCATAATAAAAGTTTATTTTAACAAATGGATGATACAGCATAGGGAATATAGCCAATATTTTTTAATAACTTTAAATTTAGTATAATCTATAAAAATACTGAATCATTACATTGTATGTTTGAAATTAATATAATATTGTAAATCAACTATAATTCAATAAAAAAGAACGGTAACTATAATTCACAATCATATGATTAAATAATGTATGCAAATCACACTCCTGCCAATTTTCAGATTAAAATCTGTCTTTTTTTTTTTTTTTTTTTTTTTTTTCTTTTTGTGGTACGCGGGCCTCTCACTGCTGTGGCCTCTCCCGTTGCGGAGCACAGGCTCCGGATGCGCAGTCCCAGCGGCCATGGCTCACGGGCCCAGCCGCTCCGCGGCATGTGGGATCCTCCCGGACCGGGGCATGAACCCGTGTCCCCTGCATCGGCAGGTGGACTCTCAACCACTGCACCACCAGGGAAGCCCAAAATCTGTCATTTTTAATATGACCAAAAAAAAATGGATGAAAGGAATGAAGAAGCTGATTTCAGTGATGGATTTAAGTTTGGCAAAGAAATAGGTTCATATGTTGAATGAAGTAGAGGATCAAGCAAAGGTGCTTTTAATACACATTAATATTAAATGTAAACTTCCTGGATGTTTTCATTAAGTATAGTCCTAGTATTATACACTTCTGTTTTCTTAATGATTTTTCTGTGATTGCGTTTCGTTTTGTTTTGTGGGGCCAGGGTGAAGTAAGGGTGGATTAAAAGAGAAAGAAAGGGGTATACTACTAGAAACCTTTTCTAGAGTTTATATCCTCTGCAGACAGAAGGTAGCTGATGCCCAGCCTTTGTCTAGTGACAAGTGAAAAGAAGTACCCTAATCAGAATGTGCGGAGAAGGGACTATGCTGTGTTGGTATACTCATCAGGGTCTTTCTAAGTTCCCTGCCCTTTTGGTATTATTTTTATTTTGATTGGGTTTTGAGAGTTGGAGCCTCTTTTAGAGGAGAGAGATCCTTGGGAAATGTGAACTTGGGTAACTAAGAAAAGGTAAAACTACTTGTTCTATGAACAAGAAAGCCACAAAGAGATTTGATTTCTTTTCTAGCAGTATACTTTATTTTTGTTACAAAAATAATACACAATTGTAGTAAAAAACTAAGAAAGCCTGAAAGGAAAAAAAGCTTGAAAGGATATAGATTAACGTCTGCACGTTAATCACTGCTGATAGTTTCTTGTGTATCTTTCTAGAAAATTTCTGTCTAGCACCACATTTTAGAATGATAGACAAAGAGGGAACAGAGCAAGCAGTGATGCTGGGTTGTTTTGGACAAGTTGAGGTAATCAAATTCAGTAGAATCCTTTATTGGCTGTATGCTGGAGATGGAAAGAACACAGTGTTTGCTAAGCACCGTGCCGGAACATGGGGTTTACAAATGAATGAAACCATCTTTACACTTAAGATGATCACAGTGGGACCAAGGAAAGAGTTGTGCCAATTGTTAGAATTACTATCACATAACCTACCTCTCATTCTTGTAAAAAAGATTTTTCTGTGGTTGCACTATATATAGTGTGGTTTCCCCACTCCTAATTCACAGGGTTGTAACCTATCCAAGAGCTTTATTTATTTAGTTAGTTTTGCTTAAATGGTCTTTTTTTAACCACTTAACATTCCATTCAAGTTACTATTCTTTTATTTTAAATATATATAGGAATTACTCAAGGTGATGAGGACGATTGATGACAGAATAGTACATGAATTAAACACTACGGTTCCAACAGCTTCCTTTGCAGGGAAAATTGATGCCAGCCAAACCTGTAAACAACTTTATGAGTCTGTAAGTGTATCTTTTGAGTCTTTTCTTTTGTGCTTCCTTTATGCCTTTCTCTGTAGGCAAAATAAGAAAACAATTGACATAATTAAACTGTGGATACAAGAATGGAATCTTCATGTTTTCTTGCCCACACCTGAGGGTATATATAAGTTTTGATCTGGTTTCTACAAACTAAAGAAAATGTGTGATCTTAAGTACAAGTCTGGGAAGAGACAGTTCTAAGGAATGAAAGCAGCCTTTTTTTGACCCCCTCCTGAGCAGCCTTTAACTTAAGGAAAGCTTATGCTTCAAGGAATGAAGGAGAAAGTGAAACAGTCAAGTACAATAAAACAGTGAAACAAGAGCAGGGTCTTTGAATGAATCAATCTTAAGAAGCTAGACACCTGATTTAAGGAAGAATTAAAACCCTTCACACTTTTTATCAATATATCTTCTATCTTCCCTGACTCATCAGGAAAGGGAAAAGAAGCATTTGGCAGGAGAGAAGGAAAAGCCACAGATAAATTGTCCTTTTCTGAGGCTTTGGTTTCTCAAGTATATATTTTTTCATTGCCTCTTAAAGATCCCCTTTATTTCTCTTTTTTAATTTCTAAAAGTGAAAGGAAATAACGATGTAGCTAAGTATTTTTTATAGCTTACTTATATTTTTTTCATTAATTTGGAAGCTGATATATGGCATTTGCTTTTTTAGGCTCTACCAGAAGATTACTGTATTACTTAAAATCTAAAGTCAATTTCTCAATTATGGAAAAAAAATCAGTTTTGGATAAACTTATTCATATCACTTAAATTCAAAGCATTAACTGCTGATTTTTTTTCTGCTTTTATGTGAAAGTATGTTACTTTGTTGAGTGGTCAGGTAATTCTTGTGGCTTCATAAAATTGTAGGGACGGGGGCTTTAAGGAGTAGACTCCAGTATTGGGAGTAGAGAGCATGGGTCCAAGGCCTAATTTATTATGAGGTTATTCGACAGTTCACTTAGTTTCTTTGGGTAGCTCTGTCTAAAGAACTATTGGTAGAAGTTTGTAATGGCTTTAGTGATCCACCTCACTACCCATATATATATAATCGCTATAATCTATTCAATTGTTTCCATTTAGAATCTTTTTATTAACCTAGAGGTTTATAGTATAGCGATTAACAACATGGATTCCAGATCTAGATTAAATCTCACCTCTGCTACTTCCTAGCTGGGTGACCTTGAAATAACCTCTGAGTCAGTTTCCTTATTTGTAAAATAGTATCAGAAAAGTATCCGGTCAATTGTTAGAGGATTAAATGAGTTAATATAAAGTGCTTACTGTACTAAATGTTTTACATATAAATGCTTGCTGCTTTTCTTATTGTTGTTATTATTTCTTATTCCTTTGTTGAACCAGGATAAACTGGCATGCTAAATTTGGAACCTTTCTGTTTTAGATATTCTTGTGTATGTGTTTGGGTTTTTCTCCATCTGTATTCTAGAGGGATCCAGCAACATGAATGTATGTAAAGGATTATTTATCAAGTAGCTCTGTTCCAGGGGTCAAGCCTGCAATAGAGTACCCATGCTAACAAGTACCACTGAGTTCCCTTAGATATTGTCTCAGTTAAGAAGTGGAACTCTGTGACATGTCCAAGTTGTTTACGGTCACCCTGACTGTCTTTAGTCCCTGACCCTTCCTTTTATAGTCGATGAAGGAATATTTGCGCACTCTAATGATAATACTTCTTCATAGGAGAAGATAAGCAAAGTTATTATAAAGCACTGATTTTTGAGATTCCAAATTTTAAAAGTATAATCTTAGTAAAAATGAAATAATTTCAGTAAGATTCCCTTATTAGAGCATATTCCCTCAATATATGAAGTTTTCCTTTATTGTTTAGTTTCAAGGTAAACATAAAAATCAATACTGAACAGTTAAAGAGTCTATGAACTTGGAACAGTGCTTTACAAATGCAAAACTGTTACCAGTGTCATAATGATTGATTTAGAGTAATTCTTAAAGCTATCTCTTTAATATAATGAACTTTTGGACTATGTTTAAAAAGTATGCTTCTTACATCCTTTTGTCAGAAGTTCTGGAGGAAGATTTAAAACACACAAAAAATGCCGTGACAAGAACTTATTAACTTTTTTTGCAATTGAGGTATAGTTGATGCACAATATTATGTAAGTTTCAGGTGTACAACATACTGGTTCACAATATTTAAGTGTTTTGCTTTTAATGATAGTTAAACTAAGGGTCGTTGTTAGGATTCTAAAATGATGTTTGGGAAATTTAGAATCAACCTTTGTTCTAGAAAGAAAAACACCAAAAAACTATAATCAGGAAAATGACATTGTTTCCCTTAAAGGCAAAAAGCATTATTTTAAAATAATGATTAAAAGGTAGTAGGTGAAAATTTCAGACTAAAAGAAGTTCTCAAAGTTGTGGTAAAATAAAACTGGGAAGTCCTAGATATACCCCCTTTAGACTAGTTTTGAATCATTCTCCTGCCCCACCCCAAGTGTCTTCATTTCAGAATTGCTTACCCCAAATCAAAGGAAGTATGGTTATGATATGGTTATATTTCTCCTCTAACCAAAGTTTTACTTTACTGAGTTTCTTAATTTTATCTCAGTTCATTTATAAGCACTTTAGGTATCAGAAATAATTCTCTTATGACCAAATCCTCAAGCATCTGATACTAATGAGCTAATAAGCCTGGGTTCATGTTATTTTTTCTCTAGTAGGCTTATGTCACCCCATCTGTTACTAGTTATCAAGCGTCCTCATTTCTTTGACATATATGTACAGAAAGAAGTCCATGCATATTCCTCTTGCATATGCTCTTAGTTTTGAATTTTATTGAAGGATGGTCATGAAAACAGACCACAATAATTGATAATACTGAGTAAAAGGTGATTTGCCCAGTAATTCCTGTTCACATAGGAGTGGGTTCACAGTGGGGCTAATCTGAAGGAAATGTAAGCAGGTGAGGGTAGGAGGGTAGTCTGCATCTAGAAGTGTATCCACAGGTAAGGGGCCAAGCTAACGAGGGGAATAATGGAGGAAAGCCCAGCCAAGGAAGGAAACTGTGTGGAGAGAGACCAAAAGAAAGATACTGAACATTTAAATAAAATGTACAAAATTTGAAATTGATTTTAAAATGCAGACAGAAAAATGAGAATATTGTGATAGACTTCTAGTTGGTACTAATGCTGTTTCACTAATTGCTGGGGGGTTAGACAAAATATCAAAGTAATTAAATAGCATCTGGTATCTGAGCAATGTACTGAGTCATGTTGCCTCTAAATTTTAGAGGTGGAAAGGATATTAGTGATTATTTACTCATAATCCATAATTTTCCAAAAGAAGAAACTGAAGCCTGTAACAGAAGCAGCATATTAGCTAATAAATATGGGCCTTGAGGCTGTCCTTGTGAACCCTAAATGTTACACTGAAAAAAATTAGCTTATTAGAGAAATATACTATAGGTGGGATTAACGTCTGTTATGAAATTCCCTCCCTTCATGTGGGTACAACTTTTAACTAATGCACTTTTAGTATTCCCCTCTAGAAATATAAAGGTTTATTCTTTCCTGGTGTGTATTAGACCAGTAGTTCTCAACCACGGGGTCCCAATATGACCATTTAAGAGCTGTATTTCAAATAACTTATGAGGAATGCTTATAGAATGGTTGTTAGTCCCATATTTTATATAAAATATATATAATGGATTATTTCTATACAGCCATCACTAGCATAGCATTGGGATATTCCCCCTTCAGAGGGGAGAAGGAATGATATAACGTGATTAAATGGAGCAAGCCAACACTTAAATTTTAGTTGGAGGTGAACCACTGTTATTATGCACCATTAATTATAATGACGATTGCATATTATTTTAGTATTTTGCTCTGCCTCCACCCCAAGTTTTTGGGGTATCTTCAGAATTTGGCTATGATCATGGGAGTATGTTTGAATTGAAACATGACTATCATAATTAATGAAACAAGGCAGAAAATAGATGCAAATTATTGTATTGGATTTGTTACATTAAGATGAAGGCTAATAATTGCTCTGTTGGTCATCCTTTACTCTCCGTCAGCACACACAATTGATGGAATCAGTGCCCTCCACTTCATGTACAATTTTTCCTTGTTAGTACTTAAAGTTTAAAATCTTGAAAAGGGTTCTGTCTGACATAGGTAAATGTAGCATTCTTTGTTTTTCTTTATTGTAACTAAGAGCTTCTCTATATCACTTACTTTATAATTTTTTGCACTGTTGACAACATGAGGCTGAAAAAAACAATGAAAGAACAAAAAGAGAACAGCAATAGGAAGTGGCCCAGAAGGTGTGTGAGGGTGGGTATAGGGTAGAGGAACACACAGGTGCAAGAATGGGAGAGAAAGGAGTGTAGGAAGGAGACTGAGATGAATCAAAGCGCAGCGCAAGGAGTGCAGGAAGAGGAGCAGGAAGGCCTGGGAGCTTAGTGAGGAAGAGGACGGCCCAACCTCTTCACTTTCACCCTCACAGCTGCTGCCTTTGAGCTGGCTCATTCAGCACAATCTTCTCTTCCACAGATTCAGTTTTTAAAAACTGTTTTAGAAAGTATTACATTTCTGTAGCCTAAAAACGTTTTTTTAAAACACTGAAATGTGACAAATTGGTGTGATTTTTTTTTCTCATTTCCTTCTTTTGTTCTTTTAGTTGATGGCGGCTCATGCCAGTAGGGACCGAGTCATAAAAAACTGTATAGCTCAGACCTCATCAGTAGTAAAACAGCTCCGAGACGAGAGAGAAAAGAATTTGGACAATTTAACATTATTAAAGCAACTTAGAAAAGAACAGACAAAGGTAAGTTGAACAGGGTTTACATTTTCTGAGGCAAGGTTTCCAAACTTAGCCTTCAAAATAAAGCCAGTTTTTAATATGAAAAACTCAGAGTAAGAGATGGTTATTACTTAAAACAAAATGATTAGGAGATTAGTACTTCATTTTTAATGGGCTTTATTTTATTACATTTCAATACTAATTGGTAAATTAATGTGCATTTCATGAACGTATGGAGTGTAGCAAGTTTTAGCTAAAAGAAGCATGTAATCATGTTATTTCCATTCCTTTATATATTCCACAAAAATACAAGGATTAATATAGACCAACACCACATCAAAAAGTCTAGGGAAATCACATCTGTATCTATGTTTTGAAGCTTGACTTGAGAAGAAACGTTTTTTAAATATATTTACATTTTGAAAATATTTACCTCTGGTTTCAGCTGTAGTAATCTGCTGAAATGTAATATAGATATTTAACTTCAGGATATTACCCCCTTCCGCCATAAAAGTATAGTACTATTTAAATATAACCAGGGCCACCAGAGCCTCATTATGTTTATTTCTTTGCTGTGGAGAGGGTGGTATGGGTCTTTGACTCTTTATAGACTCTCCTTTGTTTCCACTTCATCTCCCATGCCTGCCATTTTCCCTTTTAGGAGAACACCAAGTGTCCACTGAGTTCTATGTCAGAGCAAGCTTTATTTTCCCAAAGTCAGCCGTCATGTAGATGGGGTGTGGACCTCAGAGTAGAGTTAATGAAGCAGAGCTATTTCTTTATAGCCCTTAAACGTGACACGTCAAGAAAACAGTTGAAATGTATGCCATCTTTTATTTTGTGGACTGCATTGCTGTCTTTTGAGGAGGGTGGGGGTGGGAGGGGGCCTTCAGGGGTAACTTTCTATTCTGATACAATTTCAAACTTACAGAAAAGTTGCATGAACAGTACAAGGAAGTCCCATATACCCTTTACCTATATTCACCTATTTACATTTTGCTCCACCTGCTTTACAGTTCATTCTCTCTACTCTTCTTTCCCCCTCCATCCTTCCCTCCCTCTTTCCCTGTCTTCCTCCCCCTCCCCCATATACATTTTTTTTCCTTTACCATTTTGAGAATATGCTGGGCACATTATACTCCTTTACCCCTACATATGTTGGTTATTTCCTAAGAACAAGGGCTTTTTCTTACATGACCACTGTATAATTATCAAAATCATGTCTGTATTTTAAGATGGTGTAACAGGTGACTTACTGATTCTTACATGTCAGGTGACTGAAAATGCAGTGTGAGATGGAATCATGTTTTCATACTGAACAATTTGTGAAGTTTGCTCTTTGTTTAGTAGATGTAGCCAAACTTTGAAAAAGGGATCTTGCTGTCTCTCTCAAGCTTTTGTTCTTTTGCTGCACACAGGTGTGCACTTTCTTAGTCATCCCATTGATGCAGTGTGTTTCACTGGATACAGGATTCATCCACTGTCTTTGCTGTTCTCTTTGTTCATGACAACTGCTTCAGCCCTGTGTTCCACACCTGCTCATTCATCAGCCAGTGGTGGGTTCTTCAGACAGTGAACTTAGGCTGTAATGGTCATCTTAGCCTACCCTCCATGTTGATGAAGGCTTATAGATAAATTATAGAAAGCTGGTTAAGATCTAGTATTTTTGGATTTTGTATTTTAACAGGCTCTTGAAGTATTGACAAAGGAAAGTGGCTGTTAAATTAGAAACTGAAAAATGATTATTTGCAAATTAAGTCAGACAAAGAATAGAGTGACTCTTGTCAGCAGAGTGCAAAGTTCAAAAACCAGTGTGAGTGTTTGTGAGTGATATGTCACACAATTTTGTCTGCCCTGTGTTCTGCCCATATGCCTTTAGAGCCCAGCACAATCACTGCAAGGAGGAGTTTTAGAAACCAGCCAGTGAGTTATGAAAGGTAGTTTTCTGGCCTGTGATATTGCATAGGACTAGAGTAGAAGTTAACCATGAGTAGTAGTATTTAAGCAAATAAGGAAACTTGACTTTCTTTTTCAAGTTTGCTATGGAGATTATAGAATCAGAAAGAGTCAGCTCTTGGAGATGTTCCAGCTCTACCTCTTCATTTTCTATATATGGAAACAGACTTAGAGATACTGACATCCCCAGAGTCACAAGCTAGTACGTGGTAGAACTGGGACCTTGTAACCCATCTCATCTTACTCTAAATTCAGTCAGTGTTTTTACCTTAAGTTGTGACTAAGAGTCAAATTCTGATTACTTTAGTGAACAATTTATTTACATACAGTGATGCCCGTCTGAAAGTTCCCAGTTCTTTACCTGAATCCTTACCTCAGAAAAAGCACATTCCTTGCTGGAACTATATACCTGCTGTCACCTCTTAGTACCTTTGAGATGAAGTTTACCTGTTTAAGACCCAGAGCCTCAAAAACAACCATCTCGGGACTTCCCTGGTGGTGCAGGGGTTAAGAATCCGCCTGCCAATGCAGGGAACTCGGGTTTGAGCCCTGGTCCGGGAAGATCCCACATGCCGCGGAGCAGCTAAGCCCGTGTCAATGAAGACCCAACACAGCCAAAAATAAATAAATAAAATAAATAAATTTATTAAAAAAAAAAAACAACCATCTCAAAGGTAGCATTTTGTTGTTGGCACTGAAATTGCATTAGAAGCTGGCTGTAATATCTGCGGTGTTCAAGAATAGAAAAAACATGGATTGTAAAGGCAGACAGCTCTAAAGAAATAATCCCATCTACCATTTGGAGGTTTTGTAACCTTGTAAATTAATTGTTCTGAAACTTCTGATTTTCAGTTTGTAAAATGGAATTGATACATAGTAACTTCTTATATTTTCTTTTTTTGGTGAGGATTAAATTGTATAATATATGTAAGAGCTTGCATATTGACTGATAACGAAGTAGCGGTTTCTTTCCTTTTTGAGTCGCTGGGACTCCATATTTGTTATATTAATCCTCTTTACAGTATCCCCCCCAACCAGTGGTTTCCACCTTTTGTTTAACCAGTATTAAGGGGGTTGAGGGGATATACAGTCTTATGTGGCAGTGCATTCTCTTTTTGGACAGTTGTAATTGTTCAGAGATTTTCTTACTTAGTGTGAAAATCTGTCTCCTTGTAGCATGTAATTACTGTTCCTTAATCTTCCCTCTGGATAAGTCTAAACCCATTTCTACACAACATCCCTTTAAATATTTGAGAACAATTATGAATACTGTCTTAGTGGCCTGTTGTAACACTGTTCTTTAAAGTTGTTACTTCTTTGGCAGAAAGTCCAGGCTCTGACAGAGCAGTGAAGCTTTAATGATTTCTGGGTCGATATAACTGATTAAAATCTGAAACCAAGGTTGCTGTGATGTAAGCAGGCGGGCTTCCTCAGGCTTGTTACTACTCCACAGCACGTTAGAAATGCAGTCCTTCCCCTCGTTCATGGTTTCAATCCTATATACTGGCCCATACTCTGACAGCAGTTTTGAGTCTACGAAGGGAGTTTATAAGGAGCGTTGGATCAGTACCACATCCAGTCTTATTAGTGTTATATGCATATTTCTCAAACCTCCTGCCTGAGTTGTACTCCTAATTTATGGTTAGGTTCTTTGGTCTGGGTGCCTAACTCATGGTTGCCCAGAATCCCTCTGGCATTTTGTTCCCAAATCTCCTGGCCTGGGTCTTGACTTTGGCCTGAAGAAATCATCCTCCTTTTAACCTCTTGGCTGCCTCAACCTGTACTGCTTTTTTTCTCCTAATTTTCCTGGATATTTTCAGGTTCTCCTCCTGGAATTGGTTAGCTTCTTTCCTTTCAGGTCTCTCTGACCAGAGGCGACTAGGAGATGATGGGCCTGCCATCTGGACCTGGCAATAGAATTGGCTACGTTTTTGATGGAGTGATTAGGTTGGCAGTTAAAAAGAAAGTTAGAAAGACTAGCATTTTTAGCCTCACACCTCTGGCTGTACGGTTAAGGTATGGAAAACTCATCCCTTTCTCAATTACTTGAGCTTTATATATTATTCTTCTCTGTTTTTCTTCCTGTTTCTTTTTTCTTTTATTCAAATCAGGTTGCCACTTCCTTGTCCTTTTTTTTGTTCGTCTGTGCTATCTTTGCAAATCTATGTGGTAGGATCAATAACTAGAACTGGAGTTATTGAGTTAAAGGACATGTGAATTTACATTTTTGGTAAGTCTTACCAAATTGCTCTCCATAAAAGTTGAAACAATTTGTACTCCTACTAAAAATATATGTGAGTGTATCTTTCCCCATACCGTCACTAATACTAGGTTTTATCAGACATCAGATTTCTTGTATTAAAAATTTTTTTGTCATATTATGGCTTAATTTACATTTCTTCATACATGAATAAAATTGTACATTTTAAAAATAGGTTTATTGGCCATTTGTTTTCTTTCTGTGAACTACCTGGACATTTGAGATTTTTTTTTTTAAAAGCTCTCAAGGTGATTATAACATGCAGCAAAGCTTGAGAACTACGGCTTTATACGATTTAGCAACTGATTAAATATGAGGAGAGCAGCTATGTCAAAGAAGATTTTGAAATCTGGCCTAAGTATTACCATTAATAAGGAATGCAGGAGCAGCAGCTGGCTTTGTTAGGAAAACATAGAGTTTGGTTTTAGTTCTTTAATTAAAATTTTTGTAACTTCATTTTTGTTTTCCTTTCTTGCAGTTGAAATGGATGCAGTCAGAACTGAATGTTGAAGAAGTGGTAAATGACAGGAGCTGGAAGGTATAAAATAATTTTGGTTCTTGGAGAGAACTAGGAGGGGAAGCAGAACTAGCAAAGGGAAACCAAGGGAGGGGGGAGGCAAAGAGTGCCTTGGGCAGTTAAGAATAATAAAGATCCTTCATTTACAAGCAATTGAAGGCTTTAACTTTTTTTGGGGGGGGCGGTGCAGGTTGTGTTTAGAATCCAAGTTAGAGCCATCTTACAAAAAGTAGCTTTACAGTCATATGGTAGAGTTGCATGATCGTCATGGGAACAGAATTGGAGACATTCGGTATGCTTCCTAATACTAATTATGGGCTATTTGATATTTAGAGTTATTAGTTGTTAACTTAGAACCTTCAACCAGGTTATTTGTTCAAGTTAGCTTTTCTGAGCTCAGTTACTTTCCATAAATTTTCATATCATTATCCTTCACAGTTGTTTGTTTTCTAACATATCTGATCGTGAAACTTTGTTTGTATGTAGTTTTACTGGTATTTGATAATAGGGCTTTTTATGGCTTCTAGATTCACATGCTCCTTATTACCACCTACGTGGTTCTAATTAGGAATTAGATTGGGGGACCAGGATCCCAGGACTTTACATGTAGTTAAAAATCACAAAATTCTACACTACTGATACTATGTATAAAATAGATAACTAATGAGAACATACTGTATAGCACAGGGAACTCTATTCAGTGCTCTGTGGTGACCTAAATAGGAAGGAAATCCAAAAAAGAGGGGATGTATATATATGTATAGCTGATTCACTTTGCTGTACAGTAGAAATTAACACAACTTTGTAAAGCAACTATAGTCCAATAAAACTTTTAAAAAATTACAAAATTCCTACTTTAGTTTTCTGAAAACGTATGTCTGCACGTCCTCTCTAAAACTTCAAAGATTTCCAAAGGGCAAAATCTATTAAATCTGAAAGAATGAACTGAAAATTGTTTTACCCTTTGAAATTAACCAGTGGAATGGGGCTGGATCCAGAGAGAGGTTAACTGAACCAAAAACTGGAGTGTACTGGACTTCCCTGGTGGCGCAGTGGTTGAGAGTCCGCCTGCCGATGCAGGGGATGCAGGTTCGTGCCCCGGTCCGGGAAGATCCCACATGCCGCGGAGCGGCTGGGCCCGTGAGCCATGGCCTCTGAGCCTGCGCGTCCGGAGCCTGTGCTCCACAACGGGAGAGGCCACAACAGTGAGAGGCCCGCGTACCACAAAAAAAACAAAACAAAACTGGAGTGTACCAACTTGCAGAGCCATGAATAAACTGTGAAATACAAATCGATTTCCTTTGCTTTATCACATTTCTTTATCCTATCCTCTTTGCCAAGATTTCTTATTTCTGCCCTTTCCACCTACGTGATAAGGTGTTTGCTCCTTGAAAGCACACACATTTCCCCCTTTATCAGACAAATGGAAGTATGTTGTCTACACTTTGTTTTTTTCCCTTAATATATCTTGGAGATCTTTTCAAATCATAACATAAAGAACTTCCTTATTTTTTATGCTTGCTTATATCCCATTGAATGGATGTACCAAAATTGTTATTTGACATAGTCCCACATGACACGTAATAATAGAATGTTCTTTTAACATTATGATACATTATTTGTTTAGTTTTTAGGAAGCAAGATAAATAGAATAAAACATTATATAAATTTATACAGTTTAGCAAAAGACTGGACTCCCTTCAAGTATATCTCCATGTGAGAAGGATCTGGCCCTCATTTAGAAAAGCATGACAGATATCTAAATAAAATCTACATTATAAAAGGATTTTTAAAAAGCTTTATCTTAAAGTTAATTTAGATATTTTTGTCTAACTGTCCAAAATATGTCCAGAATATGGAACTAGCATATTTGTTAGTTTACCAAATAAGCTAGCTTGTGATGATTTTTTCCTTGAATAATTTAAATTTTATTAAAATATTAAAATTATCATATAAATGAATATCAAGGCCTTCTTAGCTCTTAGCACCTAGTAAGTCAGTTTGAACCAGTGAGGAAACACCTCTGTTTCCTAAACCTGTTGACCTGGGACAAGAAAAGGTTATATCCACCTGACCCATGCCAAATTTAATTGAATTCCAGGCCTGATTTATACAGGATGACTCAGTGACCTTTGTTTCTGTTCACATATCTTAGGTGTTTAATGAACGCTGCCGAATTCACTTCAAGCCTCCAAAGAATGAATAAAAAGATACTTTTTTTAAAAAAGGACCGGGTCATCTCATAAGAGTTAAGCATGACAGACATCAACATGGTGGGCTTCCCAGGAAGATTTCTGAGCCAACAGTCCAAGACCTTTTGTTGATTTCAGCCCCACTTACCCAAGACCTCAAGTATAAATAATTCTGATAATTATGGAGAAATCAACTGCTATTTTATACTGATTCTGTAAAAAAAAACAAAAAAAAAACAAAAAAAAGATATTTTGTAACTATTAAAATAATTTTCTGACTCAGTGTACATAATTATTTGATTGTTTTCCAAGTTGAGGCAGTAAGTTCTTGTAAGAGAATTTAAATACAATTTCAATATCTGATTTGATTTATATTGTACCTTTTTGAATTTTACAAATTTATTGGCATGAGCATAGACCTTTTTGGTCATTGATAGTTTTATCTCTTTAGGTTTATTGCTCTTAAGTTAAAGGGCAGTAATATAGGCTGGATACTGTCCAAAGAAATTCTCTTAGTACCTTAACTTATCTCGTTTTCATATGCAAAAACTAATATTGGGTGGAAATATTTTCCTGGATAATGTTTCCGTGGACCATGAAAAGGAAAGCAAAGTAAAACAAATTCAGAAAATGGAAAAGTAGAGGAGGGCTTGCATAATGGTATTCTAGTACAGGATGATTGTATTCGTTTTCTGTTGCTGCTTAACAAGTTTAGCAGCTTAAAATCACCCCTGTTTATTATTTTAGAGTTCTGTAGGTCAGAAGGCTAGGAAGCCTTGACTGAGTTCTCTGCCTGGGGTCTCACAGGCTGAAATCAAGTTGTGGCCCAGACTGGGCTCTTGTCTGGAGTCTCCAGGGGAAGAATCTGCTTCCAGGCTCATTCAGATCCTTTCGGTTGTAAGAAGAGAAGTCCCTGTTTCCTTGCTGCCTGTCATGGGCCACTCTAAGCTCCTGAAAGCCACCCATATTTCTTGACACCATAGTCCTCTCCCTTTTCAAGCTAGCAACAGTGCATTGAATCCTCATTCTTGGAATCTGACTTCCTTTTCTGCTGTAGACAGACTGCTTTTAAAGGGTTTGTGTGTTTATATTAGTTTTACCATAATAATCTTCCTTTTTATTACCTAAGAGTCAACTGATTACAACTTTAATCATACCTGCAAATCCCTTTTGCTGGGAAATGTGACATCACAGATGTAATGTCTCATAGTCACAGTCTGAGGGATTAGAGTGGGACATTTTGGAGAGTCATTCTAGGACTCTGCTTACCACGATTTAAACAGAAGCTTCCTGGCTCTGGCACAGTTGGATTGAGCCAGCGGGGTTGTGGATAGTCTTGTGTGTTCAGTATGTTGACGCTCATCAGATTCTGCACTTGGAAGTGAGCAATAAATGTATAAAGTGCTCACCATTCTTTCAAAAACAGCTTTTGAGCATCTCCTGTGGCTCAGATACTGTTGTAGTTGTTGCGGATATTGATAAACAAGACCTACTTTTGTTAAGATTATAATGTAGTCTTTTCAACAAAAAAATTTCCTGGTGCCAGCAGTGAAAAAGATTTTCTGTAGGACTTACCTATTAATGAATGGTGCATGACAGAATGTTGATGTTTAATAATTTTTGGATGGATGAGTGAATTGAAAGGATACATGTGAGGATAAAAATAAAACTCAACAAAGATGCTCAACAGGGAATTCAGAAACAGAATCCTTGGAAAGGATTCATAAGAGCCTTTCCAGAATTTCACGTCTGCTAAAGTATTATCTAGGCAATCCAATTTTAGCAGGATGCTTGACTCATTCCAATGTACCATATTATGAAAATGTGCAATTATGATAGTATGGAGTGACTTTTAGTATAAATGAATAATAGTATGTTTAGTTGTGATGAATGGCATTTTAAGCCTTCAACTTTTTTTTTGCGTTACGCCGGCCTCTCATTGTTGTGGCCTCTCCCGTTGTGGAGCACAGGCTCCGGACGCGCAGGCTCAGCGGCCATGGCTCATGGGCCCAGCCGCTCCGCGGCATGTGGGATCCTCCCGGACCGGGGCACGAACCCGCATCCCCTGCATCGGCAGGCGGACTCTCAACCACTGCGCCATCAGGGAAGCCCTAAGCCTCCAACTTTTAAGAAAGGGATGGTGCATGGCTTTTGAAAGTTGATTTGCCTGCTGAAACAGTGTCTTGCATGTAATTGCTGCCTTAAAACAATTTGTTGATTTTGTTGCTTGAAGGATAGGTAGGATTTAGCCAAAAAGAGAAGAAACAGAAGGTGCAAAAGTTGAGATGAGTTTGGCCTTTCCTCAGCAGAACAGAAGATAACCATAGAGGAAACACTGATGATAATCCATTTGCAAATTCTTTTAACAAGTATTGGGTTGGCCAAAAAGTTTGTTTGGTTTTCTGTAAGATGTTATGGGAAAACCCAAACGAAATTTTTGGCCAACCCCGTATTTGAGTACCTTCCAAATCCAAATTCTAGGCACTATTAGCCACTGCTAACACATCAGTGAACAAAACAGAAAAAAATACCTGCTCTGAAAAAGCTTACATGTAGTGAGGGGAGACAAACAATAGAAAGTAATTATATAGCATGCTAGGAAGTGTTAAAGTTCCATTCTGACCCCGCTCTCCCCCCCGACCCCCCCGCAGCCCCCAAAGCAAGGAACCAGGAATGGGGAGTAAAGAGTGGGTTTCAAATGACTGTTCAGTCAGTCTCTTTCAGGTTGTGCTCCAAAGATACCAGTTTGGGAAACAGCAATAATGTACCCAGTGCTACTGCAGTAGACTGTGCTTCTGTGCCACACCACCTATTTGACCGTCCAGGAATAACTTGGAAGCTGGGAGATTAGTCAAACGTGTGGTCTCATTTCAAATCAAGAAAAAAATATTCCGCCTGGAGATGGATGATCTAATCAAATACATCAGAGATCACTTAGGGTACTCATGATTTCTGTCTATACTTAACCTTTTAGGTAAGCCTTAATTGTTTCTTTTTAAAAAAAATACTTAGTTGAGCATGAACACTGCAGAGTAAAGAAAATAGTCAAAAAGTGATCACTTCTGGGACTTCCCTGGTGGCGCAGTGGTTAAGAATCCACCTGCCAATGCAGGGGACACGGGTTCGAGCCCTGGTCCGGGAAGATCCCACATGCTGTGGAGCAACTAAGCCTGTGCACCACAACTACTGAGCCTGCACTCTAGAGCCTGCGAGCCACAACTACTGAAGCCCACGCGCCTAGAGCCCGTGCTCCACAAGAGAAGCCACCACAATGAGAAGCCCATGCACCACACGAAGAGTAGCCCCGACTCGCCACAACTAGAGAAAGCCCACGCGCAGCAGCGAAGACCCAATGCAGCCAAAAATAAATAGTAAATTAATATATTAAAAAAACTCCAATGTTTAAAAAAAAAAAAGTGATCACTTCTGATAGGGACGGCATTTCCAGAAAAAGCCTAATTTACCCACAGCATTATGTTAGGGAGGAAGGCCAAAATGTTAGTAACTTTAAACAAAGATAGCTCCCAGCTTCTGAATGCAGTGGCCAGCTGAGGGCATCCCTGTAAAAGGGGAGAGGGCTTGGCCAAGTGAATTTGTGCATCTCCTGGCTGCGTTAAAAAGGGACAGCAGATCCACTGGCATTTAGAAATAATTGCTATAGACAATGATTTTTCCATTCCAGTTTTTAAAACTAGCAAGAAAATCTGTCTCCTGCTTGAAATTCCTCACTGGCTTCTTAGTACCTTGAAGATAAGTACCAATTCTTCAAAACAGTTTGTGAGGTCCTTACCTCCAACATCACCCCTCTCTATAGCACACTCTTTTGCCCACCAATAGGGAGCTACTTTCTGTTCCCAGAAAAGACCTGGTCTCAATTCTGAACTTCTGAACACACTCTCTTCTCTGGCCAGCTCCTACTTGTCTCAGTTATCACTTCCTTCAGCAAGCCTTTCCTGATCTTTGAAATACAAATTAGGTGTCTCTTTTATGTGCTCCCATGATAAACACCTCTATTGTGATCTTTTTATTTATTTATTTATTTATCTATTTATCTATTTATTTATTTATTTATTTATTTAGACTGTGTTGGGTCTTCATTTCTGTGCCAGGGCTTTCTCTAGTTGCGGCCAGCGGGGGCCGCGCTTCATCGCAGTGCACGGGCCTCTCACTGTCGTGGCCTCTCTTGTTGCGGAGCACAGGCCCCAGAAGCCCCTATTTTGATCTTTATCACACTGTTCAATTACTGGTTTACCTCTACCCCACCAGCTTTCAAGGTTCTCGGTGCCTGGATGGATGAACCTGAGCAACTACTAGTTTTCTACCCTATATCCATTTTCCCCTTCCTGATTTTGTCTAGAGTAGCAGTGTGCCCAGCTTCTCTGGCAGCCCCAGATAAGAGTGAGACAACTTAAGCCAATGAGATATAAGCAGAAGACTGCTGGGACATTTATGAGAAACTTACCTTCCTAATAAAGGCATTATCCCTTCCTCCTCCTTTCTACCGGAGTGTGGTTAGAGTGCCAAGGATGAGGACTATTTGCCTATGTGATAACAAACACAAAGATGAAAACCACATGTTAAGGATGGCTGAACAGAAACATAGAAGGCGACTGGATCCTTGATGGCATTGTGGGCTGCCAATTCCAGCCGGGCTATCTGTGTCTCCAAATTTGTTATAATGTGAGGGCAGGGATTTTTTTATCTGTTCATTCAAGGGATGTAACAGGAGTGGTTAACCTGTTTGGTTAAGCTTCTATATTTAGGATTTTGTTATATTTAGCCAAATGCAGCCCACCGTCCAAATATTTGTTCAATGAATGAAAAGTATGCTACTAATAATAGTTCATTTGCTCTGTGTGTACTACAAATTAGGCACATTTTAAGTACTTCTGAAACCAAGCGGGGCCCTGTGGGGCTCCCGGGCATGGGGGCCCTTTTTTCCCCCATTTCTTGTAGGCAAGACTACAGCCTCCATGACCTTCCCTGAGTTCCAAAGGGTGGAACAGTTGCTAATCAAGGGAGGAGTAGCCAAGAAACCACCTGAGGCAAGATTAAAGGCACTAGAGAAGTTCATCAAGATTAGGAGACCCACCACCTGAGATGAGATTAAGGGAGGGCAGGCCCTGCATACACCCTGATCTTGTCGGAGACCCCACCTGTGAACCACTGCTATAAAACCCCTCACCAAATCCTCCCTGGTTAGGAGATACAGTTTTGTTTTTTTGTTTTCTTGGTTTTTTTTGTGGTACGCGGGCCTCTCACTGTTGTGGCTTCTCCCATTGCGGAGCACAGGCTCCGGACGCGCAGGCTCAGCAGCCATGGCTCACGGACCCAGCCGCTCCGCAGCATGTGGGATCTTCCTGGACTGGGGCACGAACCCGTGTGCCCTGCATCGGCAGGCGGACTCTCAACCACTGCACCACCAGAGAAGCCCAGGAGATACAGTTTTTTGAGGCAGAAGCCCAGTGTGTCTTTCTTTGCCTGGCAAAGCAATAAAGCTATCCTTTTCTACTTCACCCAAAACTCTTTGTTTCCGAGATTCGACCTGTGTACAGAGCTTTCGGTAACATTTTACATGATTGCCCCATTTAGAGGATGAACTTTGGGGGAATTCCCAGGTGGTCCAGCGGTTAAGACTCTGTGCTTTCACTGCCACAGGCCGGAGTTCGATCCCAGTTCAGGGAGCTAAAATCCTGGAAGCTGCATGGTGGTGGGCGGGGAGGTAGGACGGGGAAGCTGGGGAGGGAGGGGAATGAACTTTGGGAGAAACTAATAACTAGGGAAAGGCTGGTGAAGTCCAGGCCCTACATGAAGGAACAGCCAGAAGTGTGTGAAGCAGCTGGGGGGAAATCTGTCTCATTTCCCTAAGAAGGGAGACTTGGCATTAATAGCCAGTCCAGCCAGGATCAGTGCATTACTTAGTTCCTAAGGGCTGGAGTCAGATCTCATTCAAACATATCAATGTGCAAATACAATTCTCTCTTTGCTCAGCTGTTCAACCCACATTCAGTTTCTGTCTCCCTAATCAATCGTGCCTTACTTCTCTGAGGACAAATTGTTCCTGTCCGTCTGTCCATCCATCCATCTACCCGTCTATATACTTGTCATGTGATACCATACAAGAGCCCTTTCTAGGGAATACTCTCTGGTTCACAGCTCCTACTTAGAGAGCACTCCTTGGTAGCCCATTTTATACTATGTTGATTGGACCAGGACTGGCAAGAACTGCCAAACCTTAAGTTAGCCAGTGTTTTGTGACAAGTCCTGGAGCAAACAGGTGATCAGGACAATACTGTGAAAATGATGTACTTAGCAGTGGGAGGTGAAGCTTGAAGAAGAGTGATGATGAGGTGCAACAGGGACCAAGACAGTGAGTCCAGTGTTCCGAGAAAGCAGGAGCTGTGAGGATGCACGCCATGAGGCAGAGAAAGGTATATAGAATAGTAAAGAGAATGCCAGTTGGAGCTGGCTTAAAGGTGGACAGAGAGAGAGATGCAGACAGCTTCTTGGGGAATAGCTGAGACCCATTAATGACGGACCCCTAGAGCAAAAACATACCATCACAGCTCCTCGGTTTCTTAGAGCTGCCTTGGATCCTGGTTCTGGCTGTGAGATCCAGTTCTGTGTGGGTCCCTCTTTTCCATGAGACCTAGTTGTTTGGAATGAATTCAGATTCCTCAGCGGATACATCTTTATGATAAATCCCTGCATTACATAAAATAAAGTTCTCTTGAACAGAAGGAGCCTATCAAGAACATTCCCAGTGACTCAGGTGGCCAAGCAGTATCTCCCTGTTTAAATAAAACATTGACGGGGCTTCCCTGGTGCTGCAGTGGTTAAGAATCCGCCTGCCAATGCAGGGTACATGGGTTCGAGCCCTGGTCCAGGAAGATCCCGCATGCTGTGGAGCAACTAAGCCCGTGTGCCACAGCTACTGAGCCTGCGCTCTAGAGCCCCGCGAGCCACAACTACTGAAGTCTGCGTGCCTAGAGACCGTGCTCTGCAACAAGAGAAGCCACTGCAATGAGAAGCCCACACACCGCGACGAGTAGCCCCCGCTTGCGGCAACCAGAGGAAGCCTGCGTGCAGCAACAAAGACCCAATGCAGCCAAAAATAAATAAATTAAATAAAAAAAAAAATCAACTGACATTAGGACATTTTTTCTTCATCCAATACTTTCTCATATTGTCATTTAGAGCACAATGGATGTGTTTGGATACCTTGGAAGAAACTCCCCATGGTGTCTGAACTTCAATTCCAGCAAGGGAAGAGTCAGACCAGCATCCAAGATGAGTTTTGGCCTTCTAAGTGAGAAACACGCCAGAAATTGATCAATTCACTCCCTTAGGTAAGTGGAAAAAACCTGTTTCCCAAGAAAGAACAAAGTAGGCATTGCCTACAACCCTGGGCAGAATCATGCCCTCTGAATCTTCAGTTGACCCAATGCACAGTCATTTAACCATGGTCTTTGGCAGAGAATTCTGGAAGTGCCTGACAGATATCTGGGGTTGAGTCCCTCAGCTTTGCAAGGCAAGAGTGCATTCTGTCAGTCTTTCCTTTGGGGTTAGGGAAAATAACTTTTGCAGTAGAGAACAGATTCTTGCTCCCAGATTCCACTTCAAATTTGGTGGGGGAAATGTTTCAGAAATGTAATTTTTTCCTTTGATTGCAGTGGTTTTGCTAAGAGAAGGCAGATCTTTTGGGGAAAATCCTGCTCCTTTATTTGGATAAGTCCTAAATGGCCAACCAACTTTTGAACACCCTTTCCATCAACAGTTTATCCAGTTGTAGGTCTATTTTCTTTTTTGTTACTCTGGGAATCCCAACAATTTGGGGGGAATACATCTACTTTTTCACATACCACTTCCTTAGCCTTTAAGTAAGCCACTCCCTTTTAAAAAAAATCATCTATCTTAAAACTGTTTTTAAAATATTCCAGTTTTCAAATTTAAACCAATTTGCAAACTATTATGATACATACAAAATATGGATCCAAATGATTATCTCCCCCCAAATGTATTTTTCAACAAAACTTAGTAAATAAAAAATTATTTTCATACTATTTTTATTTTACCTGGTTTAAACAGATTTGGGTCACACTTTGTACATTTTTTTTTCTGTTCCCATTGTCTATTCTGTTTTTAACCTACTACCAGAAAAATGAAATATTTTAAACTTTGAAATATATTTTCAGTTCCATTAGGGCAAGCATTTCCATTAAACCATTTTCTCTTTTCCTTTATATCATAGAGGTATTCAACCCTAGCTAACATTAGAATCACCTGGACTGTTTCCCAGAGATTTTAATTTAATTGGTCTGTAGTGGGGTCCCAATCTAGGTTTTTTTTTAATTTATAAATTAATTGGTTCTAATATGTAGGCAAGATTGAGGATCACTACACATATTACTTGATCTTCTTTCCTATTTATTCCTATTTATTATTATGTTTTCTTTAACATGAAGTCTACCTAACCAGCAACAGGATATGTTTATCCATTTATTCAAGTTTTTAATTTCTGACAGTGAGGTGCTGTAATTGTCTTTGCATAGGTTCTGTGTGTTCCTCATTAGACTAATTCTTTTTTTTTTTTTTTATAAATGTATTTATTTATTTATGGCTGCGTTGGGTCTTCGTTGCTGCACGCAGGCTTTCTCTAGTCGCGGCGAGCAGGGGCTACTCTTCGTTGTGGTGCGCGGGCTTCTCATTGCAGTGGCTTCTCTTGATGTGGGACACGGGATCTAGGCATGCGAGCTTTAGTAGTTGTGGCACGTGGGCTCAGTAGTTGTGGTGCACGGGCTTAGTTGCTCCGCGGCATGTGGGATCTTCCCGGACCAGGGCTCAGACCCGTGTCCACTGCATTGGCAGGCGGATTCTTTTTTGCGGTACGCGGGCCTCTCACTGTTGTGGCCTCTCCCGCTGTGGAGCACAGGCTCCGGACACACAGGCTCAGCGGCCATGGCTCACGGGCCTAGCCACTCCGCGGCATGTGGGATCTTCCCGGACCGGGGCACGAACCCGTGTCCCCTGCTTCAGCAGGTGGACTCTCAACCACTGTGCCACCAGGGAAGCCCGGCAGGCGGATTCTTAACCACTGTGCCACCAGGGAAGTCCCCTCATTAGACTAATTCTTAAACATGTGGTATATTCAGACTTTCTATATCAAAATCAGGATAAAGTAAAAATAAATCTAATCAATCTGATTATGGAGTTCCATATATCTTTGTCTAGCTCCTCTGTGTATACAGCTATAGATATTTGTGTCCGTGTTTGCATTGTTCAGAAAAAGATTCTTATTAGGCCAGTGCTATCATGTGGCAGTCCCTGTTACCTAAAAGCCCTATGACATTAATACTAGCCAGCCAGTGGAGATCTTTTAGATCATTTATTGAACTAAATCTCTATGTGCTAAGAGCTGAAGGCAGATGAATAGAACAGTTTCCTTATTAAGAAACATTTAGAGTTGTCAGTGGTTACAAAAAAAAAAAATCACTATTTCAAGCTCTCACTTACCTCCTTCAGGGGTCAGAATAGCTGAGTAAATGAATTCTGAGCTTGTGTTTGTGAAGTGTATGGATCAAGAGCATTTGTCCTGGAGGCAAACAGCCTGGGATCATATCCTTACTTTACTAACTAGCCATGAGGCCTTGGACAAGTAACTTAACCTCTCTACAGCTCAGTCTTTTGTAAAGAGGAGATAATAGTTACCTCATGAAGTTGTTATGAGGATTAAATGAGTTATATGTGTAAAGTCTTTAGAACTCTACCTGACACATAATAAGCACTTAATATATACTATATTATTATTTGGGGGTGGCGGATTGGCAACTGGCACTAGCAGGGTAGTGAGCAGAGTGCAGAACACAGAGGGAGACATTATTTAGGGCATCTTTAAAACAAATTTCCTCTTCTCTTTCCCCATCCTCCTTTCCCTCCTTTCTCCCTTCCCACCTCTCCCTCTTCTTTCCCTCTCCTTCCTAAACAATTCAGCCCAAAATCCATTAGGTAAGGCCAAGGAAGGATTACTGTGAACAATTATATGCCAATAAAATAGAATATACAGATGAAATGGAAAAATATCTAGAAAGACACACTACTAAAACCAACTTAAGAAGAAATAGTCAATCTAAATAGACCTATAACAAATGGAGAGATTAAATTAGTAGTCAAAAACTTCCCACAAAGAAAAGCCCAGGCCCAGATGGCTTCACTGCTGAATTCTACCAAACATTTAAAGAAGAACTGATAGCAATCCTACACAACCTCTTATGAAAAATAGAAGAGGGAGGAATGTTTCTCAATTCATTCTATATGAGGCCAGTATTATCTAGGTACTAAACCAAAGGCATCAGAAGAAAACTACTGACCAATACCTTTTAAGAATATGGATGCAAAAACCCTCAACAAAATACTAGCAAACCAAATGTAGCACATAAAAAAGAATTATACTCCATGACCACATGAGATTCATTTTAGGAATGCAAAGCTGACTTAATATTCCTAAATCAATTAATGTAATACACTGTATCAATAAAATAAAAAAACAAAACCACATGATCATCTCAATAGATGCAGGAAAAAAGGTATTTGACAAAATCCAATGTCCTTTCATGATAAAAAACACAACATATTACAGAATTTCCTCAGCTTGATAAAGGGCATCTACAAAAACCCCACAGATACCATCATACTTAATGGTGAAAGACTGAATGCTTTCCCCCTAAGGTCAGGAACAAGACAAGTCTATCTACTCTCACCACTTCTACTCAACTTTGTACTGGAGGTTCTAGCAAGTGCAATTAGGTATTTAATTAAAATAAAAGGTATCCAGTTTGGAAAGGAAGAAGTAAAACTATCTCTTTGTAAATGAGCTGATTTGTAGTATATGAAAATTCTAAGGAATATACCAATAAACAAGTTCAGCAAGTTTGAAGAATTCAAGAAAAATTGCATTTTTTAATATACTTACAATTAACAAAAATGAAAGTAAGAAAACAGTTCCATTTACAAGAACATCTATAGAATAAATTTAACAAAAGTGCAAAATATATACTCTGAAAGCTATAAAACATTCTCAAAAGAAATTAAAGAATGTGTAAATAATTGGGAAAACATCCTTGTTTATGGATTGGTAGGTTTAATATTGTTTAAATGGCACTACTCCCCAAATTGATCTATAGATTCAACACAATTCCTATCAGAATCCTAGCTGAAATTTTAGCTAAAATTGTAGAAATTTATAAGCAGATTCTATAATTCATACAGAAATTCAAAGGATCCAGGAGAACCAAAACATTCTTGAAAAAGGACAAAGTTGGAGGACTCACCACTTGTTGATTTCAAAACTTACTACAAAGCAACAGTAATCAAGAAAGTGTGGTACTGGCATGAGATAGACATGTAAATTAATGGAATGGAATTGAGAGTCCAGAAATGAACTCATGTGCCTATGGTCAACTGATTTTCAACAAGTGTGCCAAGACCAATGTGGGAAAGAATAGTCTTTTCAACAAATCGTGCTGGAACAACTAGATAGCCACATTCAAAAGAATGAAATTGGATCCTTACCTCATACTACTTACAGAATTAACTCAAAAGTTATCAAAAACCTAAATGTAAAAGCTAAAACAACACAACTCTTAGAAGAAAACAGGAGTAAATTATCATGAGCTTGAGTTTGGCAAAGAATGCTTAGATCTGACACCAAATGCAAGAGCAACAAAAGAAAAAACAGATAATTTGGATTTCATTAAAATTAAAATCTTTTGTGTTTTAAAGAACACTGTTGGGGACTTCTCTGGTGATGCAGTGGTTAAAAATCCGCTTGCCAATGCAGGGGCCCTGGTTAGAGCCCTGGTCCGGGAAGATCCCACATGCCATGGAGCAACTAAGCCCGTGTGCCATAACTACTGAAGCCCGTGCTCCTAGAGCCCGTGCTCCACAACAAAGAGAAGCCACTGCAATGAGAAGCCCGTGCACTGCAACGAAGGGTAGCCTCTGCTCGCGGCAACTAGAGAAAGCCCGCCTGCAGCAACAAAGACCCAAAGCAGCCAAAAAATTAATTAATTAATTAATTTTTAAAAAAGAACACTCTCAAGAAGTGCAAAGACAACCACAAAATGGGAGAAAATATTTGCAAATCATATATCTGATAAGTTACGTGTATTCAGAATATGCAAAAACTACAACTCAATAATAAAAAGACAAATAACCCAATTTAAAAATAGACAAAGGATCTGAATAGCCATTTCTCCAAGGAAGGTCTGCAAATGGATGATAAGTTCATGAAAAGATGCTTGATGTCATTAGTCATCAGGGAAATGCAAATAAACACCATGATAAGATACCACTTCACACTCACTAGGATGGCTAGACTCAAAAAGTCAGGTAATAACAAGCAGTAATGAAGAAGTTGGAGAAATCCAAACCCTCATATACTGCTGGTGGGAATGTAAAATAAGGCAGCTGCTTTGGAAAACAGTTTGTAAGTTCTTTGAACATTTAAACATGGAGTTACCTTATGAACCACCAATTTTACTCTTAGGTATATACCCAAGAGAAAAGAAAACATTTGTATACACAAAAACATATACACAAATGTTTATAGCAGCATTGTTCATAATAGTCAAAAGGTGAAAGCAACTCAAATATCCATCAAATGATGAATGAATAAACAAAATGTAGTATGTCCATAAAATGGAGTATTATTTGGTTATAAAATGGAATAAAATATTGGTATATGCAACAACATGGATGAACCTTGAAAATATTCATTAAGCGAAAAAAGCCCATTACAAAAGATCATATATAATATGATTCCATATATATGAAATGTCTAGAATAGGCAAATCCATAGAGACAGAAAGTAAGTAAATTAGTGTTTGCTTAGGAGTGGGGGTGTGGAGAAGGATGGGGGCTGACAGTTCATGGAGTTTCTTTTTGAGGTGATGAAAATGTTCTAAAATTCGTGGGACTTCTTGGTGGTCCAGTGGTTAAGACTTCGCCTTCCAATGCAGGGCGTGCAGGTTCGATCTCTGGTCAGGTAGCTAAGATGCCACGTGCATTGTGGCCAAAAAAACAAAACAGAAGCAATATTGTAACAAATTCAATAAAGACTTTTAAAAAATGGTCCACATCAAAAACAAAAATCTTTAAAAAAAAAGTTCAAAAATTTGCTGTGGTAAGGGTTTCACATATTTTTGAATATACTAAAAACCACTGAATTGTATACTTTGGGTGAATTGTATGGTATATAAATTATATCTCAATAAAAGTGTTAAATAAGAAAGAGAAAAATGACAATTAAGTGGAACACAAAGTTTTGGACTGGATCTTTTTGCAATAAAGGACATTTTTGTGGTAACTGGGGAAATTTGAATGTTGTCTGGAAGATTAGATGTTAACAAATGTTTTGATGCCGAAACCCGGCCTCTATGCACCAGCACCAAATTGAATCTCATAGACAGAATTTTGGATGAAGTAGAACAGAATAGCTTTATTGCCTTGCCAGGCAAAGGGGCCCACAGTGGGCTAATGCCTTCAAAACTGTGTAGCCCAACCCAGGGGGCTTGTGAGGAGTCTTATAGTCAAGGGGTGGGGTTGCTGATAAGGATCAGGGTGCCTGCAGGACCTGCATTCCTTCAATCTAGAGATCATCTGGCATCAGGTGGTATTGAACTGTGATCTTCTCTCTGGAGGAAGAATGCTTCACCAAGTAGTTAACGTCTTCAGTCTGGTGTGGGTTTTAGTTCTGCAGAAGAGCTCAAAGATATTGTTATGTATATCCCTTGAGGAGGAACCAGGACCCTGCCCAAAGGCTGCACTATTGTTTCTTTTTAAAAAATTAATTAATTAATATTTTTGGCTGCGTTGGGTCTTTGTTTTTGCGCACAGGCTCTCTCTAGTTGTGGTGAGCTGGGGCTACCCTTCGTTGCAGTGCACGGGCTTCTCCTTGATGTGGCTTCTCTTGTTGCAGAGCATGGGCTCTAGGCACGCGGGCTTCAGTAGTTGTGGCACTCGGGCTCAGTAGTTGTGGCTTGTAGGCTCTAGAGCACAGGCTCAGTAGTTGTGGCGCGCGGGCTTAGTTGCTCCGCAGCATGTGGGATCTTCCCAGACCAGGGCACAAACCTGTGTCCCTTGCATTGGCAAGTGGATTCTTAAGCAGTGTGCCACCAGGGAAGCCCTGCACTATTGTTTCTTGACTCCTCCTCCCTGTCTTCACATCCCCCTCCCTTCCCAGATTAGCAATAGTTTGAACCTGCCCTTTGGAACTCAGGGAAGGTCATGGAGGCTGAATGAAGCCTATTTCCTACAAACAAGAAACAGGGGACACAGAAAGGCTTTGGTGCCCAGGAGCCCCATGGGGTCTTGCTTGGTTCCAGGTTCAGTGTTAATTTCCTGATTTTAGTGGTTATATTTCAGTTTTTCAGGAGAATGTACTTATTTGTAGGAGGTGCAAAATGCAAAATTTGTTGGTGATGGAACATCACTGTAGATAACTTACTCTCAAATGTCCAGGAAAAAAGTTTTGGGGGGGCAACTTATCTGTAAGTTTGAGATTGTTTTAAAATATAAATATGCTTAATAAAATACTCGATTTAATTTTAAAATGTGAGGGTAAAGGTGGAGCGTTGAATTCTGAGCAGCCCCAGGGCACTGATAACCCAAGATCTGGCCTGCCAATGGTGGGAGTGGTGGTGGTTTTATCCTTTAGCTAGTTGCATTAGGCCTCCGTAATTTTTCTAAGATTTCCAACTGACATCAGTTTGTATGGAATTTCTACTCTCAAGCTATAGCATTGATTTTGAGAAAGAAAAAGTAATTTTACTCTTATATAAAATAGACAAGAGGGCTTCCCTGGTGGCGCAGTGGTTGAGAATCTGCCTGCTAATGCAGGGGACACGGGTTCGAGCCCTGGTCTGGGAGGATCCCACATGCCGCGGAGCAACTAGGCCTGTGAGCCACAACTACTGAGCCTGCGCGTCTGGAGCCTGTGCTCCGCAACAAGGGAGGCCGCGATAGTGAGAGGCCCGTGCACCGCGATGAAGAGTGGCCCCCGCTTGCCACAACTAGAGAAAGCCCTCGCACAGAAATGAAGACCCAACACAGCAAAAATAAATTAATTAATTAATAAACTCCTACCCCCAACATCTTTTTTTTTTTTGCGGTACGTGGGCCTCTCACTACTGTGGCCTCTCCCATTGCGGAGCACAGGACGCGCAGGCTCAGCGGCCATGGCTCACGGGCCCAGCCGCTCTGCGGCATGTGGGATCTTCCCGGACCGGGGCACGAACCCGTGTCCCCTGCATCGGCAGGCGGACTCTCAACCACTGCGCCACCAGGGAAGCTCCCCACAACATCTTAAAAAAAAAAAAAAACAAAAAACAGACGAGAGCTAGTAGAAGAGATTAATTTATTTGAAAAGGAATACTTCTTTATTGATAGCTACATTTATTAGCAGGGGCCATTAATCAGGAGACAGTGGAAAGAATCGACTGCTTTCAGAACATGTCGCTAGAAGCCGGTGAGCTCGTCATCCTTGCTTTTGTCAGCCTGGTAGCCAGTAAGTGCCAAAGACTGATTTTGTTGAGGAAGGCTCTTGAATACTTTTATGTGAATATAACGATCATTACCTACTCGTATCTGGAAGTTAAAAAAAAGAAAAAAAGAAAAAGGAGATTCATTCACACGGATCCATGTCAAATGAAAGATCTACAGACCTATAAAGATTTAGCTGCAATAAGCTCTTTTGGAATAGCATTCCTAGACCACCATTCTTAGACCCTTAGTTTACATAAAACTTCCATCTTCTTTTATGAGAGAAAGGGCAGGCTAAAGGCATGGCAAGAGACATAGGTCCTAGGTTTATTTTATGGTTTAGTTTACTATATTCTGTGCATAAATGAAAGTCCAGAGTTGCATTTCATTTTCAAAGATGCACAGATCAAGAAAACAAGTGAGTCTTTTTGATGTTTCCATTTTCCGACTCCCAAATTGGGATACTTTGTCTCATGGTTTGAGCAAGGAGAAGAAAATTGGAATTGCCCTAGAGAATTTGGGATGTGTGGTTCCCATATCTATATTAGAACCTGCTTTATAAATGCCCATAGGTAAAACTGAGCAGGGCGCAGGGGTGTAGAGTCTAGTTTCCCTTCTGAAGTAAAGGGATCTTGCTGGGAAATCATTGGTATGAAGATTGAAATGGTAATCTGGGCATGAATCTGGGACCTAGAAAACTATGGTAAGAATTCCAACTTTTGTTCTTGGTTCAGACAGTAAAAGTTTTGTCTTTGAATAATATTTATTGTGCTCTGATGTCCCTTCCTAACCTAATTTTATTTTATTTAAAAAAATTATTATAGAAGGATGGCTTTATTTCCCTGTGCTGTACAATATATCCTTGTAGCATATTTATTTTATACTTAGTAGTTTGTACCTCTTAATCTCCTACCCCTATCTTGCCCCTCCCACATTCCCTCTCCCCACAGATAACCACTAGTTCATTCTTTATATATAAATCTAACTAAACTAATTTTAATAAATGTCATTTATCAAATGTTTACCGTGAGTCAGACACTATGATGACCATCTTATATACTTGATTATATTTACATTTTGTTCCAGGCAAGAAGAAAGGTGGAACAAGGACCATTTTACAGATGCAGAGCAGATTAAGAGAGATTAAGTAATTTTTCATAAATCTGTCAGCTAATAAGTGACAAAGCCAAACTTCAACATCTGTGTTAGTTTCACTCTATGGGGTAACATTTCAAAAACATTTATTCTGTGCTTGGAACAGGGCACCAGCTTTTGCATACATTATTAGAGGCAGCACAGCTAATAGCTAAGTATCAGGCTACTTGGGTTCAAATTCTGTCTGTGCTCTCATAGTATTGTGACCTTTGTTAGTTAGTTCACCTCCCCAGGGGGCAATTTTCTTATCAGCAACAGGAAGGAAATGATCATACTTATAGACATGTTGAGAGGATTAAATGAGATAATACATGCCCAGTTCTTAGGACAGTGCCTGGCACATTGTGAGTGCTTAGTAAACTTCTTTTCTTTTTTAAAAAAATTTTTATTTATTTATTTGGCTGTGCCGGGGTCTTAGTTGTGGCACACTGGATCTTCGTGGCAGCATGTGTGATCTTTAGTTGTGGCATGTGAACTTTTAGTTCCCTGACCAGGGATCAAACCTGGGCCCCCTGAAATGGGAGCATGGAGCTTTATCCACTGGACCACCAGGGAAGTCCCCATAAGTGCTTAGTAAATTTCTAGTTCATTTATTCCACACAACACCCTGCAAAGTAGGTTATTATTACTCATGTTGTGAAGCTAAAGGAATTAAGGCTCAGAGAAGATGAGGGGCTGTGGATCGCACAGGTTTTAACCAGTCAAACAAGCCGAGTAAGTGTTCAAACCCAGGACTGTCTGACACCAAAGCCTACAATCCTTCCATTTTACCACCTGCCTCTTGACAGGTACTTGAGAAAAACAAGAGGAAGTCACATCACCAGCCAGATCTGAAATCCAGAGAGTGAGTGTCTCAGATCAAAGAGGTCAACAGCTAGATGGCCAGGAAGTAAGGAGGAAACTGTGGTCAGTGACTTTAATCCCATAGGAGAAATTTGATAGCAGATGGAGGGTGAGGTAGGGAGGGAAGGGGACTGTGGTCTTAAGGGAAGAAATTTCCAAGATAGTTTTCTGATGGGCCTTTTAAGAAATGTATGAGCTGGTTAGTATGTGAAATTTTTGTACTTGGATTAATCATAAATTATTAAAATAATGATCCCAATTTTGATGGAATGTTTCTTATCTTTGAACAAAACCACTTTTAACTAGAAACCATTCTTTTCTAGCTGTGAAGAAAGCAGGAAGGGAGGAAACAAGACCATTGCTTTCTGAGGACAAGGCAGGATCTTACCCCTGTGTAGCACCCCAGCACCTGGCATGTACCAGGACCTCAAATGTGGTAGGACTGGGCTGATTTGTGTGTGTGTGTGTGTGTGTGTGTGTGTGAATTCTGTTTTATTTATTTTTTTATACAGCAGTTCTTATTAGTTATCTATTTTATACATATTAGTGTATATATGTCAATCCCAATCTCCCAATTTGGGCTGATCTTTTCACGTGACCCAGTCTTGTAATTTTTTCATGCAGAGCTGCTTAACAACACATTTTATTTTTTTTGCTGAAAACATTTTAAAAAATTTTATATCTTAAGTGGTTAATTGTTTGTTAAAGAGAAATAAGCCGGATTGTGCCCTCGTCAAGTAGGTTAGTAAAGATTAAGTAAATACATTTGAATGTCTGTTGTAATTATTTACTAAGTGAGAATTATCATCTTCTCAATACAAAAGGTTGAAAATGGCTTCCAAATATCCATGGTTGATTTGTTGGATTGGTTCCCTCTCAATAACTTCACAAAAGTTTTCTTCATTTAGAACTGGATCAGTGCCTCACTTAATTTTCTGATATAACTATAAAATTAATTTTTAAAATACTTTTAATACTCCACTGCTTCAAACTACACCTATAGTGCCACAAGTTGAAACTAGTTATTTGAGTTACAAAAATAATATATTTAAATTATATTAATCAAAATGCTTATTTAAAGGGCAAAAGTTGTTTTAAATTATTTTCCCAGCTAATGATTCAAATCATTCCTTAAACCCATTTAATTTAGACACATAGAATCACAAAGCTTTGAGATGGAATAAACTTCAAGATAGCATCTGGTCCAGCCCCACATCTTTAGGATCCTAGGATCCCACATGAAGATGCCATGGCCACAAGCTAAGCATGCTCTGAATTCTGAAGTCTTTTTCTATACATTTACTGGAAATTAAGTTAAGAATTAATATAAGAAAGCTTTCTAAATTCACAAGAAAAAGATGATATAAATATACCATCATCTGCCAAGTTTGAGAGTTTACCACTTGGGCAGTACCATGCTAGGTAGGCATCTTGATTTAGGACAAGGAGAAAGAACAAATTATAAGGTAGGGGCGACAGGGAGCATTGTATAAAGTGAAAGATACAACAATATCTTTTAGTGCTAAAGCGAATGTTGAACTCTAACCTTAATGTAGTAATTAATTCCAGCAACCACTTGAGTTTTATATTCCACAGCTTTGAATTCTTCATAAGTCTCATTTGTTTTTTCTTCAAGCTGTGGTTTAACCTTAAGAAAAGAGTATGAAATAAAAGTCATATTTTTATGGCAAGACAAGAGAAATTTAAACAACAACAACAAAATCTCTCTGCCCTTTGGCCTCCCTTCTCCCCCCACTTTGCATTTTGTATCTGCATTATGCATCGGCCAAACCACTCCCATCAGCAGGAATACCTGTTCAACCATAAAGAGTAACATGCTCCTAGCATCGACAAGACAATTCCTTAAAAGATAACATCCCTCCTCTATCTTGTAAGGAATCACATGACCCACCACCATGCTGCTTAGATCTGGATTAAATAAACTGTCAACTATACATCATTTGATGTACAGCCCTCAGTCTCGAAAAACTTATATATCTGCCTTGACTTCTAATGGGTAGAACAGTTCTCAGAGCTTTCTGAGATGTTGTTCTTCCTGAGTTATAATCCATAATTTGGCTCGAAAAAATTTCCCATTTCTTTCTTAAATCAACTGATTAATTTTTTGTTGACTAGAGGAAACAAATTACCAAGGCTATATCGAACTCCATTTATGTGATTTACAAATCTGTTAAATATGTATTTACAAATAGGTAAAGATGTCTTTGATTAATAAAAATGGGAGACCGTAATTACTATTTCATTACAAATTTTTTTTTATTTTGGACTCAAAGTTGCAAAAATAGTATAGCATATCTCAAGGCCCTTACTTTAATCACACCCACAAGTCCCTTTGCTGTGCAAGGTAACATATTTAAGGGATTCAGGGATTAGGACGTGGACATCCTTTTTTTTTTTTTTTAGAAGATGTTGGGGGTAGGAGTTTATTAATTTAGTTATTTATTTTTGCTGCGTTGGGTCTTCATTTCTGTGCGAGGGCTTTCTCTAGTTGTGGCAAGCGGGGGCCACTCTTCATCGCGGTGCACGGGCCTCTCACTATCGCAGCCTCTCTTGTTGTGGAGCACAGGCTCCAGACGTGCAGGCTCTGTAGTTGTGGCTCATGCGCCTAGTTGCTCCGCGGTATGTGGGATCTTCCCGGCCCAGGGCTTGAACCCGTGTCCCCTGCATTGGCAAGCAGATTCTTAACACTGCGCTACCAGGGAAGCCGCAGCCCATAACATTTTATGTGCATATACAGCTTTAGTCAGGCCTCCAGTGCATCTAGGGTTCTCCCAAGGCCACACAGTCCTTCCCATCAGTGGGCAAGCATTTTGAAACCTTTTCTATTTGTGCCTCGGCTTGGGTACCAGATTGCTTTCAAAGATCTAGACATTTGCAAACTCTTTGAGTTCTCAGACCATTTTTGAAGGGCAAACACTTCTCGGACCACTACCCATTTCTCCTGTAACATTCAGAATAGATGGGAGGAATGTGATTGCTTTCTTGAGATGGAAAGTGAGGTTGAAAAGTGGAGAAAGGAAGGAAAAAAATAGTGAAGAAAAAAAAGAAAGAAAGAAATGGGAAGAGGTAGGGCGCAGGAGAGAGAAGAGAAGAGTGGACAAGCATGCAGAGAGAATGAGTAAGGGAAGAGTTCAGTGTCTTATTGTTCCCCCCTACCTAATCCTTTTGAGCCTTTTGAGCCACTGGGTACCAGTCAAGTTAGGAGCTGAGCTGGGAAGGGTTAATCTCTACACAAAACCCCAAATTATCTATTTAAGCCTCATTTTGCAGGTGAGGAACGTAAGGCTGTGAGAACATGACTGCTAATGGCTGAAAAATTACTGATTATAGTTACTTGGCATTTTAAATGCCTTGAATAGTGAGTATCTGATTTATCTTTTTTTTTAAACTATGTATCAGACATTTTTATTTCTATCTGTCCTAGAAACACATCCAAATCTGTAACCTTTCCATTGTATCTATGCAGTCCACAAATCCAGAATTTTCCCTCAGAGAGTTGATTTCAAATGTCCTGGTTTGTTTCTATAAGTGCTCTGGCACCTATCAGACTGTGTGCCTTGATTGCAGGTTCACTGTACTTATAACCCGTAGCCCTGCTCCCCCTTTCCAGTAAAACAGATTTGTATTGCTCTATTGTTGGATGCTATGAACCTGGGATGATGAGATTTCAGGTGAGCAGGAGGAAAAGGGGCAGAGTTGGAAGGAGCTGATCAGTGAAACCTTATTCAGAAGGCAGGTTGTTGTTGAAAGACCTCCCAGGACGGGTGCTAGGAGGGTGAAGGGCACCTGGGAATGGTGGTCCAGAGTCTGGTGGTAAACAGACAGACATTGAGCTGAACACAGTTGGCATTCACCTTCCTCCACCTGCCATGCATGGTGGTGGTTGAGGTGTTGAAGGGAACAGTGTAGGTTTGTTACTTGGGTCCCAAGCAGGGGAAGGATGCTTCCAGGGAGGAGCGCCTGGTAAAATGCAGTTACCCCAGAGCTGTTCAAGCATTTCTTGTTGCTGCAGAGCATGAATCTCGGTAAGCTGCTAGTTCTCCAGGATCTGAGGATTTAAGCCACACTGAACCCAAGACCCAGTCTACCTGTAATCATTCTGCAGAAACACTTGGACTATGCATAATTTAGGAAAATATGCATAGAAAGATAATGGTGGCAGCATGGATAGGTCATATTTGGGAAGTTTTAGAGAGTAACAAAGGAGAGTTTGGGTAGCAACATGAGAGTACAGTAGGGTTGGTGAGAGGTGATTTGTGGACATTTGTCACCTATGTTTTGAGGGCAGGGGATGTATGGGGCAAGGCACCCAGTATGCAAGAAATGATGGCACCTGGCTTAAGGAGTTCAAAGTCTTAGATTGGAGAGAGGAATGAGATCAACAGGGGATAAATAATTCAGGGCATTCTCGAACAAGATAGTTGCAATCTTTTTTTTTTTTTTTGCGGTACGTGGGCCTCTCACTGTTGTGGCCTCTCCCGTTGTGGAGCACAGGCCCGGACGCGCAGGCTCCGTGGCATGTGGGATCCTCCCAGACTGGGGCACAAACCCGTGTCCCCGGCATCGGCAGGCGGACTCTCAACCACTGCGCCACCAGAGAAGCCCAGCTGCAATCTTTTAAGAGAAAGAACTGAGACGCCATCTGGTTGGGCCATGGGGATGGGACGGGTTGAGAAACTGAGGAGAGAGAAGGTCCAGATCCACCTCTGTGGGGTTTCTAGAAAAGGATCAACAGGATATGACTGAAAGGATGTCCTGGCAGCCCTAGGGTCCTGCTGTGGTTGTTCACTGGCATGAATCTGTAGATGTGTAATGGGTGAGTTTTCTGTGTTTCTACATCTTCCTTGAGCAAAGTTCTCTGAACCTGGAGTAGAAGCTGAGGAGGAAGTTGTGGCAGTGGGAGTGACCTCTAATTAAGGACTGGAATGCCAGAGCTCATGAAGCCATGGAAATCAGGGGTAGAGGAGAGTATGAAACCACCCATCATGCGATCCAGCTGGGTGAGTGCTAGAGTGGGCCTAGGCATGCTCTGATGAAGATGGGAGGTGAGTGTCTGAAGGATTCTGGTGTGGATGAATGGCAGGTTCTCTGGACGTGAGGACAATGGGAGAGGTGACTGATGAGGGGGCTGTAGTCAGAGAGGAGAACACAGGTTTGTGGGTAAGAGCCATGACATGCTAAGCTCCTGGATGTGTCCATAATTGTATGCAGATGGGGTGTTTGTGTGGTGTCCTGGCAGACAAAAAGCATGATCTGTGTGTATGCCAGGAATGGTATTCAGCAGTCACGTTTGACTTAGGGGTATGTGTGTGTGTGTGTGTGTATGTTTTGTGTGTATGCATCTGTGCATGTGTAATAATAGCCCTTATTTCTAAAACTAATTATTGAAATAACATTTCCTTCCTGCACATAAACATACTGAGAATTCTTATCCAATGGTCTTTTACATATGGCATAAGATAATGGATCAGCCATAATGATCCAGAGGCTTTTGCCAGTGGGCCATTCATTTGCTCCTTAATTATGGCTTTTTATGGATGGGGCCATGTTTGGCTCTTTATTTCCTTGTGTGTATCCCTTTTCTCCAATCTATTTTATAAATTTCTCTGAGGGTAGGGACATTTTTTATGTCCCTTCTCTCCCTATAGCAATTCACACAGTACTGTGTACATAATCAGTGTTTTCTTTCTTTCTTTTTTTTCTTTTTATTTTGGCCACACTGCATGGCTTGTAGAGTCTTAGTAGTTCCCGGACTAGGGACTGAACCTGTGTCTTCAGCAGTGAAAGCACAGAGTCCTAACCATTGGACCTCCAGCTAATTCCCAAATCAATGTTTTCTGAATGAAGAAACCAGGCTTGTTTTCCTTCGTGACAACTTGTCTCCCCAAATAGGAAAGAGGAAAGAAGAGGGGCATAGAGAATCTTTGGAAGAGGGGGTTTTTTCCACGTGTACTCTGGACCCAAGTACTACTAACAGCCTTTAGTACCTGATACCAGCATTACCTTCCAGTCTCTGTTATCTTCAGAATGGAGAAACTCCTTTCTTCTGCCTTCAAAAATGTTCAAGTCTTCTCAACCCCAAGCCTTTTGTTTGATTTTCTTCTCTTTCTGAACTGATCCAACCTCTCTCTTTCATTATGATGTCAAATCCCTTGAACATGCAGTCATCATTTTTCTGATGCTTTCCCCTCTCTATGGGATGACCTTCCCCTCCTTCAGGCAAAAATCTGAAGTAAACAATTGTAATGCCTCACCTATGCACATTGCTTTCTCGTTTCCAAGTCACGGCCTGCGGGATCTTAGTCCCCGACCAGGGATTAAACCCATGCCCCCTGCACTGGGAGCTCAGACTCCTAACCACTGGACCACCAGAGAATTCCCTCCAAGTCATTTTTATGCAGGTGCTCTCATTAGTCCTTACGGCTCTGAGGTCGAAGGGCAAGAGGTGTTATTTTCATTTCACAGATGAAATTGAGATTCTTTGCCCACCCTCTGATTTTAGAAAGCCCATCTCCCATGGGCCTCTCAGAATACCCTGTATCTGTAGTACTGTAGGCAAGTGAGGTCATGGACAGCCTGGGCATCACCAGAGCTGGTTAGAAATGCAGAACCTCAGGCCCACCCCAGACCTACTGAGTCAAAATCTGGTCTTTTTTTTTTTTTTTTTTATTGTGGTACGCGGGCCTCTCACTGTTGTGGCCTCTCCTGTTGCGGAGCACAGGCTCTGGACACACAGGCTCAGCGGCCATGGCTCACGGGCCCAGCCGCTCCGCGGCATGTGGGATCTTCCCAGACCGGGGCACGAACCCGTGTCCCCTGCATCGGCAGGCGGACTCTCAACCACTGCGCCACCAGGGAAGCCCCAAAATCTGGTCTTTTAACAAGACCTCCAGGTGACCTGTGTGCACATTCAAGTTTGAAAACACTGACAATACAGGGATTTGAATGAAGGCATTAATAACTTAATATTACCTTCTTCAAGAAAGAAAAAGTGACAAGGTATTTACTTTTTTTTTTTTTTTACTCTTAACATGGGTGAATCATCTAATTTATTATTAGCTATTTCCTTTGAAAACTTGCATCTGGATTACCATATCCTTTGGAATGTGCACTTTCTAAGACACCTTGTATTTTGGTGTCTAATTGAAACTTTTGATCTAATATTCTTTCACATATATTTATTCACATTATTGTAAAGTAACTACTTTTTTAAAAGAACTCTTGAAAGGGAAATACTTAGCCCCACAGAATGAGTGGTAGAATTTCAGGCATCTGCTCTCTTAGAGAGCTTCTCAGTGCCCTAACATAGAGAATCCCATCTCTTCCACTTACACAAGAAGCTAATCTTTGCCAAACAGTGTCATAGAATGAAGTTTCAGTGAGAAAAAGCAAGAAGGAATGATATAAGAAAATAGGGCGACAATTTACAAACCTAAAATAGAAATTTATATACTTTTTCTTTTCATAAAATATGCAATACAATAAATTTTTATTATATAGGTAATGGCTAACCAGAAAACACTTAGACAAATGTATTAACCTGCTAAACACATTGAATTCTATTTTCACCATAATGAATCTTGGAATCACCATAGACTGTGCCACTTCTCTACTAGCTTAATCATCTTCCAAATACTAAAACATTGTCCGTTGAGTCAGATTTGTAGGAAGTTTGTATGTGGATCATCTTTATGATATTGCTCTTCATTCAATCTATTAAAATTTTTTTCCTGTAGTGCGTTTGATGTCTAGTTCATCAATTGTTTTTTTTTTTTTAACCATAAGCAGGTTCTTTTTTTTTTCTTAATTAATTAATTTATTTATGGCTGCATTGGGTCTTCATTGCTGTGCACAGGCTTTCTCTAGTTGCGTCGAGCGGGAGCTACTCTTCGTTGTGGTGCGCAGGCTTCTTATTGTGGTGGCTTCTCTTGTTGCAGACCACAGGCTCTAGGTGCGCGGGCTTCAGTAGTTGTGGCACGCAGGCTCAGTAGTTGTGGCGCACGGGCTTAGTTGCTCCAAGGCATGTGGGATCTTCCTGGACCAGGGCTCAAACCTGTGTCCCCTTCATTGGCAGGCGGATTCCTAACCACTGTGCCACCAGGGAAGTCCCTAGTTCATCAATTGTTAACAACCTCAGACTTTAATTACATGTTGGCTCCACTTGGTGAGAATAGAAAAGTTTCATTAGAAACTGAATTAGTAATCCTAGAACCATACATTGTAAGAGCCTTAGAGATGATCCAATAAAAATTCTTCTTTTACAAATGGGGAACCTGAGGCTCAGAGAAGAGATATGACTTGCTCAATATCACTCTCACATTTAGAATTATCAGAGGTTTCATCTGAAAAACTTTTCAGTTGTAAGGAAACCTGAACAAAACCACACATTTCCCCATATTCTGGTTTTGATGTTCACCCACACATTTAACACAGGGCCAACCTAAACCAAGATTTGGGATCAAACCTTTTCATGAGCTGCATCCACTCACCATGTTAGCGATCTCCTGGACTTCTGGAGTGGCAGGTTGGGCTTCAGGTAAGCCTCCACATATCATTTTGGCTAACTGCGTCTTTTCTGGGCAGGATGCTGGCGCTGAAGTGGTCAGGTAAGGGTGGAGGCTCTGGTTTTTAAAGAAGGTGTTGTTCACAAGCTCCGCCTGTAGAATGTTTTATTTTCCTCAAAGAACAAAAGACAAAGGGAAAATACGTCTTGAAGGGACAAAGGGAGTGTGTCTTGAAGTAAGTCTTCTTGCTTCCTCAGCAGAATATGCTAACAAGAGCTGGCAAGAAGGAGGGGCTGTGGCGGAACAAGTGGGTGTATACAAGGCGTAGTGCTGGAACAAGAGTCAAACTTCCCTGCGTTCTCTTTGACCTTGGTTCCATCCTGTTGCATCTGAAGTATGAAATCCGAAACCACAACCAGAGAGTTTCCCAATGTTTAACTTCTAACAAAAACTTTATTTTTTAAAGGAATATTTCTTTAATAATGTCAAGGCTGATTGTTTAAAGTGGACTAGACTTTATAAAGAAAGTAAAGATCTATCTGGAGAATCTTGGCTGGATGTTTGTATTTTACTTTTATTTACATTTCTAGAACTGTTTAAAATACAGAAAAACACAAAGGATAAAACAATAAATACCTATATTCCTATCGTCCAGAATGAAAACTTTTAACATTTGGTCATATTTGTTTCCTTTTTTCTTTCCTGGTAGTTGTTTTCAAGAAATAAACTTGATATCACAAGTTCCCCACTCCTCAACCCCCAATCTTGCTCTCCACACTTGTAAGCTACATTGTGAGTTTGGTATCCTTCTAGCCCATTTTTTATACTTTTATTTAGTGTGTTTTTAAAAATCTACTTAAATTTTATGCTAAACATATACTCTATATTATGCTTTTTTTCTACTTAATATATTTTTCAGTCATTCCGTGTTGATACACAGAGAGATCAATCTCGTTCATTTCCTTTAAGTGTTATTCTATGATAGATCTATTTATCTATCTACTTATCTCTATCTATTTATCTATCTACCGTTTATCCATTCCCTCTAAGTGCTATATACTATTCCATATTTTACATACTTATTCCCCTACTGATGAAGACTTTGGTTGTTTCCAGTTTTTTACCCTTATAAACAAGAGGCATTTTTTTTTCCCTTTGTACATGTGTGAGGGCTTTTGCAGGCAAATTATCTAGAAGTAAAACTTGTTTTGTGTGAATATTTATTTGTATTATTTTATTCAATTTTTGGAATGTGTAACACGTACACATGATAAAAATGTTCAAAAGGAACAAAAGAGTTTCCAATATAAGAGTGTTCCCTGCATTGGCAGGTGGATTCTTAACCACTGTGCCACCAAGGAAGTCCCTGGAATGCCTTTATCTATGTATTTAGAAAAATAGCAAATGTGGATGACATGATGCTCACTCAAGAGGCCACAAGTCATCTTAAGATTTTGGCTCAGCTCTGGCCACACATAATCCAGACAAGGTGGAGGCGCCAGCCATCCTGGAGTCCAGGTGGTGACACCAATGACATCAGTGACACCAGAAGCAGCAAGGCACCAGAAAACCTGGAGGCACAAGCAGCTATAATGAGGGTACGTGGTGACATCTTTGGCAGAGGCAGTGAGAGTGGAAAGTGCCAATTCTCAAGTACTGGGTTGGCCAAAAAATTCGTTTGGGTTTTTCCATAAGGTTTCTGGAAAAACACGAACGAACTTTTTGGCCAACCCAATATAATGAGAGGCAGCTCAGGTAAAAGAAACCAGAAATGTGTTATAGTTCCACCTACTGAAAAACAAAAGAAAGCCTCCTAATTACTAATCTGGTGAATTGTTTAGAATCAAGTAAAAAAAAAAAAGCTTTACCTAAAGAAGAAAGGTGTTTGCCACTTCAAATGCACTGGCAGAGGAAAACTCATCAAGCACCGTGAAAAACCATGGTAAGATGGTATCACAAAAAGAAATGGACAATTCTCCAGAAACCAAACAAAAAGCCATGGAATATTGCAACCTAACTGAGCGAGAATTCAAAACAGCTGTCATGAAGAAACTCAACGAGCTACAAGAAAACTCAGAAAGGCAGTTCAGTGAGCTCAGGAATAAATTTAATGAACAGAAGGAGTATTTTACCAAAGAGACTGAAATTCTAAAAAGGACCAAACAGAAATTCTGGAGCTTAAGAACTCAATAAATTAGAGGAAGAATGCATCAGAAAGCACTGGAAATAGAGCAGACCACATGGAAGAGAGAAAGAGTGATCAGGAAGATAGAAATGTACAAATGATACAGGTAAATGGGGAGAGAATTAAGAAATTCTCTGAGAATTGTTTGACTCTATTAGGAAGGGCAGTATTAGGATAATGGATATCCCAGAAGGAGAAGAGAGGGAAAAGGGAACAGAGAGTTTATTTAAGTTTATTTACGGAAATAATAGCTGCGAACTTCCCAAGCCTGGGGAAGGAACTGGATATATAGATACAAGTCCATTAAGCTAAGAGAACATCTAATTACCTCAGTGCAAAAAGACCTCCTCCAAGACACATTATGTTCAAACTGTCAAAATTGAACGATGAAGATGGAATTTTAAAGGTAGCCAGGGAAAGAAGGATGGTAACCTACAAAGGAACCTCCATTAGGCAATCAGCAGATTTCTCAGCAGAAACTTTACCTGACAGGAGAGCATGGAACGATATACTCAAATATTGAAAGATAAAAACTGTCAGCCAAGAATATGCAGATATGAAGGAGAAATAAAGGCTTTCCTAGACAAACAAAAGCCAAGAGCGTTCTTCACCATTAGACCTGCCTTACAAGAAATATTGAAAGGAACTCTTCTACCTGAAACAAAAAGGCAAAAGTACACAAAACTTTGAGTAAAGTAGTAAATAGAATCAGAAAATCACAACTCTATATCAGAATAGGGTTTTTTTTTTCTTGTTTGTTTGTATTCAAATAGTCTGAATTATATTTTAGAGCAGATTAGGGTTCAGAGCAAAATTGAGCAGAGAGGACAGAGAGTTCCCTTATGTCCCCTGCTCCTCCCTGCCTGCCCCACGCCCTCCAGGCGCTCAGAGCCTGGCACTCTTCAACTATTCTATGAACATCCTGCACCAGAGCAACGTTTGGTCACAACGGATGAACCTACGTGGACGCCTCATGATCACCCAGAGTCCAGAGTTTACCCTAGGGTTCATTCTTGGTGTTGTACATTCTATAGGTTTGTTTTTATTTTTAAAGAATTTTTAAAAAAACTTATTTATTTTTGACTGCATTGAATCTTCATTGCTGCATGCGGGCTTTTCTCTAGTTGTGGTGAGCGGGGGCTACTTTTTGTTGCGCTGTGCTGCCTTCTCATTGCAGTAGCTTCTCTTGTTGCGGAGCACGGGCTCTAGGCACACAGGCTTCAGTAGTTGTGGCTCGCGGGCTCTAGAGCGCAGGCTCAGTAGTTGTGGCGCATGGGCTTAGTTGCTCCGCGGCATGTGGGATCTTCCCAGACCAGGGCTCGAACCCGTGTCCCCTGCATTGGCAGGTGGATTCTTAACCACTGCACCACCAGCGAAGTCCCCATTCTATAGGTTTTGACAAGTGTATCTCATAGTGACAAGTGTATCGATAGTGAGGAAGAGCCTTTCCTCTGCTTTTCTAGGTTCTTCTGGCTGATCTAAGAATTAAATTGACACAAGACAGCAGATGAACAGGAGAAAGTCAAAGTTGAATAACACGTGAGAGAGTCCCAGGAAAACTGACTCACTCGTCAAAGTGGCTGAAGCCCTCATCTTCAATACCATTCTCAGCTAAAGACAAACGAGGATGTCAAGGGTGGAGAGAGTCAATTTGGGGAGGTGACCAGGGAAAACACAGTGGACAAGGGTGATTGTGATGCACATTTAAGTCCGTGCCTTCCCCTCTCTGGCCGTCCTTGTCCTCAATAAGATTTTTTAGAGAATGGGTGATCCTCCTCTTCCAGGTCCTGAGAGGGAGTCACGCTTACAAATGGAAAATTTCCTTATGAAAGGGCAACTCCTACTTGGTTTCCAGAGCCCTTTCCACAACTCAAGAAATAACCAGCTTCAAACAATATGCCAAAGAGACATAGGTGAGGGTGGCAAATTCTGCTCCCCTACACATGCATCCATGGGAGAAACCCTGCTGGGAGAACCGAGTCACTTGCCAAAATGGCCAAAGCCCTCCTCTGAAAAACACCTTTGGCTCCTAAAGACCAAAGAGGGTGTGGAGGGTAGTGGTTTGGGACTTCAAAGGGGAGGAAGGTCACTCACCCGGAGATGGAAAAGCAAAGGTTTGGTAAACCAGTGTTTGCCTCACTATGCAGAGATGATGGGACATAGCAGCGTGGACTCAGATCTCTAGGAGTTTCTCCCACCACACCCAGCCCCATATTCTTTGGCGACCTCTCTGGTGATCACTTACCAGTCCCCCCTGCCCCCATGGAGTGGGGATGACCATGAGGAGGCAGCACCTGGCCCTGCAAGGGGGACAGGTGTGCCTCCCTTTCTGTCTCCACCCCCCAAGAGAGCTGCTCACAGGACACACCACTGCAGTGGAGACCCGAGGGGCTAGCTGGGAAAGGGAAACGACTCATCGCTTAGCCTCAGGCACCTGAGGGGAGACCTGGAGTGCTCCATGGGCACCACAGGGGGCCAGGTGAGACATGTTCACATGCTGACGGATGGGAGTGCAGTGCAGCGGCAGGATGGCCCTCCCCACCACGGGGAGGAGTTGAAGCGACAGTGTCTGCTGCATCAGAGGACTCCAGCACCGCCAGCTGGATGCTGCACCCCTGCCTTCCACACACCACCGACGGGCAGGGAGGAGAGGCAAGGGGCCCCACGGACAGAACGAGAAGAGTGGCCCATTTGCCATGAACATCTGTCCTTTGTCTGGTGTGGCTTTGGCCTGGCCCAGGAGAGTGTGACATCACCACATCAATCCAGAATAGGTTGTTAAACACTTAATTAGAGTACACAGGTTAAAGGGGGGAAATCAATAAAAATAACTATAGCTACTTCAACTTGGTAACAAAATCACAACCTTAAAAGGGATAGAGACAACAATAACAAATAATAATAATAATAAGGGAAAAGGAAAAGGACAGAACTCGTATAGGTAAATGAAGATAAGATGCTATCACAGAAAAAGGACTATTTTATCTATGAGCTGTTTTATATAAACCTCATGGTAACCACACAACATAAATCTAGAGTAGAGATGCAAAACATAAAAAAAGGAGAAACAGAGAAAAAAAATCATAGAAAACCACCAACCAAGTGGCAGACAGAAACATAAGGAAAAAGAAATAATGGAGATATAGAACAACCAGAGAACAAAAGATAAAATGGCAGTACTAAGTCCTCATTTATCAATAAACATCCTAAATATAAATGGATTGTATTCAACAACCAAAAGAGACAGAGTGGCTGTGTGGATTAAAAAAACAAGACCCAACTATATGTTGCCTCCAGGAGAATCATCTCAGCTCTAAAAACAAACATAGGCTCAAAACGAAGGGGTAGAAGATGATACTCCAAGCAACTGGAAGCCAAAAGAAAACAGTTGTAGCCATATCTCATCAGATAAAATAGACTTCAAGCTAAAAAATGTAGCAGGAGACAAAGATGGACCTTATATAATGATAAAGGGGACAATTCATCAAGAAGACATAACAGTTATTAATACACATACACTGAACATAGGAGCACAAAATATATAAATTAACAGACTTAATGGGAAAAATTGACAGCAGAACAATAATAGTAGGGACTTTAACACATCACTTACATCAATGGATAAGTCATCCAGACAGAAAGTCAAAAAAGAAACAGTGACCTGAAATGAAACATTAGACCAGAAGGACTTAATAGATTTTTACATAACATTCTATCCAAATGCAGCAGAATACAAATTCTTCTCAAGGGCATACGGAACATTCTGAAGGATAGACTGTATATCGGGACACAAAACAAATCTCAACATATTTAAGAAGATTAAAATCATATCAAGCATCTTTTTGACCACAACAGTATGAAACTAGAAATCAACTACAAGAAAAAAGCTGGAAAAAACCACAACTATTGGGTCAATGAAGAAATCAAAGGAGAAATAAAAAAATACCTGAAGACAAATGAAAACCAAAATCTATGGGATGTAGCAAAAGCGGTACTAAGAGGGAAGTTTATAGCAATAAAGGCCTATCTCAAGAAACAAGAAAAATCTCACTGAACAATCTAACCTTACACCTAAAGTAACTAGAAAAAGAACAAATGAAGCCCAAAGTCAGGACAAGGAAATAATAAAGATCAGAGTGGAAATAAATGAAGTAGAGACTAAAAAGACAACAGAGAAGATCAATGAAACTAAGAGCTCGTTCTCTGAAAAAATAAACAAGATTGACAAACCTTTAACTAGACTCACTAAAAAAAAAAAAAGGAGAAAAGGCTCAGGTAAATAATATCAGAAATGAAAGCGGATAAATTACAATGGCTGCCACAGAAATACAAAGGATTATAAGAAAATATTATGAACAGCCATATGGCAACAAATTGGACAACCTAGAAGAAATGGACAAATTCTTAGAATCATACAGTCTTCTAAGAGTAAATCATGAAGAAATAGAAAATCTCTAAAATAATAGAGCCAGCCTCTGAGGAGGGGTTGGAAGATGCTGGGACTGAGGGAGCCCACATCAGTCCTGTCACTAACATCTAAGCAGGGCCAGGCCTGCAGGAGGGGCTGTGACAGTGAGAGGAAGAGGAAGGAAGAAGGTGAGGAGGCCTCAGTGGAGGGAAAGGGGAGTTCATGGGCCAGTGGCCTCTTCCAGTGGATGTTTGCATGTTAGAAATGCACATGGACTGTTGAGGCAGTTAGAGGGTGGCTGCCTGTGACCATAGCAGATCCCAAAGCACCCGGTGCCAACACTCGTGTAACTAGAATCTCACCTCCAGCCACTCCCTACTCCAGCTCTTTAGACACATGGCTAATGCCCTCTTTTTTAAACTGCATTTTTTGTCACAGTTCTTTCCTTTCCTAAAGTTTAGTGCAGTGTTTTTCAAATTGTCCTCAAGGGACTCTAAAGTTTTCTCAGAGCTCTCCTAGCGCCTGGAAGTGAAGGGGAAGGGGAAGCATGGAAGGAGAAATAGCAGTTAGCTTCCCCTAGAGGCTTTGCCTCTGCTCTTTGCTTCAACCAGAGTGGCATGGCTACGCACAGAGGAGAGAGGAGAATTCTGTATTTTCCAGAATTCCTTTTAGAAGGAGTGCTCTATTCTTACAAAAGAATTTTCTTCTTCAGCCCCATTTAGGGAGGAAGCTGAGACCCTGTGGCCTGGGTGTTGGCTGGCTTCCTGGCTTGAGAAAAGCAATTTTTGTTCTGCCTTCAGAAGGAGGGGGAACAGTTCAGCCCGCCAGGTGGCAGGGGGCCAGCCTGTGCTCCATGATGAGACCCCGCCCTGTGACTTCAAGCCGGCAGAAAGGTGACTAAACTTGCAAAATGCTTGGCATGAGACGATTTTTTTTGAGGGGGAGTGTGCTGTCTCAGTTTCATGCCTGTATTGCTGTGGAGGAAAGCAGAGTGAACAGAAGAGAATCGGGAGACCTTAGGGCTCAGTAAACTCTTGGGGAGTCATAGGGTTTCCCCCAGCTCCAGAGTAGGGGCGTGGTAACCCTACCTAGATCTCTTTTCACGGGGGCTCCCAATTCCCATCTAGGCTACACGTACTTTGAGGTTCCAGGTGGAATTTCTTTCCCCCATTTAAAAAATTGAAGCATAATTTATGTGTGGCAAAATGCACACATTTCAAGTGCACAGCCCAGTAATACATGCCTACATGTTTGCAGTTGTATACACCCATATAGTAAATTATATCCTATTTCCATCATCCCCCCAATTTTCCTCATGCCTTTTCCCAGCCGCTACCGTTCGCTCAACCACCAGTTTTGCCCATTTTAAGCTTCATATAAGTGGAATCATATAATAGATGTTCTTTTGTGTTTGGCTTCTTTTCTGATGTTTTTGAGATTCACCCATGTTGTCGCTTTTATCAATAGTTTGTTCTTTTTTTGTTTTCTTTTTTTATTGTGGTGCACTATTCCATTGTAAGAATGTACCACATTTGTTTATCCAGTCTCCTGCTGATGGGCATTTGGGTTGTTTCTAGTTTTTGCCTATTTTGAATAAATCTGCTGTGAACAAGTCATTTCTCTTGGGTATATACCTAGGAGTGGAAATCCTGGGATATAGGGAAAGTGTATGTTTAACTTTATTAAAAACTTCCAAATAATTTTCAGTGTGGTTGTACCATTTAAACTCCGTTGACAGTTCATGAGAGTTCTAAATGCTCCATCCACTTTCACACTTGGTTTTGTCAGTCTTTTAAATTTTAGCCATTCTTGTGGTTATATAGTGTATCTCACTGTGGTTTAATTTGCATTTCCCTAATGAGTAACAATTTTTGGGAACTTTTCATGTGCTTATTGATTATTTGGATGTTTTCTTTCATGAAGTGCCTATTTTAGTCTTGCCCCATGCTCCCTACTTTTTTTTTTTTCTTCTGTTCTGGAAATTTCTGCTAGACTGCTAGTTGCTCCATACTACTTACTGGAAAAAACAAAACAAAACAAAAAGCCTTCTTTCACCACTGAATTTAATCAATGCAGTTGTTGAAAATAAATTGACTATATAAGTGTAGATCTATACACTTACTATTAAGTGTCTCTTTCCCATCCGGTCCTGATAAGTCAAGAGAAAGGGGAAAAGGGACTTCCCTGGTGGTGCAGTGGTTAAGAATCTGCCTGCCAATGCAGGGGACACTGGTTCAATTCCTCGTCCGGGAAGATCCCACATGCCGCGGAGCAACTAAGCCCATGCACCACAACTACTCAGCCCGTGCGCCACAACTATTGAAGCTCGTGCGGTCTAGGGCCCGTATGCCACAACTACTGAATCCCAGGCGCCTAGAGCCTGTGCTCCGCAGCAAGAGAAGCCACCACAATAGGAAGCCCGTGCACCGCAACGAAGAGTGGCCCCTGTTCGCTGCAGCTAGAGAAAGCCTGCGCGCAGCAACGAAGACCCAACGCAGCCAAAAATAATAAATAGATACATAAATAAAATTTTTAAAAAAGAGAGAGAGAGAAAGGGGAAAAGACAGCAAATTTCAGGTATCTTTCCAAGGAAATCTAGATCTATAGAGTAAGGCACGTGGAAGGAAATGGTGCACGTTTGTTAAGTTTGTCCAACCCTGTCCCTAAGAACTATATTCCTATAATGCATATAGTTCTTCTGTTGGTAAAGGCATTAATTAAATGCCAGGTTTGTAACCAGGTTATGTGAATTTAGGGAGTGACCTAGGCTGTGACCGAGGCTCTCAGATTTTCATCCTTTCCCCAATCCCCTTTGCTGTTACTATACTCACCTACTTTCCCTGTCCCATCTATTAAAATTTACTCTTAGGAAAGAATCTGCAAACCTGTCACAAAAAGGTACAAATGACTAACAAAAACCTTTCATGGATGTTGACATTCTGGCTGGAGTAAGTGCTTTGAGATGAAGAAATACGATGGTGAAATTTTATATGTGAGATGAGCAAATACATTTTGGGAAGTATTTATAGCCTATTAATCTATTAATCACACCAGTTAGGTGATCACCTCCCCTTTGTACAGGTAAAGCAGTGTTTCCTTGATTCAAAAACTTGTTCTGACTTTGCTAAACCACAAATGCCTCTTCTACCTCCATCCTTCTCCAGGGACCCACCTTTATTCATTCCAACAATCTAAAGTTGGCAGAAGTTGCTCACAAGAGAGGACGTAGCTTTATAATATGGGAAAAACATGTTGGATTGAACAATTCTAGAGAAGAGCTGCAAACTTCGAAAAAAAGTATCTAGTTGTCCCCATGTGTTTACATTTTCTTAAATTTTCACTAGATTTTAAACTCTGTTTAAATATACAATTTAGTGATTGGTGTCTGTATTAAATCTTCTTTAATATTTTTTTCATCGCTTTCTTGAGGTATAACTAGTGAATAAAATTGTAAGGTATTTAAAGTGTACATTGTGATGATTTGATATATATGTACATTGTGAAAGGATTCCAGCGTTGAGTTAATTAACACCTCCATCACCTCAAATATTTACCTTTTTTGGGTGGGGGTAGTGAAAAACTTCAGTCTACTCTCTTAAAAAATTCAATTATTCAATACAGAATTATCAACAATAGTCACCATATTTCTCATTAGATCTTCATACCTAATCATCTCATAACTGACAGTCTGTACCCTTTTACCAGCCTCTCCTTATTTCTCCCATCCCCAGCTTCTAGAAACCACCATTCCACTCTCTGTTACTATGAGTTCAATTGCTTTTTTTCCCCTTAGATTCCACATATAAGTGATACCATGTAGTATTTACCCAGTAATAAGCCAGATACCATGTCTGGCTTATTTCATTTAGTAAAATGCCTTCTACGTTCATCCATGTTGTTACAAATGGCAGAATTTCCTTCTTTTTAAAGACCAGATAATGTTCCATATATCTTTATCTATTCAATATATCATCTATCTCACATTTTCTTTATCTGTTCATTTGTTGATGAACACTTAGGTTGTTTCCATACCTTGAATGCTGTGAATAATACTGCAATAAATATGGGAGTATTCTTCAAGATAGTGATTTCATTTCCTTTGGCTATATACCCAGAAGTGGGATCGCTGGATCATATGGTCACTTTATTTTTTTTAAAGACACCAATTGTACTTGAACATTTGTTACTTTTTTTAAAAATTAATTAATTAATTTATTTATTTTTGGCTGTGTTGGGTCTTCATTTCTGTGTGAGGTCTTTCTCTAGTTGCGGCGAGTGGGGGCCACTCTTCATCGCGGTGCGTGGGCTTCTCACTGTCGCGGCCTCTCTTGTTGTGGAGCACAGGCTCCAGACGTGCAGGCTTATTAGTTGTGGCTCACGGGCCTAGTTGCTCCGCGGCATGTGGGATCTTCCCAGACCAGGGCTTGAACCGGTGTCCCCTGCATTAGCAGGCAGATTCTCAACCACTGCACCACCAGGGAAGCCCTATTTTTAACTTTTTGAGGAACCTCCATACTGCTTTCCATAGTGTTTATACCAGTTTACATTCCCACCAGCAGTGTACAAGGGCTCCCTTTTCTCCACATTCTCCCCAGTATTTGTTATCTCTTGTCTTTTTCTCCCAGCTTTATTGAGAAATTATTGGCATATAACACTGGGTAAATTTAAGGTATACAAGGTGATGATTTGATGTATGTACATATTGTGAAATGATTACCATACAATAAGGTTTGTTAACACAACCATCACTTGACATAGTTGCCTTGTTGTGTGTGTGCTGAGAACATTTAATATGTATTCTCTTAACAACTTTCAAGTATACAATTACAGTATTGTTAACTATAATCACCGTGCTGTACATTACACCCCCAGAACTTATTCATCTTATAATTGGAAGTTTGTACCCTTTGACCACCTTCATCCATTTCACGCATGCTTGCCCCTGGAAATGGCTGATTTACTCATTGACTCTCTGTTTCTATGAGTTTGTTTTTTTTTAAATTTTGTTCTTTTTTTTTGTTTTTTTAGCTAGCATATATAAGTGAGGCCATACAGTGCTTGCTTTTGTTTGCCTGACTTATTTCACCTAGCATAATGCCCTTGAGGCCCATCCACCTTGTCTCAAATAGCAGGTTTTCCTTCTTTTTTAAATGGCTGAATAACACACACACACACACACACACACACACACACGCATACATGCATATATATATATATATGCTTTATACATACATAATGCTGTAATAAACATGGGGGTGCAGATATCTTTTCAAGATAGTGATTTTGTTTTCTTCAGAAAAACCCGGAAGTGGAACTGCTGGATCATATGAATTAGAATTTAAGAATAAATTTTTCAGCAACCTGCAGCTTTTCTCACTTCAAAAGGGAGTGTAGCATCCATCACCTTCTCCTTCTCTGCAGGACAAAGGAACTGTGATTTCAGCAAACCCAATGGCTTTTGGGAACTCTCAGAACAATGTAGAAAAGCTTGTATGACCTTTGCCCAGTAGCTTAGTTTCTGAGTTACATTGCGTTATTGCCCTTTGAGGGGACAGGGAAGGGAATTATAGGGGTTTACACACCCTGGATACTCATCAAGTGACCTGGCAGAATTGGAGTTGGCTCAGTCAATTTTTATGACTGATAAATGCCAGGGTGGAGTAGTATTATGCAATCAATGTTACTACGCCTCTCCCTAGGGAGAAAATTCTGTCCTGCTGCATACTGTAGGATCATAGGTATCTCCCAGCATGGCTTCGTGTCAGCTTACACCCTGGGAAAAATGGACTCATACATAAACTTAAGGCTGTGCTCTCAAAGCTTTCTTGTTATATGTTAATTTATGTTTGGCTTGGCATGGGCTAATTGTGCTGCCGGTTCAACTTAGTAGTGCTTTCCAACATATGATCTGGGGGCCAATTACACCAGAATCCCCTGGGATGCTTGTTCAATGCAGATTCTGAGCCCCATCCCACACTTATTAAATTACAGTCTCTAGGGTGAGGCTTCGAATCTGCATTTTAAAAAAGCTCCCCACGCAAGTCTTGTGTGCATTAAATTTAGAGACCTAGCAAATAACAATGTTGGTGTCCTAAGCTTACAGATGTAGTAGGGCAGTGAAAAGGAGGAAATCTGGAAGACCAGTCCATTGCTACTTGGAAGCCATTTTTACAAAGAGAAAACAAATGAACACAGCTCAAGGAAAGAGCTAAAGCGGATGTTGGTAATGTGTCGTTCATATCAAGTTAAAGGCAAGTCGATTCTGGGTTTCACATTGTAGCACATTCAGCTGGGGTCATGTAATGAGCCAGTCCTTAAAAGCGCTTGTCCTAGTCCAATGGCCATGGCCCCAATCCTAGCTGAGGATTCTGTGACCAGGCAGGTTAATTTATTTTTGGCTGTGTTGGGTCTTCATTGCTGCACGCGAGCTTTCTCTAGTTGCAGTGAGCAGGGGCTACTCTTCGTTGAGGTGCGCGGGCTTCTCATTGTGGTGGCTTCTCTTGTTGCGGAGCACGGGCTCTAGGTGCCCGGGCTTCAGTAGTTGTGGCACGTGGCCTCAGTAGTTGTGGCTCGCGGGCTCTAGAGTGAAGGCTCAGTAGCTGTGGCTCACGGGCTTAGTTGCTCCGCGGCATGTGGGATCTTCCAGGACCAGGGCTCAAACCCATGTCCCCTGCACTGGCAAGCGGATTCTTAACCACTGCGCAACCAGGGAAGTCCCAGGTGGAGCTATTTAATCAGCAGAGGACAGAAGATGATCATACCCTCACCACATTGTTAATCAAAACTCAAACTGATCAATATTTCTCTGCAATCTGTGGAATCCCTTTGCCTACTGTGTCATTTCCATTTTAACCTTTCTAGTGTTCCCTTTCCCCTGCACTGACTCAGCCACCCTGGGAAAGAAGGTAAGACAGAGTTAAACATTAAACCATCTCTTATTTTACATCCATTGATATTTAGAAATACTGTATTCTTTTTTTTTGCGGTACACGGGCCTCTCACTGCTATTGCCTCTCCCGTTGCAGAGCACAGGCTCCGGACGCGCAGGCTCAGCGGCCATGGCTCACGGGCCCAGCCGCTCCGTGGCATGTGGGATCTTCCCGGACCGGGGCACGAACCCGCGTCCCCTGCATCGGCAGGCGGACTCTCAACCACTGTGCCACCAGGGAAGCCCCGAAATACTGTATTCTTATAGAGGGCTTTCTAAAGACTGAAATGGAGCATTAGCAACCCAAACCTAGCATTAAACTGAATAAATGAGGTCTGGGCATCATATTATTGAGATCCTGGGAAGCTAACTTAAAGGCTCAATTGCACAGAAACCCAGGGGCAATATTGCCAGGAATTACTGAAATACACTGGCGGTTTATGACTTTACGAGGTCTCTCAAATTCACCCTTCCTTGATTTCACAGGTATCAGTCCATCAAAACTGTCCTCCTCCCCTTACTGGATTATTGCTGACGCTTCCTAGCTGGGTCTCGCCCTTCTAGTCCCTCCTGAAAATCAAACTCTTTCTCATTCACCATCAAAAATGTTGCTCCATAACCTGGGAATTTCCTGTCATCGATCAAATCCACCCTCAATTCTTAAGAATCACACTCAAGTACTCAAGATCCTTCTTGAGCCAGCCTCCTCCCTCGGAACTCCCCTCCAGGTGAGTCCTAGTGTCTCTCACGCCCTTCCTCATTCTCATCTTTGCCTCCACGTTCTTGCTCATACAATGCCCCTTCATATGGATGTTATCCTCCCTCTTCTCCATCAGTTTATGTTCAGTACTGCTTTCAAAAACCACACCACCCAGAGCTTTCTGTTTCCCCTTAGCTTTTGGTTTGCACTATATATTCCTGTTCTCGCAGGTATTACACTTCTGTTTTGTTTATTTTCTCCACAATCTGATTGTAATCTCTTCCGTGGCAGACCCTGTTGTCTTGGCTGCTACCCGTTGTATTTCCGAGGTTATCAAACACAGCATCTGCCCAGCAAATGTGTGAGAAAATTCATAAGTCTCACCACTTTCATTTCGGGAGAAGGGGTCAACCATCCACCATAGACCTCTGGAGTCCTTGAAGGTCATTTGCTGAACATGTTTTGGTCAAGTTCTCCATTTTTCAGTTGAGGAAACTGAAGATCAGTTGGGGTTCACGGTGCTTGTTAATCATAGGACTGGGACTGGACTTAACTACCAGTTTAAATGATTTTAAAAACCACAAAGAGAGAGAAATCCAGTCAATCACTTTGCCGGCAGGCTGTAACACCTTTGGGTGTCTGTCTGCTTATTTGTGTCTCTCTCATGATAAAACATAGTTTCACATATATAAGAATGATAAGGGTCACATTCTTCTTCTTTTCTTGTTTTGCTTTCTTTCTTCTCTTCATACAGAGAAGCTGGGCTTACATTTTACAGATAAGCTGAAAAATATTTTCTGTATTTTCATACAGAAAATGGTTGGGCCCTAGAGAGACTGACAACTTAATGGCAAGAAAAGCAGGACACCCCTGGAAACTGTGGGTAGCCAGAGCCTTGGCGATCTCTGTCTTGGGCAACAACTGAGGGCTAGCCAGGAAGTAGGTCAGAACTGATAAACCTGTGGAACAACTGAAGCAGGTTTCAAAACTGCAAAGGGAACCCTTGTTTGGCCCTGGTTATCATTCCTTACACATCTGGGTTTAAACAACATTCATCAACATTCATACAACAGCCTTCAATTTTCCATCTTGAACTGATGATCTATTCCACCCTGCAATATTCTAAAAAGGATTCCAATCTGCCTGCCCAGGTGCTTAAAACACATCAACAAGATAAACATGTACCATACGTAATTAAAGAAATAGGGAATGGAGGAGGGAAGAAAAATAAGGGTAAGAAGAAAAAAAAAATGAAGCCAAGGTGAGGTTATTACACTAAATGCTGGCATATCTAAGGTAGGGTTAGTTGCTGGAGACAAACTACAAATATGGCTTTTAAGGTCCTTGGAGCCAAAGTGAAGAAGGAAACAGGATTACTTACATGATTCATGGAGATGAGAAAATAAGCTGAGAAAACCATAACTCAGAAAGACACATGTACCCCAATGTTCATTGCAGCACTATTTACAATAGCCAGGACATGGAAACAATCTAAACGCCCATTGACAGATGAATGGATAAAGGAGATGTGGTACATATATATAATGGAATATTACTCAGCCATAAAAAGAAATGAAATTGGGTCATTTGTAGAGATGTGGATGGACCTAGAGTTTGTCATACAGAATGAAGTAAGTCAGAAAGAGAAAAACAAATGTCGTATATTAACGCATATATTTGGAATCTAGAAAAATGGTACAGATGAATCTATTTGCAGGGCAGGAATAGAAACACAGATGTAGAGAACAGTTGTGTGGACACAGTGGGGGAAGGGGAGGATGGGATGAACTGGGAGATTAGGTTTGACGTAAATACACTACCATGTGTAAAATAGATGGCTAGTGGGAACCTGCTGTATAGCACAGGGAGCTCAGCTCAGTGCTCTGTAGTGACCTAGATGGGTGGGATGGGGTGGGGAGGGAGGTCCAAAAGGGAGGGGATATATGTATACACATAGCTGATTCACTTCATTGTACAGCAGAAACTAACACAACATTGTAAAGCAGTTATACTCCAATAATAACAACAAAAAAGAGTTTCTAATGATAAGCATATCTGTTTCCTGATAGCAAGGCCTGATGGACTTTTCTCCCATGGGCCTAGAAAGAGAAGTTATATAAAGCAATGAGGGCTGTCTTCAACACATCCTTACGGTAATTGCAAGCTCCACAAGGCTTACGAATTCTGTTTCTTGTATACGGATGGAAGGGCAATGCAGAAAAAGCAACTTTGGACTTCCCTGGTGGTCCAGTGGTTAAGACTATGTGCTCCCAATGCAGAGGACATGGGTTCAATTCCTGGTCGGGGAAAATCCTGCATGCTGCATGGCGAGGCCAAAAAAAAAGAAAAAATAATCAGTGTAAAAATCCCTTGAGTTAGTTTAATCCAAAGATAAAATCTAAAGAATCTAGAAAAATAGATCCATTGGATCTCCCCTGAAATAACAGCAATAGCTCCCCCCGGTCTCCCCCTTCAACCATGCTCCTCTTTTTTTTTTCTTTTTTTTTTTTCCTGCCATGCCATGCTCAGCATGGGGGATCTTAGTTCCCTGACCAGGGATTGAACCCATGCCCCCTACACTGGAAACATGGAGTCTTAACCACTGGACCTCCAGGGAAGTCCCAACCATGCTCCTCTTTAATCCATTCTTCACACAACAGCCAAATATGAAACAGCAAATCTGATCATATTGTTTCCTTAATTAAAACCCTTCAATAGCGTTCCATTGTCCTTAGGATACAATTCTCCCTCTTTAACATGGCTCACAAGCACTTTCTGATTTGGTTCCTGCTAAATTCTCCTAGAGTGCCTTTCTTGCTGCCTCTACTCATGCTGGAAACCTCTCCCAGTGTTTCCATGTGGCTGGCTGATACTTCTTTATCCTTCAGGCCTGTTATGGGCTGAAGTGTGTCCCCCCCTAAATTCATGTGGTGAAGTCCTAGCCCCCAGTACCTCAGAATGCAACTGTATTTGGAGACAGGGTCTTTAAAGAGGTAATTAAGTTAAAATGAGGTCATTAGGGTGGGCCTTAATCCAATATGGCTGGTGTCCTTATAAGAAGAGGAAATTAGGACACAAATAAATAGAGGGAAAACCGTGTGAAGAAAAGGGAGAAGATGGACATCTAGATGCCAAGGAGAGAAAACAAATTTCTGTTGTTTAAGCCATCTGGTCTGTAGTACTTTGTATGGTAGCCCTAGCAAACTAACACAAGACCTGAGCCCTGGGGACACTATCTCCCCCAACTCCCCCTCCCTCAACTTCCCCTCCCCTCACCGCCAGCTGTATGCCTCTGCTAGGTACTCCTATGGCACTTTGTGATGGTAATTTCTCTATCAGAGCTTTTACCACAGTGTATTGGAATTGCCTGTTTTGCTTTTTTTAGATTGTTTATTTTGCTTTTTTTTTTTTTTGAATTGTTTATTTTGCTTTTGTTTTTTGGTCTGCACTTCTATCTAAACCATAGCTTCACAGGCAGGGACCATGTCTCTTTTGTTCCCTACATCATCCCCAGTGCCTAGCATAGTGTCTTACACATTCCAGGCATTCAATAAATAGTTGAATGAATGAATGAATTGAGGATGGTTAAAGTCCTACAAGTTAAACTAATGTTAATTAAAAGTCACCTAGACCTAGAGGCTCAGGATGTAATTTTGAGGCTTTCTCTGAATATTCAGTGTCAGAGATCAGTTAAAAGAACATTAACCAGCACAAGTCATAGAAATCAACCCTCTTCTACAATTCTGGTTACACAATAACCTTGAAACCAAGCAGAAGACACTAGAGGATGACATTGTTGATTGAAACAAACCACCTGATATCTCCAAATGGAGCTAACTGATTCAGATAGAAGAAAAAAAATAATAAAGTGCTTATAGGTGAAGTCAGGCCCAGATTCAGCAATGGCAAGCGGGTTCTTGTCCTTCATATCCATCATTCTGCACTAGACATGCCTCAGCCAAGCGCCATTCCTCCTTCTGAATATCATTGTTTGGCCTCATCTGCTCTGCAAGCCTGTGCAAGAGGGTGGGGATGTCAAACAGCCAGAGCAGAGCTCTGAGGATGGAGTCAGGAGCTAGGAAGTCCAGGACAAGTAGTCAGACCAGATTTACCCACCAGGTTCTTGATGACTCATTTAACCTGTGATCCAGGACATTCATAACCTGTATGACATATTCTGATTAGTTCCTGGTTCTGCAGTCAGCTGTGGGGAGACTGCAGTACAATCTCCTCTTTGGATCAGTAATTAGTATACATATTGTTTGCAAAATACTTTTCTTAGGCACAGTAGTATATGAGAATTTTAAAAAATGAGCACATTTTCCATGGGATAGCCAAGAAATTTAATTAGTACAAAAGATTTCTTTGGTGAACAAGGAAGCCCAGTCAGGGCTGAGATCATCTCAGGAGATGTTTCTTTTCTTTCTTATTCTCCTTGTTAAAGATCTCTGCTCTTTTTTATTTTTAAAAATCTTTTTATTGAGGTATAGCATATACGTGGTACACAAATCATAAGCTCAATAAATGCTTAGTTTTTCAAATTAACATTATTTCTCTGATTATGAAAACAACATATGTGCATTGTAGAAATATTTAAAAATATGGAAAGGAAATAATTATCATTAATAATCCCATCACACAGAGATCCTTTTTTTTTTTTTTTTTTTGCCGAATGCGGGCCTCTCACTGTTGTGGCCTCGCCCATTGTGGAGCACAGGCTCCGGACGCACAGGCTCAGCGGCCACAGCTCACGGGCCTAGCCGCTCCGCGGCATGTGGGATCTTCTTGGACCGGGGCACGAACCCGTGTCCCTTGCATCGGCAGGCGGACTCTCAACCACTGCGCCACCAGGGAAGTCCAGCGATCCTTTTTAACTTTCCAACCTTTTGCTATAGACTCTATTGAAGTATGTCCTTCATAAAATTGTGACTGTACGGTTCATATTGCCTTTATTATTTTTATTGTGACTAGTTCCCTATATTATCACATATTCTTCTACAACTTGACATTTAATTGCTGCTTAGAATTTTATCATGTGATCTTACTCTATTTAAACAATTCTCCGTTATTGAGCATTTAGGTTGTTTCAATTTTTTGCCAATATAAATAATGCTGCATAAACATTGTTCAATATAATCTCCTGCCCACATATGTTTATTGATTAGAGGATGTTAGTATATCAATTTCTTTAGTGAAGATGATCAGATGCCCTGATTTGGGGGGTTAGGTTTAGTTTATATTTTCAAGTCCCAGGATCCTTGGTATTACAGAAATACAGGGACAAAGTAGAGAGAATATTCAACTGAGAAAAATGGGGTTAAAAGTAGAAATTAAATTTGCCAACTTAGTTCAGTAAGTGGGTTGATGACAGACACAAAATTGTGCAAGCAAGGCATCTAAGAGCCTATGTAAATACTGAAAAATAAAAGAATGGCCAGATAGTATTTCAGATATTTATCTATATTTTTGCTCTTCTTATACATCTCCCCTGCCCATTCAAGCTAGTGGTCATGCTGTCCTCATTGTCTTAAGGAAGGGATGTTCCATGTCAGAAAGCAGAAGTCTGCTAGACTTTCTGGCTTCTGTTTCTAAGAGGTTACGTTCTAGAATAGGGAGAGGTAGAAAAGGTGTTTGAAACCAAAGTGAGACTTGAAAATATTGTCCTGGCTAAGGGGAAGGGAAGTGATGAATGAATAGAGGTCGTGGGGGCCTGGAGCAAAGGAGGGTGGTAGCAAAACCCTAAAAAGGAAGCAGCTTCAAGGTGCATCCAGGCATGTGGGATGCTAGGCAGCCTTGCAAAACTCCCTGTGCCCAAGTGAGGGATGGGAGCAGAGGGGAAGGCTGATTGGAATGGTGGACATCTCTGCTGAGACTTGGAACCAGATTGTGACCCGTATTCCCCCATCTTCGGCATCATGTAAGGTTCTGGAACAACAGCACAACCCAGAGGAAGTAAGGGAAACCCCCAAAGAGTTAAAGCTGTTTCTCTGTGAGATGAGAGCTCAAAATAGGAATAGAAATACAGAAAATCAAGTTATATTTCTTTGATATTTAGACTATGGTTTAAAATTTGTATCCACTCATTTGTTTTTCTACTTTCTGTAGAAATTAATAAAATTTTCCAAAATCCTAACAAAAGTACTAATGAGAAACAGGGTCATTCTCAGCTACATTGCTTCAAATCCAGGCACATATTTTTATAGGGCATAAAGCTTTATGGGGCAGAATGGTAAGATATAATCCATACAACATCTGATAATATCATGGAGTTATTTAAACAATATCTGACATTCCTTCACACTATTTCAAAGGAATGAAGCAGTGATTTGGATATTTTAAGAATTAATTTATAATAATCAGAAACTTGAGGGACTTCCCTTGTGGTCCAGTGGTTACGACTCTGCTCCCAGTGCAGGGGGCCCGGGTTCGATCCCTGGTCTGGGAAATAGATCCCGCATGCTGCAACGAAGATCCCATGTGCCGCAACTAAGACCTGGCGCAGCCAAATAAATAAATATTAAAAAATAAGAAGCTTTAGAACTTTAAAGTATACTTTAGTTTTTATTAACTTTCAGTCATGTTAACGATGTCACGTTTTATAATTTAGTAAAGTCAAAGAGTGGCTTATCAGGGTCTCTAATGTTCTGACTTGATCTAATAGTCAAACTTGGAGTATTAAGAGCCTGAGCTCCACTCTCTCTGGCTATCCTGCAAAAATAACATTTCTCATAACGAGGTTTGTGATAAGGATTGGATAGAGAACATTGCAGGTAAGATTATCTGGTAAATTCCCAGTGGACAACTACTCTTTGGAGTCTTTTAACCTGGTTTGCTTGGCCAAATAACTCCTAGGGGACTTTAATTATTCAAACGTAAGTGACCTAATGCTTTTCAGGGAGGAGATGTTGAGATGAGATAGGTACATAGATAGCTAGACTGGACAGATGGATATGATAGAGAGACAGACAACTAGAATGAATGGATAACTGCTTTTCTAGGCAGGTCTGAATTGAGTCCTAGCTCCTCCTTGGTACAGGTGAGCTGGGGTAAGTGGGTTAAACCTCAAGGCCTCATGTGCCCCAGGATGCTAATGGTCTGCATGGACTTCACACGATAAGCAGGCTCACACAAGAGATGATGTGACCCAGTGCTGCTCTGCTGGCTCACCTTGGGCACTCAGTATTCACGCCCCCCAGGGCATCTTTCTGATGAAGCTCCTTAACAGGGAAAGACTTATTTACGAAGATGGGCCATTTTATAATGTCCCATCCTTCCAGGAGAAGTTTTAAGGCTGCCTGTCACCAGGTAGGTGTTTAAAAGCAACTAACTTCTTTCTCTCCTCTACAGTTTAAAGACATTTTATACACATGGACCGTAACTGTAAACTTCCTACGTTTTATTCTTGTAGCAATTGTAACCAGTTACATGGTCATCAAGCTGATCAGATCTTGTCTCATGGTCTTAGGCGAACAGGGGAGAAGGGCAAGTGCAGGAACCCTAGCTCGCTCTCATACTGTGGATTCTGACCACGTGGAAGAAAGGAAGGACTGAGAGGAAGTGAAGTCCAGGTCTTACCTGGAACCCTCTCTGGTCCACGGAGTAAGCTTAAGTTAGCCATCCTCCCTTACATAGGATTTTGTGGAAAACTGGTGTTTTTTTCCAGCAGAAAGCAGAAGTGAGGCTTTTGGGGGGGCTTTCCCGCTGGGAGTTTTCAAGTCTAAGCAACTGTAAGGCATTGATTTTCAAATGCACGAGCACAAGCCTTGGATTCTCCTTGTGGTGAGTTGAGAGGAAGGACATGTAAAGTTGAAAACCCATATTTGTACATGTTTGGGAGACCCAAGTTAGCTGCCTTTAAAATATCGTGAACTACAAGGACTTCCCTGATTGTCCAGTTGTTAAGACTCTGCGCTTCCAAGGCAGGGGGTGCTGGTTTGATCCCTGATGCCGGAGCTAAGATCCCACATGCCGCGCAGCCAAAAAAAAATTGTGAGCTACATATGATGTGACATTTTTCTAAATCTTCTCTAATGAGATGTGAGTAAATAAAGCTTGAGAAACTGCTTTAAGTTGTAAAAGAAGGCGTAAAAGAAGTGTAACCCCAGTGCTAGTTAAGTAGGGAATCTACAGCAGTTCAATCAACAGAGACATGGGGCTGGAAGGGAGCTCAGAGACCATCCAGCACAGGGTCAGCAAAGTACAGTTGTAAAAAAAGAAAAAATCAAAAGAAGAATAATATTTCATGACATGTGAAAACTATGTAAAATTCAGATTTCCCACTGTCCATAACTAAAGTTTTACAGGGACACAGCCCTGCTTATTTTTAAATGTAATGTCTATTGCTGCTTTTGTGCGACCATGACGTGGTTGAGCGGTTGTGACAATGTGTGGCCCACAAAGCCTAAGACATTTATCAACTGACACTTTACAGGAAATTTGCTGACCGCTGATCTAGCTCAGGGTTCAGGTGAAGAAAATGAGGCCCTGATAGGGTAACTGGCTAGCTCAGATGGCTAAACAGTAAGTGGGCTCTTAATATTATTCATGATGTCTCTTTTCAGCCTATATCTTTTTAGTTATCATTACTATGTCAGCAGTTCTCTCCTCCCTTTGAACCTTTTCTAGCTCCAAAGATCTTTCCTAATGGAATGTTCTAGAATGTATCCATAACTGTTTTTAACAAAGACAGGATATGTTTTCTTTCCTTCTAATGCCCTTTTAAAGGATATTTGGGATTGTGCTAACCTTTCCAACTAAAGCACCTTGTGACCTGCATGAAATGTCATTATAAATTAGTTTCCAAATCCACCCATTAAGGACTTTAAGACAATTAGGATCTATTGCCACCAAGTGGCCAGTGGCACCTTGGTTATGCTTGCCCAGCTGAGCTATCAGAGAATTATCATAGTATCACAGGATTTCATCGTTGGAACCAACCTTAAATTCCAGCCTCTTAATAGTGAACATTGATTAAAGGGTTCATAATGCTGTCTAGTCAAGTGTTAGAAATAAAAATAGAGGGTTTTTTTTTCTGTTTTGTTTTGTGTTTTAGAAAAGCATAGTCCTTAGTCCTTCCTTACTCATGTTTAAAGCCAGATGTAAAGAAATGCAAAATCACACATACAATTTGGTGTATTTTGTCATTAATCATTGATAAAACTGACCCTGTTGTTAGGCTGTACCACAGCTTTCTAACTCATTAGGTTGTTTTCAATTAAGTACCACTCAGAAGTGTTGGAAACACCTGATATTCTTTGAAAGCCATTGCAGCTAGCTGGTATTTATTGTTTTATTAAAAGAGAAGTTGGTGGCCTCTAACTCTGCTTATAAACCATCAGGAGAGGAGCCTGCTCATCTTTACAGCCTTTTCCTTCTCTCACATTAAGGTGAATTGTGTGTTCATATCTTTTGCCTATTTTTATATTGGGTTTTTGGTCTTTGTTTTCTATGATTTCTAAAAATAATTTATATATTAGAGATACTGCCCATTATCTGTGATATATGTTGCAAATATTTTCTCCTCAGTTAGTGATTTACCAATATGACTTTACTTTTGGTATTTTTTTTTGTGATGTGACAATTTTTTATTTTTATGTAGTCAACTTTATCAGTATTTTACTGAATCTAGATTTCAAGTCATAGATAGAAAGCCTTTCCCCACATTCAGGTTAAAAAAAGAATTCACCATATATTTCTTCTAGTATTTTTATAATTTTATTTTCTACATTTAGAACTTCTGATGCATTTGGAAGTTAGTCTTGTGTATGGTTTGAGGTATAATCCAATTTGATCTTTTTTGGAATGGTTATCTGGTTGTCCTCCCATCATATATTTATTTGCCCCAGAAATTTTAATTTTTTTTAAATTTTTTTAAAGAACATGTTGGGGTAGGAGTTTATTAATTAATTAATTTATTTTTGCTGTGTTGGCTCTTTGTTTCTGTGCGAGGGCTTTCTCTAGTTGTGGCAAGCGGGGGCCACTCTTCATCGCGGTGCGTGGGCCTCTCACTATCGCGGCCTCTCTTGTTGTGGAGCACAGGCTCCAGACGCGCAGGCTCAGTAGTTGTGGCTCATGGGCCTAGTTGTTCTGAGGCATGTGGGATCCTCCCAGACCAGGGCTCGAACCCGTGTCCCCTGCATTAGCAGGCAGATTCTCAACCACTGCACCACCAGGGAAGCCCTTTATTTTTTATTATTTTAAATTTTATTTATTTTTGGCTGCTTTGGGTCTTCATTGCTGTGCGCAGGCTTTCTCTAGTTGTGGCGAGCGGGGGCTACTCTTCATCGTGGTGTGCGGGTGTCTCATTGCGGTGGCTTCTCTTGTTGTGGAGCATGGGCTGTAAGCACGTGGGCTTCAGTAGTTGTGGCACGCGGGCTCAGTAGTTGTGGCTCATGGGCTCAGTAGTTGTGGCTCGCGGGCTCTAGAGCGCAGGCTCAGTAGCTGTGGTGCACAGGCTTAGTTGCTCCATGGCATGTGGGATCTCCCCAGATCAGGGCTCGAACTCGTGTCCCCTGCATTGGCAGGCGGATTCTTAACCGCTGTGCCACCAGGGAAGCCCTGTATGATTCCATTTAAATGACATTTTGGAAGAGGCAAAACTTTTTCCTTTCTGGTTATAGACGGGGTGCCAGATCAGCCTGAAGCAATGCCTTTTTTCACTGGAGAAGCTGGTCCAGAGCCTGAAACTGCTAGTGTTGGGGGGTCTCCTGCAGAGGCGGGAGGGGTGGCTGTGGCTCACCATGGGGACAAGGACACTGGCAGCATAAGTTCTGGAAGTCTAACTAATTCTATTCTTATCTATGGACTGACAAGAATCCTGTTCTTTAATTCCTTCTGATGTTCTCTTGTAGTAATATGTCCATAGGAAACTGGTTAACACATATTTCTTGCAATTTCCTTCTGCTTCTGATTCCAGGCTGTGGAGGCTCAGGGAATAATTTTTGTGCCTGCCTTCTTTTACTTGTCCATAGTTTCCACTTCTTATTTTCAGGGTTTCACTTTTATTCCTTCTATTGACAAAATCAAGAAATGAAAATCTCTGACCTGCTGAGACCAAAATCCCCATTCCACCAGGTTACTTTCTTCAATTAGAGAGCAGTAACTTTCCACTGATTCATAGGATGACATTACTTTTTTCCCCATCAGCTTTCTAACTGGAAACTCATTTAAACTATTTTACATATGATGGTGCTTATCTTGCCACATTCTAACCACAAATCTGAATTGCTACAAATAATTTTAGAAAGAAAGTTCTATGCATAGAGGGCACTTTAAGCTAAAATGTAAAGTTTCTGAGCAGTAGCTTGACAAACATTTATAAAGTTTTAAAAAATAAATTCTTAAGTTTTATTGTAAAATTTCTACACATTCAGAAAAATAGTGCAATAAACACCCCACAGCACCACTCAGATTAAACAATTATTAATATTTTGCCATATATTTCAATAGGTATCTATCTATCTATATATTTTTTGCGGTACACGGGCCTCTCACTGTTGTGGCCTCTCCCGTTGCGGAGCACAGGCTCCAGACGCGCAGGCTCAGGAGCCATGGCTCACGGGCCCAGCCGCTCCGCGGCATGTGGGATCTTCCCGGACCGGGGCACAAACCCATGTCCCCTGCATCGGCAGGCAGACTCTCAACAACTGCGCCACCAGGGAAGCCCTGTATCTATATTTTTCATGAAACATTTAAAAGTAATTTGCAACTACTGTGATCATTTACCCTTAAACAGTTCAGCCAGCATCCCCTAAAAATAAGGACATTCTCCTACATAACTATATCATCACCCCTAAAAAAATTAACAATACTTCCTTAATTTCATCTAATAACCAGCCCATATTCTCATTTCCCAAATTTCACTCAAATTCAAATTTCACACATTACTTTTGGTTGCTATTTAGAATTTTATAATCTACAAAGGGCTTTAAAAATGATACTGACTTTTCGAAGAGACCAGGACATTTGTCTGACTTTTCCTCGCAGTGTCATTTAACTCTAAGAGTAGACTGTCAAATTAATTTTATGACAACCAATTCCTATTACCATGTGAAAGTTTTCAGAAGCTGCAGTGGTTTGAAGCCACAAAATCTTTTGGTCTGACTCATTCTTTCATGGCTCCTGAAGGTTTGCAGCCATAGAATGTTGAAGCCAGAAAGCCCACCCGCCACTGACATGGTAGAAAAGGTAAGTGTAATAGTTTCCTATTGCTGCTGTAACAAGTTACTCCAAGTATAGTGGCTTCAAACAACACAAATTTGTTATCTTCCAATTCTGGAGGTCAGAAGTCCAAAAAGGGCTAAAATCAAGGTGTTGCATTCCTTTCTGGACACCCTAGGGGAAACTCTTTCTTGCTTTTCCCAGCTTACTAGAGGCCACCTACATTCCTTGGCTTATGGTCTCTTCCTATATCTTCATAGCCAGCAGCATAACATCTTCAAATCTCTCTTTAAAAATATATATATAGTTTTAAAAAATTGAAGCATATAGTTGATTTACAATATTATATTACCTTTAGGTATACAACATAGTGATTCAATACCTTTACAGATTATACTCCATTTAAAGTTATTATAAAATAATGTCTTTATTCCCTGTGCTGTACAATATGTCCTTGTAGCTTATCTATGTTATACATAGTAGTATCTTCAAATCTCTGACTCTGACCCTGACTTTCCTGCTTCTCTCTTCCATTTATAAGGACTTGTGATTACATTGGGCCCACCTGAATAATCCAGAATACTCTCTCTACATCAAGATCAGCTGATTAGCAATTTTAATTGCATATACAACTTAATTCTCCCTTGCCACGTAACATAACATATTCACAGGTTCTGTGGATTAGGTCATAGACATCATTGGGGGCCATTATTCTGCCTATGACAGGAAGTGGCTTGATAAAGATTCATTACTTACTCACAGGAGTCCCACTGCAACCTTATATGTTTGTTTGTTTTGCATTGGAATTTAGTAAAAGGTGATCCTATGTTGAACCCTATACAAGAGAATTTAATATAAGAGGCATTAGAAGGTTTTTATCACAAAATTACATTCTCATAACCAGGTGGAGCCATAATTTGGCTCTGGAGGATAGTGCTGGTTTGTGTATCTGATTTATCTGAAGTGAGATAGTTTCACTTGCTAGTTTTGTTTGATTTTGATAAGGAAGTTGTGTTTTCTTTGACTATAAGAGAATCCAAGTGGCGTAAATCCTATAATTTGCTTCAACTCAACATCTTAAATTCTAGTTATCTTCTTCTATCACTTCAAAACCGTAAGTTTGGGGGTGGGGGTGGGTCACACTCACCTCCTCCTGGGTTATCTGTTAAAGTCAGATCTGAGGTGGGTCATGCTGTTGACACCCAGACTCGTATAGTGTCACAGCGTAACACTTTACTAAGAGTTGAGGTTCTGGAGCCTTGCTTGTTCAATATGATGGTTACAGTTGCGAAAGTCCAGGACAGAGATGTCTCGTGCCTTCATTAGCGTGGGGGAGGGGAGGAGGGTCAAGAGACTGAAAAAAGAGACGCTGAGGAATGCCAATAACTTTTTCTTTGTTTCATATTTGGTTTAAAGTTTACTTACCGCATCTGTATAAGGAAGTGATTTTTAAAATTTTTCTTTGTATGTTTTATCTTCTACCTTATCTAAGGTCACTTAATATTGGCCAGGGTGTTGGGAAATGGGTTAATGCTCTCCATAGCCTATCCAATCAAGAATTCTGGTGGATTGAGCCTGCAAGTGATTTCTTCTAATCTACTGTCCATTGTATCTTGGCTTTATTAGTCCTTAAATCATAGCTAAAGTACCTCAGGTAAGGCTGTGTTTGTTCCTCTTCTCTTCCTGCCTCCTTCATTTCAATGAAGTTATGTAACTTTACAAAAGAAAGAAGCAAACAATAAACTATTTTCCTCCCCTGTATTCCCTCCTCTTCTTTTCAATGAAACTTTATTCATGTTATTCTGTGTGGACATAACTATTCTGTGTCCTGCCCTCCCGCTTATTATTATTTCTAAGCTTGATTACCTACTTTGACTTAGTGCACATGCCTGTCACATCTGATGTTTGTGGCTGGGCTCTCCAGCAATGGGATCATAGCATAATTTCCTCAGCCATCTCCTGGGTGTTGGGTGTCTGGACTCTTTCTTATCTGCATCTCAGGACCTCAGCAGTGTGTCTGTGCTCCCCTGGGTTCAGGCCTCCCCGCATGTGGCCGCAGTGGGGGCTCATGTAGTTGTAACACATAGGTACTATGTGTTACACATACGTACTTAATTTTGCTGCCTGTTGGCTTATTTCCCTGGGAGTATATTCATAAAAGAAAAATTACTGGCACTAAAGCTAAGCGGGATCTGTTAAACCTATTGCCCGAGGACAATCCAGAAAACTTGAACACAGCTGGTTCATTTAAGGATAGGATCATAATAGATCATGTGAAGATCCAGGAAGACTTGTCTTTCATCAAGCTCCAACAAGACCTTTCTGATATACTTTCTGATATACTCCAGAGAATTGCTTTTTGAACCTTGTTGTAAAGGTCTTACATTAAAATTTTTTTGCTTTGCAACTAAAATTTTAGCTGCTTGGCAGACTTTCAGGTTCTTTTTGTTTGTGTGTTTGATGGACTAACTTCTCTTGTGATGAATAGGGCCATTCAAATCACTGAAATCTTTTGTGTGATTTTTTGACTGGTGAATCCTTTTTTATCCTTTGGCTGGTTTTTAACATTAATTTTTTAATGGAAATTTGAAAAAAATTTAAAAAATAGGAGTAGAAAAATGAAGCCCTATGTACCTATCACCATTACTTTCAACAACCATTAACTAACTTTCTGCTGTTCTTTCTTATCTTTCTCCCTACATCCTTATTTCCTCCCCCATTGTGGTATTTAAAACAATTCCAGGCATTGTATGATCGCAACCATAAATACTTCAGTGTGCATCATATTTTGTTAAATGATCACAGTGTTGGCAACAAAGCAAATGTGTTAAAATGTTAATAATAAGTAAGTCTAGGTAGAAGTAAGTTTGAAATGATTTCTAAATAAAAAGTAAAAAAAAAAAAAAAAAGCAAACAAAAAACATGACCATAGTATCATCACATTTGATAATCCAAGAAACAGATTTTTCTTGTTTTACTATAAGTCACACTCCTGGAAAAAACCCAGAAAAAATATTAAAAAGGAAATAAGAATCACTCATAATTCTAACCCAGACATAATCACTATTAAATGATTATGTATCTTTCTCCAGGCTATTCAACAAACACAGACAGACAGACACACAAACTTCTGCATATCATTTAAAAAGTCCAGTAGTGCTAATGACCTTATAATCAAATTCCCATCCTCCCACCCCTCCAGTCCCACCCCCTGCAGTGCTTGCCCTTGCTTGCTCTCTCTTACCTGCCAGCAGCATCTCTTTCATGGCAAAATGCCGGCTGCAGTTCTGTCTTCAGCACAGTACCTTTCTGTTCTATCTACCACAGCTGTTAAGATGAAAGGGAATCAAATTTTGCTTATTTTTTCTCAGCAGAGTGTGTTTTTCATTTTGTGTTTAACCTTTATTTATTTATTTTTTAAAGATTTAATTTTATTTATTTTTGGCTGTGTTGGGTCTTTGTTGCTGCACGCAGGCTTTCTCTAGCTGCGGTGGGCGGGGACTACTCTGTTGCGGTGCGTGGGCTTCTCATTGTGCTGGCTTCTCTTGTTGTGGAGCATGGGCTCTAGGCATGAGGGCTTCAGTAGTTGTGGCACACGGGCTTAGCTGCTCTGCGGCATGTGGGATCTTCCCGGACCAGGGATGGAACCTGTGTCCCCTGCATTGGCAGGCGGGTTCTTATCCACTGCACCACCAGGGAAGTCCCTGTGTTTGATCTTAAACATGCTTTGTTTGTGGGCAGTGGATACTGCAGACTGGCTCATTCATCATCCACCTTCTTCCAGCACGTTTTCCTGTACTCCACAGGCTGGACAGCAAAGGCCACTTTTCCAGACTCTCTTGTACATAGAGTTCTGCATATGACTGATGGGAGTCTTGGAAAGTTGATATTAATGGGGCCAAGCACAATGGCAGAGGACTTTGGTTCCTCCAGCTGCAATGAAGGTTCTAGTGTCTGGTTCAGTGGGTCACAGGTGCTGAGTGCAAGGCATGGGAGGTAGTAAGGTTTTTGCCAAAATGACCCCATGGAGGAATTAAGCATTTCTTCTGGTTGTATTGTTCCTGATTATGTAGCATCCAGACTTGGATCATTAGAAGTTTATAAGCTTCCTGGGAATTCCCTAGCAGTCCAGTGGTTAGGACTCTGTGCTTCTACTGCAGGGGCCCGGGTTCGATCCCTGGTTGGGGAACTAAGATCCTGCAAGCCGCATGGCACAGGCAAAAAAAAAAAAATGTTTATAAGTTTTCTTATACCCTATAACAAATCCCCTTCTGCTTAAAGTAGCTAGAGTGGATTCCATTGTTTCTAACTAAGAAACTTAATAGATGAAATCATTGAATTCCATGGTACTTCTTTTTTTTTTTTGAGTATTCAAAAGCAAACCCTCTTAACTTCAGTCACTTGTAGTGTTAATGATTTTCCATAGCTTTCCCATGTTCCTGAAAGTGACTTTACATCAATTATTTTATTTGGAAAGTAACAATAGTAATTATGACAGGTAATATTATATCCACTTTATATAAGAAACCGAGAGAAAGAAAGATTAAGCAACTCATCCAAGGACATATAGTCTATCTGCTATGCTGCTTAGAATCCCACTCCTGGTTTTACACTATTCCATATAGTGGAATAAATAAAACATGAGTAAATAAAACAAAAAATATTTCTGTAGAAGTCCTGGGACCAATTAGAGCTCTAGCAAAACATTATAGGCGTGGCCACTGACCTAGTAGGGTGATTCTTATTCTTATTTAATATGGTATGCTTATCTGTTTAAAACTTCATTACACGGTATAAGTATTGTTACTCCAGATTTCTTTCAACTTCCATTTGCATGGAATATCTTTTTCCATGAAATCTCTACTTATAATTTGAATATTTTCAGAGATAGAAACAAAACATTTACAGAAAATTGGGAAGATTTGAGCAATAACCACATCTTTGGGCTGATGTCAAGGAGAACAGCCACATTCTTCAAAAAAGATTCCTGTCAGGAATCAAATCCTGTACCAACCCTGAGAATTATTCTCTGGCTTTGATCTCTTACCTATTTTCACTATACTCTCAGGCATTTGCCCTTCATGCCCTGGGAACTCAGTCCTAGAGTTAATTGCTTATATTAGTTCTAGCCTCCTACCCTAGCTAGTTACTCAGACAGCCAGTATCCAGATTTCAGAGGGAGGCAGCTTGTGATATATTTCTATTTCTATTCCCTTCCTCCAATCCAGCTCTTACTATATAAACAGGTACCCCTACCTCCACTCCAAACTCCCTCCACTCCAGTGCGGGATTTGGGGGAGGGAGGGATGTGGTGGTCGTTCCAACAGAAAAGAAGGTGCTCTTAGCCCCACTTGATGTTTGGGTCACAGTTGTCCCTCCAGTTCCTAGATGCACTTTCATGATGGTTCTTCCCAGTTTCCTGCCCCTGCTTGGTCTTCTTTGAGTAGTTCACTTCTCATACCACTGGCTGAGCAGTTCCCATCAAGGCTAAAATTCTCCGTATCCTCGGAATGCACCTTTATTTCCATGGCTGGTCTTACCCTGTATGTATATCTCTGATCCCTACCTCTCTTTCTTTCTTCCTTTCTTCCTTCCTTCCTTCCTTCCTTTCTTTCTTTAATTTATTTTGGCTGTGTTGGGTCTTCGTTGCTGCGCGCGGGCTCTCTCTAGTTGCGGTAAGCGGGGCATACACTTTGTTGCGGTGCGCAAGCTTCTCATTGCAGTGGCTTCTCTTATTGTGGAGCATGGGCTCTAGGTGCATGGGCTTCAGTAGTTGTGCCTCGCGGGCTCAGTAGTTGTGGCTTACGGGCTTAGTTGCTCCGTGGTATGTGGAATCTTCCCGGCCCAGAGCTCGAACCCATGTCCCCTGCATTGGCAGGCAGATTCTTTACCACTGCACCACCAGGGAAGCTGCTACCTCACTTCTTGCATAACAGCAAAATTCATTCAAAGTTCTCGTCCAGGGACACCTAAATGTCCATCGACAGATGAATGGATAAAGAAGATGTGACACATATATACAATGCAATATTACTCAGCCATAAAAAGGAACAAAATTGAGTTATGTGTAATGAAGTGGATGGACCTAGAGTCTGTCATACAGAGTGAAGTAAAAGTCAGAGAAAAACAAAGACCTTATGCTAACGCAGATATATGGAATCTAAAAAAGCAGTACTGATGAACCTAGCTGCAGGGCAGGAATAAAGACACAGACGTAGAGAACGGACTTGAGGACGTGGGTGTGGGGGGAAGGGGAAGCTGGGACGAAGTGAGAGTAGCACGGACATATATACACTATCAAATGTAAAATGGAAGGCTAGTGGAAGCTGCACCATAGCACAGGAAGATCAGCTCCGATGCTTCCTGATGACCTAGAGGGGTGGGATAAGGAGGGTGGGAGGGAGGCTTAAGAGGGAGGGGATATGGGGATATATGTACACATATAGCTGATTCACTTTGCTGTACAGCAGAAACTAACACAATATTGTAAAGCAATTATAGTCCAATAAAGATATATATATATATATATATATATATATATATATATAAAAGTTCTTGACCAACCCCTAGTATTTTTCCATGATTAGTGACAGGAAATACAGGGTCTCCTAGAGACGAGTGATCTCACTATAACAACTCCTTTCCACTTACCCCAACTCCACCCAACTTTGGGAGATGCCTTTGTCTCCAGCGGACTCCTGAAATGACTAGCCAGGCTCAGAGCAATGCAGGCCACCTCCTCCAGTGATTAACCAGCACCCCTTACTGATGTTCCCTTGCTCTTCCAGCGCTAATGAGTTCAAATGCAGGAGATGAGCAGAGGGAAGTTCTGGCTCCACGCAGAGCCAGCCCACAGCTTATATGGCTTTAGCCAGGCCAAGAGGAGAAATAATATTGTCCTGAAATGCAACTTTTGGAGACAGAGGTAGGGCAGGCCTAATTTCCCCCAAATTGAAACTAACGCAATTCAACACGTTTTGATGATCATAGGGACTTTCAGGGTAAAATGTTATATGGTGATCATTACCCCTAAGTTCCAATGTAAATTCTTAGAATCTGCTAAGAAACTCATTTGAGTGAAAATCCTTCATAACTATATAATTCATTTTTATTTTCAAAAGAAAGATTGTCTCCCATTGCCAAGGGACTCTAAAGAATCTTTCCAAAAACTTTTTTTAAAATATTAATTTAATTTATTTATTTGGCTGCGTTGAGTCTTCATTGCAGCACGCGGGATCTTCCTTGCGGCATGTGGGATCTTTTGTTGCAGTGTGGACTTCTCTCTAGTTGTGGCGTGCGGGTCTTTTTCCTCTTCTCTAGTTGTTGTGCACGGGTTCCAGAGCGTGTGGGCTCTGTAGTTTGTGGCAGGCAGGCTCTCTAGTTGAGGCGCACGAGCTTAGTAGATGTGGCGCGCGGGCTTAGTTGCCCTGCGGCATGTGGGCTCTTAGTTTCCCGAAGAGGGATCGAACCCTCATCCCCTGCATCGGAAGGCGGATTCCTAACCACTGGACCACCAGGGAAGTCCCTCCAAAAACTTCTGACTTCTTTTATATAAGAGAAAAACAAACTGCTTTTTTGAAGCTATTATTTTTCAGGTTTCTGCTACTGACAGAAAACAGATTGGGAGAACACAGCCATTAGTTGTCTAAAACCAAAGCCAAGAAAGACTCGGAACACAAGGTTTATACTTCCCCAAGCAGATAGGAGGAAGGGAACTGTGGAGGAGAGAGAGGGAGCTAGCTGGGCGGGGAGAGAACTACAGCAGGAGCAGGTGTTGCTCTCTGAGAAAGGCCGTGGCCTGTTGCCCTGAGCTGCTGAAGCTCAGGAAACGAGATGACAGTAAAAACACTGTATATATTAGTTTCCTGTTGCTCCTGTAAAAAATTACCACAAACTTAGTGGCTCAAAACAACATCTATTTCTTAGGTTTTATTTATTTATGTATCTAGGTTTATTACAGTTCTGGAGATCAGAAGTCCAAAAGAGGTCTCACTGGGCTAAAACCAAGGTGTTGGCAGGGCTGGTTCCTTCTGGAAGCTGTGGGGGAGAGCCGGTTTTCTGGCCTTTTCCATCTTCTAGAAGCCACCTGCATTCCTTGGCTTATGGCTCCCTTCCATATTCAAAGGCAGCAATAGTCAGTGGAGTCTTTCTTACATGGTATCACTCGGACGCCGCTGCTTCTGCTTCCCTCTTTTACGGAGATGTAGTTACATTGGGCCTGCCTGGATAATTCAAAATAATCTCCCTATCTCAAGGTCAGCTGATTAGCAACCTTAATTCAATCTGCAACCTTAATTCACCTTGCCATGTAACTTAACACAACCATAGATAGGTTCTAGGGATTAGGGCGTGGGCATCTTTGGGGGTGCCCTTATTCACCCTTCCACAAAGGCTTGTATAGGTTTGGCGATAAGTGCCCTGTTCCTCCTCTGGCGCTTTGGAAGCTTGTTAGCCTCTGTGACTTCTCCATACCGTCATGGGGGGGCCCCCGTCAAGCAGACATGGCAGTGGAGGGGCCAGGAGGGAGGGGCCTGAGAGCTGCCTGGTCACTCCCAGGCCCCAGGGCTGTCTCATGAGAGACCTGGCAGGCCCGGGAGGGGCCTCGTAGTTGGGACAAAGTGATGCAGCAGTGAAAATCACTGTGGATCCCATGACTCGGGATACACGGGGATGAGATGCCTCAGAGGATGCCAGTGTGGAGGCATAACAATTACTGAGGGTCAGATAAGAATGTTCTCAGAGATGTCAACAGGAGCCGCAGATGTTTGAGGAACACCACCTCCTGACGCTACAAAAACCTTCCTGTAAGCGGGAAGGAAGAAACCTCTGAACAGATCCCCAGAAATCTAAATTGGTTCAGAAAGCTCTGAAGTTACTGAGAAAAAACCCAGCTTGACTAAGATGAAGTTTCTGTCATTAGGCTGAATGGGAATTTGAGAAAGAAACTAGGTTGTTACAGAAAAATAATGAAGGTTCATATTTGACACCCCTGGTTGCGTGCTTGAGAGTTGTGCCTGCTACGTATGACTGAGAACAGTGATGCCGTCTCCCTTTCTGACAAGGACGTGGGGAGAGATGACTTTACCTGCAAGCACTTGGTGAAGTGAGGCTCATTGTAAATGGTGTGTGTTTTCCCCGACGAGCCTCTTCCTGCAGCTCAGCCATGAGGGTGAGCTGTTTGTCAGACCTGGGAAGTGTGAGCTTGAGTGTGTGGCACTCTGCATAGCAAAGTAGCTGTTTGCACATAGTTGTTTTGACCAATAAAACAAAAACCCAGCCATCAAATTTTCAGCCATTTCTTCAAAAGTCCAAGTAAAATGTTAAATATAAATCTTCACTCAGCTCTGGGCCTTGCTCAGAGGCGTAACCAGGGTGGGGGCGGCAGACTGGGCCTGGCTTCAGGGAGCAGGTGCCTCACCAGGTCTTCCTGTGTGACACCTTCTCCGTGTCTCACATCGGTGCTCCCACATGGCGCCCGCTGATGCCTTTTCATCCAGATTGACAACCATCATTTCCACAAGTCACTTAAAAAATCGTGGAAAGGTGGCCCTTTGGAGAAAAATGGTCAGAGGAAGAAGTCATCAGGACCACACAGATTTGATTGCTCTACCTGACCTTGGCTTAAGGGCAGCATTTAGAGTGATCTGGGAAATTAATGCCAGAATGGAATGGTCTGCCCTTGGTGCTAGAGATCTGGGTTCTGGCACCAGAGGTGGAGGTATCATGGGGCGCTTGGGGCAGTGACCTTCTGGCTTCACCATGAGCAGTGTCGCTCAGGAGCCCTTGAACTGGGCCCTAGGGTTCTTGGGCTTATTATGGAGAAAGTTATTGTGCTCAGTGAGCTTGTTGTTAAAATCTGAATGGTAAATAAATGTGTTGTTTTGTATTTTAAACACGTGAAAAAAATTACAATATGAGGAATAATATTAACTAATATTTATTGACTGCTTACTAGGGGCTAGGCACCATGCTAAAGTACTTTACATACATTTATCTCATTTAATTCACATAAGAGCTCTGAGGGAAAAGAATGATTATTACCCCCATTTTAGACACAAAGAAACTGGGGCTGAGTGAGGTCAAGGTTCCCTGCCTAGGGTCACGCAGCTTGTCAGTGACCAACCCAGTGCTTGAACCCAGGTCTCTGTAGCTCCAGCGCCTGACTGTTCAGCAGCATGCCGTTCAGCGTTCCATCCTGTAACTACCCATGGGCAGACTCCCACTGCTGGAGGGAACGTAGGTACAGCATTTGGGGGGTAGAGTGCCAGGGTAATTCCCCATGAGAGCTCTCTCAGAATCACATTTTCTTACCCCAGCAACTGGTAGGAGGCCAGTGACTGGGAGCTTATTCTTCACAGGGGAAGGCATGGATTTGGCTTCAGGAAGCCTTTGCGGCAGGGAAGTGGGGAGTTTCTGGACCCCTGGGGCCCTGAAAGGACTCACATAGGCCTTAGCTCATGGGGGTGCAGGTGGTGGGATGGGCAAGGAAAATGGAGCTCAATAATACTGCCTTATATAAACCAGACTGGGGCACTTTTTCCCAGTTTATATTGTCCACGGACTATTACAGCAGAAGTATTTTCTTAAGGATAAAGCTACATATGGCAATATTAATTACAGATACAGCTCATTGGATTCATGCAGTCCCTTCCCAACAATCTGAGGTGATTCTTGTGATCATGGAATCTAAACATGACATCACTAATACATTCTGGACCAAACCAGATGTCCCCGTACAGGAGGGATGCTAACCTTCTCGATGTCACATGATAGCAGCAGCAAGTAAGAGTCTAAATATTTTATAGTTTTCATAAATAGGAGGGGACACATTCACCTTACAGTTTTGGACATTTCAAGTTCTTTCCATCATCAAGGTGCTGGGCAGTGCTGGTGACATTCTGTCTTTCAGACTCAACTCTAGTGGTGGTCAAATCTGATGTCCTGTCACTCTGCACACTTTTGTCTCTGGACCAGGCTGTCTGCAAAGTTCAGGGCAGACATTTCAGTATTAAAACCAAAAACCAGAACCCATAAAACAGGGGGAGTAGGTGGGTAGTTTAAAGCCTTGGTTTCATCTCTGGGCTGTTGAGCGGGATAGAACAGAGGAGGAGAACAGAGGCACGGACATGAACAGCGAACCTGACTACGGGGATCTCAGCGCTCTGACAAATCCAACCACAGAAGCACACAGCTCTCCTCTTTTTAATTTTAAAGGGAACATTAGTCAATTCACTGTCATTTGTGGCAGTGCAACTAAGTTCCACGCATTTGGGGTGTCTTATTCCTCCTTCCTGGAGGAAAGGAGTCTGGGGTGATTCCTCATCCCTGTCGGAGACCGTGATCCCAGGAAACCTCTCTGGAATTCCCCCTGGACTGGCCTTCTCCTTCCGTTTTAGGAATGCAGCATGTTTTCTGTGACAGTGCTGCCTCCACCGCTGATGACAAAGCTCCGTGAATTAGACACTACAAGTGCTGGGGACATCTCTTCCGGGTCCTCCATCTCTGGCTGGTGGTCCCCACCCACAGGCCCCTGCAGGCCTGTCTCCTGGGCGGTCAGTTCCGAGTCTGTCTCCCCGCACTGCAGCGGGAGTAACGCCTGGTGTCTGGTCAGGGCGTCGTTGTTTTTCTGGGCCTCCAGGGAGTTCTGGTGCGTGGAATTCCTGTGAGCCATGGCGCTCTTCTGAGGCTCGTCAAAGCTCAGCGAGAAGGTGACTGTGCCACTGCCGAAAATGACCTTCTGCTTGCATCTGGGCTGCTGCTGCAGCTGCAGGGTCGAGGGCGGCCGCGGCTGTGGCTGCTGCGTGCACTGGGTCAGGGCCAGCGGCTGCTGCTGCTTCTGCCTCTCGGGCTGCGGGAAGGGGTCCTCGCTGTTGCTCTTGCTGCTGATGGAGGAGGAGGGGGTAGATCCCGTGGAGCCCCCAAGGCTGCTGGACCGCTGGCGGGAGACATTGCTGCGGCGCAGCGTGGCGCGGGCCGCCACCTTGAAGGCGTGAGCCGCGGTGCTGCAGCGCACCTCCTCGATGGTGTTACGGGATGGCTTGAAGAGGATGATGTAGACCTTGTTGAAGAAGATGCAGGCCAGCAAGCCAAAGCTGGCTGCCAGGATAGCGATCACCTCCACGGCAGAGACAAACTTGCCGTAGGTGCTGGCGTAGGCGGGAATGAACGAGATCCAGACGATGAAGAAGATGAGCATGCTGAAGGTGATGAACTTGGCTTCGTTGAAGTTCTCCGGCAGCTTCCGGGACTTGAAGGCGAAGAAGAAGCAGATGGCAGCCAGCAGGCAGGTGTAGCCGATCAGGAAGCCCAGTGCCATGAGCGAGCCCTCGTGGCAGGTGATGAAGATGATCTCATCCTCCAGCTCGTGGTTGCGGTAGCTCGAGGGGGGCGCGGTGTTGAGCCAGATGGCACAGATGACGATCTGCATGAAGGTGCAGAGGAAGACCAGCAGGAACTGCAGGTTGAGCCCCCACCACTTGCGGTGGAAGCTGGTGGGAATCTTGGCCTCAAACACCAGGAGGACGCGGTTGGTTTTCACCAGGATGCACGAGATGCAGAGCACGAAGCTGATACCAAAGGCCGGCTGGCGCAGGCGACAGGTCCAGTCCTGGGGCTCCCCAATGAAGAACAGGGAGCTGGAGAAACAGCAGAGCAGGGAGAAGAGGAGGAGGTAGGAGAGCTCTCGGTTGGTGGCCTTGACAATGGGCGTGTTGCGGAACTTGATGAAGACGCCCAGCACGAAGGCAGTGAGGAAGATGCCCAGCACAGCAAAGAGGGTGAGTGCGATCCCAAAGGGCTCAGTCCAGGACAGAAACTCAATCTCCTTGGCAATGCAGGAAGTGTGGTTCTCATTGGACCAGAAGTCATCAGGGCACTTGTCACAGGCACTTGCGTCTGTAAAATGTCCCAGTAAAGGGTTAGTACTGTGTGGCAAAGACTGAACTTTGTGAGTGTGAATGTGGTGGTGAGGGCACTTTAAATTTTCTTTATTGATGAAATAATTGTGATTTTTACGTTATCAAATAATGTATTGAACCCTGACTTATGCTTAATAATATACTTAATTTCATGTGTCTTTGATGGTTCCATTATATTTTTCCTTTGTACATAAGGGGGCTACTTTCTTGCTGATGGTTTGTAGCAGAGAAAGATTAGTCTTGCTGGGTAGGTGGCTGCCCTGCACACTAAGGGTCTGGCACTGTCCACCAAATTTCACAGTGCTTCACGCTCAGCCTGACTCATTTTGGACATAAGGATGGGCTTTGTAGACATGCCAGAGCAGACTTCTTCTTAGATCAAGGCAAAGTTTCCCACGCATGTGACCTGTACCTTCCTCATCCACGGCTTTCTAGTGAGGGAGTCCACAGACTCATTTGACCAACAAATGTTTATTAAGTCTCTGCTATGTCTCATGCAGTGTGCAGTTTTGGGGAGTGAAAGGAGCATGGGCTTTGCAGTCAGAGATCTGGATGGGAATCCTGGCCCTGCCACTTATTAGCTGTGTGACTTTCGTCAGGCTACTTAAACATTCTGAGCCTCGGTTTCATCACCTGTGAAATGTAGGCAATAATAACCCCATTATTGTGGTGAGGATGAAATGAATTAAAAACAATGATAAAATAATAATAGTTCGTATTTATAGAGTGCTTCCAATATGCTACTCAAGGTTTTTATTTAACAAATATTTATCTATAATTTACCATGTGCTTTACCAATACTAACTCAATGAATCAACCAAACTCTATAAGATAGGTTTACTATTATTCCTACTTTATAGATGAAGAAACTGAGGCACAGGAAAAACATAAGTAAGACGGTAAGTACGGTGCCAATCACTCAGCAGGCCATCTATCATGGCGTATTAACTCTGGAGACGGGAACACACAGAACTTTGTCTATTCAGGATCATTGAGCTATAAGAAAAAGAAAACAATATTGGAGAGCAGTATCGAAGTAAGAGAAAGATGTGTAACAGGTGTGTTTGTAAGCTTTTATGGCATTACAGAGACTAACATTCCTCTTCTTACCCCCTCAGTGCCCAGCCCAGCGTGATGCTCAGACACACCTTGTTAAATGAGAAACCATGCTAAGCACCATCGCAGCCCAGCCCTTCCAGGTACTTCGCTGATCCCAGGGCCCCAAAGTGAACCGAGCTCTGCATGGTGTCCACGAGGGGCTGCTCCTTTACCTGTCTCATCACTATACTCCCCGTCGGGACACTCCACGCACTCAAAGCAGCAGGTGGGCTCCCCCTCAATGATTCCTTTCCTGGTCCCTGCCAGGCAGTCTCGGCTGCAGTTGGAGAAAGGCACCTGGAGGACAGAGATCACAACAGTGAGGGGCTGCAGCCGCAGGATCAGTCTTCCAGCTCCACTGACACGGGTAAGACGGAGGGGCTGGGCACTAGGACCAGTGCGGCAGACTCAGGCCCAATCCAGGCATAGGAAGGTCCAGAGGTCTTTGTTCCTGTTATCTATGAAAGGGAGGGATGCCTATGGGCAAGTGCAGGCGCGCGCGCGCACACACACACACACACACCTCAGTGGGATTCTAGAAAGATTAATTGTTGGGAGTCTACACAGTGACAAAATCCTCCTTAAACAGTCTTCCCTTCCATCATCTCCAAGTCCCATAATGAGACATCTGTCTACTTTCCATAGAAGTAAAAGTTTGAAACAAACTAAAAGACACAGGGACATGGACCTAGACACAGGGACATGGACCTACACACAGAGGGAGAGTCACAAGGGGAGATGCTGAGACGAAGGGTAATTTATTTGAAAATGAGACTTTGAACTTTGTAGTGAATTGCAATTCCTGCAATTTTCTTTTAGGTTTTATAGGGTGATTTCTGAGATCCTTGCAACAGCTCAGTGAGGCAGGCAGGACAGGCATGGAGGAGTCGGAAGTAAATGGATCAGAAAAATATATCAGGTAATTACTAACCAAAAGAAAGCTTCAGTAGCTACATTAACTTCAGATAACATGGATTTAATTTAATTTATTTATTTCCGTAGTGGACTTCAGGTGCACAGAATTTGATTAATCATAATCCTTGTTTCTTTCCATCATGACTTGTCCATGTTTGAACCACTTCAGTTAGTCATTTTTAATGACTACCATCCAAGACAAAAACTAGGATGGGACAGCAACCTACATCTAACTATACACTCCCCTTTCCACTTACTTCCTCCTCAGCACATAGTCATACCTGAGATGACCATCATCCTGTGTTCACCACAGGCAAGTAGTACTAAACTCTCAAGGAATAGAGCAACCTAATCTTGTACAAACTCTATCAGAGATCAGGAAAATAATTTTTTTTTTAGAAAGGAGTACCCTCCAACTCAGTCGTGTAAGGCCAGTATAATAACCCTGATTCCAAAACAAGACGAGGACAGCATGAAAAAGAAAAAAAAAAATTACAGGCCCATCTCACTTATTAAATTGTCTTCAGAAGCAGAGCTGAGTTGAGGATTTGTGTCCAAGTGATTTATAAAGAAAGCTCTCCCAAGGGAACCAGGAAGAGACTAGAGGAAGTAGGACATAGAAGGGAGGAGAAGAAGCAAGGGTGTGATCCCGAGAAAAGTCCCTCAGACTTCTGCCTGATCCCCCAGGGGAGCTCTGGACTGTAGGTTATGCCCCAGAGCTGTCCTGATCTGAAGAAAAGGGCGAGGGCTTTCACACTTCCACACCACTCATAGGTTAAGGGAAATGTAAATTCCTAGGCTCTTCTGAGGTTCTCCTTTGCCTCTCTGAGCCTGTGAGCCAAATGGGTTCCATTAGCCTGCAGGCAGTCTTCTGAAAAAGAGCATCAAGTTCTGGTTATTGGAAGTAAAAATGTACAGAAGTCCTGGAGATACATGCAAAGTGTAAGGAATCTGAAAGGATCTGGAAAGAGTACAACTACTTTCTACTACTTGAAAGTAGATGAAAAATACTAAAACTCAAAGGATATGAAAAAGAAAATACACCATGATCATGCTGAGTTTATGCCAGGAATGCAAACAAGTTTAATATTAGAAAATCTGTGTCATTCACTGCAGTAATAAATTAACACAGAAAAATATGATCATCAATGGATGAAAAGTATTTGACGAAATGTAACACAAACTAGTGATAAAAACAATGAAAGAGAGTAGGAAGAAATATCTTTACCTTGAAAAAACCCCCCAAATTCTTAAAAATCATTCTATTCTAATACACAATATTAAAAGCATTTACTTTAAAACAAGGGTGCTCAGTATCACCACTATTATTATATATTTCACTGGAGTTTCTAGCTGGTGGAATAAAACAAGAAAAAGAAGGGCAAACATATTGGAAAAGGCTAAATAAATCTGTTATTCTAAATAAAACTGCAGACGATATGATTGTCCACATTAGAAACAATCGGAGAGCAGCCCCAGGCTAAAATGCCCAGACTGCCACTATTCTTACCTGAGTTTCATTAGTTTGTCTTAAAAAAAAAAATCCTTCACCTTTTGATGTATGCTACTGGTTGATTTCTAGGTTCTTAAAGGGTTGTTTTTGACAGTTTTGCCCAATTTACCATTGCTTCACCATTTCAGAAGTCCTGCTTCTATCTCGTTCTCTGATCATGCCAGGTAACTGAGTACTTACTCTAGAAATTTCTTAGGTATTTACTACCTAACAGTCTATGTGGATCAGAGATAATAGATGTATCATAAGAATGAAGTATACTTTGCAAAAGCATCTTGAAGGTAGGGAGCAAGTCTTTCTCATTTTTGTAGCCCCAGTTACAAAGCCTTGAATAATGCTTGATACGTGATAGAGCTCATACTATTTCCAAAATATCTCTTTAATAAGACCTTCCCCGTCCCCATGACTGCTTGAACTGGAGATGTCTTACAAAGTTAAACACACGGAAAGCAATAAAATAATTATCATTGCTTCCAGCAAAAAAGAAATAACTGGCTTAACAAGGAATTTCAAAACACTTGAACAGAAGATGATGGACACTATTTTCTAATGAAAGAGGAATAGAAATGGCAGCATCAGACCTGATGATTGCTAAGATTCTCAGGACCCTGGTTCGAAGGAAAGGAAAGGGTAAACTACATCTACAAACACTACAACGTTGGAATGTTTGGCTATCATTATGTTCCTGTAAATTCACTGCAAACTCTACTGGATCACGATATATTATATATTTTATACATTGGTGGTCCAAGTTTGTTGATATTTTATTTAGGATGTGAGCACATCTATGTTTATAAATTGGCCTATAATTGTCTTTTCTTGTACTGTTATTGTCTGTTTCTGGTGTTAAGATTATATCAGCCTCATAAAATGAGTTTAGTAGCTTTCCCTCTTGGCTTCTGTTAGGCTGTGAGTGACAAAAACCTCAAAAAAACAAAATAAAAATGGTTCAATCTACACCAATTAGGGACAATCAATTATGTGCATGAATGGAGGTAAAATATAACCTAGATGAGTCAACAGCAGGGATGACTTGATAATATAGCTGATCAATTTAGACTTCAGTCAGTTGAAACTTGTGATAATTTAGACAAGAGTATAATTAGTGGGCAGAGGGATATAACCTCTGGAACCCCAAAAGTTCTGTCTGGAAAAGGTTATGACATGTTTATAATTGAGAATCCACCCTCTGAGGTAGAAGCTAAAAAAGACTTGCACACTGTGGATGATATTCGCTATCTATAGGAGACCTTCTCGTGGGTAACTTATCCTCTATATTGGGAAACAGTGAAATTGTAGTATTTCATCAGAAACCCATCAACCTAAGAAGCATTTGGTAAAAAGATGAAGTTGAATTTTTGGTCATGTTATAAAAAGTGGTTCAAGACACTCAAAGGTGATAATAGAAAGGCAAATGCAAAGAGAAATGTAGTGGGTCTCATCCAGGCTTCTTGGGAGAGTTAAAGAGGATGCCCGGTCCAGGGTCTGTTTCTACAGAGGATCCAGGTCCTCAGCAGCCTACTATATTCTAGGACGCAACCATCATGGAATAGTTATTATTTCAGCATATCATGCGTCTTTTCCTTAAGGGCATATTCATTGGGTAATGTGCTTCTGGTTATTAATCAAGCTTCTAGATGCAGTGATACTCATGGAAGGGGGTCCTGATCATGGTCACAAGCATCCTCCTATTTGTTACAGGTCTCCCATAGCAGGAGAATAAATTGTGCTTTTGACTTATACGTCAGTCCTGAGCTATCTGGATGACAGGGAACTACCTCTGTGTGAATTGTCCATGCCCTGCCTTGAGTGATGTTTTTCTCTGGTTGGGGAAAGTTTTAGCCAAGGAAACTATTATTAGCCAAGGAGTCAGATTTGTAAAGAATAAAATTGTTTCAATATAATAAGTATGGGGCTCAGGTTCTGAAGATTCCCTTCTGTACACTAAACACTCATGGATTTCACAGGGAGCCCTGGCAATGCAGTTAGTGAGTTGAGGGAAGTGGACTCATGATTCTGGAAGTCCAGTGGTGAAGTCCAAGGCCCTCCCAAAGCCCAGCACAGTTGCTGCCTGTGGTGGAGGCATCTGGTATCCTGATGGACAACACGTACCTCCCTTGAGAATCCACTCCACAGGATTTTCTCCTCATTGATGAAGAGCCTTTCTCCTTTCTTGGCATAGACATTGTAATATCCAACTTCCTTAAACACTATGGAGCCATCCTCTGGGGAGAGGTGCCAATTGATGATGGAATAGTTCCCTGCCAGGTCTCCACATTCATCGAAAGTTACCTGCTCCCCCATATTGTTGGTAAAGTTTAGGTGCCGTAGGTGCTTCAGGACCTAAAGAATAGAGATGAATATTCTGAATAGAAGCCACAGGCTGCCATGTATGGTTATGTAGGTTGAGCTCTACACAGGACAGTAAACTATCTTGTTCAAACAAAGTGGAAGGAACATGACTTGAAGAAGAGAGGCCTTTTTGCAATTCACACTAAGGTACTTATATGTGTTCATGGCAGCCCTGGTAACCCATGAACTTTGATACTCAACTTTATTTGACACTCAAATTGCAACTGGGGTAGGAAACACTTTCTTGAAGTCAGGAAGTCAGGAAAGGAAAAGGAATATATCTCACCATGGCCACTGGCCAAATCAAGACTTTTGCAGGTGCACCATCACCTGGCGGTATCCAGGAGGGGGGCAGGGTTTGTAAGCCAGAGCCATCCCTGGTGTCTTCTGAGATGGGCTTTGGAAAGAGTAAGTACTCTTACGCTCTGCACCATCTTTCCCTATGCTACTGCTTCTGTAGAAGTGTCTTGTTGCCAAAGATCACAGAGAGAGGGTGGAAGGAAGAAAGAAACAAGGCTGTGAGTGGAGTCTTGGCCATCACTGTTGTAATAATCATGGCCAATCCTTTACTTTTTACAGGGTTTTATGGGTCACAAAACCCTTGTACAAAAAAAGTAATGATAATAATTACTAAACCCTACTAGCCATTTTATTACCTTTGGGGCACAATGCTAAATACTTTATATTCGTTATCTAATCTTCACAACAAATAGTACTATTACCCCCACTTTATTGATGGAGAAACCGAGGCACAGAAAATAGAAGTATCTAGTCCAGGGTCACACAGCTAGCAAGTGGTGCCAAGCCTGCGTTTGTAGTGGCTCTGCTCCACTGCAGCATCACTAGGCTCCTGCCTCTGCTTCCTGTGTGCCCCTGACTTTGGTCAAGAGGGAGCAGTGGGCACTTTGTAGCTTATCTTTCATGCGGGACCTGCCCAGGGTCAGGGGGTCATTGAGGCACCAAGAGAGAGTGAAGCACACACAGTCCAGACTGTGAGAGTAGGGGTGCTCACTTCCACTGTACCTCACGACTCATGGGGCTTTCTCACTCTCTGGCTCTGAGTGCGTTTCCTCACCTGCAGGATGAGAGGGCTGGGCCAGAGAGGCTGCAGCAATCTCCAGGTTCTAGTATGAACTTCCTTCTGTTCTATGGTTTGGCGTACCCCAGGAGTACATTTAGAGGTCCCTCTCCCTTTTAGCATAGCTTTTTTTTTTTTTTTTGGCCGCGTACGTGGGATCTTACTTCCCCAACCACGGATCGAACCTGTGCCCCCTGCAGTGGAAGTGCAGAGCCCTAACCACTGGACCTCCAGGGAATTCCCTAGCATAACTTTTTTTTTTTTTTTTTTTTTTTTGCGGTACGCGGGCCTCTCACTGTTTTGGCCTCTCCCGTTGCGGGGCACAGGCTCCGGACGCGCAGGCTCAGCGGCCATGGCTCACGGGCCCAGCCGCTCCGCGGCATGTGGGATCTTCCCGGACCGGGGCACGAACCCGTGTCCCCTGCATCGGCAGGCGGACTCTCAACTACTGTGCCACCAGGGAAGTTCCCCTAGCATAACTTTTAAGGTGCCTAAAAAAACAGCATCTGATCTGACACTGGGAAACCTTTGGGCCCAGCACCTATTATCCACATGTGTGACAAAGGGAGGCACCTTTCATGTTCCACTCCACTCCAGAGATGACACAGCTTTTAAACAATTTATATCCGTGTTGACTTTATTTTAAAGTAAGCACTTATTGTAAGGAAAATCAAATGAAGAAAAGGAGCCACCTGAATTTGCTCATAAACAGCCTTGGGATGAGTTTGGGGATAGAGTCTGTGGCCGGCCACATGTGTGCACGGGCACAGCACCCACGGCGCCTGTGTGATTACTGCTGTGTGTGGTTACTCCTTTAGTGCTCTCACTGCTGCCCTGGCAGACGCTGGCTGCCCTGATTTTTGTCCCAGGCCTGTGGCGGGAAGGGGACCCCTTACTCCCTGCTGCCTGGTTCTTCTGTTCTGCAACCAGAGCTGCTGAGTCATCCTCAAAAAAGATGGAGAATGAATCCTACCAAGGATTCATGCCACCCATGCTCTCCCAAGCCTTCCTCAGTGGTCATCAATCTTACTTTTTTCCCTTCATTTTTACCGAGTCCTTAAAACATTCCTCAGAGAGGTGGTGCCACTGACATACTCCTTTCTTATACCTCCAACTCTCCTCTCTTTGTCCCCTTGCTCTTGGGATGATCTCCTCCTATGCAGTGGGGTACATCCTTTTGTCTCTACCCTAACACATCCCTGTCCTGATACATCTCCTTCTCTTAGAGGAACACACGTTCCTTCTCTATAAGGCTGACCCCTCTTGTAGTACTCAGAACCTCATTCTTCCCACCTACTCTGGAACTTTTCTGACATGAACAATCCACCCTTCTCCATTCCATACCCATGCCCCTCCTACTTCCTACTGGGGACCTACCACGGTTCAGATGAAATATGCTTCAACCTTCTCTAGGTAGCTTCCCAAGCCTTCCATACTTTGGTCCCATGTAACTACCACTACTTATTAGTGCAAATGTTTTATCCTCACCATATCCTTTCCACATGTCATGCTAACTCTGCCTTTGCCCTGATGTGTGTAAAAGATGAGAAGAGTGGAGAGGTAGGGGACTACCTCTTATTTACACTTCCTATGTGCCAGACATTGTACGAATGCTTTGCACACACTATTTCATCTAATCCTCATAGCAAATCTATGGATCGGAACTATTAGTATCTTCATTTTATAGATGAGGAAACTGAGGCATGAAACTTGCCAAAGTCATAAGCTAGAAAGTTCTCCAGCTGTGATTTAAACATGTGCTTTTTGCTTCACCCTCCTGCCTCCAATATACATTGTTGAGAGTGTTGATGGCAGGTATTTGTCAGTAATAGTTCCTCATTAAATATATTTTTAAAAAGCATCATTCTTGTTTGAAGAATACTTTAAAAAGCATAGGCAGCAGTAAAGCTAGAGTAGTTAGCGTAAATTTTCTTCCTCCCATCCAGGTTTCAATTCCTAGGTTCTTATTCTCCAGGCAACAAACTCCCTCTCTCCTTTTCTCAGTCTACAGCTTCTCTGCAGTGAAACTCTCCAGACAACAGTGGGTGAATTGGAAGGGGAACTGGCATAAGATCATTTCAGAATTAAATGGTCATCTTCCACATTAGATTGGACAGAAAAGTGACTCAAAGATCATCGCTGGCTATAATTCTTCTGTATTGCTATTGGCACAGGCTAGCGATTTCTACCATAACCTACCTTGAAAGAAAATGGAACCAATCAAAATCATTTAAAATTTTTCTATTAAAAAACTCACTGTAAATACAAGGTTAGATTTGAATACTGTTAGAATCAATCAACAAACAAATATTTATAGGTTATCCACTGTGTGTTCTGAACTGGGCTGCAGTAGTACAGGATGTAATAGTAATAAAGTTCTCATGGAGTTTACCTATGGATTAGGGTGATAAGATATAAGACATTGGATGATAGAGCCAACAGTGCAAGATAAAATACAGTTAATGCCTAACTTATGGGGTATCAACTCTAAGTACAGAGAAACTCAGGGGAGATGGACATTAAAAAGGGCTGAAATGGTCAACACAGGCTTGAGGTATGGTAGGAATTTGTAGTGGCAAAGGACAAGGGGAAGAAAGGTATTAAAGACAGTGGGCACAACATGGGAAAACAAGTATCAATATTATGGAGGCAGTGAAGAGACCAACTTCTCAAAATTTATGTAAGTGCTAGAGAACAAGGGAAAATAAAGTTGAGAGGCAAAGAGCAGTCAAGGCAAAGAGGCTAGATTTCATGTCAAAAGGCATAGGATCAGGTAATAGCAAGTGTTGATAAGAATGTAGAGAAATTGGAGTCTTACATACACTGCTGGTGGAGATGTAAAATGGTGCAGTCATTTCTGAAAATAGTCTGGCATTTTCTCAAAAAGTTAAACATAGAGTTTCCACTCAACTCAGCAATTCCACTCTTATGTATATACCCAAGAAAAATGAAAACATAAGTCCACACAACAACTGTACATGAATGTTCATAGCAGCATCATTCATAATATCCAAAAAGTGGAAACGACTTAAAAGCCCATCAATTGGATGAATGGATAAACAAAATGTGTCATACAATGGGACACTATTCAGCCATAAAAAGAAATGAAGTACTGATACATTCTACAACACGGATGAGCCTTGAAAATATGCTAAATGACAGAAGCCAGTCACAAAAGACCACATACTTTATGATTCCATTTATATGAAATGTCCAGAAATGTCCAAATATATAGATACTGAAAGTAGATTTGTAGTTATTTAAGAATTGGGTCATACCAGTCAGAATGGCCATCATCAAAAAATCTACAAACAATAAATGCTGGAGAGGGTGTGGAGAAAAGGGAACACTCCTGCACTGTTGGTGGGAATGTAAATCAATACAGCCACTATGGAGAACAGTATGGAGGTTCCTGAAATAACTAAAAATAGAACTACCATATGACCCAGCAATCCCACTATTGGGCATATACCCAGAAAAAACCATAATTCAAAAAGGCACATGCACCCCAATGTTCATTGCAGCACTATTTACAATAGCCAGGTCATGGAAGCACCCTCAATGCCCATCGACAGATGAATGGATAAAGAAGATGTGGTACATATATACAATGGAATATTACTCAGCCATAAAAAGGAATGAAATTGGGTCATTTGTAGAGATGTGGATGGACCTAGAGACTGTCATACAGAGTGAAGTAAGTCAGAAAGAGAAAAACAAACATCGAATATTAACACATTATATGTGAAATCTAGACAAATGGTATAGATGATCTTATTTGCAAAGCAGAAATAGAGACACAGACGTAGAGAACAAACATATGGATACCAAGGGGGAAAGGGGGGATGGGATGAACTGGGAGATTGGGATTGACATATATACACTACTATGTATAAAATAGGTAACTAATGAGAACCTACTGTATAGCACAGGGAACTCTACTTGGTGCTCTGTGGTGACCTAAATGGGAAGGAAATCAAAAAAAGAGGGTATGTATGTATACATATAGCTGATTCACTTTGCTGTACAGTAGAAACTAAGACAACATTGTAAAGCAACTATACTCCAGCAAAAATTAATAAAAAAAACCTGATGAATGGATAAAGAAGATATAGTATACACACACAATGGAATACTACACAGCCATAAAAAGAACAAAATGTTGCCATTTGCAGCAACGTGGATGGACCTGGAAGGCATTATGCTAAGTGAAATATGTCAGACAGAGAAAGACAAACACTTATGATATCACTTATATGTGGAATCTAAAATATACAACAAACTAGTGAATATAACAAAAGGAAACAGATTCACAGATATGGAGAACTAGTGGTTACCAGTGGGGAGAGGGAAGGGGGCAGTGGCAGTATAGGGGTAGGGGAGTTAGAGGTACCAACTATTAGCTATAAAATAAGCTACAAAGACATATTGTACAGCACAGGGAATATAGTCAATATTTTATAATAACTATACATGGGAATATAACCTTTAAAAATTGTGAATCACTGTGTTGTACAGAAGTAACTTAAATAATATTGTACAGCAACTATGCTTCAATTTAAAAAAATAAAATAAATTAAAAAAAGAATTGGGGGAATGAGGTGGTAAGGGGTGACAGCTTTGATATGGCGAAATGTCCTAAAATTGATTGTGGTTATGGCTGCACGACTCTGTGAATATACTAAAAACCATTGAATCATGCACTTTAATGAGTGAACTGTATATGGTATATGAATTATATCTCAGTAAAGCTGTTCCAAAAAAGAAAGTATAGAAAGGGATTTAAAATATACAAATATGACTTCATTGGTGGAGCTGACGTTCAGCTGCAGGTAGAGACCTTGATACCAAGGTGACCTCTAGGATACTTGGTGCTGAGAGTTTACTAATGAGACCTGGTAACTCTAGCCACAAATGGGACAGGAGATAAAGACAGGCAGAAGGTAAGAGTTAGTAGTGCAAACATCTCATCCAGAAAAGAAAGCACCCTGGAATCTTTGTGGCTAGAAAATTTATACCTACAGTTTATTAGACCAAGCTCCTCTAAAGCAGATGTTTTCTTATTCCTTTTTGTATTCCTAATGATTTGTAGAGGGCCTGAATTTTAATGGCTACTCAAACTATGTGTGTTAAAGGTTTTGGTTAATAGAGTAAACATTAAATCAACACTGTTAGGTTTGTCAAATGGTGCCCAGAATGAGGTTTTCACCAGTCTGAGGATAGACGAGAAAAACAAGGTCAACGTGAGATCTGTATTTGTTAAAGAGTAAATAGGAAGAAGGACCATAAAAATTAAGGCTTTTATATAATTGGTTGCAATTTAAACCTGTATATTAAAAAGCAGAATACTTACAATTATACTATGGGATTAAGGGCCAACACAGTTTCTCCTTTTGAGGTATAAATGTAACCTAAGTTCTTGGTTTCTGATTTAAAAAGAAAAATCAAACTTCTAGATTCAAACAAACAAGCAGGCAAACAAGCAAACAGGGAAATACTAGAATTTGCTTTAAAATGTGCTAGAAGATTTTATTTAAGTGTGATAGGATAGATACATCCTATCACACTTAAGTAAATTACAGTTTTCATAGGATAAAATAACTTTCTCTTCACGAAGGAAAAAGAGGCATCTTGGGTTTTTCTGAGGAAATATTTCCTTTGTGGTCTTTTTAGAAGGCTCGAGCTAAATATTATATTTTGCATGTCATGTTTTCGGTTATAGGCATAATTTAATTCTCAGTAACCATTCAAAACATAGAATAAACTGATTATAAAACCTCCACCACTTTCTTGGGGGAAAAGAGAGCTGGAATCACCATAGTGTAATAATGTTGGAGGAACAGCTGGGAGTTGCTTGAGGAGAAGGGTCAGTCCCAAACACAACTGTTCCATATAAGAATGTGACAGGAGGATGCCAGATGAAGGATGAAGAGAGCAACCAATACCTAAAATGTAGGACTGGAAGTCTCTTAATATAGAAAGAACCAGAATTATTCAATTAGCTATGATAAAGTAATTCAGACTAATTGCATGAGGGATGAGGCTTCCTTTTTTTTTTTTTTTTTATAAAAAAGGCCAAAATATTACTTAAAAAATTGTTTATTATGTATAGGCAATATCCTAAGTACTGTATGCATATTAGCTAACGTCATCCTCATAAAAACCTCATGAGTTTCAGATAGAGATATCTGTTCTTCAGGTGAGGCAAGTGAGGCCCAAGCACACAAAGTGACTGCTCAAGGCCATAAGGCTCTTATGTTAGGTAGTAACTGGGATTTGAATCCAGTCGGTCTGGCTCTAGAGTCCAAACTCTCAACCATTACACTATATACTTAGATTATATAGCCCATCTACTAGGTTGTCTATCTCTAGTTACAACAGGTTGAACAGTATAAAATTTAGGTTGAGAAGATAGACATATTTTAAAAATGGGATGGTAGAGACATATATAATGCTTGGGGCAACCCAAGAGGCAGTAATAGGAAAAGTGGTCCAAACTGAATGGCATTCAAATCCCCGTGCAAGCCCCCTTCCCTGGGGGCTTTCCATTGTTTTCCATTTTGAATCAGTTTTATTGAGGTACAGTTTACATAGGATAAAATGCACCCATTTTAAGAGTGTAGCTCTGAGTCTTGGCAAATGTTTTTGCCTGTGTAACCACTACTGTCACCCCAAAAGGTTCCCTAATGTCCCTTTCAAGTCAATCCTCACCCCATTTGCAGCCCTAGGCCACTGCTTGTTTTCTTTCTACCATTAGAGATAGAATATCATATAAATTGCACAGTACTGTTTGTACTTTTTTTTTTCAGTCCAGATTTTTTCACTCAGCATGATGTTTTTGTGATTTACCTGTGTTGTTGTGTGTAACTGCCTTTGCATTTGACATTTCCTTCAAGGAATAGATCCCTTTCACACATCTTATTCATCCTTAAAGGCCTATTCAGATGATATCTTTTACTTTCTTCTTTACTTCAAATCCTAACCCGCATAGTACTGTAGAGTTTCATCCTCACAGCAGGTATGCAAGCAAGATCACACGAATGTTGCATTTTTCTAGTCAACATTTGTACCTTGTCCCCTAATAATCACTTATCTGTTTACTAAGTCATGTCTTTAAGTCATCTCTTTAGGCATCTTTAATATTTCTTTTGGCATGTTGACTTGCATGTTTTGCACTCGAGCACCTAATTTTCTGCATCATACCTTGCATAACAGGGAAGGTGGAAATGGGAACAATTTCACCCTTAAAAGTAATGATAGGGAATCTTTAAATTGATAACCACTGAACCACAAAAAAGCAACATAAGCTAAAAAATAATTTAGATATTTCCTCCAGAGAAAACACTCTTCTTTTAGAATTTTACTTATTTTTATTTTTTTATTTTTGGCTGCACTGTGAGGCTTGTGGGATCTTAGTTCCCCAACCAGGGACTGAACCTGGGCCCTGGGCAGTGAAAGTGCAGAGTCCTAACCACTGGATCGCCAAGGAACTCCCTTTTATTTTTTTGCTTTTTTTTTGAGAATTTTAAAAGAAGGAACTAATAGTTCCATTAAAAAAGAAAATACACAATTTTGTCGATACTTGAGATTATAATTCTGTATAATACACTTCTAAGTTATTTTATTTGGGAAGAAATATGAGGAGAAAGAAAAAATAAATGAAGGGGAAGAGAAAAGAAAAAAGCTAAAAGAAAGACTTAAACATAGAATATAATATACAGACAGAGACTGACAGGCTCAAAAAGAAAACCAAACACCGAGAAAGACGTACTAAAAGAGGGACAGATGCGCGTAACACGCGTCACTTACGTGTTCGTGTATTATCTATTATGTGGTAATATTTCCATCTTGTGGCCTTTTAGGGTATTTCCTCTAAAGGGTTTTAAAGTCAAATTATTGCTCATTATAAGCATAAATGGGAATCATCTCTTGGTATGTACTCTAAAGGTCAATTGAATTAAGCCGAAGACTAGAAACTAGAATTTCCAGAGCTTACATATGGTATCACTTTTTAGTACAGAGGGAAAATGGGATGGAATGCACAAAGCACCCCATTCACATAGATAATGAGGGACAGTTCACAGAGATAAGGTGCCTACTGCTTCTTGGCCACTTCCTGTGCTATGTGTAGGGAAGTCCAGGACCAATTGCTTTCTCTAACCTCAGTCATATTTTCTTATCTCCCCTCCATCTCCTCTGGCTCTCACCTCAATTCATCCCCTTCCTCCAAACTTCCTGGTCAGATCAATTCCATTTGACTTCTGTTATCACCATGGTTCTTTCACCATGCATGCCTTTTTTTTGGAGGGGGGTCACGCTGCACAGCTTGTAGGATCATAGTTCCCCAACCAGGAATTGAACCTGGGCCCCAGCAGTGAAAGCGCCAAGTCCTAACCAGTGGACCACCAGGGAATTCCCATGCATGCCTATTTTTTGACTAGTGAGTGGTTGGTGTAAGGTGGGGGAAAGTAGGAAGCATGCCTTGTGCACAATTGTCCTGAGAGAAGGAAGCAGGTGGTTCCTTACCTACTTATTTACATGATGTTCCATTCAAATTTGATCATTAGGCATATGACCCAGGCTCATCTAATCAGAGTCTAGAATACCCTGGCCAGAGTCATTTGATTCAAGCCTGCGTTATTGGGTAGAATAATTCTCTGCAAAGGACTCTATGTCATGTTATCAGGTCAAATCAACTAGATTGCTACTCATTCATTCCTTCATTCATTCACTTATTCTATGCGTATTCAGGTGTCAGGTGTTCTGGACACAGCGCTGAACAATACAGACATAGTTCCTGCTCGTATGAAGCTCAGAGTATTGCAGAGGAATCAGAGGGAAGCGAGAGCTGAGGAACTGTGTGAGGAGGGCTTGGGGTCTCTGTGGAGGTCAGGAGGGAATTGGGTGTTGTGTGCTCTTAAGTTACCTGTTGGTTGGTGTTACTTTAAAGGCTTATGACTTGATTGATAAATTTTAGGGGGAGAAAAGATCAACAAAAGAAAAAGATTGTGATTGGCCTTATTAAATCAGAAGTTTAGTTGATAAGAATCTATTTTGGTTAACTGAAGAGCTGTGGAAGATTAACTTGGGTATACATAAACGGCAAAAGTGAGGAAGAAAGCACGGTCAGCAAGTGTGTGTGGGTAGTATGATTTGAAAAGACTTCCAGGAGAAAGTGAATTTTGAAAAAGAGTTAAAAGCTCGTGGTGGACAATGATAGAGGAGACAAAACTTGATAGCTCTTCAGGTAAAACTACTGTGCCAAAAACTAATAAGTGCTTGTGGGGAGGTACCAGGCAGATTGGCTTATAAGAGAACTGAAAGAAGGTGGGGCTGGAATTCCAGGCTGAGATACTTGGATTAGATTGTATAGATTGTGTGAGTGATAGGTTTCCATGGAGGTGTTAGTAATGAGAGTGAAGAATTGTTGGTCCATCTCCTGATAGACAGAGACATGGCCAAGAGCTTAAATTCCAGAATGCCCACCCAACTGCCTGGGTTCCTAAGGCTTAAAGGAGACTTACAACAAGCACACAGGACACTTTGGGCAATGCCCACGTGTTGCTCCTCCCCAGAGCTCTGACCCTATTTTCCTGTCTGTCTCCTCTCCTGGATGAATTGTGCCAGACTGTGTGTGAGCCAGGAGGACACGAATTTACCTGTCTGAGGGTCAGCTGAGGTGTCTGTGTAGTGGCTTTTTATTTTGGCCACTTTGCTACTCTTTCCTCCTCCTTTCGGTAAGAGCATTCTGATTGCCCTTTGGGGATCCAACCCCCCCTCTTACTCTCAGTCTAAGTAGTTTGGGAGAACGCCACTCTAGCTTCAGGGATGGACTTGTGATCTTAGGCTGTCTAATCAACGTGGTTTCTGGGACTTTTCCAAGAAATCCTGGGAAGTAAGGAGAGTCTAGCAGTAAGGATTTTATGAGCCTGAAGCTGCTGCAGAGGCTGAAAACTGCTAAGCCCAAGGAAAAGGAACAAAGAGATGAAGATGAGAGCATCTAGTTGTACCTGGAGTATTTCTGAGATTTTTCAGTATTGTGAGCTAATAATATTCCTTCTTTTGTTTAAGCCAGTTTGGTCTGAATTTTCTATTGCATGCAGCTGAGAGTCCCACCCTTGACTATAGCCTAATTCTTGGCTTTTTTTCTCATATGCCCATGTTTTGACCTTGGCCATCTGGATTTTACTTCCTTGTCTGGGAGAGGAGTCCCTGAAGAGCAGAACTGTCAAACTACCTACTGGAAGCCTCTTTTCCCTTCAATCCCACCCTGGGATTTTTCTTTAGGCTTTTTCCCCCCATAGGCTTTTCAAGAGGAAGAAGAAGAAGGAGAGGGAGACATGGAAGGGAAGAGAGAAAGACACTAGTATTTACTAAAAGACTGTCCCTTTATTCCTCTTTCTTAAAACTCCACTCCATAGCATCATGGCTCCTGAAGTCGTTTTGGTCTTTGACCTTCATTAGAGCACCCTTTCTTTGCCAGGCAGTGTGTGGGGTGCAATGCGAGGAAGGAAACTTTCAGTCCCTCATAAAGGTTAGAAACTTTAGCCAACAATGATGCCTGAGTGAGACGTCCCACGCACGAGAAGGGCTAAGAACTTGTAGGTCCTTTTGGCTCATTCTACCCGCCTAGACCGTCACTCCTCATCCCATGAGAATCTCTAAAGTGACTGACATAGGATGTACGTTCTTTGTTTCTTGGCATCTTTTCCCAAGGGTTTGTGGTGGTTGGGTTCTGTATGCAAAGCTGGTTTCATTATCATCTTTTACTCAGTTGATTGATTAATTTGAGGCATATTGAAATCCTACTTAAAATAATCACCACCTATTTAAGAGTTTGAAAATTTACAAATTGCTTTTACATATATCATCTTATTTCCTCTTCAAAAGAAAATTGGTTGGAAAGTAGGCTGGGTATTAGGGTGATTTTACAGATGAGGAGACTGACTTGAGCAGAGCCGTGTCTTTCCTGAGATGATGCAGCCAGTAAGTGGGGGGGCCATAGCTGAAGCTGGAGGCTGAGTCATTCAACCCATATTCAGGGATTCACACCCTCCCCTCATGCCCCACCCCTCATCATGCACTCTCTGATAGCTCAGTCTGGGACTGAGGAAAATACAAAAGGAGCGTAAAACACGGTCTTATTGAAAAATCAAGGTACATATGCAAGACATGAACAGCTCCATGGGATATAAATTGGGCCAGACTTTTATCTTCAGAAGCTCTATGAAATAAAAAAGATTATGATGTCTCTCCTTCATATAATTGAAGAATACAAAACAAGTCTAAACTAAAGTGTAGGGATTCCACTTAAGTTTTTTGCCTCTCACTGTTGTGGCCTCTCCCATTGCAGAGCACAGGCTCCGGACGCACAGGCTCAGCGGCCATGGCTCACGGGCCCAGCCGCTCTGCGACACGTGGGATCTTCCCGGACCGGGGCACGAACCCACGTCCCCTGCATTGGCAGGTGGACTCGCAACCACTGCGTCACCAGGGAAGCCCAATCCACTTAAGTTTTGATTATTTTTTATGACAACTACTTCAGTGCTTCTTTTTGAAATATCCAATATCCTTTTAAGAAGAGTTTTTTCTGTGCCCTTGATTTGCTCGTGTCCTAAGCTTAGTTGACTTATGGGGGGGTCCAGCACATTATATTTTGAGTAATATAATGGCAAAAGTGGTGGCTAAACATAGTGACACTAGTTTTATGGTTTTATGCCCCTTGGTATATGGAATATAATAGGTACTCAAGAAATACTTGTTAAGTACAAGGGAACAATATATTTAATTTAAGCGCTATAAAAACACTCCACTCAGTACTAAATCTGTCCCAGGATATTTAAAAACATTTAGGGACCATACTCCTGATATTTTGAACCACTAGACTAAAGAATAGTTGAGCTCAAGGGTTCAAACGGATAATCAAATTAAATTACTATCAATTTTGCAGAAGTCAGTTGCTCAGATGTTTGAAAAGGCAAGTCGAATCCCAGGCTACATCTAGTGACCTCATTTAGATATTGGCTTTTTGAGGTAACCACTTTAATCTGTCTTGCTTGGATCAGTCTAACTCTGCTTTATTACACAGTGAACTTCTATCTAAGTGAAGGATGTACCTGCCAAGCTTCAACCTTCTTGATATCTGCACAGGAACCGTTGGTGAAGAGCCCTCTCCCAGGTATGCAGGTGTATATATCTTGCAGGGCATGAGCAATGGAGTAGACGGCTAAGTAGACATTGTAGGATATCCGTAAATGTGTATAATCCATGTAAGGGGTCTCGACACTACTGATGTTCTCATCCCCTGTACAGAGAGGTCGGAAGGCGGTGGAGCTGTTGCTTATCCTGCCACCACCTTCTTCGTGACCTCTCAGGAAGGTGTCCATGGGTAATGGTCCTTTAGCACCTTCTTGGAGGTGGCAGTTAAATGTTTCTTCCCAAAACTCCTTAGCAAAACCGTTGTGGACAGACTTCCTGGGATGGACTTTCTGCAGGAATTCCCGGAAACCTGGGATCTGCCCCGCCTTCAAAGCGAATCCAATGGTGCCTCCGACCACATGGAAGTACTCAGGCATGGCGATCAAGGAAGAGCTGGCCCAGGCCTCGCTGGCCAGCCAGATCCTACCCGTGATATTTCGCCGGACGATTTCCTTGATGAGGGGTTCCAGGTCTGGGCCACTGGAGAAGACGACGATGACTTTGGCTGTGGAATTCTGTATCACCTCCACCACTTGCTGGATCTCTTCCTCATCAGAGTACTGGGAGATGAGTTCGCTGAAGTCGATGCAGATATCCCTCTCCTCAGCTTCCTCTCGGAACTTCTCGATCCCTGGCCGACCATAGTCGTCATCAGCGGCAATTGTGCCCACCCAGTTCCAGCGGAAGTACTCGATGATGTCAGCCATGGCGGTGGCCTGGTGTTCATCATTGGGGATGGTACGCAGGAAGGACTTGAACTGATTTTTGTTGCTGAGGAGTCTGCTGGAAGAGGCATAGCTGACCTGGAAAGAACACAGAATGAGTGAGTGATTGAGGTGCCAGGTGAGCCTCCAGACTGTGTGGAGGAGGCTTTTTGAACATTCACTGATCTAATATATCAAATGCTGGTCACTGCAGACAGGATGAAGGAGTGAAGACAACCAGAATCTATTCCTCTCCAGTGTGAGCACTCAAGCATCTGTCAGTCTATCAAGGAGCATTCTAATTCCCAGCAGGTGATCCTTCACAATGCTACCTTCAAAAATGGGTCTGATCATAAAGTCAACCCAACAACAATAGGATCTACTTAACCTTTATGCACTGTTCCATAGTTTCTCCTAACTTCCTCTGTGCTGCCTCATTGGCTACAATATATCCGTGTACATATCTTCTGCCTGTGAGGTCCAGGTTCTCATTTGAACATTTTAGCTTCCCCTTTACTATAATGAACACTTTGTCCATGACTTCTGGAAGGAATCAGGTTCCCTTCGGGTTATGAACCTAAGGCTCTTTAGAGAAGCCTCTGGGGTTCCCCTTTCTTATTCTGCCTAGTTTATCTCTTCCAGTCTCCAGCTATTCCCTCTCTCCCCTCCCCTATCTCCCCACCTCCTCCACGCCAGAAGTACTTTATGACAATTGCAGTCATTTCTAAGAACGGTTTATTATTTAGGCTCAATTAGCCATTTAGGTTCATTAGGCTCAATTCCCCTTCATCACAATCATGATGATGTACATCATTAAATATAGTCAGAAAAACATCCTTTCCTCTCCTGGCTTCTCAGTGAGTTCAACCACCACCGGCAGCCCTTTCCTCTGTGCAATTTCAAGTGGTGGTCGAGGCCTCTTGACAGGCTTTTGTTGTGGGTCTCCAAAACCTAAAGAGGCTGAAAAGGAACCATGGAGAAGCTGCCTTGATGTGTTTCCACTTTCTAGGACATAGCCAATACTATATTTGAGCATGGATGTGGGTCACCAAGGGTAGAAAGCCTTACCTTTTGTGGTAAAAGATTCTTGCCTGAAGAAGTATCCAAATATGTAAAGCATTCGTTGGTGCAGAGCTTCCCAATTTCTTTTCAAGTGGTGGCAAACATAGAAGGTGGGGTGAATGGAGGAGGCTGACCAGCCCTGGTGGGTGTGTTCTGACCACCCTAGACCCCACCCACCATCCCAGACCTGGAGAGGGTCAGTATCTCAGCCTATCTGCAGCACTCCTGTGTGTCTTGGCTCACCAGTTAGGAAGTTCCAAGTTATTGAACCATTTCTTCTGAAGGACAAAGTATTTTTATTTTAACTTGAGGTTTATTCATATTTCATCCCTGCATTCTTTCAGCATTTTTGCCATTAGCAGTCTTGTCTTTCAACTCTTTTTTTTTGAATTTTATTCATTTTTTTATACAGCAGGTTCTTATTAGTTATCCATTTTATACATATTAGTGTATACATGTCAATCCCAATCTCCCAATTCATCACACCACTACCACCCCCCGCCACTTTCCCCCCTTGGTGTCCATACATTTGTTCCCTATGAAGGACAAAACCTTTTTACACTGAATGGAAGGAACGTTTAATATCTCTTGTTCTCCAGTTTTCTAGAGAGATTTAAAACTTCTTAAGAATACCATGTTGAAGAAATTTGGGGGAATGCCTTTTTAATATTTTTCACTGATTGAAACAATTAGTTTTCAATGTTCAGTGCTTTAAAATGAATTCTTTCTATATATTTCTTCTTATTAATGAATAGTTTCTACAACAAAAACATAAAAGACATTGATACATGAAAGACCTGGTCCAACTTTGCTAATGAGCAGGCATTATTTTTCTGACAAGAGCTTTGATTTTGAGAGTTATCATATGAAAGTGATTTTTTTCCTTTTATTAAAATAAGCTCCTTCTTGCTCTACTGTGACACCTCATGAGGCAGGTAGTTAGATTAAGTAATTGTTGAGATGTTATTGTTTTTAGAGAGCTCTATTTGCAGACCCAAACAACAGGCTTCTTGATCAGGTTTTTGCAAATGAAAAGTCTCCTCAGGCCTTTTGTAAATTCACTCAGTATTGCTTACTTCTTGATACTTTTTTGAAAAATGGGCCAAAAAGAGTTTTAAAGATATAAAAATTACAAATAAACACATCCTCCATGGATATGTTTCTCTTAAAGAATGCATTTATAATATTTGTCCACTTTTTAAAAGGAAAACTATAAAAGTGGGGATAAATACCAATTCATTACCCACTCCCCCCAAAAAAAACCCCTTAAAAACACACAAAATTTTTTTATTGTAAGAGGGGAGAGTTTCATGAATGATTCAGAAAACTTCTAACCACAACTTGTTCTAGCTGGTCTGCTTGTTCCAGCCACTTGGTGGCGTGAGTGGCATAAGAAGTTCAACTGGGGCCTCTGCCTTCACCCAACAGGGCGTGGTTCCCAGCTCTGCTGCACATTAGACTCATCTAGGGAGCTTTCAGAACTCCTGACGCCCAGGCTGCATCTCATAGCAGTTAAACCAGGATCTCTGGGGGGTGAGTCCCAGGCATCAGTATTTTTAAAGCTCTTGAAGTGATTCCAACAGGCAGCCATGACAGAGAACCACTGCTGCGGATACACTTACATTGGTTTGACTGATAATCATTATAGTCTTCTCAGCACTTTTATAATTCAAGTTCAACTTAACCTTATATTTCATCCAAACCACAATGAATTAAAACCTTCCCCTTCGTGTTCTTTATTTACTTGATGGCAATTACATCTTATGTCTGTTGGCTATGACAACCTGCTTTAACTGTGTATTTAAAATACTACTATGCAATATGCCAAATATAAAGATGCATATTTGCATCTTGCCCAACACATTTACTCTTGTGGGCTTTGTCAGATCATTTTGGCACAAAGATTATAGAGCCAGGGTTTCCCCATGGGAAACACCTTTAATTCCCTGAAGTAAGGATTCGGGAAATGATGACAAGACTTTTTCAGTTGCCACGTGTATAAAAAGGGATAATGGCTATCACCAAGGAAACAGAGACCTCCCAGCATAGAAATGTGAATTTATCAAAGGTAGTCTTAAAAATTTTAAATACTAGACACTGAAGAAAATAATTTAAAGTGTGATATATAATTAAATTAAAAATGGATATATGAGATGCAACACAATTGAGCTGATTCTCCCACCCATGGACATTTAGGTTGTTTCCAATTTTTCACTATTATAAAATGATGTCACAGCCCTATAAATATTAATATGAAAAAAAGGTTTGCTCTATAGTGTCAATGGGAAAAAAATCAGGTTATAAGATGGCATTTAGAGTTTGCTGTCTTTTTTTGGTGAAAAACATGCAACTTTGAACAAATGTTTATTAAAGCACTTATTTCAGTGAATTGTTAGTATCTGAAAATGTAGACGTCTATTTCCCTGTCTAGGCTGAGTTCCTGCAGGGTGGAAACTGCTTATTCATATACACTCTACAAGTATTTGTTGAATGAAATAGAATATTTTCCATTTCTAGAATGTGCAAGATAATGATTAAGTTCCGATTTTGTGAGAAAATATGCTCTGCTTTCCTCCGAGCTAAACTTTCAACCAGAGGAGAGAGAGGCAGAGACTTTTAAGGGACTAGGGTTTGGGGCAGATATTTTGGGTTTGAAAGGTGGGATTTACATCATTTGGTCTCATTCCTTTTAGTAAAGGCAGAAGAACGGCCATTTACTGATGGAATGGAGTGGAAAATAAATAACTGAACCCTTTGGAATAAAAGACAAAGTTTTATACAAGGTATGTTTAAAAGAATTTTGGAATTGTGAAGGCTCAGTTGACATTGTTGACTCTGGGGTCTCAAAAATCCCCAGTGGTCACGATACAGATAATTAAAAGATCTTTTGTGCCAAAGTAAAGCCAGAGAAGGGAAAATAGCAAACTGTATGGACACTGGGTGTGGCATCCTCCCAGCCTGCTTTCCTGGCCCCTGCCCACATCGCCCCATCTGAGATGGCACGGGTACCTGGGGGATGTAGAAGAGCCCCAGCAGGTTTGCCACCGCTGTGGAGATGCCTGAGCCAGTTGCTCCCACCACCGCGATAGTAGAGGGGATGTGCTCTGAGCAGTTGCAGAACTCATCAAGGTTCAAAGAATCGATTTTGTTCTGGGCCACAAAACTCAGGGTGGCTTCCAGGGCTTTAGAAACAGTGTTGCAAGTGTCGAATATCCTGTATCCCAGGGTCATGTTGGGAAGAAGGGCTGGGCTGCTGTTTATTTCCTCTATGGCAAATATCATAGCTTGTAGCCAGCGAAATCCTCGGAAATTATACCTGGAAGAAAGAAATGGAAGAAAGCAAGAGGCTTTCTGGTCAACTTCTTTAGAGTACAGACTGGGCAAAGCTGGTCTGAGCCTCATTCCATTACTCTGGTTTCATGACGTTGTGTTTTTTGAGACTCAAAGTCCTCTCTGTAAAATGGGGATAACACCTACTTCAGAGGGTGGCTGTGAGCATGAGATAATTATGCACAATTCTCAGCATGGTGCCTCACACAGAGTTAGGGACTAATAATAACAAGGATTGTGGTTAGTAATAGAATGAATCATTTGTATCTGCCTTATCCAACAAAGAATTTGAAATAACTGATATGAGGTACTTTAGTAAAAGTAATACAGAGATTAAAAAAAAACAAAAAAGGACCAGGGAAAATATAAATAGATTAGGATTTGAATACATAAGAAGCTAAAAATAACTTCAGATTTGCAGAGTCACAAATTTAAACTGACATTCCTGGAGGTAGAAGAGGAAAGGGAAATGAGTGATATCTTCATAAACAAACAAGCAAACAAATATTATGCATAGGAAGGCTATTCACAAACAGTGGTCACTTCTGGGTGGTAGAATGATGAGTTTTAAAATTGTGTGCTTTTGTCTTTATACTTTCTATTTTAAAAAATAAGCATGCATTGCTTTTCAAAGAACATTATTTTAAATAAAAATCAAGCAAATTAACAAAGAGAAACAGGGTCAGTGACATAGTTTTCACTCTTCCAGGACACAGCACATAGTGAGAGCTTGATAAATGTTCTGAATCAGTGTATCAGCCCCCAGAGAAGAAAAGCTAACAAGTCTGCAGGTTCTCTCTTTGTATCGTGGGTTTCCTGACTTGAACTCAAAGGCAGGGAGAAAGAAATACAAGCTGTTATACTTCACTGTATCAGTTAGGTTCCTAAATGTCCTGGTCTAACTTTTAATGTGACATTTTCTCTTAGTCATTTTCTTCATGTTTCCTTCATTTATTTATTTTTTTTAAACCTGCAAAGTTATGAAGATCTATTACTGAATTTTTCATTACCTAAAACATCTATGCTGCTAAACTGATTTTCCTATCTTTCTTTAATACAATTTATATATATATAATTTCAGAACAAGCTCTTGCTTGATCTCAGGTATGTATGTGCCACCTGCACAACTCTGTCCAGCGAGGGAACAACAAAAAGGATATTTGTCCACATGGGTTAAGTGAAGGATATAAACAGCATCAGTGAAATTCTACACTTAGTTTTTCTGCACTCATAAAAAAATGTGAAAATGTTATCTAATTTGTGAGCCCTCATTAGAACACGAGCAGAAATCCAGTTTTGTTGGAACGATTCTAGTTTTCATTTTCATTTTCTAGCTATCAGGAAGACCAAGGGAAAGTGCTGGATCCCTTCTGGAAGTTGCAAATCTCAAGAGAAAGTGCTCTTCTCTCTTACAAGATGGGTCAAGACTTGAGGTGCAGTAATGGTCTCTGATGTCCAGATTAAGGCAGGTGATATACAGCCCTCTGTACTCTGCAGAAGTCAGATACTATTTGAAGGAATCGTACCTAGTGTTAGACGCCATATTCTAAGAGTCATGATAAATTAGGGAACATCAGAGAGAGGGCATCCAGAATGGTGAGGGTCTGAAAATCATGTCATGAAACAATTATTTAGAAAACTATTTGGTCTGGAAAAGAAATGATTCAAGGGGGCATGTTAGCTGTCTTCAAATGGCCGAAGAGAGAGTCCAGTGAGAGAGTTAAGATGGATTCTGTGTTTCTCTATCTATGTAGATGGATTCTGTGTTAGCAGGGGGATTTCAGCTTTCTATAAGAATTCTAATGGGAGTGATTCCAAATGCTACGGGCTGCATTTTGAAGACGCCCAGGTCATGCCAGCCACTGAAGTTTCTTTCAGCTTTAAAATCCTTAAAAAAAATAAGAGTGAGGCAGCCAACACTCAGGTATTATGACCACTGGGGCACTTAAGGTCATTAGGAGATTTTACTACTCAGGTTTGCAAAACCTACAATAAATTTCTTTCTAGGCACTTGGTCTTCCATTAAGTAACACAGCCTCCAGGTGAACAATGATGACTGAGTTACCAAGTGACCAAGCACGGCTCCAACAGGCCATGGATTTTTCTATTCAGTATCTTTGACATTTTATTTTTGGAAAAATTTCTTTTAAAAAAATGAGGGGGGGTAATAATAAGCTTCAGCATGGTTACCAATCACCATTTTTGAAAAGAGAGAACCAACTTTGCAAAAATTATTTTGTGTTTGGTACCGCTTTTCTCCAACCACCAGGAGGAGAAAAGACTCTCCAAGGTGGCTCCTGACCTTACCTGATACATTCCACAGACTCCGGCCTCGACTTTAGATCTTGATCTTTGGCTGCTACTCCAAAATGAATAGGAAAGAGCCCCCCGAGGATAATGTCCCCTTTCTTCTGGGCTCGCTGGTCAGGCCCATAGGCAGAAGTACACCAGGTAAAAGCCAAGAAGATCCAACAGCAGCTATAAAATGCCATAGTTCTGCTTTCTCTCCAGGGGGAGGGACAAGGGTGCTGGTGGTCTGGGGGCCCCTGAGAACTTTCCCCCTTGGTGTGACTTACTCCCTGCGGTGGAGGCACATGTCTACAGAATTAGTAACAGAATGGAACCGTGGTGTTTGAATTTCCACTTCTGCCCTCTCCATTGCAGACTAGTGAGGCGGGTGTTTCTTGAGTCTTCAGAAGCCACATCATGCAGAGACCGCCTGTAGTACTTTCTAAAAACAAAAGAGAAACAAAATGAATTCAACTAAGCCTAAATCCCATGTTGTTATGATGACTGAAACAGAAGTGGCTCAGAATTTCCATTTAGGGAGGCTGAGGGGTAGCAGGTGGGGAGGGCATGGCTTTGAGCCTCATTTTTATAGCACTTCACATAAGATACAGAACATTTCAATTGCCCGTATCAGAGAAGGACCATGTTCATTTTAAAGAGGCCATTGATAAGCTGAGGCCTTCACTGATGTTGCCACTGGATTTTAATCCCTTCATTCTTCCATGTGAATAATGCACAGAATTGGCCTAGTGGTAGCAGTTCCTTGTATTATACTACTAGCAATGCTATTTTATTCAGCATATATGTTTGTATGGAAAATACAGAATGAGTCATAGTTAAGTTTAAATCTGACTCCAAATCAAACAAAAATGTCAGAGAAGGCCACTTATTTTTATTTATTATTGTACTCCGCCCCACCCCCCCACGCTTTCGGGGCCTCCTCATCCCAGATTTCTGGTTCCATTTATAATATGATACTCCATAAACCTTTGAAGAATAGTTCTTGGAAAGGATGCAGATAAATCAAGGGTTGGATTGTGTTCTACCAAACTCTACAGCTGGATCTAGGGAATGGTCCTTCTGCTTCAGCATCATTATCCTAGTAGGAACTCTCTGCTCTTCCCGCTCCGCACACTATCTCACCCACTCTGTGGGTCAATTACTAATTACCAGTTACATGCCAACGTTGACTGACTGTACAGCCTCTCCTGAGGTTCAGGCCCAAGCACTGAACTGTCGACTGGACGTCGCCACCTGGATGTCCCACAGGTGCTTCCAACTTGACAGACTCTAAACTCACCTTCCTCCCAACCTTGTTCCTCCTTCACTGTCTTCTTCCTCAGCAAACGACATGCCATCCACAAAGACACAAAATAAGGAATCCTCCTTACCCCCTCCCTCTTCTCATCATCATCCTTCATATTCAAACAAGCACCACGTCCTGTAGACTCTACTTCCTAAATCTCTTTGGAATCCATCCACACCTTCCCATTTCCAAGGCCATCTTAAGTACCCTGGCATTTCTTACTTGGGTTTATGCAACTATTTCCTGACTGGTCTTCCTGCCTTCAGTCTTGTCCCTTTGCAACCCACCTCTGCAAGTCTTTGGATGCCACGGAACAAGTGGTTTGAAGCACAGGCTCTGGAGTTAAACCTGGCTTTGAATCACAGTTCCACTATTTCCTAACATATGACTTTGGGAAAGTCACTTAACCTCTGATCTCAATAAAATAATGCATGGAGAGCCATTAGCACAGTGTAACTAGTAAACCCACAGGAAATGCCAGCTGTAATGAATACCTTTCCAGCCTCACTCTTGCTAGTCTTCCCTTTGAACTCCATACTGCATGCACACTGAATTTCCTTTAGATCCTCAAGTTAGGCCTTTTAAAAAATTCTCAGACCTCACACATGCTGTTCCACCTCCTTGGTCCCTCTGGAAAACATCTACTTGTCTTTTAGCTTTCAGACGTCCATAACTGTTGGAGCATGGCTTGGTCAACTGTGGGGTCGTTGTGTGAATGGAGAAAAGAACTCCTATGGGCCAGATACAACCTTGTACCAAGATGTCCAGCTTGGGGAGTGGAGCACAGGTTGGATTTCTACCCACACTAACCCCTCAGTTGTGCAGTGAGCAACTTTGAGGACTCCTTAAGGAGGCCTGCCCTGGACTCTCAGATTAGGTAGGTCCACCTGTTATAGTCTTTTATATCTTGGATTTTGGAGTTCCTCTCTTGGAAGATTGATCATACTTTGTTATAATTAGATGCATAAATGTCTGATTCCAGACCCCAAGCTCTTAACCATTGTCATATGCTGCCCCTGCCCCTTAGGAAGGGGGCTCTTTCTCCTACAGCGTTACAAGTAGAGGGTGCTGGGCCCCGAATGGAAGGAGCACCCCAGCAGACACTCAACAGTCACAGAACTGTCTGAAATAACATCTGAACATCCATGACCATCCTAGTTCTCTGACTCCAGTCCTGCTCTTAGATTTTTGGCTTCATTTCTTAACCTTGGTCATATATTCATTCATACATTTAATAAGTACATGTGCTAAGGACTGGAAATATAAAGGTACCACACACATCATGTTCCCTGCCCTCAGGAGCTCCCCAGCCAGTGGGCAGAAGTTACCTCAACATTCAGAAGAGAAAAAAATATATATAGTATATATATTGTTGTTTCCAATGACTAAATTCAACTTTGCTCCCCAGTACTTAGCACAATGTCTGAAATAGTAACTGTTGAATAAATGCTGGTTGAATGCATGCACAAGAAAAGAAAATACTTTGGGAGGAGACAGAAACTAGCATTTATTGAACGAAGCAGAGTGTCAGGTCCTTTAAACATCCAATGTATTTTAAATTTCACAGTGGTAAAGAGGGCCATACAAACTCCACTTTTGAGATGGGGGACTGGATTACTCAAGTGAGAAATTCTGGCACTTGAATTAAGAAGGCCTCAAGAACTCAGAATATTAAGGAGTCCTGTGTGGTGTACTGAATTAGGAAAGGGAACATTATAACTGGCTAGGGGAAGTCACTGAGACCTGTTAGATTTTTCCTGTGAAAGATTAACTACTTGGAGAAGTTTATTAACTTCATTAGTCCATTCAAGAGAAAATTCATGGCAAGAAGTAATAGATGAAGGAGAGATTTCAGGTCAATTTGTAGCAATTAACTCCTCGAGTCTAATGTAGTCTCCAAACCACCCTTTTTAGTCCAATTACCAGGGTCTAATTTGCTTTCAAAGATGAGAATCATTCTAGATCCTCCCTGCCCCTTTCCTCCCATCTCCGATTACGTTGTCTTGTTAATCCTACCATCTCTCTCCACTCTGCCTTCCCTCTTCCATTCTTGTTGCCACTGCCTTTGCCAGACTCCCATCACCCCCCACCAACTTCCTAATCGCAAAAGCTTTCTTTTCTTTCTACCTCACTCCTCCTACCCACTAGATATCGACAATCACAGCAGTACCAAGCATGACCCTAGCACAATGGATTAATTATTGGGTTCATCATTGTGACTTCAGTTTGCAACAATTAGAATACAAAAGTTCTTGAATAATCACTAACATTTCAGTTTTAGGATCTATGGTAGAGATTTTAAATTGTATCCCTTGTACCATACTCCTTTTATGGCACAGTAAAATAGTTTTTAGCTGGACAAGGTTGTCCAGAATAAAGACTACTTTCTCCAACTTCTTTTATAATTATATGTGGTTATATGACTATGTTTTGGCCAGTAGGATGTAAGCTGAAGTGCCCTGAGGCAGCTTCTAGGAAACTTTGCTTAAGAGACAGTTGGCGTTTGTTCTTTCATCTGCCTTCCTCCATTCTGCTGCATGGAGGTGGGTGTGACAGCTGGAGCCCATATTGAACCATAAGCCTATCCCAGGGAATGATGGTGCCATGAGCTGAGGATTTCATGGAGCAGAAGCTCTATATCAGACTGTTCCTGGACTTTGACATGACAGAGAAAAAAAGCTTCTAGCTTGTTTAAGCCACTGTTATATTTTTCTCACTGCAGATATATTAACAGTATCTATCCAAGAGTCACAAATAAACTCATTCGTTCTCTTTATTGTAAGTTCATTTCATTTAAATCATATATAATCATGTTTACCCTCCTGCAAAAAGTATCGCAAATACAAGCTGAAGCTAGTATTTGTTCTTTATCTCAATGGCAGATATGTTTGGAAGAAGAAATGACCCGTGGAACAGCTGGTTTTACATTTAGAACGTCCTTGAAATCACGAGGAGTGTTTCAGTACTGACAGGTGATTGATTGATCATTGAGCTCCTCGTCCAAGAGACTTGGAATGGGAGGTCAGAGCAGACTGGTCTATGGTTCCACAGGTTCATGAACTTCTAAATTCATGCAACTATTTATTCACTCAAGAAACATTGATTGAGCTCCTCTATTTGCTAGACACTAGGGAGTACAAGGTACTGAGGAAAGAAAGTTGAGACAGTTGCCTTCAATGTGCTCATGGTTTAAAAGGAGACAGGAAGATGTATTATAATTACAGTGATACAAAACCTAGGGAGAGGCATGAACTAAGCATTGAGAAAGTACAAAGGGAGGAGTGACATTCTTTCTGGTGACTGCCAGGACACTGAATTAACTCAAGGTGGGGACTGGAAGCTTCATGAGGGTAGGGCCCGTCTCTTTTTCTCATTGTAGCCTGGTACCAAGCACAGTGCCTAGAGCTTAGTAGATTCTCCACAGATATTTGCTGAATGAATGAATAAATCATAACCAGTAAAAACCAGGGGCTGGTTGGGCAATTCTAGGACAGAACAGGGAAGGGGTCACCCCACAAGACTGAAGGTTCCCAAGGGCAGGGGCCTCATCATGATCACAGTTGCAACCCCAGTATGGAACAAGGAACCTGGTACTGAATGATGATGCTCAAAAAAATCTGTTGACCTTGCATTTGTCCAAAAAGCTGGATGGCTCATCCAAGTTCCAGAGTTAAGGACAAATTAACACAGGATAGCAAGGCAAGGTTAGGGTCAACACAGCAACACTTCAATGCTCATCAAAGTAAAAACCCTGGCTTTTGCCCCTTGGCTTTAACATTTCTGGAAATTGTGTAACTCTAGAGCAGAATGATTTTGCCCGCATTCCAGCTAGAGAAAAGAGAGGCACAGATCTTCTGAACATAAAACCACTCTTGTAAATTAGAAGCACAACAAGCTCAGAAGCTACAATTTCTCAATTCCTAGGCTGCAGAAATAAACATTCTAGGTTGCCTGGAAAGAAGGTGGCAACCAAAATTGATTTCCAGTAGAGATCATTTATCATTTATCTTCGCGGGGTGAGTACACTGAGTTGTCTCCGGTTTACTGTGATCTTTGCCCTCTTTTGTCACTCTGATCACAAAGAATACTAACAGTAAGGCGTGAAGCCACCACTGCAGAAAGGTGAAACGTGTATGTTTTAATGAGGGTGAACAGGGAAAAACCTGAGGAAGTTCAACCAATAATCATGAAACCCCGCGTAGCTGGCTCTGGTTACAGCTTTCTTTACCTCTTGCTGAGGGGACACATCCACAACGTGGGTTATTCTATGCACCTGGTACACATTTGCCAAAGAATTAGGGACATCTCATCTGTCATCACAAACGTGACCGTCCTCAGTTCTGTGTCAGACTCCATGCTTTCTATATTAAAGCAAGGGGCATCTTGTTTCACAATGAGGGCCCTCTTTCAGCACTGGGGGAACACAAACTACCAGGTCACACTCGGCTGCCTCCCTCCAGCCCTGCTTGCTGCCCGCCCGCCAGCTGCACAGGGTCTTACCCTCCATCTCCCCGACGACAGGTGTGACTTTTGGAGAGTCCATGCCTCATTTAGCTCTGGTAATGGCTTAACTGAGTCGGAAAAATGCAAGGACAGGAGCGTGATAAAAACCAGCTGAGTTGGGTCCCCGTTAGTCACTGGAAAAAGCTATCAGGGGAGGGAGGTGAAAAGATGAACGAGAATGGGGAGGAGCAGCACGGGGGGCGCCGAGCAAAGTGGGGCAAAGAGCGGAGACTAAGCAAATAAAGAAGACAAATAGGAGAGGAAACGAACATTCATTAATGTTGTACTATGAGCTCCTTGACGCAGGGCCTGGTCTGTCCCTTTCATGGCCTGGGGACCTGGAGGGGCTCCGTAAAGGACTGAATATGTGTGGAGTGCCCATGGCATGATACACTGTCTTAGCAGTTTATGAAACTATTGCAAGAAGAAAGAAAGTGACAGAAGAAGAAAAAAGAAATAGAATGGGTGTTGAGGGGGGTGAACAATTAAGGTTAAAAAATGACAAGAAATGCTCATTTCTCCAGTCCAGAATCTGGTGAGTTGAAAGTAAGTGGACACTAGCTTTGGGCATTAACATTACTAATGCAGGGTGGTCCAGGACTGAGTGAGTTCCCTGGGACATGGGACACGAGATACGAAATTCCTTGGCCTGAAACATTTGCCTTAAGTAAGCTCTGCTGATGGATATGTTGATACCCACAGACTTAATGAAACGGTTCAAAGACATGCAAGTCATGTTTTTATAAAGAAAAATGCCAGAGCTTCAAGTCCTACGTGAAAGTAATGTTTCTGTGGGATAACATCCTCAGTATTGCCTTTCAAAATCGCAAGGAACCCTGACTACCCAGGCTGGAGTTTTTCAGCCTGGTGTCCCAAGACGTGCCACCGCAAGGTATTCTCGTGTAAGATAAGTTTGGGAATTGATGTGTACTCTGTGCCAAAGGGCACATTCACCTCCTAAAGGCTCTTGTAAGACCTGCAGTAAAGAAAACTGCTTAACTTTAACCCACTCATTCCCAAATTTATTTCGGCCTGGGACACTTTTCTCCCTTCAGGACACTTGCTACAATGCTGTGAAATACAGGCTTGGGAAGTGCTCACCTAGTGGAAAGCATAAAACCCTTCACCTGAGCCTCTCCCAGTCTCTCTGGATGCATTTTTGAATGGAGAGGTATGTCTGCCTCTCACTGGACCTAATATTTTTTGTAACCCCAGCTATGAAATTCCAAAGGGTAGTACCAGAAAGAAGGAAGGACTGAGGTGGGTTAGGTGAATGCGGATGTATTCTGCCGTCATTCTCTGGTCTCAGGCATATATGCCCTCTCTTTTCTCCTGAGGGAGTTTCTGCTATACTCAATAAGTTTGCACACTGAGCCCTTCTCTCTCCTACTTGTAGCTCTTCTGGCCTTGCATTGTGTCCACCTACAAGGACCATTGGAACATGCAGTGGAGTGCTGGCAAACCAGCTCTCTGAAGGCAAAAAGAAAAAACAAAAACAAACAAACCCCCAAATGCCCTGACTTGTAGTGTTTGCTGAATATTCCCACCATGGCTAATTTCAAGCTACCAATGGTTTAACAACCAACTTGCAAAAATCCTTGATATTTAACCATTGCCTCTTGTGAACTGGTAGAACCTATTGCAGCATACCACTGGGACACATCTCTAAGTAAGTAGAATCCTGGTCTTTGGAAAAACTGCCCAAATTACTTTATAGGCATTGTGAATCTTTTATCTCCTTCTGTTTCCATCTCTGCTCCAACTGTTAGGAAGCTGCAAGCCAAATTTGTGGCCCAGCTCTAGCTAAGATAGAAACCAAAAGTGTGCATTTTTGTGTTCTAATATTACTTATAGTATTACTTTTTATTTCTTACTGCTCTTATTTCACTCCAATTTCCTCACCATGTTAAATCTTTCATTTTTATAAACAGTGATAGGGATATAAACACACAGACAAACAAACAAATGCATAAATCTAGAGTTTTGCTGCAGGCAATTGTGTCCCCAGGTGAAACTCCCTGTGTAATTAGGAGGAAGGGGCCTGGGAAAGTCATTTTTGCCTCAATAACTGAGTGGGTGGATTTAAACAGACCATTTGGGACACCAGGTCATTAGTTTAAAATACAGAATTTTAGAGGTAAAAGGGACCTGGGAAGTTTATCTGGTTCACACTGAAGGCTTCTGACACACTGATGTTTGGACTGTGGTGGCCAATTTTATCATAGTAGGAATTGGAACTCAGAACTCATTGAAAAAACTGTGTGAGGTTTGGTGATGAAAAGGAAGTCATTTTCTTTTTTCTTTTTTTTCTGATTTGTCAGAGCACCCTAGTGTGTTTTAGTATTATTTTAGGTCTTCAGAAGATTAAACTTACTTTCAATTATAGCCTAAAATCTATTTTGGGAATTCTCGTAGTTTTAATGGACCTCAGGTGCACAAAATTGGATTAATCAGAATCCTTGGTTGGTGACGTATCTTTATCATTGGCCCATGCCTGGTCCTTTTTTATTTCTTTATTATTATTATTAAAATTTTTTCTGTTCTTATATCTTTCCCATTTTTTCATCAGAGTTTTGGTCCTTTTCCCCTCAAATTTTAAGACTTCTTTATATATTATGGATTAGCCCTTTATCTGTGATACATGCTGTAAACGTTTTCTTCTAATTTGGCAGCTCTTCTTTGACTTTACCTTACTATGCAATTTTAAAAAACATTATTATGTAGTCAAATTTATGAATTATTTCTTTTATTGCCACTGGATTTTGAGTCAGTGTTAGAAAGCTTTTCCTTACACTGAGTTTATAGAGGAACTCACCATACTTTCTAGCTTATTAAATTATTTGCTATCTTTTTTTTTTTTACATTTAGTTTCCTAATCAGTGTGGAGTTTACTTTTGTGTGTGGTGTGAGGTATGGATCTAATTTTGTCTTTTTTCCAAGTGGCTGCCTCGTTGTGCCAGCAACGTTTATTAAAAAGCCCATCTTTGCTTCCATGATTTAAGATGCCACGTTTATTATTTCCATATTTACCCAGATCTAGTTCAGGTCTTTCAATTCTATTCTCCTGGTCTGTACATCTATTCTTGTGGCAGTAGCACCCTGTTTTCATTATGGGAACTTATAGTATGGTTTAATACCTGGTGGACTAGTCCACCTTTGTAGCTTTCATTTCTTAGTGTGTTCCTGGCTATTCCTGCAGGTTTCTTTTTCCTTATGAACTTGAGCATGAACTTGTCTAGGTCTCTAGATATTTTTATTGGAATTGTGTTACATCTTTATGATGAGGAATCTTCCTAAGAACAGAAATTCCTTTCCTTTTGTTCAAGTCTAACTCTGTGTCTTTCAAGAGTGTTTCATCTTTTAGGTTTTGCACATTTTTGTCAAGTTTATTCCTAAGTATTTAATTACCTTTGTTATTATTATAAATGGGGCTTTCTTACCATTATCTCCTCTAGCTGGTCATTGTTTGTGTCTATGAAAGCTATTGAGTTTTGTATGTTAATTATATATCCTGATACCTTACTGAGTTCTTTTATCATTTAAATTAGCTTTATTGTTCATTGATTCTCTAGTATTTTCTAGGAATATTATTTCTTTTTTAATTGAGATATAATTGACATATAATATTATATTAGTTTCAGGTTTACAACATAATGATTCGACATTTGTATATATTGTGAAATGATCACACAATAAGTTTAGTTAACACCGTACATAGTCACAAGTTTTTTCTTGTGATGAAACTTTTAAGATCTACTTTCTTAGCAACTTTCCAATATACAATACAGTATTATTAACTATAGTCACCATGATGTACATTACATCCCCATGGCTTATTTATTTTATAACTAGAAGATTGTACCTTTTTACCAACTTCGCCCACTTTTATTTCTCTATTTCTAAGTTATTATTATTATTTTTTGTGGTACGTGAGCCTCTCACTGCTGTGGCCTCTCCCATTGCGGAGCACAGGCTCAGCGGCCATGGTTCACGGGCCCAGCCACTCCGTGGCATGTGGGATCCTCCCGGACTGGGGCACGAACCCGTGTCCCCTGCATCAGCAGGCGGACTCTCAACCACTGCGCCACCAGGGAAGCCCTATGAACATTCTTGAACATGTCTTTTGGTGAAATATGTTGAGTACATACCTCGAAGTGCAAATGCTGGGTCATAGAATTTGTGTATGTCTAGCTCCAGTAGATACTGCCAAAAAGTTTTTTACACGGTTGTAACTAGTTTATCTTCCCATCAGCAGTATATAAGAATTTCCATTAATCCATCCTTGCCCACCCTTGGTATTGCCAGTCTTTTTGATTGTAGTCATCTCTTGCTTTCCTTTTATATAGATATATTGTATCTACCTGTATTCCTAAAAAGTATTTTAAAAAATTTTAGTTGTTTTAAACTTTATACAAGTGTATCATGCTGTAATCTTTCGAGACTTTTTTTTCACTTGATATTATATTAATAAGATTTGCCTATGTTACTCTGTTTTACTATAGTTCATCATTTGATTGCTGTATAATAGTCCACTGTGTGAGTATATCACACTTCATGCATGCACTTTTCCACTGATGGGCATTTGGCCTGTTTCAATGACATGGCAATTCTTTCCTTCAAGTTTGCTCTAGGACTGTTCGGGAATAATGCAAGAGCTCTATGAACTTCTAAAGGCACTTAAAATGGATAACTGCTGGGCTTCCCTGGTGGCACAGTGGTTGAGAGTCCGCCTGCCGATGCAGGAGACATGGGTTCGTGCCCCGGTCCAGGAAGATCCCACATACCGCGGAGCGGCTGGGCCCGTGAGCCATGGCCACTGAGCCTGTGTGTCCAGAGCCTGTGCTCCGCAATGGGAGAGGCCATAACAGTGAGAGGCCCGCATACCGCAAAAAAAAAAAAAAAAAAATGGATAACTGCTATTAGCTTCTTGCACATTTGCAAGGTCAAAATGACATGCCCCAGTGTTTTAATCATGCTGTTTTAAAGAACATTGTTTTCCTCAAAGTTAGTGAAAATCACATATATTGGGTTGGCCAAAAAGTTCTTTCAGGTTTTTCCATAACATCTTACAGAAAAACCTGAATGCACTTTTTGGCCAACCCAATATTTTAAAAATTAGGGCCATTTCCTCTTGCTTACTTTTCCACTGCAATGAAAGACCAGAGTCAGAAAACTCCCATTCATTTAAAGGTAGAATAGAGTGGTCTTCATTTTTTTCCAGGCTTAACAACCCAAATTTCTTTCAAATGTTTCTGCTTAGGGCTGTTTCATATTTTCTAGAGATATATGCTAATATCCCATGGACTTTCTCTAACTCCTTTACGTCATTTTTTAGAGTATGCTAACAAAAATTGGTACCATGTTTGAGACTGGCCTAAGGTTGGGGGGCATCATGTCCCAGCCCTTCCATGACTGTGTTTTGTTGCCTTTTGCCCGTAACTCCGTAATTTGGCTGACTCACATCCACATTCTGGTCATTTAGGTCCTCTTCATTTTTCTAATATACATTTGCTTGAACAGTCCTATCCGAACTTATATTTGTATTTTTTAAATCCCCAAATATATCACAGTGCAATTGTTGAATTTGCATTTTATTACTGAAGAACTATAGCCCCCTGTTAAATTCATTTTGGATTTTGTTCCCATTTTTGAAGGACCATGTCTCCCTGTCAGAAAATGTCAGTGAAAAATTTAAGGATTTATCAACTGGCCTCTCCAGCTTAGCACAGGAGAATCGTGAGCCATCATTTAAAAAATAAATCCTGCAATATGCCCCCTTCCATTGCCCCTATGAGAAGATGCTCCATTGCTAATGACATCTGCAGCTGTTCTGGAGGAAGCCTGTCTCAAAGTAATAAGCCTTTTCCCCAAATAAATCCCATGGATGTTTCTATAAGCCTGACTTTGAAGCTGGATTATCCAACACACCCTCACACATGGTGGAAACCCAACCAATTGATTTTCTGTAATGTGGTACCCCTCAGATAGAAATGTGACGGTATAAAGAGCCTCATATCTGTCAGGCTGGGTACAGGGCAAAGTGAGGTCCCTGGATCAGCAGCAGTACCTGGGAACTTGTTAGAAATGCGAGTTCTTGGTCCTACCCCAACCTACTGAATTAGAAATTCTGGGGGTGGGACCAAGTAACCTATGTTTTAACAAGCCCTCTGGATGAATCTAATGTACACTCAATTTTGAGAAACACTGCACTAGCTCGGGTTAGTAGTCTGGTCTTGGCCCTGAAAAATCTGTTTCCTAAAAATGATCTTCAAAATGAACGTGTTTTTTTTTTTCCCTAATACTATGACTCTCCCTCCCCCACACCCCTGAGCATAACCTAGCAAAACAGAAATGCGCAGGAACACAACAACAGTTTCCTGTCAATGTCAATTCATTCTTCAGATTCCTTGAAATTTTTCTCATGCGATAATTGCTAACATTTTATGACACTAGTTTTCCAGGAAACACAGTTCAGAAATCATTGCTCCATTGCTAGGGTAACTTTCTGAATCTATAATCAGTATGCATGTTCTGTGAACTACAGAAAATGCCCATTTACCATAGACCAGCCACTTCTTGCCTTTTCTCCCAGAGAAATGGAGGGTATTTACCTATCTGGTTACCATTCTCTTCTACCTTTCCCTGGCAGAATCTTGGGACCTCTACTTTTAAACTTAAATCTTTCATTATTAACCATTTTCAGATTTGCAAAATTTGAGGGAATATTCCTCACAGCCAGTGCATTAGCCCCAGAAGCCCGGGAAGGTCTGGGACCCTTTTTACATGGGGCCATTAGAAGTCACCTTCACGAATCCCCTCTGTTCAGCACCACCAGTCTCTTCTGCTCTCTGGGAGTCCTTCCAAGGGCTCAGAAAGGCCTCTTCCTCAGGAGCTGGAACAGTCCTGAATACTCTGCAATCCCTGGCCATCCAGTGCATTCTTAGTGCCTCTCTGCCTGCCCCTGAGCCAGTGAGGGGCTCCTGCAGAGCTGGCCGGGGTAAGAAGCAGCCACCAGAGGCCTTAAAAGAACTTTCCCCATCTCAGGTCCCCATTCGTTTCTTGAAATAAAATCCTATTCTCTTATTTTTGCTTTCTTCTCTCTTCTCTCCCTCTTTTCTTTCCTTTGTCTTCTGGAAGTTTCTAAACTTTAAAAAAAAAGCCTTCTTCCAATCTTTCTGATGAAAAATAAGGCTCTTTTAAAAGTTACATGTAAGGATACACTATTCCTTTCTTATTCAGCTGTGCTCATGTGTGGATTACATTTGACCAGGGGTCAGCAAACCAAGCCAGTGGGCCGAATCTGGTCCACCTGTTTCTGTAGATAGTTTTACTGAAATACAGGCATGCCTATTCATTTGCATATTATCTATGGTTGCTTTCGGGCTAGAAGGGCAGATTTGAGTAGTGATGACAGAGACTGTTTGGCCCACAAAGCCTAAAATGTTAACTGTTTGGTCCTTTACAGAGAAAGTCTGTTGACTCCTGCATTAAACTGAACACAGAGAAAACTCTACTTTTGCCATGACTGTATACTGACAGCTTTGGAAATAGTTATGTGCCGGTGAGAGCACTGGTTTCTGCAGGTAAGAAGGAGCTGACTCCACCAGCTTTCTCAGAGGAGTGAGTCCAACAGTCTGTTTTGTGGCCAAACAGGTCACTTCTTCCCCTTGGTTGCCATCTGATTCAGAAGGCACCAGGCGTGGTGTCTGTTTACCATTCATTCACATGAACAGAATAGAGTGGGTTGTGCGGTGAGACTCTCCCGCCAGTGAAAAAACTTTAGCTAAGAATGGGAAGTCCAAGCTGAATCACCAGCAGCAGCGCTTTCTGCCCCTTCAACCCTGGCAAATGAGTCAGTTCTCTGGCAGCCAGTGACCTTCCTGCGAAGACGACTCTGAGGGAGGGTATGATTGATGTGGTGTGGCTGTACAGAAGTACAACAGAAGTACGGCTACCTCCCAAGTAGCCCAGGCATAATCTGGGTGGGGTGTAGGCCCAAAGGAAAAAGCCCAGGGCTTCAAGCGAGGGAAGAAATGTTCACTCTGGAGGTAGTCTTAATTCCGCTCCCTCATCGCTGGATGGGAGCAAATTCCTGTGTGAAGTCGTCGTCTTGCATTTCCCTTCCTCACTCCCCTGCCCCACCACTTCAAGGCTCCACTCCCTAACACCCTGAGGCCCAGAGCTGGGTGAGCATCAGCAGCGGATGCCCTTTGGCCAAGGAACACTAGGACGGGGCTAGAACTAGGGTGAGGAAGGAGAGACAGACAGCGAGGGTGCAAAATGCAAAAGGCGCTGCTTGCTGTAGTGGCCCTAGTCCCACCCTGCTTGAGGAACACCCCTGTGGTTGGACAAGAGGGTCCATTACTCACTGCAGAGAAGTAGACTGTTAGAAAGGACTTACGGGGTTGGGGCTTGTGCACGGTGATTCTGGGGAGGGTTTAAGGAAGCAGAGCTTTGCATGCTGTCAGGAAGCAGGGGTCATTTTATGATTGGGTATCTTAGTAAATCTTGTCTAGAAGGAAGGAAGACTAGAGTGATGCAGAAGCTGTAATCGGTAAAGCACCAGCAGTCATCTGAGCCAGGATGAGGGCATGTTTGGTCATTTTTGAGGTTTGGACAGTGTTCATTTTGTGTGTGTGTGTGTGTTCAGGTGTGACTGTGGAGTGGTGACAATGTTAATGTGCTTTTGTCCATGTTCGGATGTGATTGTGGAGTGGCCTTATTTTCGTCTTTATTTATCATATGGTCAAAGAGTGGCCGTGTTTGATAGTGATGCTCTATGAAATTGCTTATATTCAACAGGAGAACACCAGGGCCTCACTGGCAGTACAACCCTGCTCCTGGCTATCAGGGGCCATTTTTCTCTTTTTCACTAACCACTTCACTTTTTTCAAAGTCACAAAATCACAGGATAGGGGAAACAGAGAGGACTTTAAAAACCACCTAGTTCAGGGCTTCCCTGGTGGCGCAGTGGTTGAGAGTCCGCCTGCTGATGCAGGGGACACGGGTTCGTGCCCCGGTCCGGGAGGATCCCACATGCCGCGGAGCGGCTGGACCCGTGAGCCATGGCCGCTGAGCCTGCGCGTCCGGAGGCTGTGCTCCGGGAGAGGCTACAACAGTGAGAGGCCCATGTACCGCAAAAAACAAAAAACAAAAAACACCCCACCTAGTTCAAAGCTCTCATGTTTAAGTTTAGGAGATGAAAGCTCAGAGATGTTACCTGCCTTGCCAATATCACACAGCCAGTAAGCATCACAGGTGGCATGTCACAGCTGGCATTGGGACCCATGTTTCTTGACTCTGAAAGCCCTGCATACACTGGCTCTACCTCCTCAGCAGCCTCATCCATAGGTGCAGGGAGAGCCTACCTTGCTCTCCCTCTTTCTGTGCTCCAGCCTGCCCATCCCTTCAGTTCCTCCAACAGGTCAGGTTCTTTATTGTTTTAGGCCCTTCCCACAAGCTGTTCCCTCTGCTTGGAATGCTCTTCCACCCCTATGATCTTCACCTCTTGCTAAATCCATTCCTCCTCATCCTTAGGGACTGGCTCAAACACCAGTTCTTAAGCAGGCCCCTCCTGATTCCCCAGGCCCCACTCTCCTGTGCTCTGTGCATCTTGCTAACACTTCCCTGCCAGAGTCCCTCTGAGTCTCCATGCAGTCGGGAGTCTGGTCTATCTTGTTCACTGATGTATGCTCAGGACACAGCAGATGCTCACTAATGAATGGATGCTTTCCCCCAAGCCTGCTGGAGGCTCTACCACTAGAATTTTTTTTATAGTAGAGTAAAAAAAGGATTCTGAAATCTTGGGGCCTCTATATAAACGTACAGTCTGATTGCAAGTAAAGAATACAACGGGCTAAAGTAAAAATGCTGACGTGTTGCAAGGAGGTGGAGGATTAATTTGATGATCTTATTCCAACGTCGTCTTTCCTGCGATCGCTATCTGGACATGCGGGTGTGCTTGAAAGAACAGCGTGCAGCCAGGAGCCCTTCACACCCCTAAACCAGAGAAAGGTCCTGGAGTCTGAAGCTGCTATTGCATCATTATCTAAAATGTTAGAAGAGAATATAGAGAAGACTGACATGAAAAAGTGTATAAAAGCTAAGATAGTTCAGAGAGTTCTTATACATATATAGTATTCTGGGGCAGGGGGGAGGCAGAGAGGGTAAATGAATCTAGCTGAGATTCAGCTGATGAGAACTATGGCGGCTCGTCCCAGAAAAATGCACACCTGCACATGATTCTAAATGTCTCAGGGGTTTCATGTACCTGAAAAAAAGGTTATGTGACTTGCCCACAGAGGTAGAGCTAGAATAGAAGGCTTGTTTCCTCATTCCTCATGTAGTATCCTTTCCCTTACAACAAAATGTTTATTCCATCACGAGCGGCAACAGGGCATAACCTTTGAAGGTACGGGCTCTGGATGAACCTGGGGTTCAAATCTCTGCTTCGACAACCACTAGCTGGTGACTTGGGGCAAGTTGTTTAATTTCTGTGACTTTGTTTCCTCATCTGTATAACAATACAGGAATAACAACAGCAGGTTTGCTTATATTAAAATACTTGTAAGAACTTGGCAGAGAGCCTAGCACATAGTAAATGCTCAAGAAACTTAGTTCTTCATATGATGACGACAGTGATGCCCCACTTGAATTGAGCAGAACTGTCAGTGTGCCATCTCCCTCTGGTCCTAGAACACACCTGGTTTAGTTCACCTGCGGCATGGCTGCCTTCAGACAGCAAGTGTATGACGATGAGACAGGACTGCTTCAGAAAGCCAGGCACGTCACCTGACAGCTAGATTAGAGAAATGGAACCCTCCCAGATGCAGTTAGCATGCTGTCCACAGGGTGGATGAGATTAGCTGTGTGACACACTCTTACATGGGATCATGATCAAAACATTTGCTGACATCTCTAAGGTGACACAGGCCAGATGGTGACATTCAGAAAGCTGCAAAAAGTCTGAACTGAGGGCAAGCAGAACAAGCAAGGAAAGACTGCTGTAGATTCCACAGGGAGGGATGGGTTTCAGGTTCCCAATGTGCAAACCCAACAATCTGACAGGTCAACGCTACAACTTGGAAGCCTGCTAGTGAAGAAACCAAGAGAAAGCACTCGGGCTGAAGAAACCTGGTGGAGGAGACCGTGGTTCTAGGCTCGGCTTTGCCACTGCCCCTTGGGACCAGCTGCTGCCCTTTTCTGGGCGTTGGTCTTTTCATCTGTAAGTGGGCCGGAGTTGAGCAGCGCGGGTTTCGTGGGTCCTGCGAGGGCCTTTCTATGCAGGCGGAGCCTCAGTGACTGCTGGGCTTAGAAGTGGCCACTCTTCCTGTCCCCTCCCCTCGGCTCGTGGGTGAGAGGGTCTCCCTCCTCCTTCCTACCCACCGCCCATCTCCTGGGGGCTCAGCCACCGTCCTGCGGCTAGGGGCGCCGTGTGGGGAGAGAAGGGCTCTCCCCGGACGCGGGCTCCTTTCTCCGCCGTCAGCAGCCAGCCGGTCTTTCCGCCTGTGCGTCCATGCCCACATCCGCCGCGGGGCTGGCTGTGCTGGAGCAGAAAGATTGAAGATCGATTTTCAGCCCCAACCCGGCCGTGGCGTCAGCAGGGAAGAGAGATTGTTTTGACTTGTGATGCATGGGGCTAGAGGAGGGGCCCTCTGGCCTTGGGCGCCGGCTCCACGCGGGATGCTGCCTTTGAGCCTTCCTGGTCCAGGCGGGCCATTCCTCCGAAGGGCCGCCCCTGCGCGCCTCTACTGGGCTCGGAGCATCCAGGCCCAGGGTCCTAGCTCCACCAGGGGTTATTGATAACTTAAGATCAGCGACATACTCTAAGCAGAATGAATACGTAATTAGAATCCAGTAATGCCTGGGCCAGAAGTCATCTCGGAATACTTTTAGCTTAAATCTCCCATTTACAAAAGGGTAAACTGAGGCTCAGAGAGGGGAGGCAGCTTGCCAAGGTCACATGGCCAGCCTCTAGCAGTGCTAGGAGTAGGATGTGAATGTCTCTCACTCCATAGAGCTTACTTAGGTAAGGAATGGAAGGTTTTCAAAAATTTTTTAGTGTACAAACTTTTTACAAAAGAAAATAAAACAATGGAAATGATGAAATAATTCATATTTTAAGGCATGACAAGAAAAATGTAAACATAAAAATTTTCTCTGCCCATTTTGGCCTCCCCCCTCCTCTCTATTGTGCATTATGTCTTAACTAGACATTCCCAATGGCAGAAATACCTGCTCAGCTATAAAAGTTAAGTTTTCTTCTTCTGGTGCCAGCCCTGTAGCTCTCCAGAAGATAACATTCCTTTCTCAATCCCGTAAGGCTGACCTTACAGGTCACAATGTAACGTCACAATGACTTGCATGTGCAGACATCTTTGGTGAATGTCATGCACAAATGCCAACGTATTATCTCCTTAAAGATATCAGTTGGTGCAGACTGGTCAGCTGACCTGGGAAGATACTGGGCCGCACCTAATGGACGTTCTTAGCTTAAATACTTATTTATGACCTTATTAATGTTACTAGCTATATTACTTGTATTCTGCCTATTTTATAAGATTACTGTTTCTTGCATTACCAAATGTGTGACTGAGCCTCCAATAAAATTAACAACAAACAATTGACCAAATATATAGTCCTATAAGATCAATGATTTTAACAGTGTAACTCCAGATGGGGGAAGAAGCAACAAGAGGGAAGCATTTCCTGGACCATGAGAGACTAATAAGACAGGCAATCCAGAGGCTTCTGGCTACTGTTAACGGGGCCTAGTCCAATAACAGCACATCGAGTGGCCTAACAACAAAATCCTCACCTGACCTGGGAATGAGCATTCCTAGTGCCCTGGAACAAATTGGTCACGAAACGCCTCCCAAATCTTGGTCGAAATTAAGTCTGAAACGGAAGGGATTATAAAGTAATGTTGCCTGACCTCTTGTTCTATACGAATCAAGTCATTCGCCACTGCAGTCGCTGACCTACAATACATCCTAAAAGGAACTCAGAGCAAAAGATCAGGATGAGGGACTGTGCCCTGGGAAAACTTACAGAACTGGCTCTCAGATAGATATTTTCAGGAGAAATTTTTTATGAGCCTGGATTCTTGCATCTTCCCATACTTAGAAAAGCACTAAGATGTCTGTTCCTCATGACCAGCAGCAACCTTCTACCAAGACGTATGCTTGGTTGCACATACCGTCCTCATCAAAAGCACATATATTCTGACCTCACCCCTTACTCCTTCAGAGCAGTTCTCAGAGCCCTCTGAGAGACTGACTCCCAGGTTATAATCCTCAGTTTGGCTTGAATAAAATTTTCTATTTCTTTCTTCGATTGACTGTTGACTAATTTGTTTTTGTCGACAGAAAGATCCATCCCACTGGAACATTTACATATTGTGTCCAAATGATACGGAATTTTAAATTTGGAAAGGATATTAGAGGTCTTCTGGCTCATTCCCTCACTTCAGTCATGGACTGCTTAGTGGCAGAGAAGAGCAGAGACTCCCACAGACCCTGCCACTGCTCCAGCTGTTATTAAATAAGGAAACTCATCTTAACAGAAATGCAAATAAAATCCATACACACAATCCAGTAAGAAAGTAAAAAATTTTGCTTCTAGTGTGTGTCCTGATTTTGAGGGTAGGGTGGAGTGGGAGGGAAAAGTATGGAGACTGGTAAGAAGTGTTTAGCAGACTTAAAAATGTACATTTAAAATTTAAGACTGTTTACCATAAAATATACACTTAGTATAGAGTATCTTTATAGTGTTGTGGGATCATGAAAATTTAAGCTCAAGGAGTTTGTCTATCTTGTAGGGACGTGATTGCACGCAGGCAGGGCTGTGTAAATCAACTGTGGTAACCCTAAGAATCTGAGGGTTAAGTCATTCATAATAAAATGCTAAATATGCGGTTGAGAATCGCGGAAAAGATAAATCAGCGAGTATCTGAGGGATGTATTTGAAAGGAGTGGGGTGTTGGGGGATGGAAGGTGGGGACCAGAAGCACAGGAGGGGGTGGCACAGTGGTGGTTCTGTTCTTAGGGGATAACCTTTACCTCACAGTGTTGCTGTTTTAGCACACGTAAAAGTGTTAGTCCCCAATAAACAGACACAGCTCTGGCTCTGTTCTACTCAGACCCTTCCCCTCTTCAAAGTTACCAGCCCTTCAGTCCCTCGGGTTTTCAGGGTCTTGATTCCAGCCAGAGACAGAGGGGTCTATGTAAGTAGAGCACAAGAGGTGTGACCTCAATCTGAGGAGCTCAGATTCCTTCCTTTTCTCTGCATCTGGCAACACTATTCATAACAGCAAATAATGGAATTCCATGCCCAACAAGTGAGGACTGGCATGCAAAGATGGTATAGTCTCACAACATAAGACTGTGCAGTCCTAAAAAACACACGGTAAAACTACCTAAAGACATGGGACAATACTTATGATATGCTGTTAAATAAATTTAAAAAACAAATTTACAGAACAGAATGTACAGTGAAACTAATTTTTTCTGAAAATACGAATAGACAAAGGAAGAAAAGATGGAGGAGTATTAACATCCCTGTGAGCTAAATAGGGAAGAGATTACTAGTGTTGGTCCCATGATGCTGAAAACAAACAACAGCAAAAGCAAAATTACTTGAGGTTCACGGGGATTAAGCAACTTATTTGCCCAATATTACATAACTGGTAACTGACAAAGCCTCAGCTGGAGCCAGATTTCGCATTCCTCTTTCAATGTTCTTCCACTGGACCATTCTAAGCCACTCCTCCAGATTGCTGGTGTCCCTCATAGGTATAACATTTCAGGAAGGACGTGTTACTTTACCGTAGCCATACTGACATGGCCACAGGGTCATTTAGGTGCCTTTAGAAAGACATCCTCCCTGCTTCCTGAATCTCTCATTGGCAAGTCGTGTGGGCAAGCTGCCAGGCACGTTATGCACACTCTCTCTGCCCCTAGGCTATCAGAGCTGGAGGGGACCCTGGGAAATACTTAGCAAATGAGAACGTGAAGGGTCAAGACAAAGTGAATTGTCTTTACCCCCAGCTGGGAATGGACACTCCTGAGGGCCTCTTCCAGTCCCCATTATCTCACTTTGCAGAATCTACTCTGAAATAATGCTGTTGTCTTTTAGAGGCTATCCCAGAAGAAGACCAACCCCACCTCAAACCTGAAAGAAAGTTCTCCTTTTCTGGTAGAATTCTTAGTTGATGTGCCTGGGTCAGGAGGAAGGGGCTTAATAGATGTGGATGCAGGTATTTTGTGTGGAGAATGTGCTAGCTTAATGGGATCTCAAAGGAAGTAGGAGAAGATGAGAGCTAATAGACAAATAAGAGAGACGTGAGTAAAAGGTAAAAGGTATCTGCCACAGCTGTTCATTAAACCCTCCCAACGATCTCCACATGTTTTCCCCGCTCACAGGATGAATTCTGTGACACTCAGATATGTGAAGCAATGTGGCCAAGTCACACTGTAATAAATGATGGAGAAAGAATTTAAACCTAGGGTGGATTGTTCCCAGAAGACTTCACTGGTGTACTGGAGATTTTTGTTGTTGTTTTTATTGTTACAGTCTTTCTAGCTGTAATAGATCAGTAAAGAGTCTACAACTTTAATAAAAGATTTGAGTTTAAATGGCTTAATAAAAACTGCAGAATTAGAGCCTCTTCCATACCAATTAGGTTCATTCTTAATATCTGTTGAATGAAAGATTAATAAATTCAGAGCTTCCTCCAAACCTCTGTAGATCCTTACTCTACCCCATTGTGGACCATCCAGGTGAAGATCTGCTATGGGCAGGGAGAGGCTGGGGCTGGGGCTGGGACAAGAAAGACTTTAGCACCAAATGGTGAGAAGTGATGATTCTCCAAGGAAGGCAGTAAGGGGAAAATAAAATGAATGATAGCCTTAAGGTGGAATTTCGCAAAGTGTTCTTGGTCAAATATATATGGAAACACAGTGTCAAATAAAAGCAAACATGTCTCTTTACTGCAGGATTTATACACAGTCTAATGTGCATCGTATAATCTCCAAGAAAAGGACATAGTAAATAAAGTTGAAAGTTAAGACAAAATAATGTCATTTTGTTAATTTTCTTCTTATTTTTTCTCTTTCCTGGATCTCAAGTTCAAAGTGCTGTAAGTCCTTGATGTTCTATGATTTATTTAATTCATTTGTGGTTAACTGCGATTCCCTGATGATGATGAACAGGGATGCTGCTCTGTGTTTCTCTAGAAATGTTCAGTCTATGTCACACTGGATTAGTTGGAAATAATCAGTACTATCTGACACGTCACTGGCTTCTGGCTTATTGTCATAAGTTGCCAAACTTTCTGTGTGTTGTTTGGTATTTAACATTGGCTGGGATTGAGATTGGGAGAAGAACAGGAAGGAGTAGTCAGATGCAGGCAAGCTCTGGGAGGAGGTAATTGCTGATCCTTGTGATTGACACCAGAATGGACCATCCTTATTTGTCGTCTGCCTTGGAATCAGGTGTCACTTTTCTTTCTTTTATAAAAGCATTTTTACTGAGGTAAAACTAACATACAACAAAGTTCACAAATCATAAAAGTACAACTTGATGAACTTTTACAAATGTATAACATCCATGTAACCACCAATCAGATCAAGACATACAGCATTCCCAGCACCCCGGAAGACTCCCTCATCCCCCCTCCTAGTCAATTACACCCCCAACTACTGTTCTGTTTTCCATTACTTGAGATTAGTTTTGCTTATCTTTAACTTCATATGTAACTCAGAGCATGGTGATGCTTGTTACCCTGCAGGTTAATGCATCTTAGTGTAGCCATTACTCACACCCCAGCTGCCACATGTGTTCATCATGCTTGACACAACGTGTGTATACACCTATGTGCGTGCAGATATACCAGCATGGGAGCACTGGAATGAAACTTGTCACAGAATTCTGAATATTTTACCTTATGTGCAAAATGCTGTTGAAATGGCAGAGAAACAGAATGGAATCATGAAGCCAGTTATGTTCCCAGCAAGGGTTCCAAAAGGCCTTATGCTCTAGATTAAACCAAGACTGGGAGGCAGGGACTCCTCCTGTCTAAAGCACAAAGAAATAAAGAACATTGAGATCACACTATGTGCTATTCTACAATAGATCTCAAATGTCTGACTCATCCTCCAAATGTCTCATCAAACTGGTGTGATAGGCGGCACGTCTCCATCCTTCTAACCTTTAACTGGCAGCTTTGCCACTCTAACCTCCATGGTTGGCCCAGCCCTGACCCAGGTTTTGAACCAGTTCCCACTTCTGGTGCCAGGAAGGCAGCTCTTCCTTTTGAGACCTAGCTCAACAGATTTCCCCTTCACTCTGTGACTTTGGCGACCCCAGTCTTGGTGAACTCTGATCCCAGTTACCCTGGTGCCAGGTTTGAGTCTCTGATCCCTGATCCAGGCTGGGTTTCCCTAATGCCAACAACCTGTTCTTCTGGAGCTTGGACTATTGCAGCCCCATCCTTGCCTGGACTCAGGAAATGAGCCCTATATTGTTTCTATAGGTAGGTTACACCAGGCTGTCAACCTCTGCAAATGAATCATGTCACCACTGCTTTAGGGGCCATTTGGATCTTAAGTGAAGCCAGTTAGATTTATCTACGAAACACAACTATCCACCTCATATCCGTCTACCTCTCCCTGATTCACCAACACCCCACCTAGTCCAAGCCATCATCTTCCGTCTCCTGAATGACAGCTTCCTAACTGGTCTCCCTGCTCTCATGCTTCCTTCTAAATAATCCATTCCCCACCCCCCATTTTTCACATAGCAATTAGAGTAATCTTTTAAATACCGACGGATCTGCCTCTCCTAAATGATCTAAATCTAAATGACCTGCTTCTCCAGCTCCATTTTGTACAATTCTCCCTTTGCTCATTATATTCAGCCATCCTAGACTCTCACCTGTTCCTGGAACACACCAAGCTCTTCGGCCTTGCTGTTACCTCTACCTGAAATGCTCTTCTTCTGTCTGCCTCCTTCTCATTCTTCAGGTCTGACCTCACATGTCTTTCCTGACTAATATATCAAAAGTTGCCCTCACCTAGTGTCTGACATCCCTGTATATTTTGAATTCGTGGCAGTTATCTGTGGTCACACACTCTGTAACACGGAATTGTAATTTGCAAAGGCAAGCATGTAATTGTTTATCTGTTTACTTACTTGTTACCAACTCTCTAAGCTCCAAACCTAGATTGTAACTCCCTGAGGTCAGGGACCTGCCTGTCTTGTTCATAGCTGAATCTTCAGTACTTAGCATATGTTGGAATTTAATACGGGTGCAATAAATATTTGCTGAATGAACAGACTATTCACCCTCCCCTTTCCTACCATCCAATTCATCAGGAGATCCTACAGACTTTTGCTTCTTAAATAACGCTTGATTCTTCACACTTCTTTCCAGCTTCACCACTATCACCTAGGTCAAGCTACCATCAGCCCTCATGTGGCTTGCTGTGATGGCCTCTCATACTGTCTCTGTGCATTCACTTGGGCTCCCCTCCCCTCCAATCCATGCTTCTTTTTGCAGTGGGAGTGATCTTTGAATACAGGAATTTGGTCTTTTCATGTTCTTGCTTAAGTCACTTCAATGGCTTCCTTTGCTGTGAGGGTCAAGACCACAACTGTTATCATGGTCTATAAAGCCCTGCCTTTTTCGGTCACCGCCTGCCCCCAACCTCATTTTCTGCTCCACACCCATCATTCTCACTACTCCAAGATGTGACTATGTCCTGTTCTTTCCAGCCTCTGGGCCTTTGCATCTGTCATTCCTTTCACTGGGAATCTGCTTCTCCTCACTCTTTGCTACATTTGTCCTGCTCATTATTTGGATCTCAGCACACCTGTCATGTACTTAAGGAAAATTCCCCTGAATCTTCCCTACCCATTCCCCATTCATCCACACAAGATTGGGTCTACTCAGCTACATGACATCATAGAATTATACTTTCCCATCATTGCACTTAAGTTCTAATAGAATATTCATTTCCGTAATTGTTTACTGCTTGTCTCCTTCACTATGCAGTAAGCTTCATGGGGATGAGGGCTGTTTGGTTCTCTGTTGTATCTCCAGTGGACACACAATGCCTTAGATGTAGTAAACACTCAATGAATATATGATGAATAAAAATTAAAAAACAGACATTCCAAATGGTGAAATTATATCTATAAATTATGTATGAGTAGTAGTAGCTCATTATTGCTGAGGTACTCTTTCATGCATCAAAAGTCACTGATAACATACACTGACATCTTTCTAACTTACAGAGTCAATAGATTCCAATCTTCGTGTTAATAATAACACCAAAAATAACAGCTAACATTTATTGAGCACGCTTTATGTGCCAGACTGTACTAGTACCTGAAATTTAGCCCATCCAACCACCTATTAGGATGGTACAGTTTTACTCCCATTTTTCTAGATGAGATAACTGGAGTTTTAAATCTTTCTTCCCTTTTTAAATGCATCATGGGAACTCAGATTCCCTTGTTCTGTGACAGATGATTTGATGAGTTTCAAATGTCAAAAGAACTTTGAGGTAACTAGTAAATCGATCAGATCCTTTTAAACTTCCAAGATAGACACCCCAAACTGAGATCATTCGCACCTGCCCCCCACCCCCGGCTGCTGAAAGCTAGAAATGCCAGTGGTGATGTGTGAAACTGCGTCCCACTGGCCTTCTCTGATTTCCCTTGCCCACGCTTGGGTATTGGAAAAATCAGGTAAAATGATCATAAGGTCAAGGGCAAAGCAGCCTCGAAGGGATAATAAACCTGCAGCCCGAGGAGAGCAAAAGGGAAGAGAATGGTCCTACCCACTTATGCTTTGATGATGTGGCCATGGAGTGACTGTGTTTGTAGGAGGTGCACCCACGAAGAAACAAGATTAATTTGACAAACATACTTAAATAATAGTGCCTTACATTTGTATGGGGCTTGACAGTTTGCAAAAGAGCTTTCATGTCCATGACCTAATTTGATTCTCATAACAGCTCACGAAAAGTGGACATTAGGAACATCCCATTAAATATGAGCAAACATAAGCTCTGCGAGGGTAAGGACCTGATCGAAGCCACAGCCCTCAAGTTAGGGCACAAGCCTGGCTCGGTTCCAGAGTTTATGGTTCCCTAGGCTTCTGCCACCCCAGGCACATGTCCTTCAGAGACAGCCCCTCAGAGAGCAGCCCTTGATGCTCAGAACACTTCTGATATGAGTGCCCCTCTTAGAGCCAATTTCTAAGCTGTCCAAGAAAATCAATTACACCTGACTTGGCAACACAATCTTGTTACTTAGCTTAATCATTACCTTCACCAGACTTAGCTGGCTCCTGGCAACTTGGACCTATTTCTGAAAATCAAATCCTCCTTCAAAGGTGGAAACTTGGCCCAAACTGAAGATATTCAAAAGAATGGGAAATACAGAGAAATGCCTGTAATAATGTTCACCAAATATTAATGATGAACTTTCAGGTGTTTATAAAAAATCGTTTAATATTTGTTCTTTTCTACATGACTTGAAATTGTTATAATAAACCATGTTTCATTTTAATGAGAAACAATAGAAAGAGATTTCTTAAATAAACAAAAATGTTGGAAGCAAATATGCCAAAATATTAACAGTATCTAATTCTGAGTTGTAGATGTAGATGGTTGTCATTTGTGTGCACGTGTGTGTTTTCCTTTACCCAGTTCCCCAACAATCTTTTGAGCAACGGAAGCATCACGGAATAAGTGCAAAGCCTTTCGAAAGGCTTTTCTTAAAAGAAGACCACACTCATTAGGCTGTGCACACACCAGTGTGTTGGTGGAAAATAAATTAACAAGTTATTTTATGCTTCATTCGTAGTCCAACTGTCCAGCTGTGCCCTTTGTTCCCACCTGGAGGCAGAGGTAATCATAATATGGTCCACCTTACTCATATGTGCAGGCAAGGCTCTTTATCCATTTGTTAGATGGTGCAGCATCCATATTTGAGAAAGTAGCAAAGGCAAGGATAAATCTACTTCCTCCTTTCTTCTACCCTCCCCCTTACAGGTCCAGAAAACTCTGGTTTATGTCCTTTCAGTGACACAGATTAGTCTCTTGGTGATGCATTCCACACTCCTGAGGTTAATAAATGACTCTGAAGAAAAGCAAGTCATTTATCATGGGCTTTTGTGTGACCCTCAGTCCAGTCAATGAAAAAATACTGTGCTATGGGCACTTTCAAATAAGGAATTGGCCTTACTGCCTCGTTGCCACGTGTCCTGTTAGGGCAAATGGTCTTTTTTGGCCATTTTCATTCCAAGGACTCCTTAGCAGCCAAGAAAATTTTTACTTGGCTAAATTTTAGCCATTAGAGTCTAGACCGTAAAGCATTCCTATACAGTCCAAGTACAAAGTGAACGACAACAGAGCTTACTTGAATAGTGGTACACCTCTCCCTGTTGGGCTAGAGCTGGGACTCAGATGTGGCATTAGATGCTCCTGATGTGCCCAGCCCAGCACCCCCACCTCCCACCCACCCCACTATCTCCTGGAGGTTTATAAACATTCTGAACTAAGAAAGAATAAGAAGGTTGTGTCTCCATGCTCTTGTCTGAGACACACAAATGAGAAGCTGGAGAACTGGGTTTTCTTCCAGCTTTGAAACTGCTTGTTCACCACTCCCCTCCCGTTTAAGATACCATAAAGCTACTATGGCATATTTTAGAGAGGTTCAGAAGGAAGCTTGTTTCCTTTTTTTCTCTTTTTTTAGAAGACAGTACAAAATAAAGACTTTAATGGGTAAAATGGATATGCTCCATTAAAGGATCTTCAAATGGATATTGTAGGTAGAAAAAAAGAACAGAGTCATAAAGTCGAATCAACAAGCCTAAAAGAGCAAATGACAGACTCTGGCACAGAGACCAGAGGGACAAAGGGATAAGGAAATAGTATACAAAACAACAAAAATGCAGGCACTTCTAAAAGTCACCTTGGAGTTTTCCAGAAGAGGCGATGACACAGGATCAAGTGTTGAGGAGCTAAATGTGGGCAGACAATGCACTGATATAGGTCCTGGACAACAGGCAGAATCTGGTCAAGAGGAACAACCACATGGGAGAAATGAGAAAGACAACTTCAAGTGGAGGTCTTGCACCTCTTAGAAACTACAGGTGAAATAGTCAGGAGCCACCCTGAGCAAGTCATCCTAGATTATCCTTGACCTTTCCTTGCTATGGTCGTCAAAATGGCAGATAGGGAATAAGTGATTTCAGTAATTCAGACAGGTGTTTATGAAACTGGCTTAGTCACTATTTGTAAATAGTTAGAAAAAAAGACAAAAGAGTCTATGATGCCTCATAAAGACAATACATGAGCCTCAGGGTCAGGTGATTACTAAAAGCAATGTATCGTTAGCAAGGACCAGGGGGACCTATCAGTCTCAGCCTTGGCCTAGACTTCGTATGCAGTATGGTGTCCAAGTATGTGTACCTCAGTCTCAGACAAGGGGACCCAGACAAGCTGGCCTATGTTCAGAGAAGGAGAGCAGGACAGTGAAAGCTTGGAAATGAAGCCATGGGGAGGAGACAATTGTGGGAACTAACCCTGAGAGTCTGCCTGGAGAAAAGAACTCTTACTTGGGACATAGTTTGGATACTCGAGGTGCTAAAAGAAGTCTCAGATTTTTTTCTAGGTGGGTATGGAGAACAGGGCTGGACAGACAGGCAGAAATTCCATGGCGATAGATTTTGGTGTGATGTGAGGAAGAATTTTCTAACCTCAGAATTGTACAGCAATGCACTAGGCTTCCAACACAGCACAAGAAAAATTTCCCATTACAACAAGTAGGGCTAGTCAACAATGGAAATAATGCCTCCCAAAGTGAAAGTGAAAACATTTTCAGAAAAAGGCTAGATGATCAGGTGTAAGGGAAGCAGAGAGGACATCGTGCCAGGGTAAGTGTAGACATGAGATGTGTAGGTCCAACTAGAGGAACCTGCAATTCTAAGAATAATCTTGAATTTACATTGTACTTTTCTTTTTTTTTTAAGATTTTTTGATGGGGACCATTTTTCAAAGTCTTTATTGAATTTGTTACAATACTGCTTCTGTTTTATGTTTTGGTTTTTTGGCCCCAAGGCATGTGGGATCCTAGCTCCCCGACCAGGGATAGAACCTGCACCCCCTGCATTGGAAGGTGAGGTCTTAACCACTGGACAGCCAGGGAAGTCCCTGCACTTTTCTTTCTTGGAACTTAAATTGCCTTTACCTCTAGTCTCACAAGATTCAGTGAATCACAGAACAATGAAGCAACTTGCTTAAAAATTGTCTGCAGCCAATTTGGGATCAAAACCCTTCCTAGGAGCTCCCAGTTTGGGCCTCATATGAGCCCCAGCAGTGATGCTGCCCACAGGGGCAGCACAGCCCTTCTGTGGGCCTCTCAATCAGCGGCCACCAGGCTCTGGGCCTCTAGGAAACACTAGTGGCCACAGAGCGCTGCAGGTTAAAGCAATGGGTTTTGTTGTTGTTTGTTAGTGGGGATCACAGAAGTGGTGCTTTGCAAAAGTAGATTTAATATTCTTAATTTAAAAATCATAACATTTATTTTGACATTTCAAATAACATTAAAGGAGAATGATTTAGGGACTTCCCTGGTGGTCCAGTGGCAAAGACTCTGAGCTCCCAATGCAGGGAGCCCGGGTTTGATCCCTGGTCAGGGAACTAGATCTCACATGCCTTGGGGCCACTAAGAGGTCACATGCCACAACTAAAGGTCCCGCACGCCGCAACTAAAGATCCCGAATGCCACAACTAAAAAAAAAAAAAAAAGATTTCACATGCCGCTACTAAAAGATCCCACATGCTGCAACGAATATCCCGTGCGCCGCAACAAAGACCCAGCACAGCCATATGAATAAATAAATCTTTTTTTCTTTTAAAGGAGAGTGATTAAAAATATTTTTTAAGGCATAGCTTTTAAATAATTGAAAAACATTTAGTTTAAGAAGGCTTTTTTGATAGCTTTTTAAAAATGCTTGCATTTTTTCCCTTAATGTCTTAAAAATATAAAAGGTATGAAATGTTCCCTTTTAACACATAGGTACTATTTCAGTTTCTCTTTGGACGTTGGGCATAAGGCCTCACTGCCATTCACTCTGTGATCATAGCAAGAAGAATCTGGGCCCCAGTGAGCCGGTGGGATCTGATGTATCAGTCTGAGAAGCTGAGTTTTATCATTAAAATTAAGTTGAAAACATTGAAAACAAAAAACACCAAAACCCTTCCTAGGAATATAATTCTCAGTGGTTTCTATGCACTTATACCTATGAAGCTACTTGAGTTTACCCAGAGGCAAGATACTACATAAATCCAAGGCAAGCTTTTCAGATTTTATACAGTAAATATGGGGATACTGATTTTTATGTTTTAATATGTCAATAAATTGAATCAAGCAGTCCTAATGACGAATTTGTAAAATCAAATAAATGAATGAATGCAGTTACTCTGGTTGAATTTTGGCAAGTCACTCCTGCTATCTGGGCCCTGCTGGACCAGTGAGGATCACCTCTTCAGATCTTTCCAGCTCTGACATGTTGTACACTATCAAAGCCAGAGGCAGCTTTAAGACATGGTGCCCCAGAAAGCCAGCTAGTCCTTGACAGGGAGGTGGCTGGCAGCAGGTATGCAAGGGGAGTGGAGAGCTCATGCCCTTCTTATTTTTATCAGTTGCTTATTCACACTGTTGATGAGTAAAAACCCAGATTTGAAAGCACCATATGATTCCAGTTCTCCGTGTAGAGTTAGCCTTTGGCTCTCTCTGGCACCTCTGGTATTGCCTTCCCTCCAGCAGGGCACAGCCCCAACCTCCTCTTCTTCGAGTGACTCTCCCTGTCCCATTCCTGCCACCTCGCAGTCCCTGAGCCTAAGTCAAAGCGTCTCTGGCAGGAATTGCAGCTCCTCAAGTGATGAACGTGATTTTAAGCCTTGTTTGCTTATAGTACTTCCCCTTTTCTTTTCCACTTTAAGAATAAATCCAATTCATTGTGTGATGAATTGGGAGATTGGGACTGACATATATACACTAATATGTATAAAATGGATAACTAAGAAGACCTGCTGTATAAAAAAATAAATAAAATTCTAAAAATCAAAAAAAAAAAGAATAAATCCAGTTTATCTGCTTAATAGGAAATTTGCATTAAGTCTCATTTCCTGAGGCTTGGGTTTCTGTTTTATACAGCACTTATTGTCTTACTAGGCAGAGGCCTGTCTCTATGTGGAACAGATCTTTACAAGGAACCATGGCTTAAATGGCCATCCTGTTACTTCTCCTTCCCAAAGTTACACAGGTCTCTTATCGCTCCCCTCAGTGTCCTTTGTGGGATGCAGACTGAATGATCAGCCTTACCTGATGTATTTGCTTATTCATGGTCTCCCTTCATACTTTCCCATGAGTTCCTTCCATTGTTCATTGTCCCAAATCTCCCATTTTCTCCTGCATTTCCCTCTCCTTCCATTCTCCCATGTTTGGAGGTAGCCGTCTGTCATCCTCCAGGGGTGCTACTCATGGTAGCTGCTGTCACTCTCTTGAGTTTTCCTCCTTCCTTCTAAGGCACTTTAATAATTTTGCTTCCTTGTCTCTGTTCTGCCCAGTGTTGGGATGTTTTAAAGAGACAGTATTAGGACAGTGTTTTTCAAAGTGTGATTCCCAAGCCAGCAGCATCCGCATCACCCGGGAACTTCTTAGAAATGCAAATTCTCAGGCCCCAACTTAGGCCTTTCAAGTCATAAACTCTGGGGTGGGACCCAACGATGTGTAATTCTGATACCCCACCCACTGCATTATAAGGTGGTTTTGGCTGGGGACTCAGAACTACTCAAATCCTGCCCTCAAGGTTTCAGAGGAAAATGCAAGTACAGAGAATATTATCTGGGCTTTGCCCCCCAACCGCAATGTCAAACTCTAGTAACTGAGGGTGAACAACACGGAGGATCCTCTTTCTCCACTACGTTAGCCTAAATAATCTAGACTAAGGCAAGCAATCGTGCCCCTTTCTCCAAGGCTAACCTTGAGTTGAGCTCTTTCCAATTAAGTATGAGAAAAGTGTACTCCAAAATACACAGAAACTTGGTGCTACAGGTGCTGAAAACAACATGTAATGATAAAATGTTAAAAGCCTTCCCTTCAAAATCAGGAAGAAGACAAGGATGCCCCCTCACCACTTCTCTTTAACATGTTCCCAGAGGTTTTAGCCAGTTTAGTAACATAGTGAAAAGATATCATAAGTGTAAGGTTTAGAAAAAAAATAAAATTATCATTGATTATAGACAACATGATAACCTTAGAATCTACATTCAAATAATTAGAATAAATAAGAGAAATGAGCAAAGTTACCAGGCATATACTATATAAGTCAACTGCATTTCTATTAATCCTCAGTAACAGAAATAGATACTTTGTAAACAGATACTATTTATAATAGAAAAAAAGTAAGTTTCTCAAAAACAGAATGAACTAAAGATGTGTAAGAACTGTATGGAAAAATTTCAAACATTATTGAAAAACTTTTTGAAAAAATTGAAATAAATGGAGATCTCCACTGTGTTCATGGATAGTAAGACTCAATATTGTTATGATGTCATTCTCCCCAAACTGATTTATAAATTCACTGCAATCGTAATAAAAACTTCAACAGGTGTGTGTGTGTGTGTGTGTGCATGCGTGTGTGTACTTGACAGCAGGTGTGTGTGTTGCATGTGCACAACTTGACAAACTTCTTCTAAAATTATATGGATGAGCAACAGGCTGAGAATAGTCAATACTCCTGAAGAGGAACATGGAAGGAAGGCTCACCCTACCAGCTGCCAAAACAATACTATGCTGGAATAATCAAAACAGTTGATAATGGCAGAGAAGACAGATATTACAGAACTGAGAGCCCAGAAGCAGATTCATGCATACATGGAACCGTGATCGTTGACAGATGGCATCTGTACTGGTAGGAGAAAGGGCAGACTATGCAATAACAGTATTGGGACAACTGGTTAACCATGTGGGAAAGAAATGAATTGGACCTGTACTCAGATCATACACAAAAATCAATTGCAAATGGCTTGAAGGTTTAAATGTGATAGACAAAATTTTTTTAAATTTAGGAGAAAATATAGAACGTCTTTATAACCCTGAATATGGAAAGATTTCTTAAACAAGTAAAAAAAGCACAAACAACAAAAGAACAGATGATAAATTCAACTATATTAAACTAAGAACTGCCATTCATAAAAAGACCCTATTAAGTGAAAAGATAAGCTGCAAAAAGGAAGAGGACAGTTGTAACAATATAACTGAAAAAGGAGTGGCATCCAGAATATATGGCATTCCTATTGTAAGAAAAATAGAAACCTCCCAATGGAAAAACAATGGGCAAAAGACATCAACAGACATTTCACAGAGGAAAAAATGAGTAGACAAGGAAAGAAATATATACACATTTGTAAACAAATTAAAACCACAACAATTTGGCAACAACTCAACTCTTGGCAATGACGTGAATACATGAGAAGTTGCATACGCTAATGATGGAAGTTTGAATTCGTAAAATCACTTTGCAAATCCATTTCACATTATCTCGTAAACATGAAGATGTCCATACTCTAAGCCCAGCCCTTCCTCCCCTAGGTAGAATGCACTAGAGATTTTTGCACATATGCCAAGGAGTCACGTACAAAAATATTTATAACGGGCTTCCCTGGTGGCGCAGTGGTTGAGAGTCCGCCTGCCGATGCAGGGGACACAGGTCCGTGCCCCGGTCTGGGAAGATCCCACATGCCGCGGAGCGGCTGGGCCCGTGAGCCATGGCTGCTGAGCCTGTGCGTCCGGAGCCTGTGCTCCGCAACAGGAGAGGCCACAACAGTGAGAGGCCTGTGTACCGCAAAAAAAAAAAAAAAAAAAAAAAAAAAATATATATATATATATATATATTTATAACAACATTTTTATTTTTACAACAGCAGGAAACTGCAACTACTAGTTGCTGGTCGACAGGAGAATACATAAATTTTAGAACGCTTGTACAATGAAATTCTATACAGCAGTGAAAATGAATGAGCCACAGCTATAGTCATTAACATGGATTACTCTCACAAATAAAATATTTAAAAAACTGTACATTGAAGAAGAATGCAAAGAACAGGACTCCATTTGTACAAAATTCAAAACAATGCAAATTAAACAATGCATTGTTTAGGAATACATAGGTGTTTCTCATATAAGGTAATATATATATTTTTAAAAAAACTTCTCTCATCCTACAAAACCATGCATTAAAAGTAACAGACTTAAAAGCTTTTGCACAGCAAAGGAAACCATAAACAAGACGAAAAGACCACCCTCAGAATGGGAGAAAATATTTGCAAATGAAGCAACTGACAAAGGATTATTCTCCAAAATTTACAAGCAGCTCATGAAGTTCAATATCAAAAAAAAAACACAACCTAATCCAAAAATGGGCAGAAGACCTAAATAAACATTTCTCCAAAGAAGATATACAGATTGCCAACAAACACGTGAAAGAATGCTCAACATCATTAATCATTAGAGAAATGCAAATCAAAACTACAGTGAGATATCACCTCACACCAGTCAGAATGGCCATCATCAAAAAATCTATGAACAATAAATGCTGGAGAGGGTGTGGAGAAAAGGGAACCCTCTTGCACTGTTGGTGGGAATGTAAATTGATACAGCCACTATGGAGAACAGTATGGAGGTTCCTTAAAAAACTAAAAATAGAACTACATACGACCCAGCAATCCCACTACTGGGCATAGACCCTGAGAAAAACCATAATTCAAAAAGAGTCATATACCACAATGTTCATTGCAGCTCTATTTCCAATAGCCAGGACATGGAAGCAATCTAAGTGTCCATCGACAGATGCATGGATAAAGAAGATGTGGCACATACACACAATGGAATATTACTCAGCCATAAAAAGAAACGAAATTGAGTTATTTGTAGTGAGGTGGATGGACCCACAGTCTGTCATACAGAGTGAAGTAAGTCAGAAAGAGAAAAAGAAATACCATATGCTAACCCATATATATGGAATCTAAAAAAATAAAAATGGTCATGAAGAACCTAGGGGCAAGATGGAAATAAAGATGCAGACCTACTAGAGAATGGACTTGAGGACACAGGGAGGGGGAAGGGTAAGCTGGGACAAAGTGAGAGAGTGGCATGTGCATATATACATTACCAAATGTAAAACCAATGGCTAGTGCAGCCGCATAGCACAGAGAGATCAGCTCGGTGCTTTGTGACCACCTAAAGGGTTGGGATAGGGAGGGTGGGAGGGAGGGAGGTGCAAGAGGGAAGAGATACGGGGATATATGTATATGTATAGCTGATTCATTTTGTTATAAAGCAGAAACTAACACACCATTGTAAAGCAATTATACTCCAATAAAGACATTAAAAAAAATTTAAAAAGTAACAGATTATGGACTGTTTTCCTATGGAAAAAATGAAAAAAAATGCTATATCACTTTGTAAACAGAGTATTAATAAAACCAATAAAACCCCTAATAAACACATTAGTATAATCACAACATACATTGCATTCTTAATAAATAAATAATACTGAAAATATGAGAAAAGAGGAAGATAGCTTCTTAGGAGAAGGTTTAAGAAAGGTTGAGGAAGCTGCCTTTGGACAAAACGCCTGATGATCAAGGCATGTGTAACAAGCGCTTCCCACACAGGGTATTAGGCCAAAGTGAGCCAAGAGAAAAACTTGGAGTGGATGAGCTTCGGGAACAGAGATTCACAGCTTGCTGCATTCAGCTGTGTCAGTGTACTCTGTGTCAGCTGCTGCTCCTTGGTGATGCACATTTACATGTGGGTAAAAATACTGTATAAGCAATGTGACTCCTGTGTATATTGACACAATTCCCTTATTTACTTATTGCATATGAATCAATGGGCATTACAGTAACACCAAGTTGTAGCATAATGAACTGAACATATGTATCTCATAAAACTATAAGGCAAGGGAATGTGAAATACAAATTTGGGAGTCGTTACCTCTTTGGAAAAAGGAGTAGGACTTGACTAGAGGCACATACGGGCTCCAAAGAATGAATTTTCTTAAGCTGAATTATAAGTACACAGGTATCCATTTTATGATTATTCTTTAAACTGTAATATAACTTATCTCTGATATGAATGACAGATTTCATAATAAGAAGCCAGGCAAAGGATGTTTGATGTTTTCATTGTAAACAGTAGGAAAATATAAAATAAACAATCAAAAATTGAAGTTATTTATGTAATTTGCTAAGAAAAAAACTAAGATTTTTCTTTGCTTAAAAACAAAATTTGCTAACTGTAAAATATGCAAGCAATGTAGAAAAGTATAAAGAAGAAATCAAAAGAAACAGAAAATTAAAAATCATCCAAAAAGTTCATCATCAAGAGACTTCCTTTTGCTGACTCTATACAGACGTACATATATAACTTTACAGAAATGGGATCCTCTTATACATTCCAGTCTGCAACCCAGTTTATTTATTGCTATAAATACAGAATAATCATATTCAATGACTTTATAGTAGTATATACGAGTCCAAATGTACATAGCCAATCATCTACTGCTGGGCATTTAAGATATTTCTTATTTTTTTACTATTACAAACAACATTTCAATTAACCTAGTTTCAAATACTTCTTTAACACTTGCCAGAGATCTTCTTAGGATTCATTCCCAGGGATGGAAATTAATGCTCTGTCACGAACTCTTGTTTTGGTTAGTCAGGGATAATATATATATATCTTATAGAGGAAATGCTAATTAATGTTTTGTTTTAGTATTTTATTTTTCTGAGGTTAAACTGTTCCTTCTACAACTGATTAGGTCCTAAAGAAAAAGGCACGAGTCAGAAAACTCCACACCCCTCTCAGGACAGGGTGTGGTGGGACTTTTTTTTTTTCCATTAAAGAATTGAATTCATTCTTTTTGTGGTTGTTATTGTTGGAACTTTGTTTTAAAATACCTGAAACAACGCTTCAGGGAAGGCCCAGATCAAAGGCTGAAATGATCAGACCAAGGATTACCAGCTAAATGGAGAATATACAATAAGTCCCCTATCCATGAACGAGTTCCATTCTGAGAGCGTATTCGTTTAAGTCCAACCAAGTTAGCCTAGGTACCCAACTAACACAATCAGCTATATAGTACTGTACTAGGTTTATAATACTTTTCACACAAATAATACATAAAAAGCAAACACAAAACATAAAGAAATCATTGTTAATCCCACAGTGCAGTACCTTGAAAAGTACAGTAGTACAGCACAACAGCTGGCATCCAGGGGCTGGCATCAGTGAACAGGATAGAAGAGTTACTGACTGGAGGAGGGAGAGGAGGTGGGAGATGGTAGAGCTGAAGGATCGTCAGCAATAGGGGACCGAGAGCAAGCTGCAATTTCACTCACACCTGACGTTGATGGAACGCATGTTCACATCTTTGAAAGTTTGCAACTTGAAGGTTCGTATGTAGGGGACTTACTGTAAATAGATAAGAGACAGACAGGTGGGCCCGACGGAAAGAGAAAAGGGGAATACAAAGGGGTTGATGAAGCAAGCAGCAGACGGATGATAAGAGTGGTGAGAGCAGAAAGAAAAGCTGAGGCAAGAATGAGGGCACTTTGCAAAGACGTCTTGAGTCCTGAAAGAAGGAGAGGCAGTGTGATGAGTGCAGGAGATCAGTGTGAGTCAATGGCACAGGCAATTGGGAGGCGACCTGGTCAGGACACCAAAGCACACTGGGCTAATGAGAAAAAAACGAATGAAAACCTACACTAAAAAAAAATAAATAAAAGAAACAGCAAAGATAAACTCAGTGTCTGGAGAAATGCTTGTTTGTGGGGGAAATTATAAATATAAAATGGGAGCATTAGTAAATGTGAACAAAGGCCGCATGTTCAAACAACATGCAGCCATTTTCCAATTAAAAAGTAAATAAATAAATACAAAATTATAAAACCCCTCAATGTCAATTAAAAAAGTAATTATTACATATGAAAAAAGGTTTTCATATTACATATGAAAATCTGGAGATTTTCTTCTCCAGAAGAAAATTAAAATCAGTCTTAATTCTATCCCCTTTATCTCATGACTCTTCACAGTTTTTATGTATGCTATATATCTGAAATCCTATAGTATGTTATTTATTACATCATGAACACACTTCTGTGCCACCAAATATTCTTTTTTCCAAATAATTTATAATGACTGCTTGGTATTTCACTGTTTCTATGTATCATACTTAATTTAGCCAATTCCTTTCTGTTGGACATGGAGCCTGTTTCAAATTTTTCATATTATGAATATTGCTGCCCTGAACTTCCTTAGGGTTAAGTCTTTACACATACTAATGATTATTTCCTTAGCATAAATTCAGGCATGAAAATTGTTAGATTAAAGGATAAGAACATTTTTAAAGCTTTTAATATGTATGGCCAAATTGCCCTCCAGAAAGGGTGTACCCATTTATACTGTCACAGTGATGTATGTGAGAGCTTTTGGCAAAATCATTATATTTTTTGAAGGATGGAAGAAAGCTCCCAGAAACTAAATTTTGACTATGAGCTTTGGAATTATGTGACATAGGTTTGTATCTAGCCTGTTCCACTTACTGGCCACAAGACCTAACGCAAGTCAACCTCCTAAACCTCAGTTTCCCCATCATATTGGGATAATACCTAACTAAAGTTTTTGACAGGATTAAACAAAACAAGGTATAAAAATGCTTGTTCGTGCCCCGGTCCGGGAAGATCCCACATGCCACGGAGCGGCTGGGCCCGTGAGCCATGGCTGCTGAGCCTGCGCGTCCGAAGCCTGTGCTCCACAACGGGAGAGGCCACAACAGTGAGAGGCCCGCGTACCGCAAAAAAAAAAAAAAAAAAAAAAAAAATGCTTAGCACCATGCCTAATACATTGGAAACAGTAAAGGGCAGTCCTCAGAAAGACTTTTTTTCCTAGGGTTTCACTCTGAAAGCATCCAAGAAAATGGAATGAGGTCCCAAGGGGAAGGAATTGAGGCCCCGGAGACACTGAAGGAGAGTATCAGGATCACTACGGAGATGGCTTATAACCATGGGTCACAAAAAGCCATCTGAATGAGAAAACTAATTGAATCTAAAATCATCTACTAGTGCAGGTGTCAGTTTAGCAGTGTAGCTCCACGAGGCCGACACAACCAATACTTTCATCTAATGGACAGGGAGGAAATGAAAGCAACACAGAAATCCCACCCTTTTGCTATGAGGCCCAGTTGCTCTGAAGACCCCTTAAAAGTTTTGGGAAAATTACAAAAGGAAGCTTACAAGGCCTGAGATGTGTAAGCTATCAGAGTGGGTTGATAATACCAACCAAGCAATATCAGGAATGATGACCTCAGAAGGAGGAAGGGAGTAATGAAGGGAGGGAGAAGAGGAGGAAGAGGAGGGGAAAGGGGAGGGGAGGAGAAAGGAGAAAAGAACCAAAGTGTACAGACCAGGTGAATGTGTCCCACTGTACTGGCCCTAGGAGGTTTCATTAGGGGGGAAGTAACTCCGAAGATATACAAGTTAGGAGTGGGCAAGGGAGAACTTCTTGACATATACTTGAATGAAGACAAGGATGGAGAGTGAAACTCTTGTTTTCGTTTTTTTTTGCAGTACGCGGGCCTCTCACCGTTGTGGCCTCTCCCGTTGTGGAGCACAGGCTCCGGACACGCAGGCTCAGCGGCCATGGCTCATGGGCCCAGCCGCTCTGCGGCATGTGGGATCCTCCCTGACCGGGGCACGAACCCGTGTCCCCTGCATCGGCAGGCGGACTCTCAACCACTGCGCCACCAGGAAAGCCCGAAACTCTTGTTTTACTGGGAAGTAAAACAAAGGAAATGGGATTTGAGGAAATATGAAAGGAGGGGAGGGGTGTCTGGAAACCCTCAAGAAGGGCACTGCAGCTACTTTGCTGCCCAGTGCACGGCCGCATGGAAACCTTCCTTCTCATGATACTGTGGAACAACAGGGCAAACACCAGCAAACCACCCACAACTGCACTGCAGGGAAGGGGATTAAGAAGGGTTCAGCCTGGCCTATTTTTCACCTTCTCATTGATGTGGCTTGATTTTACCAAATTAGGAAAGGACAAGGTAGAGACTTGGGGGATAGGAAAGGAGAAGAGTAGAAAGGGGGATAACGGAGGCAATCAGTCCCCACCATGGCTATTCCAAGGGTGACCGAGAGATGCAAGGGATGGGCCCTTCCTTCGAGGAGTTCCAAGTCCAGTTAGGAAGACAAAAATCCCTTGGTATGAAAATGCAAGCACATATGATAAATGGCCAGATTATAACAAAAGATGCAGAGGGGTGTGGGCTATGGGCAGGAAAGCTAGGAAAGCTTCCTGGCATAGAAGGCCTGGATGGGATCTGGACAGATTCTGAGGTGAGGGGTGTTCCATATTGGGGAGCTAAGCAGCTGGGACAGGACTGAGAAGGCATGTCACTGGAGACTTGGTGACATGTACCACTGTGTGAAAGAGGTAGGGCAGTAAAATGGAAAGTAAATTGTTCTTCCCACTTACTGGGAGTCCTAGTACTTCAGTTTTCTCACCTCTAAAACTAGGATAATAATGCCCTCTTTTCAGGGTTGTTGAAAGGGTGAAAAAGCGATATGAATAGAGCACTAACACAGTTACTGGTACATGACAAGTGCTTTGGAAAGTGATAGATAAGTTTATTATGTTACTACTCCTGGACATAAAAGCACAGCATAGAAATAAGAGGACAGGAGAATGAGAATATAAAAAGCAAGTTGAAGATTTCCAGAAATGAAAATGTTCACATTAAAAAGGGACAGGGCTTCCCTGGTGGCGCAGTGGTTGAGAGTCCACCTGCTGATGCAGGGGACATGGGTTCATGCCCCGGTCCGGGATATCCCACATGCCGCGGGGCGGCTGGGCCCATGAACCATGGCCGCTGAGCCTGCATGTCCAGAGCCTGTGCTCTGCAATGGGAGAGGCCACAGCAGTGAGAGGCCCGCATACCGCCAAAAAAAAAAAAAAAGGGACAACATAAGGGGTGTTAAAAATTAAGGCATAAATGTAAAATAGATAGCTAGTGGAAAGCAGCCACATAGCACAGGGAGATCAGCTCAGTGCTTTGTGACCACCTAGAGAGGTGGGACAGGGAGGGTGGGAGGGAGGTGCAAGAGGGAGGAGATATGGGGATATATGTATATGTATATCAGATTCACTTTGTTATAAAGCAGAAACTAACACATCAATGTAAAGCAATTATATTTCAATCAAGATGTTAAAAAATTAATTAATTAATAATAAAAAAAAATTAAGGCGTGACAAGACCTGAACAGGATCTTACTGTAAGTTGAAGGGAGTTTTGCCCTAACTCATGGATTGTGCAAGAATGAACTGCTGTTGGGTTTGACCGATTGTAGATGGGTTGTGGTGTGGTGTGTCTGAAGGCTACTGAATGCAACTTACAATGCTTAATAAAAATCTTTATTCTTTTAGTATATAAAAAAAATTAAAGCGTGGATTACAGCAGGGCTACGTAATGTGTAGTCTATGGATCAGCATCACCAGCATCACCTTGGGAGCTGTAACAACGGCGACTTCTCTCCAGACCTACTTAATCAGAATTTCTGGGGGTAGAGCTCAGCAATCTGCATGCTAATAATATCCCCATCTTAAAGTATGAAAGCCCTGGACTGGAGGATGTGGAAAAGTTTCTTGGCCAAGAAATTAGCTCAAAGTAGATATACCTGATTCCAGTTAGCTTTGCCCTCAAAATTAATCTTTTCACATGTGCAAGAGGGTTATTAATTTATAAAGAGAACCTTAGAGATTCTACAAGGAAAGCGAAACTATGAAAAACAGTTAAGATTCAATCTCAATTATAATAGTAGAAAATAGTCACAGTAAGTGGGATAAAGTTATGTTAGTTTATGTTATTCAATCATGTTCTCCTGATAATAAAGTTCTGAAAAACCTTTACGTTTTTAAAGCTTTGAGGATTTTAGAATTGTAAACCTATATCAATTCATTTAATTCACAAAACTACCCTATTGTGATAGGTACTCTGGTCATCCCCAGTGTATAGATGAGGAAAGTGAGACGTGGAGAGGTGTCTAAGCTTAAAGGGCTAATAACTGGCAGAGCCGGGATTTGAAGCGAGGCGGTGAGACTCCAGATCCATGCTTCTAGCTGCCAGTCTGTGCTGCTTCATCCCCACCATAAATGACTTAGCCATCCCCTGACTACTGGGCACAGTGGTTGTTTCTAGTGTTTCAGGTTCATTAATAAACACTGTGAAGAACATATTTGGGTATAAGTTTTTAACCATATTTCTGATGATTTCTTTAGGATAGAGTTCCAGAAATTGAAATCCTTGGTCAAGGATGACCAACAATTTTAAGGCAATTGTTTTCCAGACAATATGTTAAGAGGGTAGCCATTTCCTTACTCCACCTTCATTATCTTTAAAGTCTTAGTATTCTTGATCAACAAACTGGTATATCATTCTAAAATTTCTTACTTCTTTTGTTGAGTCAAAATGTTTGTATATGTTCACCAACCATGTGCTTTTCCTCATTTGAAAAGTGTTATAGCCTTTGCCCAATTTTTTGAAGCCATGGTTTTAAATTCTATGAGCTCTTTAGATATTGAAACTTTTAACCATCTGGCATACTTGCTGCAATATTTTTTAGTTTATTTTCCTTTTAATTTAATTATGACTTTTTACACATAAGTATTTTAAATGTTTATGTAATACAATCTATCAAAATTATCCTTTATGATTCTCTGTTACTTTCTCACTTTGAAAGAACTTCTGCATTCTCACAAAAAATATCCCCTGCTTTCCTCCCCACACCCCAAAATAGAAACTTTCCAAACTTCAAGTTTTAACTTGAAGTTACTATTTGAGGATATTTACAGTAAGATTCATTTTTTTCAGAGAGCTAAACAAGTTATGTGTGTTCATTTCTTTCAGGTGGATATTCTTTCAGGTGGATATTCTTTCAGGTGGATATTCTTTCAGGTGGATATTCACAAAACCTGTATAGGATCAAGAGTCAGATAGTGGGAAGAGCAGAGGGCTAGAGATAGAGTCAGGAGCATTAACCAGGTCTGTCATTTATATCATTTATAGCTGTGTTTCTCTTGCAAGTCACTCTACCTTTCAGTTTGCTGGTTTCCTCATTTGTAAAAGACGACACCTAGCCTGCCCATATCCCTTATGAGTGCTTTGTCAGTCACTTACTGCTATACCAGCCTGTGTATTAGACTTGTTCATTCTGTATGCTCCTCCAACGTACCAGGCACTATGCTGGATTCTGGGGTTTCAGTGTTAAATAAGACATGCTGTCTGTGCCTGACGACCTTGAACAATGTGTATTAGCTCAATGAGTCCTTTAACAATCAATGAGGTAGATAATATTAATAACCCCAGTTTATAGATAAGGAAAGTAGGGCCTAGAGTGATTGAACAACTTGCCCAAGGTCACACAACTGATAAGCTGTAGAGCTGGGACATAAGCCCAGGTAATCTAACTACAGAGCCCAGACTTTTAACCAATGTACTGCACTGCCTCTCCTAAGATGAGGCTGAAAATTGGCTGACAATGGCACAGAGCCATACTTTATTTGGAATATTTTCATTTTTAAGAGTGCAGAAAGAAAAGGTCACTTGGCCTCCTCATTCCCTTCTTCTCCTGATCACTTGGCACAGAAGGTGCTCTGTGGACGTAAGGATGAGCAGATCTGGATCCTGACCTGAAGGTGCTCATGATCTGATGGACTTGTGGTCTGAAGCTGTGGTGGAGAACCTCGGCCTGAGGGTTCCCCTCTCGCCAGCTCTTTCAGATCAGCTGGCAACCCTCCTCTCCCTGGCCACCCTATTCCGCAAGGGCTACCAGACTGGAGATCTGGGTACCACAGCTGGCGTCTCTGAGTGAACGGTGCCAACATAATGCCTGACAAGCAGTTGGAACTCAACTGATGCTTGTTGAACTAAACTATGTCAAATTATAGAACATTTAGAGAGACTCTGAGGATATGATCATTCTTTCAACCATCAACCTCCATTGTGAGGTGAAAAACAAAGCTTTTTCTCTCCTAAGTACAAACAGTTCACAGTTATTAGGGGGAACAATTACAATCTCTTTGAGCCTGCTTCTTTCTTTCTACATGAAAAACAACAATTTAAACAAGAAACATGCATGTTAGGAACTCCACCAACAAAGCAACATGGGTGAAAGAAGTCAAATAATTCCGTTTTTCTATTTGATAGTAATTTTGCTTGTGTGTATTGAAAGATTTGTTGAAAGAAGAATATCTAAAATTAGCTTCCTCTCTGCAGGTATCATATTACCTTTGCCCTCATTACTGATAAGCATTCCCTGAGGGTGGAGGAAAACAGGTTTCCAACCCGGTTCCCAGGGGGCGGGGGTGGGGGGGTGGGGTGGGGGGGTGGGGGTGGGGTGGGGTGGGGGGGTGGGGGTGGGGTGGGGTGGGGTGGGGGGGGTGGGGTGGGGTGGGAGGGGGGTGATCAATCATAGATGAGAAATACATAAAAGCCAATTAATTCAGTTTACTTAACCTAAGAAACCTTCATCCTTCCTGTTTTTTCCATGTAAGGATAAACCTCAGAGACAAGCAGGGGCAAAGGATACGGGCCAGGTAAGCAGCTACCATATGCCAAGCACTTTCCATATAGAGTCCATTTCAACCTGACAACTACCCTTTGGAGGAAACATTACCTCAGATTTATAGCTATCAAAGGGATAGCCACCAGTGAAAACTGAGGCTCACAGAGCTTAGATAGATTGCCGAAGGTCAGAGAGATGGAATGTCCACTTTTTTTACTTTTATTTGCATTTATTTTTTGTGGCATTTATTCCCAGGCCATAAGCTTTTGTTTCTTCAGTTTCTTCTAGCATATCTTTTTCTTCTGTGCAACGTCCTCTTCTGGTTTACGAACAAACTTCTTTTTCTGTAAGGATCATCTCAATGTGGCAGAGAGAGCTCATGTATGCGTTGATCCAACCATGATCTCTGTAAGTCCAGTGCCGCATCTTGGCGGCTTTGTTCACCTGGATGTGCTCAATGACCAGAGAATCTACATCTAAGCCCTTAAGTTCAGCATTACTCTCTGCATTTTTGAGCATGTGCAGTAAAAAGTCAGCACTCTTTTTGGGTCACTGACCCTGCGTCCAGCCCCACTGTTTGGCCTGGGCACACCTACCAACTCCACCATTGTAATGACGGAATGGCACACGTTGCCTCTTTGAAGTGACATCCTTCACATACTTGGTGGCTTTTTGGATATGCATACCCTTAATGGCCTGGGCAGTTTCACGAGTGTTCTTAAAGTGAACATGAAGATTTGAACATCTTGACTTGCATGGTTTTGTGGGGTTTTCTGGGTCAGGTGAATAGCGAACCATTTTTAGAGGTCACCTCAGGCTGCTTATCGGAAAAGGGAAAGTCCACTTTTAATCAAATTCTAGACTGTCCATGGCAGAAACAGACCTTTTTTTCCCCTCGTTTCACATTTTGCCACCTCACTCATTGGCCCTGCCTAATTTAAGGTCTGTTCATTTCTGTGGCTTCAAGTAATTAGACAGTTGTTCAAGCAACTGAATCCAAGAGAACCACATTCAATCAGCATTTCCCAGGATCCACATTTGGGGGACACAGGCATAAAGCTCCCAGCAACTTTTCAGCAGACACTATCCATATGTCTGGATTATTTTCTGTCTTATGAATGGACAAATGTGGTTACCAAGACTACACTGTATTATAAAATAGGGACCACCTAAATCCTCTAATTCTCACTGACTTTAATAAAGGCACCTTGGCCAGAGGTTATTGGACTGTGGGAGGACACTTGAGAAAAAAGAAGGAAAAATTCAGTCATGCTAGTGTCAGGCAAGAATTGAACCAAAAGTACCAGGCATGAGTGAGGGTTATATGTGCCACATTATGACAATGGCAAATGGATGAAGTCTAACGTTCGTCCACCTTGAGCTAAAAGCCTCCCAGAAATGAGAGAGAGAGAGAGAGAGAGAGAGAGAAAAACAGAGAGAGACAGGATGAATGAATTAATGAAATTTGTTATGGATGAACTAGACTTTCCTGATCCTATTTAATGTTATGAGATGGAAATTGTCAAGGGGTCTCCTAAATTAGAAAGGCAGCTTTTTTTTGGTACCAATCACTGAGTCCTCAGTATATAAGCACTTCCTAAATATCTGATCCCCAGTTCTGCTTGACACCTGGCTTCCTTTTGTTTATCCTAAGAACACTTGGATGACAGTACCAAAGGATGACAGACCAGAATCCCATTTATCACAGCTAATGAGTAATTGAGTTCTGTGGTATTTACCTTGCAGACATCTCAAGCACTTGTCTCCTTTTCTCCATGCCCATGGCCACCATGGTTCAGGTCATCATCACCAACATCTGAATGGTTATAATCTCTTTAAATGGTTGCTCTCCTCCAAACTTACCCCCCATTAACCCAGCATCCACATGCAGCCAGAATGACAGCGCTCTAAACAAAAATGCTCACTAAGTCACTTCTCTACGTAAAACCCAACAGTGGCTCCCTTTGCCGCAGGATAAAAAATGAAAATAACAGCCAACAACAAGTGGGTGCATAAAGTGCCAGGTACTCCATGACTTAATTCAGTTCTTGCAGCAACTTTATGAGAGAGATACAACCTTCGTTACCATTACTTATTGAGGCTAAGTGACTTGACCAAGGCCCCACAGCTAGAAAATGGCAGAACCATGACTCATACCTGGGACTGTCTGACCTCAGAGCACATACTTTAATCACAATGCTATCGGTGTGATGGCATGCAGGTTCTGTGACCTGGCCTGCCCGCCACTCCAGCCTTATCTCTTCATGAGACCCTCTTTGCTCTTTATGCTTCAGCTCTTTGAGACACTTGCAGGTCCTCGACCTTGACACTCTGTTTCATGCGTGTCTTTGTTTGGGCACATGGATCCCTCTTCTATAATGCCTTCTCCCCTTTGTCTATCTCGTGGTATGTCTCATCTTTCAAGATTCAGCTCAAGTATTAACTCTTCCATGAACCTTTTCTGGACCCCTCCTCTCCTTTTCTAGTAGAATTGACCACTCCCCTTCCTTGTGCATCACTGTACTTTAGTTATGCTTCCATTCTAGCAACCACAATGCTTTCCTACCCTTACATAGATTAAGTATGACTCTCTCCTCTTACACTTCTGTGAATTCCTTAAATGCTGGGACTGAATCTTACTAATCCATTTTACCCACAGTATCTAACAGAGTGCTAGGCATATTGAAAGTTCACTGTAAACATTGTTGAATGAATAAAAATATTTGCGCATGAAATATGATGCTTGGTCAAAACTCACCATGCCACTATATTGTGAGATTTATGTTAATTTTACTTACAGCGTCAATGCAATTAGTAATTTTTTCTTTACCTAACGACTGTATATGAAACTTTGAAGAGGTACTAGAGCAGTGGATGGGGTGGAGAGAAGACACTGTAGCTGACCTGCCACACCTGTTTTCACCTGGGAAAGTATTCAGTGACAACAATGAGCTATCACCATACAAGCCAAATTTGGTATAGGAGTTATGTACATATCTACCTTAGCAGTGGAAATATGGATGATTCACATTTGAACCACAATGCACACATTTTATTGTGCGCAATAAACTAAACTGACAAGAATAAAATTAATCTAAACATTTAATTTAGAAGCAAGAACAACAATAATGGAAAACCATGACCAACTCAGGGCAGTACAAACAATGCTGTGATAACAAAGCATCCTTGCCCCAAATTCCAGAAATTCCAACTCTACATGTGTGCATATGCAGTATTGCAAACAGTACACCTGGCTTCTTGATTACTGGCAGCCAAATGGAATTCCTAACTGATACATTCTGGTCCTACCTCAAAGCCATATATATCCCCAACATTCCCACCTACCCTTGAACCTCAGCTCAAGGGAAACCTCCTTGAGAAAGCCTTCCCTGATCTCAGAGGACAGTCTGTATACACCCTCAAAGACCTTTATTTCTTTCCTTTAGAAAGCTTATCTTAGGGACTTCTCTGGTGGCGCAGTGGTTAAGAATCTGCCTTCCAACTCAGGGGACGCGGGTCTTGATCCCTGGTCAGGGAACTAGATCCCACATGCATGCCGCAACTAAGAGTTTGCATGCCACTATGCAGGCCGTGAGCCGCAACTAAGACCTGGCGCAATCAAAATAAATAAATAAAATAAAATAATAATGAAAAAAAGAAGGAAAGCTTAAAAAAAAAAGAAAGCTTATCTTAGTTTGTAATTACATATTCAATACTCAGTTATTTTACTAATGGTGGCCTCCCCAAAGCATCTGTAAACTCCAGGAGATCAGAGACCTTGCCTGGTTTTATTCATCATTTTTCTCCCAGTGATTGGTACATAGCCAGGCATTCTGCAAACATTCTGAATGAACGAATGAATGATGAATGAGTCCTTCACGTCTTACTTACTCATTATTGCCTTGTTCTAAGAATTATACCCGATTCCTTACCAGTCTCAAGCTGGTACTCAGTGCATCCCTCTTCATTATTCCCCTACCCTACCACAAGGCTCAGTCCTTATTTTCCAATCCTCTCCTCTCCCAATCCTTCATTTAAAAAGGCTCTTAGAAGTGGCAGCTTCTAACCAACCTGAACTTCCTGAACTGTGTGGGATGCAGGTCAAGGTCATGCAACATGAAAAAATGAACAGAGCAAAGGAAAATGTAGTGACTGGAGTAGCTATTAGGTTATTTTAAACAGTCTACACAACTCCTAAAAAACCCTATTAATTCAGGAAAAATAATTTAAGCCACTTCTATTTTATCACATAGACAAAAGTGGGTTAATTTGCTGATTTTTTTCCCCACTTCTCAGTATGTTTTGGCCTTGCATAGAAAAAGTCTTGGAAAGTAGTTGATTGTGCTGGTTGATGGCAAGAAGTAAGCTGCATGTGTGGTCTGCTAGCCAAATTATCTAGAGGTTGTTCCTAAATGACAGGGCCCCGCTTCCAGGATTCTTCTCCTCTTAAGGGTCTTGGCCTGCTCCTCTCTTTCTAATCCCCTGATCCCCTCTAACTCCTTCTTCTATATCTTCCCCTCCCGCCTTGTCTACCGCAAAGGTATGTCCCTGAGCCCCTTCACAAATATAAAACATCCACCCTATGAGATTCCTACTGATGAGAAATCCTATTCCTGTTACTTTGCTGGTCCTAGGTGAAGGCAGCAGAGAAAATGGGAAGTGTGACTGGCAAAGTTCTGCTTTCAGGAATAGGAACTAGTGAAGTGTTAATTTCTGGAAATCTAGAACACTTTAGGAAATTTCCTTCATTAATTTTCCTCAGTACCAGACTCTACTTAAACTGCATTTGCAAAGTCCAGTTTAAGGGAAAGAACAGGTAGTACAGAATTCATCAGGGGCTCTTTCCCAAAGCTCCTTTCTTTGAATCTCTGGGAGAGTTAAGACAAGTAAAAGAAATGTCCTCTCGGGAGTGGGCTCCCTACCCCAAGGGCCACCCGGGTGAAAGACTTTTGAAGAGAGCAGGGGTGGGACCAGCGAGGAACCCAGGAGATTAAGGGATGCGGCCAGTGGCGGTGACGTCATTTTCTTTTGGTACTTTCATTAGGCAGGAGGCGAGATAACGAATCAAAGGGAGGGGACAGAAGAAGTAGAGTTGAAAAAGATATGGGTAAAAAACAAGGAAGGTATAAATAGACACAAATACAAGTATAGGAATATCTCTAGAAGTTAAACTTGCATTATTTGATTTTTTAAAAAATCATCTATTTAAACTATAATTTATTGATTAAAAAATAATAAAAGATTCCATCAAACTGGTACTTCTTTTTTCTCCCCAAGGAATATAGCGGCTGGTGATAAAGCCCTGGGACTGACACCTTAGTTTGGTGTCACTGAGACAAGGTCCCCAAGGCAGCTGGAGGCTTGGGCCAAGGATCCTGCTCGGGGACTCATGGCCCAGGAGGATGGGTGCTGACGCTGTAGCCTTCCATATGCACACACACTAGAAAACTGCCCGTTCTCTCATTAACACACGGAAAGGGAATACTTTCTGATTGTATCACGGGCAGAAACAAGGCGGAGGCACAAGACGCTACCCAGAAGCCGCGTCTTCGTGCGCACTCCCGTTCATCCGCGAGGGCGACCCACTGCCCCTTCTGAGGACCGGTGAGCCCTTGGTCCGGTAAGGTGGACCCTGACTTCCCCCACGCCCCACGCCCAGTGTTCCGAGGCCTGAGCTGCTCCAGCGTGCGCCCTTCGCTTAGCCCCCAGCCCGCGGCCCCCAGCCCCGTCACTGCCCCTCCCCCACTGGGGCCCTTTCTGACCGCCCTCGCGGCCGGTGGTCCAGGTTACCTGGCGCCCCGGCCCGGGCTGCCTCACCGCGGGCAGCGCTGGCCCGTCGGCCGTGGGTTTCCACAAGGCGCGCTCAAGACGGCGCGCGGGGTCGGCTCCCGAAGCCAAGGTCACGGTCTCGGAGAAGCGCTCGTCCTCGGATATGTCCAAAGCAGCCCCCACAGACCCTCTGGGCTGCAGCCGCTGCCCCGGCCTCGGAGCTCCGCCCCTCTCCCGCTCCCGCCCCCTCGGGGTCCCCGACTGCCGAGTCCAGCTCCCCTCGGAGCCGCTCGCGGGCTGCTCTTCAGCCCTCCACCCCGGGCAGCTCCGTTTCCCTCACCGGCTTCCCAGGTCGTGCTGAGCTGACTCCGCTGGAGCCAGGCGCCGAGGGCCACGCGTCGGGTCTGGTTCTCGGGGCGGCGGACCCCGCGCTCGCGTCCTCTCCTGTTCTTTCCGGTGCCGCGCTGGGAGGTCCCGGACCCCAGATCCTGCTCCGGAGGTTGGAGAGACCCCCCCACTTTCCTCCTCCTCCTTGGAGATGGAAAGAGGCTTAAGAGGTTGGGGGCCTACGACTCCTCCAACGTTCTCTGTGCTCAGTGCTAAGAGTGGGAAACTTCTTTTTCCGATAAAAGGCCAGAAAGTCACCGTAAAATAAATACAAATCGCGTACCAAAATTCTTACTCATTCTGCAAGACTCAGGTCAGGTGCTGCCTACGTTGCGAGATCTCCTCGGTGCTTGCAAACAGCTCCCTCCTTCCACTCTCTTGCGCGAAAGGGCACTTCGGCCCTCCCTGGTTAGAGGCAGACACCTGTTGCGTGTCGTTTCCTCTGCCCGACCTGACCGTGCTCTCCTTGAAGACCGCGACTCGGCCTGCCCTGCTCATCCCTGTACTCAGTCCCTGGCACGGCACCTGCCACCTATCAGGGGATCGAATACTTTATGAATAAGTGGAAAATTGATTTCTTTTGTAAACAGCCAGTTATTTCTTTTTATCCTCAAATAACACATACTCCTTTGGGTGAGCAATTTGCTAGTCTCTATAAAGAGCCACAAAAGTTGTTATCCTCTTTGATGCATTAATTCCATTCTTGGAGAAATTTCTGGAACAAAATAATACTTATGTGCAGATGTTTGTAGCAGGATCTTTTATTACAGAAAACAATAAAAAAAAAACCCCACAAAAAGCAAAGAAACAAAATCAAACTGTCAACAATAGGAAATTGGTAAAATAAATTATGGTAGGGTAACTGAATGAGATATTATACAATCGTTAAAATGAGAAACATCAAGGCAGGAGTGCCTCAAAATGTTTTTAGAACAAGGAGGGAGTATTTATTTACTTATAAAGCAAAAAAAAAAAAAAAGGAAAATATGAAGCAATGTGATAAAGTGTTTACAAAATAATATTAAGCCAAAAGAGTAAGAAATTGCATAGTTACCATGCTTAACAACTTCAAGTGAAAATGCAGATTTCTTCTCAGTAAAATGGGGTTAACACCTACCTTAAGGGGTTCTTGGAGCATTAAATAAGTTATTGGAGAAAAGTGCCTGATACCTAATGGGAACTCAGCAAAAAGTTTCCATTTTCCTACTCCAGAAGAACAGATACATCTAGAATCACAAATACATCCTCATCCTAGCCCAGTTCTGCTGACCTCCTTCTCTTCAAATGTAGGGTAAGAGAAGGAGTTGAACAAATGTTGAAGCACCAGGTTAAAGTGAAGGGGAGAATCTAGTTAATAAGAATAAATGCCTAGTCCTCCCTCAGGCCCAATTGCCCAGCAATACAAGTTCACAGTGGGGGATTTGGCTCAGCAGCAGTCCATATCAAACTATCTTAGAGATTTTAGTTGGCTACCAGCACAGCCTGGTCAGTGCCCAAAGGCTGAATTAATTCAGCCCAAAAGCTGAATGACACTGCAATCTTAGCCTGAATTTATACTCTTCAATCATCAACTTACAACTGGAGCAAAATATTCAAATGTCTTTAAGAAAACATCACTCTGAAGAGCTATTGTTACTTCCACTTTGAAGATGAAGAAACTGGTTAAGGTGTATAGGATTGGGCAGCTAGAAAATGGCAGAACAATGACCTGAATCTGATCAGGTTGACCACTGCCAAGCTGCTTTGCCAGTGGGTCCCAGTGTGTACATCTCCCACTAGAAGTATAGGCAGTGCTTTTGAGTGGTACGCAGACAATGTTAAATAACAGTGGATCACATGGTGAAAAAAGTTATGCTTTCTTCAATTCTCTTGAACCTATGAATGTTAAGAAAGAAGTATCATTTCTGTGGTGCTTTGTCTTTACACCTCTCAACACTTGCTAATCTCCTGTTCTAACAAAGCGAGAGCCTGCCTCAGGAGCAGCACTCTTGCCAGGCAACAGTTCCTGAGTAGAATTTAACATCATCACTTTCTCTTCCTTCTGATATTATCCCTTATGCTGTTAATTTGTAATTGGTGTGAGGTTTTCACTTACAAGGTGATGTAGTTTCCATTTAAGGCAAAATTACTTGGCTAAGAAAATTGGGTAATTTGAAAGGGAGATATTAAGGACCTAATAGGACCAGTGATACATAGATATGGTAAAAATGACAAAATGTGGAGGTGGTACACAGGTGTTTGATGTTTGGGAAATACTGCCCTACACTCTGTTATAATCAGTGGGTGCAAGGTATGGTGAGGTGGGTTTCAGTTCAAAATGAATGAGAACTTTCTGACAATCAGAGCTGTCTAGGAAGATGAAAAAGGGCTGCCTTGGGGGTGTTAACCACATTTCCCTCACTCTGGGGTTGAAGCAGAGGTTAGATGCCTGTTTGTCATGAATGATGCCTTGAGAGGTCAAACACCAGATAGGCTAGAAGCTTTATAGTTCCTGCGAACCAGAATCTGAGATTTTTGAAAGCAGAACTTCCCAGGGATCTGACCACCTCAAAGACTGGATTTTGGAGTAAGTTACATTAACTTCCTTTGAGGACAAATCCCAAAGAAGAGTTCCAAGTGAGCTTTGAGCAATAGCTGCACCACTGTGCCAACTGTATAATTTATGGAGCACTTGAAAATGTTAGGATGCTTGTTTACAATTCAATTATCTACTCTCTAATTACACTTTCTTTTGAGTAGCCTGTATTCATAACCATCCCCAAGGGCCAAGAGGATGGAGTTGCTCCTTCCTTCCACACATGAGCATCTCCCAGCTCCAGGCTTTTGTGGTATCTGCTTACCCAAAAGCAGCGCTTCTGCTGTTCACTGTAACCCGTTTTGACTGGAATAAAAATATGTGTGTGGGGAAAAAGGTAAATAGCAGTTAAAAAGTTACTTTGGTTTAGGAAATTTACTTCGCAACCATTTAGCCTAAAATTGATGATGTATAGACCACGTTCTGACTGCCTTAAAGTTCTAGAATACTTTGCACATGAGCTATCTTAGAGGTCACCTAGGTCCATTGCCTCAAAGGGCAGAGATCCTCTTAGGAGCTTGTTTGGCAGGTGAGCTGGAGGGAGAAGAGCATTCAGAAGGCCCCATGAAGGAATAACTGCTTCCACTCAGATAACTGCATCAAGGGAAAGCTCATCTAACTGTCAGACAGCTCTTTGGGTTAGGAGGTTCTTTCCTGAGGCATTCGTGATACCTTTCTTTCCCTCACACTCCATATCCAGTCCATCTGCAAGTCTTGCTGGCTCTGATTTCCAAATACATCCAGAATCAAACTCTTTTCTCCACCTTCACCACTACCAGTTTCTCTAAGCCAGCTTGATCTTACTCTTAGAAAACCTTCTAACTGGTCCTTCATCCACCCTTGCGGATATCTCTATAGTCTATTCTTCACACAGCAACTGGATTGATAGATTTGAAACAACTGGATATGTAATTTCTCTGCTCAAAAACCTTGTCTGTAATGGCTTCCTGTCTCTCTCAGAGTAAAACCTGAGTAAATCCATGCCCCATGGAGACCAGCATTATCTGGCCCCTCGCTATTTCTATGATGTCATCTCCTACAATCTTTCTTGGCCCCATACACACTGGTTCCTTTACTGGTTTTTGGATGTGCCCAGCATATCCTGCCTTGGGGTCTCTGCATTTACTTTTCTCAGTCTGGAGCACTCTTCTCCCTAACTTCTTTTGCTCTCAATTCTAAGTGTTACCTTTTCAGAGAGACCTTCCTTTGGGATTCCTGTCCTCTAATAGCATAGCCTCTCTTTCACCCCTCTTCATCACTGTTTATTTATCCTGCTTTACTATGTTTTAAAGATGTTGTAAAGTTTACTGATGGTTTGAGAGCAGTAAATTTGCAGGGTGTGTGTGTGATGGGGTCATAGAGGGGTTAGAGCAAATCACAGCACAGAAAACAACTTAAAAATGAATATTAAATACTCTGTTCTTTAAAAACACTTAAGGAATCCAGCTACTGTGAATTTCTCGTTGGCTGTCTTTCCTCCATGGTTCCCAGTCTCCTGTTTCATTACTGTCGGGTTTTCTCACACTCTCACTTGTAGCCCAAGTGCTCTTTTTATTCTAACCCCGCTCAGGATACTCTAAAAAACTCAAATGGGGCCTATCTCTTTTGTTCATTTTTGTTTTAATTAACTAAGTTCATTTAAGTATAACATATGTTTAGAAACATGTACAGTTTGACCAGCACGTATATCATTTTCCATCCTCTAAACCCTCCAGAGAGTAACCACTAGCCTGACTTCTAATACCATAGATTATTTATATTTATACCAATGGAATCATTCAGTAAACACTCATTTACGTCTAGCTTCTTTCACCCAATAATTTGTGAGATTCAACCATACTGTGCAGTAGTTTGTTGCTTTTTCATTTCTGTGTCCTATTCCAATGTGTGACCATGTCACAATTTATTGATTCATTTTACTATTGATGGGCATTTGAATTGCTCTCAGTTTTGAGCTATTATTAATAATGCTGCTGTGAAATTCTTGTATATGTCTCGGTGTACATGTGCTTGCATTTCTGTTGGGCAATATGTAGGAGTAGAATTACTTGGTTAAAAGATATGCATATGTTTAGCACTAGCAGATATTGCCAAAGAATTTTCCAGAATGGTCATACTAATTTATATTTCCACCAGTAGTAAATGAGAATTCTTACTTATCTCCTTACCAACACTTGGTGTAGTCTTTTAAAAAAAATATTACTCTTGTGTGTGTAAAGTGATGTCTCATTGTAGTTTTACTTTGCATTTCCCAGATGACCAGTGAAGTTGAGTGCCTTTTCATGTTTATTGACCATTTAGATATTCTCTTTAATGAAGTGTCTGTTTATGTCTCTCTCCCGCTTCTCGTTTTAAAATTGGGTTATCTCTCTTTTTCCTTATCAATATATGTTTTTTTCTGATATGCTAGGCTTATATTTAGGGTTTTTTTGTCAATTATTGACATTGAAAATACCTTTTCCAATTCTGTGGTTTGCCTTTTCACTCTTTTTTTAAATTGAAGTATAGTTGATTTACAATATTGTGTTAGTTTCAGGTGAACAGCCTTTTCACTCTCTTGATAGTGCCTTTTCATGAACAGAAGTTCTTATTTTTAATGTAGTCCAGTTTATCTATATTTTCCTTTATGGTTAATGTGTTTTGGTCCTGCTTAAGAAATCTTTGCCTACACCAAGTCATGAATATATTCTCCAATGTTATCTTCTAGAAGCCTTTTTGTTTTGTCTTTTACATTAAGATCTGCAATCCTACTGGAATTGATTTTTGTATGGGTCAACTTTCATTTTTTTCCCAATGAATTTCCAATTGACTTGGCACCATTTATTGAAAAGATCAACCTTTCTCTACTGTTCTGTGTGTCACCGTTGCTTTGAAGTACCCATATATGTGTGGTTCTGTTTATGAACTCTCAATTGTGTCGGGTTAGTCTATTTATCTATTCTTTTGCCAAAATACCATACTGTCTTATTTATTGTGGCTTTATAGTAACTTGTAAAATCTGGTACAGTGAGTTCTCTAACTTTATTCTTCTTTAAGATCATCTTGGCTACTCTTGGACCTTTGCATTTCCATATACCTCTTTAGAATCAGCTTGTCAACACACACACACACACACACACACACATACACACACTCACGACTTGTTCATTGGGGTTATGTTAAATCTCTAGAACAATTTTGGAGAAAATGGACATCCTGAAAATATTTAGACTACTAATCCACAAACACAGGATATCCTTCCACTTATTTAAGTCTTCTTTAGTTTCTCTCATCAATAATTTACAGTTTTTTGTGTATGTGTCATGCACATACTTTGCTGGATTATTCCTAGGTATTTGATGCTTTTTGATGCAATTGTATTTGACATCCTTTTAAAATTGTATTCTTAATTGTTTGTTGCTGATACCTTGTTATATTTAACTTCTTAGGATACATCACCTCATCACTTGATATACCATATATTTATGTTATTGTCTATCTCTCTTCCAAAATGTAAACTATGTGAGAATAGATAATTTTGTCTATTTTGATCATTTCTTTATGCCCAGTGCCTTAACCAGTTCCTGACACATAATAGACTTCATATATATTTATTGAATTGGATTGACTTATATTGAGCTGAAATCTTGCAACTCATACTTCCTTCCTCCAGAACAATACAGAATAAGTCTCCTTCTTCTTGTATACTGTGGGTTGTCATCTATTCCCCAGCACTATTCCTTTCCCAAAGCCCAGCACTTCAGTTCTTTCAGCAGTTCCTCATGAGGCAGGTTTTAGAATTCTCTCATTATATTGTCTGCTTCCCCTTAGTACATGCTCTGGTTTGCCAATATTCCCTTTCAATCTGGGCTCCCAGAATTGATCTGATCAATGTATATGGTAAATTTAGAATATTAATTGCCTGAGCTGGATCATTTTTATTTGCTGTGTCACAATATTGATGCATAGTAAGATTGCAGTCAAACAATATCCCCCAGTCTGTATTTCTGAAATAAAGTTTAATTATTTTAATATATATGAAGGAGTATTGCCAGAAGTACTTATACCCTGAAGCTAAAAAAGTTTAAGCTTCAGGATCTTTTATTTGTATGGCCCCTGTGAATGTAGGGAGATGTTGGGAGTTGGATAAAGAGATCTAGCTCCAAGCCTGGGCTGATTTCTTTACCATGCTGATAAATATTCACTTTTGTATTTTATTTCTTTATTTTTTTTGTATTTATAATTTTTTTAAATTAAAGAGGCCCCTCCAAATTCTGTAGGCTTCAGGCCCCACAATTCTTGGATCTGCTCCTGCTAAATTTTAACCTAGCATTACAACTCATTGAGATCATTTTGAGTCTTGAACCTGTCATCAATCATATTATTAAACCCTTGTGTATCTAGAAAATTTGATAAGCAGGTCCTCTTATACATTAGTTAAGTAACTTAAAACCTACAAACCTAGATAGGGTTAAAGACCAGGCCCTGCAGGTCTTCACTTATTTACACCTCTGGGTAAATACCAATCTCTTTATCAACTCTCTGAAGATACACTGGGTCAGTCAGCTGCAGAATTGCTGGCTATATTATCATCTAGCTCTTATTTAACCATACAAGTAACATTACTATCACGAGAGACTTGTCCAACTCAAGGAATCTAATAACACCCTTCCTGTTATAATCCTAGTAATTCTGTAAAAAAAGAAATGACATTTGCTTGTTTCAACTTGTATTATTGAACTGAATGACCCTTCCTTCTAAATACTAAAAAAAAAAAAAAGTTTAGTTTTTAAAAAATTTTGTCCGGAATCAACACCTACCTTATTTGTCTTTTGTGTCCAGAATCCATTTGTTGCCCCTTATTTGAAAATAAGGAGAGTATTTGCCTTCTTTATCCATTCTTTACGGTTTCTCAGTGTTGCATACAGGGACTTTTAGATCATACCTTTAACGTTTTCTACCTCATTAGAATGAGGTTTTCTGGAATCTGAGGATTCAAACCCGTTCATAGGGGTTAGGTATCTTTATTATCTCTCCATCTACCTCAGACTTTCTTTCCGATGTTAATTCTCCACTTTTCTGTTGGAAGGCCACTTTGATTGATTGAGAAGATAGAGGCAAAACAGACCTAGAATAGTTTTGCCTTTTCTGCACTGGTAAACAGCTACCTAGGCGTATGGTTGGAGGAAATTTAGTTTTCCTCTCTTTGCCCCAGTCCCAACACAGTGTCCTCCCTGAGCTACCATCCTTTAGGAATGTTAGGATTGCTAAACTTTTCGTATTTACCAGGTTCTATTGTCCTAACCCAACTTCTTGCCACAGTTTTTCATGACTCAGCACTGATAGCCTGGTTATAAATTATTTTTGAGCTAGCTATTAAATTCCTTTTCCATAGAGAGTTTTAGTCTCACTGGGAAAAAGAGACCACACTCATGCAAGTGTCAGAGAATTAAAAAAAACACAAAACCCACACAATGAAGTCTTTTGTTTAGCAGAACTGGCAAAAGTCCTGGGACAGACAGACACTACTCTTCAAATGGGTGTAATTTGCAATTTGAGACAGCTCTCTGGACCCAAGCTGTTGACCGTCACCCTTCTCCAGCTTCTATACGCATAAGAACATTCCTTCACCTTCCTAACTCCAGGTACCAGTCTTGATATCATCTGTAACAATACAGGGGCCAGTTGGGCCAGTGGTAGGTGTGCTGTAGAGAACATACACCCTCTCCTGACCTCTGCTTCTCTTTCCTCCCGTTGATTCCACCTTTGCTTTTGTCTTTTCTCTCAAGTCTCCTCCTTTTCCAGCTTGGAGGAGAAGGGGGAGGAGTTGGAGCAGCTCCCAGGTACTGGAGAGAAGATGGAGCTTAGCCAAAGAAGCAATTTGCAAGTTTTCTTCATCCAATTTTATGGTGGCAACAAAGGAGAGCTAGGAGATAACTTTTTAAAAACCATTAGAGGAAAAAAAAGTGAACAAAGGAAATTTGATCAAGGAACAAAAAGCAGGAAATAGAAAAACAAGACCCAACAAGAAGGCATAATAAAAGGAGAACATAAAAGAACATGACTGGAATAGATCCAACACATCAGTAATCATAATAAATTATTAAAAGGCAGAAAATCTCAAGTATAGTTTTAAAAGCATCCAGCTATATGCTGTTTCAAAAGACACACCAAAAATAAAATGACATGAGGATATTTAAAATTATAGGAATAAAAATGTAACTGATAAATGCTTACAAAAACAATAGTAGTAACAGAAAAGGCTGAATTAAAAGCTAAAAGCATCAAATGGAAAAAAATTTACACTGGTAGAAAGTATGATCCATCTAGAAGATAGGACAGTTGTCAATTCTTTATCCATCTATCAAGTTAATTTTGAAATAGATCTTGTGGGTATTGTTTTACAACCTTAGGTATAAAAATTAAAATGAAACAAATTTTTATGTAAGTGAAATTAAATTTTGTTTCAACTGTTCATGCTGCTAGATGGCAGAAATGTAATCTTATTTGGTTCAGGCGAATCTCAGTTGGTTCAGATTTTCCGTATTCCATTTATACTACCTGACAAATTCTTTGAGTTGAATTTGTGTTCCAGGGGACATACTTAATGCCAGGGGGGCATCATTTTCTGTCTGTTCTTAGCATCTGCTGAAATGCTTGTTCCTGATAGGTCTCTAATCATTGGCCCATGTGAATCAGTGAGGCAGTATTCTTCTTGTCCTCATTTCAAGACCTCTTCAGGTCCGACCCTGTCTTGGTTACTTCTATGCCCCTCTTGGGAAAATTTGGAAACCTCTACAACACTGTATGAAATATTTGCCTAGTCAGTGAATGCAGCCACCTCTACTCTACTGCTCCCATTCCATATTTCATGATAGAGAACTTTGAGTATTTGCCACTTCTTCAAGCTTCACTCAGGAAGCAACGTGCAGGTCCTCTATGCTCTTAGATCTTTCAACCCTGTCTGGAGTTTTTAGTGTGTCCTCTAACCAAAGTAAGTTAGCCCACAGTGGGGAGGGGAGAGGGAGCTGGTCACTTTCTCAAGGAGACACACCAGTCTCCAACTCTCTTAATTCCTTTCCAGTCTCCTGATCCTAGCCCAAGGAATACTGATCTAGTCTGAGAAAGTAAAACCTAGCTATTATAACATCAGGAATTCTTGCAAATTTGTTTTATGGCTTTGGGCTTCTAATCCATCATGATTTAGACCTTTGAAAGCCAGGCATGTGCAACTCAAAAGCTTTTGACTGATATCGGACTTTATTTTCTTCTGTTTTTGTGTAGAAGCCTTCCTCTCTCAAAGAAATGAATGATTCAAGGTCTAGTTTGAATGGGGGAAGAAACACTGGGAAAAAAGACATTACCAAGAGCAAAAAGCACATCAGCTGATACACCAAAAATTATCTTTAAACATATAAAATGATATGTATTAGAAGCACAAAGATAATTGTCAAATTGACATTCATAGAGGGAGAATTGACACCTTTTTTAAAAAAAGATACATTTTTAAAGAAATTAGAAGATCAAGTAAATTAAAAAATGAGTAAGAACGTATGCTATGTGAGTAGTACAATTGAGGTTAAACACACACATGTGTATGCATAAAATTTTGTGGTCCATAGAGAATATTAATTCCTTTCGCTCACTTCTAGAATATATTTTTTAAATTGTCCATGTATTAGATCACAGAGAAAATCTCAACAAATTCTCCAAAGTAGACATCATAAAAGCCACGTTTCTCAATTATAATAAAATAATGAAATACACAGACATTTAAACTCTCTACAGTTGGATATTTTAAAATCTTTATTTAATTGAAGTATAGTTGATTTATAATTTTGTGTTATTTTCAGGTGTACAGCAAGGTAATTCAGTTATACATACAGTATTCAGTTATACATACATATATATCTAATTTTTTTCAGATTCTTTTCCCTTATATGTTATTACAAAATACTGAGTATAGTTCCCTGTGCTATACAGTAGGTCCTTGTTGGTTATCTATTTTATATTTATTAGTGTCTACAGTTGGATATTAACAAAAATTATTCTAAGTAACTCTTAGATTAAAGAAGTAAAAACTGACATTATAGATTGCTTAGCAGTAAGTAGAACATAGAAAAACCTGTTGAATTTAGCCAAAGCATTATTCAGAGAAAAATGTATAGTCTTAAATTTTCTCCTTGGGAAAAAAGTAAAGACTAAACATAAAGTACCTAAACATTTAAGTCCATAAAAGGACAATAAATTGTCTAAAAGTGTAGAAGACAGGAATTAATAGACGTTAAAGACAGAAATTAATGAAATACAAACATACAAAAAAATCCAGTGCTTCAATTAAATCAGATACTATTTTTTCTTGGGGAAAACCAATAAAATAGATAAATGTTGTCATTCAAAAGAACAAAAAAAATCATAAAATCATTAGAAACAAAAAAGTACACAGAACTACAATGGTTGAAAGGAAATTCATTATATCAATATATTAGACAATGTGGATAAAAATGGAAAAATTAATAGGATATCATAAATGATCAAAATTTAATCAAGCCCTTGACTTCTGGAATGACAGAGTAAGGACTTCTGAAAATCTCCATAAAAGCAATGAATTAGAACACTGGAAAAATGGACAGACCAAGTTTTTCAGAACTCTGGAAATTCACTAAAGTCTTACAACAATCAGAGGAGTGTTTATTCAAGAAAATCTGCTGAAGCTTACTTGGAATGGCAAATCTTGTGGCATTTTACCTTGCCTTAATCCTATCTCCCTCTCCCCAGTTGTGTGGTAGCCTTGAAAGCCAAGAGTAATGCAGTTATGGTAGCTGTGAAAACCAGCAGGCTAGAAGCTACTGAGTGAACAAAAAGAGTTTGGAACTCCCCAAAGCCCCATCCCCAGAGAATAATCACCATTTTACCTGCCTAGAAACTTGTTTAAAAGCTCCATTCTCAGGGCTTGCCTTTATTAGACCTCACTCAGAGCTCACCGCATGCAAACTGCCCTGCCTTCTGGGTATTCCTTGGAAACAAGCAGCAGTAATTAGCATCACAGCTGCCTGATGTGGCATTACCAGTGAGGCTAACAAGAAGTTGAAAAACTTGATAAAACATGGGGAATAAGATGTCCATAGGGAACTTTAAAAAGCTGTGACATATTCCTTGGACTCTAATGTGCAGGGCTGTGTGGGAAAGATCTGAGAAGGCTCTAACTTCTCACTTCTGGCCTTGAGATTCTGTGCAAACAGGAAGTGGAGGCTAAAACAGAGTTGTAAACTGCCTGTGGGAGCAATGAAGGCATATCCCAACACACAGAGCCTTTCAGCAAAGGCTGAGGCTATTGGTCCCAGGCATTTAAGGAAATCCCTGTCCAATCATTAGCTGACCACTAAACTAACTAAGCAGAGATTTCAGCGGCTGCACACCACAAAGAATATAGACTTTACAGAATTAGTCCAGGAATGTTACCAAGCAAGCAAACAAACAAACAATAAATAACAACAACAGACTTTGCAAGAAGGATCTGATTTCCATAATTGATACACTATGTTACTTTAAATGTCCAGCTCTCAACAAAAAAATTATGAGACATGCAAAGAAACAGGAAAGTATGGTCCATACAAAAGAAAAAAGCAGTCAATAGAAATTGTCCCTGAAGAAGCCCAGACATTGAACTTAATTAGACAAAGACTTTAAATCAGCTATTTTATATGTGGTAAGAGAACTAAAGGAACTGATGTCTAAATAATTAAAGGAAACTTTGAGAACTATATCTCATCAAATAGAGAATATCAATAAAGAAATAAATTATGAAAAGAAACAAATAGAAATTCTGTCACTGAAAGGTAAAATAATTGAAATAAAGTTTTTACTGGGCAGACTCAACAGCATATTTAAACTGGCAGAAGAAAAGAATCAGCAAACTCAAAGACTGATTAATTGAAATTATTCAGTTCAAGAGAAAAAAAAGAATAAATAAAAAATAAACAGAGCCTCACAGACCTGTGGGATAATATCAGGAATATCAATATACACATAATGGGAGTCTCAGAAGGAAAGAAGAGACAGAAAAGGGCATAAAGGATTGTTTAAAGAAATAATGGTGGGAAACATCTGAAATTTGATTAAAAAAAAAACAACTATTAATCTGCACATTCAAGAAGCTCAATGCATCAAAGTAGAAAAACTCAGATAAACCATATCTAGACATCATAATCAAACTGGCAAAAGGCAAAGACAAAGAGAAAATAACTAGAGAAAAGCAACTCATCACATACAAGGGATCCTAAATGAGATCAACTGCTGATAGAATTCTGAGAAACTATACAGGCCTTCAGGCCCCACATGATATAAGGCAGAGGGATGGCATGTTCAAGTACTGAAAGAAAAAAATGTCTAACAAGAATTCTATAATCAGCAAAATCGTACTTCAAGACCAAAAGAGAAATTAAGACATTTTCAGATGAACAAAAAGTGAGAGACTGGCCCTACAAGAAATATTAACTGTTATACTTTAGGTTCAAATGAAAGGGCACTAGATGACAACTCAAATCCACTTAAAGAAATAAAGAGCACCAGTAAAGGTAATTACAGAGATAATTATAAGAGAGGATATAAATGTATTTTTGTTTGTAATACTTTTCTTCTCCTATCTAATTTATTATTTTTTTTCTACCAAGGAAAAAATATAATGTTTCTTTTCTCCTATCTAATTTAAAAGACAACCACATAAAGAATAATTATAATGTTGTGTTGGTGAGCTTTGAAAGAATTTTATACACTATTGAAATTAAGTTGGTACTAATCTAAATTAGATTGTTTTAAGTTAGGGTGTTAATTGCAATCACTAAGAAAATAACTAAAAATTATATACTAAAATAAACAAAAAGGGACTTAAGGTGTTACACTAGAAAATATTTTATCTGATAAAAGGCAGTAATGGAGAAATAGAAGAACAAAAAGACCTAAGATTCACACATAAAACAAACAACAAAATGGCAGACATAAATTCTACTTTTGCAGTAATGTAAGTAAATGTAAATGGATTAAAAACCTCAATCAAAAGGCAGAAATTGGCAGAATGAATTAAAAAAACACGATCCAACTATATACTGTAATAAGAGACACAAGATTCAAAGACACACTTAGGTTTAAAATAAAGGGATGGAAAAAGATGTACCTTGCAAACAGTATCCAAAACAGAATTGGAGCAGCTGTACTAAACCCAGACAAATATGCTTTAGGGCAAAACTTATGACTAGAGATAAAGAATGTTATTTTTTAGTGATAAATGAGTCAATCTATCAGAAAGACATAACAATTCTAAACATATATGTACATAACAAGAGAGCTTCAAGATACATGAAGCAAAGACTGATAGAATTGAAGAGAGAAAGAGACAATTCAACAATAATAGTTGGAGATTTCAGTACTCCAGTTTCATCAGCTGAAACAACTAGAACAACTAGGAAGAAGATCAACAAGGAAATAGAAGACTTGTGCAACACTATAAACCAATTAGACCTAAACAGGTAACTGTTTAGAACATTCTACCCCTAAACAGCAGAATATGCAGTCCTCTCAAGTACACATGGTCATTCTCTAGGATAGATTGTGCTATAGACTAAATGTTTGTATCTCCCCCCAATTCATATATTGAAACCTAATCCCTAATATGATGTTATTTTCAGGTGGGGCTTTTGGGAGGTGATTAGGTCATGAGTGCTGAGCCCCATAAAAGAGGCCCAGAGAGCTCCCTTGCCTCCTTCTGCCTCCTTCTGTGAGGACACAGAAAAAAGACATTAATCTCTAAACCAGGAAGCAAGCCCTCACTAGACACTAAATCTGCTGGTGTCTTGATATTGGAGTTCCCAGCCTCCAGAACTGTGAGAAATAAATTTCTGTTGTTTGCAAGCCATGCAGTTTATGGTATATATTTTTTTAATAGTAGCCTGTACGAACTAAGACAGACCATATGTTAGGCTGTAAAACATACTTCAATTAATTTAAAAAGATTGAAATCACACAAAGTATGTTTTCTGGCCATGATGGAATGAAGTTAGAAGTTAATTACATTAAAAAATTCAGGAAATTCACAAATATGTGGAAATTAAACAGCATCACCCTTAAATAACAAATATAGCAAAGAAGAAATCATAAGGTAGATTAGAAAATTCTTTGAGATGAATAAAAATGAACAACATACCAAAATGTATGAGATGCAGGCAAAGCAGTGCTTAGAGAGAAATGTATAGCTGTAAGCAACTCTATGGGAAAGGAAGAAAGATCCCAAATCAATAATCTAGTTTTCTACAATACCTTCCATAAGAAACAATCTGCAAAAGCAGGGAAACTAAATCTAGAGCAAGCAGAAGAAAGGAAAAAAGGACTGGAGTGGAAATAAGTGAAACAGAGGCTAGAAAACTAATAAAATCAGTAAAACAAAAATTTGATTCTTTGAAAAGATCAACAAAATTAACAAACCTTTACCTAGATTAACTAGGAAGAAGAGAGAAAACACAAATTATTAAAATAAAGAATGAAAGAGGGGGCATTATTACTGACTTTACAGAAATAGAAAGTTTATAAGAGAATATTATAAAAAATTATATGCCAACAAATTAGAAAACCCAGGTGAAATGTATAAGTTCCTCAAAAGACACCTACCAAGACTGACTCAGGAAGAAATAGAAAATTGGAATAGATCTATAATAAGTAGATATTGAATTAGTAATCAAAATTCTTCCTACAAAGAAGTGTCCAGGCCCAGATGGCTTCACAGATGTATTACACCAAACATTTAAATAAGAATTAACACCAATCTTTCACCAACTCTTCCCAAATATAGAAGAGGAGAAAGAACCCCCTAACTCATTGTATAAAGTCAATGTTACTCTGATATAAAAACCATTGAAAGAAACCACACAAAAAGAAAACTACAGACCAATATCCCTTATGAACACGGAAACAAAAATTCTCAACAAAATACTAGCAAAGCAACGTTGGGTTAACATCTGAAAATCAATTATTGTAATACACCACATTAATAAAATAAAGGACAATGTTCATCTCAATAGATGCAGAAAAATTATTTGACAAAACCCAACACCCTTTTATGAAGATAAAAACACTGAAAAAACTAGGAATAGAAGAGAATTTCCTTAACCTGAAAAAGGGCATTTTTGAAAAATCCACAACTATCTTCACACATAAAAGTGAAAGACTAGACGCTTTCTCCTTCAGATAAGGAACAAGACAAGTATGTCTGCTCTAACTACTTCTACTCAGTTCTGAAGGTTCTAGTAAGAATAGTTAGAATAGTTAGGCAAAAAAAAAAAAAAAAAACAGATTGGAAAGAAAGAAGTAAAACCATCTTCATGACATGGTCTTCTATATAGAAAATATTAAGAAATCTACAAAAAACTATAAGACCAAATAAATGAGTCCAACAAGGTTGAAGAATACATGATCAATATAAAAATCAAGTTCCTATACACAATGAACAAGCTGAAAATGCAATTAAGAACAAAATTCCATTTACAATAGTATTTAAAAAATGAAATACTTAGCAATAAATTTAACAAAACAAATAGAAGATCTATACTTTGAAAATGACAAAACATAGTTGAGAGAAATTTAAGAAAACCTAAATAAATAGAAAAACATATCATATTCATGAATCAGAGGAGCTAATATTATTAAGATGACAATACTCCCTAAATTGGTCTACAGATTCAATGTAATTCCTATCAGAATCTCGCCTGAACTTTTGGGTAGAAATTGGTGAGTTGATTCTAAAATTCATATAGAATTGCAAGGCACTCAGAATTGTCAAAACAATCTTGAAAAAGAACAAAGTTAAGAACTCACATTTCTTGATTTCAAAGCTACTATAAAGCTACAATCATCAAGATTATGTGGTACTGGTATAAGGATAGACATATAGATCAATGGAATAGAATGGAGAGTCCAGAAATAAACCCATGAATCTATGGTTAACTGATTTTCAACAAGGGTGCCAAGGCCATTCACTGAGAGAAAGAATAGTCTTGTCAAAATGATGCTGAGGAAACAGGATGGCCACAAGCAGAAGAATGAACGTGGATCCTTACTTCAGATCACATACAAAGATTAACTTAAATAGATCATAGACCTAAATATAAGAACTAAAACCAAAAAGCTCTTAGAAAAAAACATAGGAGTAAATGGAAGATATGAAAAGATGCTCAATATCATCAGTCATTTGGGAAATGAAAATCAAAACCACAATGAAATACAACTTTATTCTCACTAAGATGGCTATAATAAAAAATGGACAGTAACAAGTGTTGACAAGGAGTGGAAGAAATTAGGATTCCCACAAATTGGTGATGGGAATGTAAAATGGTATAATCACTTTAGAAAACAGTTTGGCAGTTCCTAAAAGTGTAATAAATAGAGTTATCATATCACCCAGTAATTGCAGATATATATAGGTATAAGTATATATGCCTATATCTATACCCAAGAGAAATGAAATCATACCTCCACCAAAAACTTGTACATAAATATTCATAGCAGTATTACTGTAACAGCTAAAAGTGGAAACAACCCAAAATCCATCAACTAATAAATGGATAAACAAAATGTGGTATATCCATATAACAGAATATTATTTGGCCATAAAGAGAAGTAAAGTTCTGATGACATTCTACAACATAGATGAATATTAAAATCATTATACAGGGCTTCCCTGGTGGCACAGTGGTTGAGAGTCCGCCTGCTGATGCAGGGGACGTGGGTTGGTGCCCTGGTCCAGGAAGATCCCACATGCCGTGGAGTGGCTGGGCCCATGAGCCATGGCCGCTGAGCCTGTGCGTCCGGAGCTTGTGCTCTGCAACAGGACAGGCCACAACAGTGAGAGGCCCGCGTACCACAAAAAAAAAAAAAAATCATTACACAAAGTGAAAGAAGACAGACACAAATGGCCATGTATGATTCAACTTAAATGAAATGTCCAGGATAGGTAAATTCACAGAGACAGAAAATAGATTAGTAGTTGCCAAGAGCTAGGGGGACGAAAGCAATGGGGAGTGACTGTTAATGGGTATGAAGTTTCTATAAGTAATGATAAAAATCTTCTGCAATTAGACAATGGTGATCAATGCACAACTCTATTAAGACACTAAATACCAGTGAATAATGCACTTTATTTTATTTATTTATTTATTTATTTACATCTTTATTGGAGTATAATTGCTTTACAGTGGTGTGTTAGTTTCTGCTTTATAACAAAGTGAATCAGTTATACATATATATGTTCCCACATCTCTTCCCTCTTGCATCTCCCTCCCTCCCACCCTCCCTATCCCACCCCTCCAGGTGGTCACAAAACACCGAGCTGATCTCCCTGTGCTATGCAGCTGCTTCCCATTAGCTATCTACCTTACGTTTGGTAGTGTATATATGTCATTGCCTCTCTCTTGCTTTGTCACAGCTTACCCTTCCTCCTCCCCATATCCTCAAGTGCATTCTCTAGTAGGTCTGTGTCTTTATTCCTGTCTTACCCCTAGGTTCTTCATGACATTTTTTTTTCTTAAATTCCATATATATGTGTCAGCATATGGTATTTGTCTTTCTCTTTCTGACTAGCTTCACTCTGTATGACAGACTCTAGGTCTATCCACCTCATTACAAATAGCTCAATTTCGTTTCCTTTTATGGCTGAGTAATATTCCATTGTATATATTCGCCACATCTTCTTTATCCATTCATCTGATGATGGGCACTTAGGTTGTTTCCATCTCCGAGCTATTGTAAATAGAGCTGCAATGAACATTTTGGTGCATGTCTCTTTTTGAATTATGGCTTTCTCAGGGTATATGCCCAGTAGTGGGATTGCTGGGTCATGTGGTAGTTCTATTTGTAGTTTCTGAAGGAACCTCCATACTGTTCTCCACAGTGGCTGTATCAATTTACATTCCCACCAACAGTGCAAGAGGGTTCCCTTTTCTCCACATCCTCTCCAGCATTTATTGTTTTTAGGTTTTTTGATGATGGCCATTCTGACTGGTGTGAGATGATATCTCATTGTAGTTTTGATTTGCATTTCTCTAATGAAGTTGAGCATTCTTTCATGTGTTTGTTGGCAGTCTGTATATGTTCTTTGGAGAAATGTCTATTTAGGTCTTCTGCCCATTTTTGGATTGGGTCGTTTGTTTTTCTGTTATTGAGCTGCATGAGCTGCTTGTAAATTTTGGAGATTGATCCTTTGTCAGTTGCTTCATTTGCAAATATTTTCTCCCATTCTGAGGGCTGTCTTTTGGTCTTGTTTATGGTTTCCTTTGTTGTGCAAAAGCTTTTAAGTTTCATTAGGTCCCATTTGTTTATTTTTGTTTTTATTTCCATTTCTCTAGGAGGTGGGTCAAAAAGGATCTTGCTGTGATTTATGTCATAGAGTGTTCTGCCTATGTTTTCCTCTAAGAGTTTGATAGTTTCTGGCCTTACATTTAGATCTTTAATCCATTTTGAGCTTATTTTTGTGTATGGTGTAAGGGAGTGATCTAATCTCATACTTTTACATGTAGCTGTCCAGTTTTCCCAGCACCACTTATTGAAGAGGCTGTCCTTTCTCCACTGGACATTCCTGCCTCCTTTATCAAAGATAAGGTGACCATATGTGCGTGGGTTTATCTCTGGGCTTTCTATCCTGTCCCATTGATCTATCTTTCTGTTTTTGTGCCAGTACCATACTGTCTTGATTACTGTAGCTTTGTAGTATAATCTGAAGCCAGGGAGCCTGATTCCTCCAGCTCCATTTTTCGTTCTCAAGATTGCTTTGGCTATTCGGGGTCTTTTGTGTTTCCATACAAATTGTGAAATTTTTGTTCTAATTCTGTGAAAAATACCAGTGGTAGTTTGATAGGGATTGCATTGAATCTGTAGATTGCTTTGGGTAGTAGAGTCATTTTCAAATTGTTGATTCTTCCAATCCAAGAACATGGTATATCTCTCCATCTATTTGTATCATCTTTAATCTCTTTCATCAGTGTCTTATAATTTTCTGCATACAGGTCTTCTGTCTCCTTAGGTAGGTTTATTCCTAGATATTTTATTCTTTTTGTTGCAATGGTAAATGGGAGTGTTTTCTTGATTTCACTTTCACATTTTTCATCATTAGTGTATAGGAATGCCAGAGATTTCTGTGCATTAATTTTGTATCCTGCTACTTTACCAAATTCATTGATTAGCTCTAGTGGTTTTCTGGTAGCATCTTTAGGATCCTCTGTGTATAGTATCATGTCATCTGTAAACAGTGACAGCTTTAGTTCTTCTTTTCCAATTTGGATTCCTTTTATTTCCTTCTCTTCTCTGATTGCTGTGGCTAAAACTTCCAAAACTATGTTGAATAAGAGTGGTGAGAGTGGGCAACCTTGTCTTGTTCCTGATCTTAGTGGAAATGCTTTCAGTTTTTCACCATTGAGGACCATGTTGGCTGTGGGTTTGTCATATATGGCCTTTATTATGTTGAGGAAAGTTCCCTCTATGCCTACTTTCTGCAGGGTTTTTATCATAAATGGGTGTTGAATTTTGTCAAAAGCTTTCTCTGCATCTATTGAGATGATCATATGGTTTTTCTCCTTAAATTTGTTAATATGGTGTATCACGTTGATTGATTTGCGTACATTGAAGAATCCTTGCATTCCTGGAATAAACCCCACTTGATCATGGTGTATGATCCTTTTAATGTGCTGTTGGATTCTATTTGCTAGTATTTTGTTGAGGATTTTTGCATCTGTGTTCATCAGTGATATTGGCCTGTAGTTTTCTTTCTTTGTGACATCCTTGTCTGGTTTTGGTATCAAGGTGATGTTGGCCTCGTAGAATGAGTTTGGGTGTGTTTCTCCCTCTGCTATATTTTGGAAGAGTTTGAGAAGGATAGGTGTTAGCTCTTCTCTAAATGTTTGATAGAACTCGCCTGTGAAGCCATCTGGTCCTGGGCTTTTGTTTGTTGGAAGATTTTTAATCACAGTTTCAATTTCAGTGTTTGTGATTGGTCTGTTCATATTTTCTATTTCTTCCTGATTCAGTCTTGGTAGATTGTCCATTTCTAAGAATTTGTCCATTTCTTCCAGGTTGTCCATTTTATTGGCATATAGTTGCTTGTAGTAATCTCTCATGATCTTTTGTATTTCTGCAGTGTCAGTTGTTACTTCTCCTTTTCCATTTCTAATTCTATTGATTTGAGTCTTCTCCCTTTTTTTCTTGATGAGTCTGGCTAATGGTTTATCAATTTCGTTTATCTTCTCAAAGAACCAGCTTTTAGTTTTATTGATCTTTGCTATCGTTTCTTTCATTTCTTTTTCATTTATTTCTGATCTGATTTTTATGATTTCTTTCCTTCTGCTAACTTTGGGGTTTTTTTGTTCTTCTTTCTCTAATTGCTTTAGGTGCAAGGTTAGGTTGTTTATTTGAGATGTTTCCTGTTTCTTAAGGTAGGCTTGTATTGCTATAAACTTCCCTCTTAGAACTGCTTTTGCTGCATCCCATAGCTTGTGGGTCATCGTGTCTCCATTGTCATTTGTTTCTAGGTGTTTTTTTATTTCCTCTTTGATTTCTTCAGTGATCACTTCATTATTAAGTAGTGTATTGTTTAGCCTCCATGTGTTTGTATTTTTTGCAGATCTTTTCCTGTAATTGATATCTAGTCTCATAGCATTGTGGTCGGAAAAGATACTTGAAACAATTTCAATTTTTAAAAATTTACCAAGGCTTGACTTGTGACCCAAGATATGATCTATCCTGGAGAATGTTCCATGAGCACTTGAGAAAAATGTGTATTCTACTGGTTTTGGATGGAATGTCCTATAAATATCCATTAAGTCCATCTTGTTTAATGTATCATTTAAAGCTTGTGTTTCCTTATTTATTTTCATTTTGGATGATCTGTCCATTGGTGAAAGTGGGGTGTTAAATTCCCCTACTATGAATGTGTTACTGTCGATTTCCCCTTTTATGGCTGTTAGTATTTGCCTTATGTATTGAGGTGCTCCTGTGTTGCGTGCATAAATATTTACAATTGTTATATCTTCTTCTTGGATCGATCCCTGGATCATTATGTAGTGTCCTTCTTTGTCTCTTCTAATAGTCTTTATTTTAAAGTGTATTTTTTCTGATATGAGAATTGCTACTCCAGCTTTCTTTTGGTTTCCATTTGCATGGAATATCTTTTTCCATCCCCTTACTTTCAGTCTGTATGTGTCTCTAGGTCTGAAGTGGGTCTCTTGTAGACAGCAAATATATGGGTCTTGTTTTTGTATCCATTCAGCCAATCTGTGTCTTTTGGTGGGAGCATTTAGTCCATTTACATTTAAGGTAATTATCGATATGTATTTTCCTATTCCCATTTTCTTAATTGTTTTGGGTTCGTTATTGTAGGTCTTTTCCTTCTCTTGTGTTTCTTGCCTAGAGAAGTTCCTTTAGCAGTTGTTGTAGAGCTGGTTTGGTGGTGCTGAACTCTCTCAGCTTTTGCTTGTCTGTAAAGGTTTTAATTTCTCTATCAAATCTGAATGAGATCCTTGCTGGGTAGAGAAATCTTGGTTGCAGGTTTTTCTCCTTCATCACTTTAAATATGTCCTGCCACTCCCTTCTGGCTTGCAGAGTTTCTGCTGAAAGATCAGCTGTTAACTTTATGGGGATTCCCTTGTGTGTTATTTATTGTTTTTCCCTTGCTGCTTTTAATATGTTTTCTTTGTATTTAATTTTTGAAATTTTGATTAATATGTGTCTTGGCGTGTTTCTCCTTGGATTTTTCCTGTATGGGACTCTCTGTGCTTCCTGGACTTGATTAACTATTTCCTTTCCCATATTAGGGAAGTTTTCAACTGTAATCTCATTAAATATCTTCTCAGTCCCTTTCTTTTTCTCTTCTTCTTCTGGAACCCCTATAATTCGAATGTTGGTGCGTTTAATGTTCTCCCAGAGGTCTCTGAGACTGTCCTCAGTTCTTTTCATTCTTTTTTCTTTATTCTGCTCTGCAGTAGTTATTTCCACTATTTTATCTTCCAGGTCACTTATCCGTTCTTCTGCCTCAGTTATTCTGCTATTGATCCCATCTAGAGTAGTGTTAATTTCATTTATTGTGTTGTTCATTGTTGTTTGTTTGCTCTTTAGTTCTTCTAGGTCCTTGTTAAATGTTTCTTGCGTTTGTCCATTCTATTTCCAAGATTTTGGATCATCTTTACTATCATTATTCTGAATTCTGTTTCAGGTAGACTGCCTGTTTCCTCTTTATTTGTTAGGTCTGGTGGGTTTTTATCTTGCTCCTTCATCTGCTGTGTGTTTTTCTGTCTTCTCTTTTTGCTTATCTTACTGTGTTTGGGGTCTCCTTTTTGCAGGCTGCAGGCTCGTAGTTCCCGTTGTTTTTGGTGTCTGTCCCCAGTGGCTAAGGTTGGTTCAGTGGGTTGTGTAGGCTTCCTGGTGGAGGGGACTAGTGCCTGTGTTCTGGTGGATGAGGCTGGATCTTGTCTTTCTGGTGGGCAGGTCCACGTCTGGTGGTGTGTTTTGGGGTGTCTGTGGACTTATTATGATTTTAGGCAGCCTCTCTGCTAATGGGTGGGGTTGTGTTCCTGTCTTGCTAGTTGTTTGGCATAGGATGTCCAGCACTGTAGCTTGCTGGTTGTTGAGTGAAGCTGGGTGCTGGTGTTGAGATGGAGATCTCTGGGAGATTTTCGCCGTTTGATATTATGTGGAGCTGGGAGGTCTCTTGTGGACCAGTGTCTTGAAGTTGGCTCTCCCACCTCAGAGGCACAGCACTGACTCCTGGCTGCAGCACCAAGAGCCTTTCATCCACATGGCTCAGAATAAAAGGGAGAAAAAGTAGAAAGAAAGAATTAGTAGAAGTAGAAAGAAAGAAAGAAAGAAAGAAAGGAGGGAGGAAGGAAGGAAGGAGGGAAGGAAGGAAAAAAAGAAAGAAGATAAAGTAAAATAAAGATAAAATATAATAAAGTTATTAAAATAAAAATTATTAAGAAAAAAATTTAAAAAAAAAACCAATGTACGGATGGAACCCTAGGACAAATGGTGGAAGCAAAGCTATACAGCATAAATCTTGCTCTCAAAGTCCACCTCCTCAGTTGGGGATGATTCGTTGTCTGTTCATGTATTCCACAGACATCAGGTTGATTGTGGAGCTTTAATCCGCTGCTTCTGAGGCTGCTGGGAGAGATTTCCCTTTCTCTTCTTTGTTCTCACAGCTCCCAGGGGCTCAGCTTTGGATTTGGCCCTGCCTCTGCGTGTAGGTCGCCGGAGGGCGTCTGTTCTTCGCTCAGACAGGACGGGGTTAAAGGAGACGCTGATTCTGGGGCTCTGGCTCACTCAGACCGGGGTGAGGGAGGGGCATGGACTGCTGGGCGAGCCAGTGGTGGCAGAGGCCGGCGTGACGTTGCAGCAGCCTGAGGCGCGCCGTGTGTTCTTCCGGGGGAGTTGTCCCTGGATCCCGGGACCCTGGCAGTGGCGGGCTGCACAGGCTCCCCAGAAGCGGGGTGTGGATAGTAACTTGTGCAAGCACACAGGCTTCTTGGTGGCGGCAGCAGCAACCTTAGCGTCTCATGCCCGTCTCTGGCGTCCGCGCTTTTAGCCGCGGCTCGCACCTGTCTCTGGAGCTCCTTTAAGCAGCACTCTTAATCCCCTCTCCTCGCGCACCAGGAGACAAAGAGGGAAGAAAAAGTCTCTTGCCTCTTTGTCAGGTCCAGACTTTTCCCCCCGACTTCCTCCCGGCTAGGCGTGGTGCACTAATCCCTTGCAGGCTGTGTTCACGCCGCCAACCCCAGTCCTCTCCCTGCGCTCCGACCGAAGCCTGAGCCTCAACTCCCAGCCCCGCCCGCCCCGGCGGGTGAGCAGACAAGCCTCTCAAGCTGGTGAGTGCCGGTCGGCCCTGATCCTCTGTGCGGCAATCTCTCCGCTTTTCCCTCCGCACTCCTGTTGCTGTGCTCTCCTCCGCAGCTTTGAAGCTTTCCCCCTCCGCCACCCGCAGTCTCCGCCTGCGAAGGGGCTTCCTAGTGAGTGGAAACCTTTCCTCCTTCACAGCGCCCTCCCACTGGCGCAGTCCCGTCCCTATCCTTTTGTCTCTGTTTATTCTTTTTTCTTTTGCCCTACCCAGGTACGTGGGGGGTTTCTTGCCTTTTGGGAGGTCTGAGGTCTTCTGCCAGCGTTCAGTAGGTGTTCTGTAGGAGTTGTTCCACGTGTAGATGTATTTCTGGTGTATCTGTGGGGAGGAAGGTGATCTCAGCATCTTACTCTTCCGCCATCTTCAATAATGCACTTTAAAAGGATGAACCTTATGATACATGAATTGTATCTCAATAAAGCTGTTATTAAAATTTAATCAAGACAAAGTGAAAAATTTGAAAATACCAATAAAAATAAATTGAAAAGTAGTCCAGTAAATAAATGAATGGAGAGTAATGCCATTTTATGCATAGAAAGATTTAATATTATAGCAAGGTACTATTCATCCCCAAAGTAGTATATAAATTCAGTGTAGTCTCAACAAAAATTAATTGTTTAAAAAAATGCTCTTCAGATGATTCTAAAGTTCATCTGGAAAAGTTAATATACAAGAATTACCCATAAAATTTTAAAACGGGAAAAATATCAAGGAGTAACTTGCTCTAGCAGAACAAAACCTATTATGAAGGTAATAATTAGAGAGTATAACACTAGATCCAAGGGAATTCCCTGGTGGTCCAGTGGTTAGAACTTGGCACTTTCACTGCCAGGGCCCAGGTTCAGGGAACTAAGATTCCCGCAAGCCACGTGGCCCAAAACAAAAAAAAGCTAGATCCAAGAAGACTATGAATTTATTATGTGATAAATGGACAATTGCTAATTGTTTTTGAAAAATAAAATGAAATCACACTTTATTCAAAACTAAATTCCATATAGATTAAATAGCTAAACATAAAAAACAAAAATATTAGAATAAATCTTCTGAGAATATTTTTATAATCTTGGATGGGTAAGACCCTTCTAAGGTAGGTAAAAAGCACAGGTGTTCAAAAGGGAAAGACAGATGGATCTGACTACATACAAATTAAAATCTTCTGTACAATAAAAAGCATTAAAAACAAAGAAGGAAGGAAATATTTGCAATATATGTAATAGGCAATATATTTTTGTAATATTTAGAGGTCTTCTACAATCAGTAAGTAAAATATGAACAGTCTAATAGAATAATGGTCAAGGTATGTGAACAGGCAATTCACAGACGAAAAAAATACAAGTGGCTGATAATATGAAAAGACAGCCCCTCTAGCAGTTGTGGAAATGTAAGTTAAAATAATATATCTTTGACCATCAGGTTGACCAAAATAGTTTTATGATGAATTTTATAATACTCATGTTTGCAGAAATGTGGAGGAATGAGTATTTTCATACATGGTTGATGAGAGTTTAAGTGGTCTAGCCTATTTGGAAGGTAATTTGGCATTATCTACCAAAAGTTCAACTATGCATATCTTTTGACTTAGCAATTATACCTCTAAGAATACCAATCAATCTTAAGAACATCTCCCTCCAGAGAATAAGTGGAAGTTAACAGAGAGCTTCTTTTGTGTAAAGAAAATGGGCTTCCCCTAGTATTGATGGAAGTAGAAACTACTTTACCAATATTAACAAGAGTTCAAAAATTTCATATCATCTGAACTGGTAAATTCCATTGCTGGCAATTTATCATGAGGAAATTATCATAACTACGAAAAAGCTTTATACATAAAGATATTCATAGCATCATCCTTAATAGCTAAAATTTTGAATTTATTTAGAAGTCCAAAATAGGGAAATGTTAAGAAATCCATGGTAAAGCTGCTCAGTAGACTATTATGACACCACTGAAAATGATATTCATGAAGATAATATATTATTAACATAGAAAGTGCTACTGAGATTATAGTTTGCAAAAATAGTCAAGGTACTAGATTTTCATGAATTATCCTCCCAGATGTGTTAAACAAGTACATGCCTATCACTTGGAAAGCCCCTTTGCATGTAACAGCCCCAAGGCCTTCTAGCCCCGTCTACCTGTTTTCCCTTCCCTGCCCCCTCGACTGCAGGGTTTCTCCTGTGTCTGTCTCTCTCTTAGTCTGTCCACACTGCAGCCAGCCTCTCTACTGTTTCCTGGCTTCTACCCTGTCTTTCAGCGTCAGTAGCTGTGGTCCTGTCTCCCCCTGCTTCACCCCACACAGGCACCACCTTTCTTCCTTTATTCCCCAACTCTTCAGGAATACAAGGTGGCTGTCTATCGTAGACTCTGATTGAGGAATTAGGGATAACAGAGAGGAATTTGAAAATAGCACTGGAAAGAGCATCAACATGAATGTACATTACTGTTGGGAGAAGTGGTTGTACTCTTCCCTTAGTGGAATTCTGGTGTCAACTATTAAAGTAGTAATGTGTTTTCTTCTCCTAGTGAATAAAAAATATGCATCTTTGAACTGAGGAAATATATGATGGTTTAGATCACACATGCCTCCTGTGGTTGATGGGGCTGCCAAGAGCTCTGTATTCTGAGATTGGAGCGAGGTTCAGCGAGAAGGATCCGCGCTGCATCTGTGGTGGCCCAGGGCTGGCCATCTTAGTAAGGTTAGTGGTAATAGTTTGTGATTAAATAGGCTTATATGCTGAACCCATTTCCACAGGTAAGAGAGGAAATCAAATTCTCTCGCCTCAGATTAGGGACAGCTTGTGCTGTCCCAGAACCCCATTAGACAAATTAAAACAAAACTGTGCTTTCCTGTGAAATGGTGCTGCCCTCATATCCATATGCTGGAAGAAAGATGACACATGTGGCTCCGTGCCCTGGTCAGCCATGTCCACAGGCTGTAGCCGGTAGTCAAGGACAAGGCAGGAAATGACCTTGAGTTGCTCACCACAATTTGCTGCTGGAGAGGGAAGCGACTGGTGTCTTCAGGATATTTAAAGGGTCTGCAATCTTATTAAGCTCCTGTTAATAAGCACAACTTCCTTATTTATCAGGATAATATGGTCTGGGATTAGAGAGAGAGCCTGGTCTTTAGCTTTCAGGAAATAAACTTTTCTTTCAGTCTTACCCCACAGCCGTGAACCCAAGATTAATCATTTTACTCTTTCAGTATTGTCCTTAACTGCGATGTCCCAAGCTCATATCTGAGTGTTTAATTCTATCTCAGTTCTCGATTTTTAAAATTATTGTCAGCTGATTACTAAGAAAACCATAATTAGAAATATCAAACTTCCTTTCCAAGTAGTGGTTCAGGCTACTTTGAGAAGGAAAATTCTGGCCTTATTTTTCTTTGCGGTAGAAGAAAATCTCCTTGAGTTTCAGATGATCTATTGATTGGGTCCATCAGAATTTCCATCAGAATATCTCGGATGATCCTTACCCTTTCAGGTGGAGATGTGCAGACTGTCTCTCTACTTCTCTGAGCAAATCCCATGTCACAGACTGGTTTGGGACTGAGTGTGGTTCAGAGGGAGCTCCTTCTGGGCCCCCATGAGCAGAGTTCCCTGCAGAGCTAAAGCTTCCATTAAACAATCAGGGAAGCAGCCAGAGGTGGTGCCCTTGCAGGCAGGCCCCGAAGCCATCCTCTGACAGTTCATGATTTGGCGTGGGGTGGTGACGAAGCAGGTGACAGAATAGAGAAGATAGTTCCTGCTGCTCCACTGGGAAAGTTAAAACATGTGAGCTGACTGAAGACCACCAGGGTGTGGGATGGATAGAGCTCTGGTTAGGAAAGAAAGCTCCAGATCCAGGTATGGGGCTTGGGACAGGGTCAGTGTCCAACTAACATCATACAACCTTATGTGTTGAGCAGGTGGTTGGCAAAGCCTCTGGCCAGCTTGAGATTTCCTTTTAGCTAAACTTGACTAAGAGTGTGCAATATACATTACCAAGTGCTTTTAATTTATTCACTTAAGCAAAGAATATCCATATTGCTGTCTGCTTTTGTGACTAGGTCTGCCTAGGAAGTTGGAAGGTAAATAAGTCCAGCAAGGCACTTGAGCAGGTAAATGGAGGAAGGCTCTTCTTTTCCATCCCTGAGGGCCTTATCTAGGCTCAGCTGTCTTTGAATGCCCCTGAGTCACTCTGTAGACTTATCACCAGGCCTCTGAAAGCCTCTGTGGGGTCACAGAGACCACCTACTCATTTATCTCAGAGATGCAGCCTCACTATTTCAGAGAGCCCCCAGTAATAAAAGCACGGCTAATCAAACAATAAAACGTTTATTGGGTACCTAATTTGTGCAGCACTGAGCTGCATGCTGAAAAAATTAAATATTATAAAAGTGTAATGCCTTTTATATATTAAATATTTAAAACCCCCTAGGATTCTTAATAAAACTGGGGGGTGGGAAACATAGGAGACCCATTATTATTCACATTTTATGCACGAAGAAACTGAGCCCAGGGTGAGTAAGGTTAAACAACCCGCCCAAGACCACGCAGCTGGTGGAGCAGAGATTTGATTGGAAATACCAGGCCCTGAGTTCAGGAAAGACACTGGAAGGCACTTTCCTGTCATTTTAGGACTTCTAAGATCCTGAAACCCTGAGGCTCTAATGGCTTGTTTCCCAGATGATGATGACAGAGAAAATGTGGATTCATTGACTGCATGTTCTATTTTCTGTTTTTTTCATAGTCCATATATTTAGGTTTGGTTTTGTGACAAGATCTCCCCTATTATTGTGAGGGCCTCTCTCAAGGTATAGGAGGCATTTACATGCCACTGCTTCAAACAGTACTCAAAATGTACTTTTATTTACTGCACTATCCGTTTGTTCATCTAAGCACAGAGTATTTTATCTGGATCAGGTTCATCTGACAACTCCAGAGTGATTTTTCCACCCCTACATGCTCCAAATCCCTTACGCTAGGAGTTTTATTTTTCTGTCACCTGTTTGTTGGCTCAGTTTTCTCAGAACTTTGTTTCTCAGAGCCAGAGTGACCCAGGCCATGCTGAGTCAGCAGGGCAGCCAGAGAGAGGGAAGCAGAATCAAAGTAGAGTCTATCACTGTTAGGGAGGAATGGTGTCAGGCAAAATAATAGCCACAGGGATCAGACAATTAGAATAAATCATGATGAGAGCTGTTGTGGAGGTGAGCCAGGCACAGTGGAAGCTCTAACACTTATTCTCTCTCATAGCACCTTGTTTTTCTCTTGCATCATATTTACTACAATATGAAATGAATGTGCTTGTTTAATTACTTGTTTAATATATGTTCTTTCCACTAGACTGTGAGCTCCATGAGAGCAGGGGTCTTGTGTGCTTTTCACCACTGTATATCGAAGGCCTAGCACTGTGCCTGGCACATGGAAAGTACTCAGTAAGTATTAATTGAATACATGAATGAATGCATGGCAACCATTACATCCCGAGAAGGACCAGGGATTATATTTCATAGTAGGTACAATGTCAAAATGTTTAACAGCAAATTAGATATAGGTAAAGATATATTTAGTGAATTACAAGATAGGACAGAAAAAAATGTCTAGAGAAAAAAAACTGGGGGGAATACAAATGAACAGTTAAGAGACAAGGAGGATAGTATGGGAAGGTCTAAATCAATTCATCAGAGTTGCAGTAGGAGAGGAAAGAGAAATTCGGAGAAATAATATATGAAGAGATAATGGGTAACTCACTGAAAATGAAAAAGACACAGCAATATACCAACTTAAGAAGCTAACCAACATAAATAAAAAGAAATCCATACCTAGGCACATCATAATGAAACATCAGAAAGACAAAGACAAAGAGACTATCTTAAAAGAAGCCAGAGGGGAAAAAATACAGACTGCTTTCAAAGGTGTGACAGCTTGTCAGTTGACTTCTCAACTTAACAAGGAAAGCTAGAAGACAGTGAAGTAGTATCTTCAATGCACTGGGAAAATAATTGCCAAAATAGAATTTTATATCTGTCAAGAATAAGGGTAAATAAACAAGAACTGAGAGAGTTTTTCAACAGCAGAGCATCACTAAAAGAAATTCTAATGTTTGAAGTGATGGTTTGACTGGAGTGTACTTATCTCCAAACTCATTAAGTTGTATATGTTAAATATGTACAGCATTTTGTATATTAATTATATCTCAATAAAAAAAATTTATTAGAAAGAAAAAAATTCTCAAACATGTACTTCAGATAGACAGAAAATTATCCTACAGGGAAGATCTGCAATGTAAGAAGAAATAAAGGACAGGCTTCCCTGGCAGCCCAGTGGTTAAGAATCCGTGCTTCCACTGCAGGGGGACCAGGTTTGATCCCTGGACGGGGAGGTAAGATCCTGCATGCTGCGTGGTGTGGACAAAAAAAGAAAAAAAACAAGAAATAAAAGGACAATAAACTAATAAATATGTGGGTAAATTGACTATATAAAACAATAATGACATCTTGTGGTATAAAAAAGATATTAAAATGCATCATAAAAACAATAAATGCTGGAGAGGGTGTGGAGAAAGGGGAACCCTCCTACACTGTTGGTGGGAGTGTAAATTGGTACAGCCACTATGGAGAACAGTATGGAGGTTCCTCAAAAAACTAAAAATAAACTGCCATATGATCCAGCAGTCCCAATCCTGGGCATGTATCCAGAAAAGATGAAAACCATAATTCAAAAAGATACATGCACCCCAGTGTTCATTGCAGCACTATTTACAATAGCCAGGACATGGAAGCAACCTAAATATCCATCAACAGAGGAATGGATAAAGAAGATGTGGTACATACATACAATGGAATATTACTCAGCCATAAAAAAGAATGAAATAGTGCTATTTGCAGAGACATGGATAGACCTAGAGACTGCCATACAGAGTGAAGTAAGTCAGAAGGAGAAAAACAAATATCATATAATATTGCTTATATGTGGAATCTAGAAAAGGGGTACAGATGAACTTATTTGCAAAGCGGAAATAGAAACACAGATGTAGAGAACAAACTTATGGATACCAAGGGGGGAAGGGGGAGTGGGATGAATTGGGAGATTGGGATTGACATATATACCCTACTATGTATAAGATAGATAACTAATGAGAACCTACTGTATAGCACAGGGAACTCTACTCAGTGCTCCGTGGTGACCTAAATGTGAAGGAAATAAAAGAGGGGATATATGTTCACTTTGTATACAAAGTGAATGTATAACCAATTCACTTTGCTGTACAGTAGAAACTAACACAACATTGTAAAGCAACTATACTCCAGTAAAAATTAATTTAAAAAAATAAAATGCATAATAAAAACAACATGTAAGTTGGAAGGGGTTTAAATGGTATTAGAAGTGTTCTGTGGGCTTTGTATTGTCCAAGAGGAGATAGTGATTAACTGTACACTTTGGTAAGTTTGGCTGTTGTAATTTCTATAGTAGTCATTAAAATAATGGGAAAAAATTGTTTAATTTCACACCTAGTAGAGGAAAAAACTAGAATGTTTGGAAATAATCTAAAAGAAGGCAAGAAATGATAGAAAAATATACACTGAAAAGGTGGGACAAATAAAAATCACAAAATAAAATGATATAAACTGAAATATATCAGCAATTACAATAAATATAGTAATAATTGATAAACTGGATTTATCAAAAATAAAAGTAAATGTTTAGACACATCTAAAATATAAGGACACTGAGAGGTTAAAAGTGAAAGGACAGAAAAAGATACAGTATACAGATACTAACCAAGAAAAGCTGGTATGTTAATTAACATCATGCAAAAAAGACTTAAAGGCAAAAAGAATTACTGTTAATGAGAATCATTCTATAACAATAAAGGGCTCAATTCACAGGAAGACATTACAATTTAAAATTTATAATGCACCTAATTATATAGCCTCAAAATATACAAAGCAAAAATTGACAGAATTACAAAGAGAAATAGAAAAATGGACAACTATAGTGGGAGATTTTAAGTTTCTCTCAGTAATTGATAGAACAACAATCCCCCCTAAAATTCAGCAAGGATTTAAATGATTTAATTAACATGATTAAGAGATTTTTACATAATGAACTTATATAGAACACTGCACCCAACCACTACAGAAAGTACTTCCTTTTCAAGCCCAAACGGAACATATTAAAGAATTTGACCACATGCTGAGCCATAAAGAAGTCACAACAAAACCAAAGGCTGGAAATTATGCAGATCATGTTCTCTGACCACAATGTAATTAAGCTAAAATTGGTAAAAGCAAAAAGAAACAAAAAAACTAAAAAATCCCTAAATATTTAGATAAGAAACACATTTATAAATGACCCATGTGGAATTTAGAAAATAGTTTGAACTGAACAATAATGAAAATGCTTCATAGCGTATTTTGGGGATACAGTTAAGACAGATTTTAAAGGGAAGTTTATAGCCTTAGGTAGATCAGAAAAGAAGAACGAAAAGACAACTTATGGAATGGGAGAAAATATATGCAAACAATGCGACTGACAAGGGGTTAATATCCAAAATATACAAACAGCTCATACAATTCAATATCAAAAAAAAACAAACCACCCAATCAAAAAATGGACAGAAGACCTAAACAGACATTTCTCCAAAGAAGACATACAGATGGCCAACAGGCACATGAAAAGATGCTCAACATTGCTAATTATTAGAGAAACGCAAATCAAAATCACAATGAGGTATTGCTTCACACCTGTCAGAATGGCTATCATCAAAAAGTCTATAAATAATAAATGCTGGAGAGGGTGTGGAGAAAAGGGTACCTTCCTACACTGTTGGTGGGAATGTAAATTGGTGCAGCCACTATGGAAAATAGTATGGAGGTTCCTTAAAAAACTAAACTAGAGCTACCTTATGATCCAGGAAGCCCACTCCTGGGCATATACCCAGAAAAGATGAAAACTCTAATTTGGAAAGATACACACACCTCAATGTTCATAGCAGCACTATTTACAATAGCCACGGCATGGAAACAACCCAGGTGCCAATCAACAGACAATTTGTTTAAGAAGATGTGAGATTATATATATATGTGTGTGTGTGTGTGTGTGTGTGTGTGTGTATAAAATGGAATATATATAATGGACTATTACTCAGCCATAAAAAAGAATGAAATATTGCCATTTGCAGGAACATGGATGGACCTAGAGAATATCATACTAAGTGAAGTAAGTTAGGCAGAGAAAGACAAATATCATATGATATCACTTATATGTGGAATCTAAAAATTAATACAAATGAATCTATATACAGAAACAGACTCACAGACACAGAAAACAAGCTTATGGTTACTGAAGGAGAAAGGAGGGAGGAGATAAATTAGGAATATGGGATTAACAGATAGAAACTACTGTACATAAAATAGATAAGCAACAAGGATTTACTCTACAGCACAGGGAACTATATTCAATATCTTACAATAACCTATAATGGAAAATAATTTGAAAAAATATATGTAACTGAATCACTTTGCTGTACACCTAAAACTAACACAATATTGTAAATCAACTATATGTCAAAAAAGTAAATAAAAAATTTAAAAGATTTAAAAAAAAGAATAAGTGGATTCTCAAAATTATGCTGAGTGAAAGAAGCCCGTAACCAAGCCAATACACACTGTATGATTTCATTTATGTAAAATTCTTGAAAATCAATCTACTATCTATAAACTTATCTTTAATGACAAAGAGCAGATCAGTAATTGTCTGGGATCAAAAATGAATGAGATGAAAATTGAGGTCAAAAGCCCACCATTCCCCCCAAAGGTAGTCTTCATCCTGCCTTTGTGATAAACCTTTTCTTGTTTGATTTATGGTTTTACAGACTATGTATTCGCCCTAATGAATATAGTCTAATTTGCCCAGGACTCCAAATTTTATATAGAGTTATACTGTATGGTTTTTTATGTGTGACTAATTTCTTTAAAATAATATTATGTTTCTGAGACTTATACATATAGTGTGTGTACACCTACAGCATCTTCCTTTTAAATGCTCTATGTTGTTCTATTGTATGAATATTTTATGCAGGGTCGGCTTCATGGGGCATACAACTAGGGCAGTCACACAGGGCCTCTGATGGTAGCCTATCTCCTTGCCCCCAGGAATACTGTGTTCTATGAGCCATCTCTAGGCATCTCTGAGGGCCCCCTGGCTGCTGTTCCAAACTTGCTACCCATCACATTAACTATGACCAATACCTCTGATGTTTAAGTGCCACCCCTGGTCTCTGCTATTCCAGAATTTTGTCATCCCCATTGATACTGTAAAGCCCACTTCTGTAGAAGTGTCTTCTACTGTCAGTCCTGGCCTACAGAGAACAGATATTACTGGACTTTTGAAAATGTGTATCCCTCTCTCACCAGCATGTTTCTCATCGCCTTGGTTAATGAAGTATCTTCCAGGCCCTGCTGAGAAACAGAGACAGTGATAGGTTTTCAGGTTTATAAGCAGGCTTATTCTAGCATTCCAACTTCCCAAAGCCCTTTGAGACTTTCCTCCACAGTTTGCATCTCTACTTCATTTGCTACGTACGTGTCATGTTTTTTTCTCATCTTCAGGCACCATTTCAGTGGTGTATTAGAACTGTCACTCAGAACCCTTTAATAACCAGATGTTAAATCCCTTTTTTAGATTTTTATTCTTCCTCCCTTGATCCAGCACCCCCAGGATCTACTCCCAGTTCCTGCCAGTACATGTTAGCCCGGTCCTGCAGTTCTTTTGGTGTATTTTCTCTTTCTTCTCTTATCAAGCCTGTATTCCCTCAGCCAGGTTTTACAGAGTCTTGGTCATAACTGTGCATCTCGTGGCCAGATGGAGGTGGGAACAGATCCTGAAGAGGGCAAGGATTGCCTTGAAAGTGTGGGTGCCAGATTTAGCAAATAAAAAAATAGGATACAGGAGATTAGGATACTAAAATATTATTCATTATTTATCTGAAATTCAAATTTAACTGCACATCTTGCACATTATCTGGTGACCCTACTGCCTCATTTGAGACCTCTTTATAGCCTTTAAGCAGCGGAAGTCCTCTCTCTTCCAACAAGGGAGAGTTGGTCACTTTGGTAGGCCGAGAGGATTCAGGCAATTCAAAGTTCTCATTAAATCCTCAGCCTGGTCTTCAGCTGCGCCTGCCCTCCAGCTGTAGGGCATGAGTGTCTTTTTAAATGCTGTCAAGGGAACACTCTGACTCTCTCACCGCTTAAAGTTGTTGATGAGCACAGCTGAGCCTGTGCTTTTCTCTCTGCAAAGAATCAGTGGTGATTACCAACAGCCTGATTCCACGGTTCTTCCTTACAGTTACTATTGCTCCCATACCCCTCAACTGCCTGACGCAGTAGTTCCTAAATTGGTCAACACATTGGAATCATCTGGGAGCTTCTAAAAATACTGCTGCCCCTGTCCTACCCCAAGAAATTGCTATGTCATTAGTCTTAGGTGTGGTCTTGGTTCGGAATTTTTAAGAGATTACCAGGTGACTTTAATGCTAGGACATTGTACCAGTTAGTACATCCCATTGTACCTGTATCCCTCTATAGCTCATTACAGGTAAGTCTTAGTCTACTACCACAGCATCCAGGCAGTCTCAAAATCTAGTCCTCATGGTCATCCAGCTGGTGAGTAATCCAACTACAAAATCTCACACTTAGTGTCTACTTCCTAGGACCTTTTTTGGTATCAACTGTCTTAGGTAGGGTTCCCTGAAGACAGGGAATCTTATCCAAGTAACTTGACATGAATGCTCTTAGAAAAAGAGAGTGAGGAAGGCAGGAACAGGGCAGGAATGAAAACCAGCAGGAATGTGGTCCTAGCTAAAGACTAGCTGTAGAACCTGATCCCATGGGGAGTTCTAGAACAAAGTTCAGCTGCAGAGTTAGTCCTATCTTGAGGCAAGGGGGCTAACCTTTTGTACCCCTACATCAGTTAATCATTGGCTGAGGTCTGCTCCCAGAGGGGATGGCAGAGGGCTGGAGTGCAGCTTCTTAGCCAGGGCTAGGACTAGGGTGAGGTGAGCAGGGTAAAGATAGAGGAGTGCCAAAATCTCAGTAATCAAGGTGAATACTATTTTAATGCAATATTTTAAATAAATCAAAATTAACCCCCAAAACTCACAACGAACAAAGTCAAATTTTAAATAAAGAGAATTAGGGGAGGAGGTTCCTATTTGGCCAAGGGCAAGTCTCAAAGAGAGGGCAGCTGTGGCTCGTTGTCAGTCAACATTCACAGCATCTGGGGGATCCATGCATATAAAAGGGGCCTGGGCGGGGCACCAGCAACATCCAGTACACCATCGTTCCCCAGTTCCATGTATTTAAGTTTGGGTTGACTCCATTCCCCTAGCATTTTGGGGAGGGAGAAGAGGAGAATAATACTTGGACCTGTTTCATAAGGTCAAAAATCTCTGGCCATGGTGATTACTTTAGGGATGAACATGTGACCCAAACAAGCCCAATCAGCTTCCTCTCAAGGATATTTCTGCTGAAGCTAACAGAAAAGATGCTCTGGACAACATAAGCTAGAGTTGCTTGTAGATGTCTTTTCTAGCTCCACCGAAGGAATATGCCTGTAATAGGAGAAGAGATCAAGATGCAGAGAAAATCTGAGCCAAAACTGAAGCTAGAGAGAGAAAGAGAGTGACCTAAAAATATTGATTGTGCTGGACTCAGGTGAGCCAACGTTTTTCCGTTCTATGATGTTTCAATTAGGAATATATTTGTTGTGTAGAACAGAAAGTAGGACTTAAGGAATAGAACCAACTTGAGGAATAAAAAGGGTGGGAGGAGAGGAGAGGGAGAGAGAGAGAGAAAGAAAAACATAACTGGAGAGCCCAGGAGTACATTTGTTTCAGGTGTGGTGGGAACAGTGCCTGCATAACATCACCAGGATCTATCTCCTGGATCTGCTTCTTAGGACTGGCTCCATCTTCAGGCTAAACATGAATCAGACAATAAGCTGAGGGACAGATACTCTGGTTTCCTCAAAATCTACTTACCTCTCTTGGCAATAGTTCCATGATTCTTGAATCAAACATCTATGCCTGGATTCTCTCTTTTTTTAGGATGAATTATTCCCTAGCATCACCAGTTCTTCCCCACCAGTTCTCTCCTCATGATCACTTATACCTGTCTTAGTGTAGGACAATTTGTGTTTAGACTGCACCTCCCCACTCTGCCCCACTACAGTAACATACTTGCTCACTGTTCTGATGCTCTCATAATTTTTTTTCTTCTCTGAATTCTCATACTATCTCATATCACTACACTTTCCTTTTGGTTCTCCCTTCTCGTCTTAAAATGAGTTCTTAAACTTCTACAAGATGATGCAGCCTTTCTTCCTTCTTCCCAAGATAATATATGTAAACTGTTTAACACAGTGCCTGGCATGTAGTGTGCTCAATAAATAGCTGTGATGATGACGATGACAATGGCAATGAGGCAGCATCGACCCCTTACGTAGTGTTGGGAAGATTTGACAATTGTTTCCAATGCTAAACACCCTGATACGAGATCTTTTTCATATCTTACCTATATTTCCTGCTGCAAATAAACCATTTCTATCAAGTTCTTAATATAAGCAATTACTCAGGGAGAAGGAAAGTTCTTAAAATTCTCATTGATATGTCATCTTGTTTCTTTGAGTCTTGCTACAATATTTTTTTTCCAGCCAGAGTTTAAACCCAGGGGACACTCACCCATGTTAATATGCGTGGCTGGTTTGGACACAGGAACAAGATTTATTTTTAATGTTAAAAAAGCATTCCTTCTTTTTCCTTTCTTTTTAAATTGATAATGAGAGTCTCAAATATAACTCTGAAGCTGTGACTCCAAGAGAGTTCAACAAGTAAATTGAAAACTGGAGGAAAAAAAAAAAAGTAAAGGACTGGTTTGGTTTGGCTTTTTTTTTTTTTTTAATGGAATGTGCTTGATGTTTTCCCATCAAGTGGACACAGCTCAGCTGTTCTTACAGAGATTGTGAGGCCTGAAGCCTGAGGGTAAATACTTGATGTGTGCAGTTAAAAAGTGGCAGGTGGACTGGTGGAAACAGCATGCAACTAGTTTGTGTTACCAGTTAGCAGAGTGACCATACCCTGGCCTGCTCTAATAATAAGCTTCAGGTATATGCTCTGGGTTGAAAATATGAATTTAAGGGAGGGTTTTAATTATTAGGTAACCAGTGTTCTGGGAGCAAAGAGCCCCTGCTTCCCATTCTGTGTCTCTGGGCTCTCACATCTTTGCCCTAACCCCATGTTGGGTCTATAACATAGAAAAAGTTTTTTTCACTTTGGTGACTAAATCAAAGACTATGATTGATAATACTATTTTCAGTCTGCCGGCTATGCCTGAATCATATAGTTTTTCTAATATCCAGTGTTAGGATTTCTTTCCTCCCATTAAGATTGAGTGCAGAGAACTCCCGTGGTCCATATCTTCTAAAGCAGCTCACTTAAGTTTTCATTTCCCTGTCATTTGCATCTGCTTCTGTAGTGGAGTCTACTTGATCCTGCCTTTGGTCTGATGAGCCTGGGCTCTGGGGTCCAGCCTGGAAATGTCAGGAGGCTTCTCCTAGCTCATCTCCTTAGAAATGCCAAACTTGTAGGGGTTAATTGTGCCAGTTTCCTGTTTTTCCTGTACACCCCTCCCCCAACAAACCACCCTCTGCACGACTTTAAGACTAAGTCCTCCAGAATCTCAGCAGGGAGGCCCTAGCCCTTGAGAGATCCCCTTTTTCCTCTCAGTCCAGCTGCTTAGAATCTCATGTTATACTTAGTAAGGACAGAGCTCTCTGCCACCATGACAGAGAAGTAGATATTATTGCATGTCTGGAAATAATCTTGACAAAGGAAATATAAAGAGGGTCTTAGAAAGATGGCTTTGGCCTCAATCGGTAAGGATGGAAAAGTCCCATGAGCATAACATGATTGCATGAATCATCTCAGTCCCTGGGTTTAGATGCTGAGAGACTTCTTCAAGTGAGGCTAATGCGGGAGGTATTGTAGGAGCATTTCTGGCTTTCAGCAGGGTGTGGAGGGACTTCTGTGCTGAGTGTTATATGAAAGAACCCACGCCTACCCCTATTACTCCACGATGGCTTCCTGTTCCCATTCTCCTACTTCTAATGCTCCCTCACCACCGCCAGCCCCACCTTGCTGCAACAAGGTACCCAAATTGTTGTTTGCTGAAGCCCCTTCCCTTCCCTTCTTTAACTGTATAATCCTTGTATCTTTTGGATTGCCCCTGATTCTATGAGGTAGGTAAGGAGGTATTACTAACCCTATTTTACACATAAGAAAACCTAGAATCAGAAAGATTAAGTAATTTGCCTAAGGTTACATGCCAACTATAGCAGTGTCTGGTCTACTTGACCGAAAGTCCACGCTTTTGCTGCGTTATACTCTGTCAATGCCCATTTCCCACATGGTCTGGGTAACAGGAAGCGTGGAAAGCACCCTTGACTGAAGCTGGGGAACCTGACTTTTGGTCATAGCTCTCTTTAACGTTTGGTGAATCCCTCTCTTCTGCCCTTATTTGCCACATAAAATGGAAGGGCTCTACTGGATGCTTTCTATGTTTCTTCCATTTCTAATAGACTGTTAGGACTATTTAGTGACTCTTTACTCTGTACTCTCTATATTTAGGAAATCCATGAGTTCACAGCATTTAACCTCAGGAACAATGATTTACAATCAGATCATGGGAAGAGATGTCACTTTGCCACATGTGCTGAGTAGTATCAAGCTGGCACTACTGCCAGGGTGGAGAGCTACTTTCTGAAATAAGTTTATGTGTATTTTTAAAAGGCATCTTTTCATAATAAAAACACTTAAAAGGTACTAAGCACTCTAATCTTTGTTGAGTTACACTTGCTTATGCAAAATGCTTCATTGTTCTTGTGTACATATGAATAGGGAAGAACATAATTGGTGCCAGCATGAGGAAGGCTAGGTATAAGTTTCCTCTGAAAGCGTCATTAGTAGACAGCCTTGACCTAAGGCATAGCATCTATGGTTCCCCGAACTCTGTGATTCTGATTTAGACTCTACTAAAGTAGAGTACTACTTTAGGACACTCTACATACTGAGATGTATTGCCCTTGTCCACTAAAGAAAATTTATTAATCACTCTAATTGAAAGTGTAGATTAATAAGAAATAAGTTGAGCAGTGGGAAATCTTATGTGCTCCTTATAAGATGTGGAAACTACTGATTCTGATCTCTTTTTGTTTCCTTCATTATCATGCCTTTTATCCTTAATGTTTGTTAATGCACTGTCAACAGGAAAGTATTTTCATAAGAAAGTTATAAGGAACAGATAGATAACTGCCTACATAATTAGAAGCATTTTGTTACATGCTGGCAAACAAAGTGTAGCACGGTTCAGAAATGTTGCTCTAATGGACATTTTTCCTTTTCTAGTCTAATTTAACCTTGCCACCACCCCACCCATCTCTGACTGAATCTTCATTTTCTTTCCCATCTCTCCAGACCCTGCTTCCCAATTCCTGTGGTACCTAGCCTCCATCTCCCATGAGGCCAAGGAATATTTGACTTCTTTTAAGCTCTAGAATTATATGATTTCATGAAATGAGAGGTTTTACTTTAGTTAATAAGGATCTCTACTAAAATTGAGGGGTAGACACCTCTACCTCCTGTATAGAGTCAAGTATGTACTCTGTGATCCTGCTTCCTCTTGGCTGGGAAGAGCTCGTCTGGTGTGAACGCTCTGAAATAATGGGTTCTGAAAGCTGAGATGATGGGGGGTTGATTATCCCGGGTGGCCAGAGGCAGTTTTTTTAAGGGAGTAAATCCAAGTCATTCTTAGAGTGGGAAGCTAAAGTTCTAACCTGGGAGGTGGAGCTGATTGTCAGGTCTGAGTGTTGTGGCAAGGACAGGAGGCAGCTGGGCGGTTGAGAGCTAGGATGGTTGGGGTGAAGATGGCAGGTAGAGCATGAAACTACCCAGACCAAGAAGTTTAGGACTAAGGCTGTGAACAAGAACACTTGCTTATTCAGTGGCTTGAGGTTCCCCTTGGGAAACCTGAAGCTGCTCTATATACTGACCAGTGACCAGAGTCACGGTGCTTGGTGGGGAAAGGAAGTGTTGGGACAGGAATGAATTATTGCTGGAATGGGTATTCTTGGATCACAAGATACTGTGTCAGTTGTGTGCAGCCTGGCTAGTGGTGAGGTATGTGGCCCAACAGAAGCAGTGGTATTTGAGCCGAGCTCTAATGATGAACAAGAGTCCGATAAGCAGAAAGAGATGGTGAGAAATATTCCAGAGACACACAGAATAGCACAAGTGAAAACAACCCAGATAATACAAGCTATATTTTGGAAACTATTAGTAGTTAAATTTGGCAGCATCATGGTTATCCAATATGAGAAGAGGGAAAAATAAGGTTGGTAAAGAGTTGAGTTAGTTTTGAGTCACATTGTTGATGACTTTGGATTTTAGGCTGAAGGCAGTCAATGGTAGAGTCCTTGAAAATTTTGAATAGTGGAGTTCCAGGTAAGAGGGTTGATTAAATACACACATCTAATTCCATTATGTCCTGAAATTCCACTAAAACTAAAGAAAAAATATTTTTAAATTTCAAGTACAAGAATAAGAAAGGAGACAACAGTTTGGAATCTGAAAAATAGATGGATGCCTGGTAACTAACTTAGGAAGGCAGGATAGCCAAATCTTTCCTGTCAGTGTAGAAACCAAGAAACAACCCAATTTGTACCCCAGAGTCATCAAAAGCCTCAGGAAATGGCAAGACTGGGAGCCAATTGACAGTGAGTGTGAGGGCCAAAATAAGGAATACTGGGTAAAAGTTGTTTGAGAAGCTGAGCTCTCTTTCCCACTCCATACCACTGGACAACTTTCCTCTCCCACCCTGGCAGAAATCTGGAGTTTTATTATCTGGAGAGGGAAAAGCAGAAAGTTTTTGAAAAGAGGGACATCTCACACATTTGAGGATGGAGTTAACCCTACTGAAAACATAGGGACAGAGTAAATTTATACATACTGAATAAAGATTGCAGAGACTCCACCACTCGTACACACACACCCCTCTTCTCTCACTTGTCTCCCAAAATTCTGACAGCCAGACTTCTACCTTTCAGGCAAGATACTGGAAAACTACCAGCCCAACAGGAAAGACGTAAAGATGGTTTCCTGACAAAGCGCTCCTGCCAGATCCCTTTACAGTAAAGCTAAAGTTAACAAGGCCATCCATAGACTCAGATCCTCCAAACAGATCTTCAGTTCTGCACTTTTAACATGAACAGGCAATCAAGGAATATTAGATATTTAAGGAATCCCCCAACATGGATGATATATACCAAATCAGGAAGAAACAACTTGGCGTATACAGAGACAATGCAGGAAAAAGAAAGCTTAACCTATCATTAATATCTTCAGAGAGTTGATAGATGATATTGCAACCATGAAGAACAAGGTTCTTCAAGGTCCTTGAAGAATAAAGAAGTATTCAGAGAACAAAAAAGATCTCTTGGACATGAAAACATGATAGCAGAAATTAAAAAATACAACAGACAGATTGGAAAATTAAGTTGTGAAAACCTTTAAGAAATAGAACAAAGACAAAAATACAGAGAAGAGGAGAGAAAGATAAGAAAATAGGAGGATCATTCTAGGAGGTACAACACTGGAATCCAATAATCTAGAATGAGAGATGAGAGAAACAGAGGGAAAAATAATCAATGAAACAATTCAAGAACATTTTCCTGGAGTGAAGGACATGAGTTTCCAGATAGAAAAGGCCACCTCAGTGCTAATAACAGTGGGTGAATAGGTATTTCATTACAAAATTTAAGAACACTGGAGGTAAGAGAAGATCCTAAAAACTTCCACATAAAGATAAGGAATCAGAATATCTACCGATTTTTCAAGGGCAACACTGGAAGCTAGAGACAATGGAAATGATTTCTAGTCCAAAATTCTCTATTGAGCCAAATGATTAAGTGAGAGTAGGATAAATACATTTTCAGATACACAAAATCTCATTAAATTTAATCTCTACATACCTTTCTCAGAAAGTTACTGGTGGATATGTATGTACAACCAAAGTGATTGAGTAAATAAAGACAAATACATGAAATGCAGGAAACAGGAGATCCAGTGCAGAATTTGTTCACCAGACCTAGGATCTAGCTTGTCCAGATTGGAACAGGTTCAGAAATTTGTGTCTAAAGACACTGCAGGACTCTGTATCTATATGTATTTTTTCTCCTGGTGTGAACAGGTAGCCATGGTGAAAGCCAATGGAACCTCACTTTTATAAGATCCATAATAATTCTGGCATATGGGTGAGACTGAAAACTGACACATGAAAGAAGTACGTTTTTAATTTGAAGGGTCATACTAAAGACTGGTATCTCTCTTAATTATCTTTGCAAGATCCTTAGTTTAGGCTCTTTTGGTTGCTTAGGTACAGAGTAAAAGCAAATCTGCCTGAATAAGGGGAAAACATACACACAAACATACACCCACATATAAATGTATGTGTATGTATGTATATGTATACACATACTATATATGTGTGTATATATGTATACACATGTTAAACACACATGCACACTTACCTAGAGGCATAGTGTATCTATAGAAAGATGCATAAGAAGCTGGAGATCAGTGCTGCCTCTTTGTGGCTAGGGAAAAGGAATGTGAGGAAGACCTTCATTTCACTATTTATCTCCTTGTTCCTTTTGATGTTTTGGACAAAATGCAGGGTAAGAGAGACAGTAGACTGGGATTATTTGGTTAGTGATTGTCATGTTCTTGGAACGAGGAAATACGGGCTTGAATGAGAAAAAAGTGGGTGGATGCTAAAGCTGGAGGAATCTTTGCCTGGCCTGGTGATGACCAGATGTGGCAGGAGGGTGGGGGTGGGCAGTGGGCGCCAAGGGAAAGGTCAGAGGGCAGTGGTCAGAGATGACTCCTTGCTTTCTAGCCTGGGTTCACAAATGTGAGGACACTGAGTAGATGAAACTGGCTTCAGAATGGCAGAGGGAGGAGGGTGGATTGCAAAAGTATAATAAGGGGAAGGAGTTAAGAGTCGGCAACCGTATCTCACGTTTTCTCTGACCAAAAACATTCATTGGTCATATCATGTGCCTTATCATCCACAGCTTCTGGACTTATGAGATGATGGAATGGCTTCTGGAAAACTCAGTGATGAGTCTTCTGGAGGCACCACCTTGGAAGGCTGAGGTAGTGTAGTGTAAGATGGAGTGTAGGCACTCAACCTGTAACCAACCAAGATGTGGCCTCTTCCATGGCCAGAAAGCACAAGGCTGGGAAATAAAGAGGTGGAAGGGATGATGATTCACAAAATTTTCCCCAGCTCTGCCACTTACTAAGTTAATGACCTTGGGTAAATCACTTTGACTTCTCTGTGCCTATGTTTCCTCATCAGCAAAATGGGCATAATGGCCCAGGACCTTCATCACAGGGTTGTTGTGAGGATTCGATGGGATAGTGAGTGTAAAGGTTTATAAGAATGCCTGGTACAAAATAAACACCAGTAATATTAGCTAGTACTGTTTCACTTTTCACCTTTCTTGGGGTTCTTCCTCTCAGACTTGGAACACAAAAGTCCTAGAGAATTTAATGTACAAAGAATGGATGTTTTCACCAGAGGACATGTTAGTGTTTTATTCAGTCTTTATTTTTTAATTTATTCATTTTTTAATTTAAATTTTATTTTTGGGCTGCATTGGGTCTTCATTGCTGCATGCAGGCTTTCTCTAGTTGCAGCAAGCGGGGGCTACTCTTTGTTGTGGTGCGCGGGCTTCTCATTGCGGTGGCTTCTCTTATTGCAGAGCACAGGCTTTAGGCACACGGGCTTCAGTGGTTGCAGCACGCGGGCTCAGTAGTTGAGGCACGCGGGCTCAGTAGTTGAGGCATGCGGGCCCTAGAGTCCACGGGCTTCAGTAGTTGCAGCACATGGGCTCAGTAGTTGTGGTGCACGGGCTCTAGGGCACGCGGGCTTCAGTAGTTGTGGTGCGCAGGCTCAGTAGTTATGGCACGTGGGCTTAGTTGCTCCACAGCATGTGGGATCTTCCCGGACCAGGGATCGAACCCATGTCCCCTGCATTGGCAGGCGGATTCTTAACCACTGTGCCACCAGGGAAGTCCCTTTTAAACAAATAGTTTTGAAGTACTACCTTAGGTGCCTGGGATCCACTGGTGAAGAAATTAGACACATTCCTGCCCTCACAGAGCCTGGACAGTTTTCTTTTTCCCGTAATTTCCATAATTTCCATAATGACTCTTCTCACATGCCATGTATTTATTTATTTTTAATTGAGATATAGTTGACATATAACATTGTATTACTTTTAGGTGTACAACATAATGATTTGATATAGTGTATAGTATGAAATGATCACCACAATAAGTTAACATCCATCACTACACATAGTTACGAATTTTTCTTCTTGTGATGAGAACTTTTAAGATGTACACTCTTAGCAACTTTCAAATATACAATTACATGCATTTATTTTATAATCAAAGTACTTTCAATGAATAAATTTTTATACTAAGCTTTTGTTTAACGTACATGCAAGCACACATTACATGGAATAAAACATTACAAACTGCAAAGCAAGAATCCCTTCCTTAACTTCAGATTTCCTAGTTATCCGGAGAAACAACATCCCTTACCTGACATATGTCTCAGTAACTAGATAAACATAGAATCATGTGAGACACAGAGGAAAGGGAAGAGGAGAGGGTTTAGGTGAGTCAGAGGCTTTTAGCTAGGTGACTGGAGAATGAGGCTACCTTAGAGCTGTTAAGAGGAAGGACATACATTAGGAGGATAGAGGGAGTAATATCAGACTATAAGTACTGTTAAAATAGAAGAAGAAAATTTAGACTTTTACATCATTTTAATAGAAATTTATTGAGAACTGCTCTGTATAAGAATAGATACATGTATATGTATAACTGAATCACTTTGCTATACACCTGACACTATCCCAACATTGTTAATCAACTATACTCCAATATAAAGTAAAAAGTAAATAAAAAAACATGTTACAAAACAGCAAGATGCTTAGAGCCTAATGAAGGCAAGGGCAGGGCAGAGCACACAAATGGTACTATTACAAGTACAAGCATGGCTAGCATAGCCGTCTATAACCCTTTAGGGTCCTTTATGTAGAATAAGAAGAACTACTATTTCTGGGACTTTCCCAAAGTTCTCTGTAGGTTTGGACTGAGGCTTCTCCATCCCTTAGTGATGCTGTCTTAGAGCCAGAGTCTCCTAACTCATTTCTACAGGGCTAATATATTCCTCTCTTGCGCCCAGGTTTCCTGTCATTGAGAATGACGCATAGACAGTCCTCAGACACAAGTTTGCTAGCCCTGCTCCGGGCCAACCATCACCTCCTTAGGACATCTGCAGGCTAAGTCAACCTCTGGGCAATTTGTATTCTGGTCCTTTTAATTCTGCCCCAGCTCCTTCTCTCTCAGCCATTCACTGAAAGAGCCCTAAGCCTCCTTCCATTCACCCCATTATTAAGATGATAGCTCTCCCCCGCCAGCTCTGCTTCCAGCCAGATGAAACATCACAACAACCTGGCTATCATCAAAACCCCTCCCCAACCTCCAAGGAAACTGCAGTCGGCCTTAAGTCCATTTGGACAGACTGTCCATCTGTTGCTCTTCCTATGGCTTGTGGAAGGACTGGACAGACTGAACATTCATGTGTATTTCTGTTGGTCAAGATCTTTCATTTTCTTTCCTGTTTTGAGTATTGCAATCTCTCTCTCCGCTCTTGAACAGTTGCCCCAGGCCATCGTCTCAGTCATTTTCTCTGAGAAGAGAAGCAGGGTTTATGATGCACAGCACTCTCCTGCTTTATCCAGCACTCTTTGCTAAGGCTCGGCAGTAGCTTCTTGGGCAGGTGGATCCTCCTTAACATTAGCAACAGCCCAGATGGTAATGGCTACAGGACTGGTTCCTTCTCTGTCTCTAATTTCCCAGATTTTGAGTTGGTCTGCTCACTGTTGTCAGCACACTGGGCCACCACTTTCCTTACTGACCCTCACAGAGGGACAGGAACTCCTTAGCAGAGGGTGGACTTTTCTCAGTAATTACATTATTATAGTACATATTTCTTTATACTTCAAAATATTAATATTAACACTATAAGGCCATAAAATACATAACTCCCACCCGGACTGAAAAGGTAGTTGTTCAGTCACAGGTATACAAGATGGAATGAGGCACTACCTGAGATTCAGAGTAGATAAAAGCCACAATTCCAGGAACTGGGAGTTTTACATAAAACACAATTTATAACATTAAGAAAAGAGACCGAATCTGAAACAGGAGGTGTTAGTCTTACACATGATTCCTGAGCCAGGAACCAGTTAGGTGGGCTTGACCCACAAGTGTGCTCTGAAATGAAAAGGAACAGTAAAAATCTGCTCCTGGCATAGAGAGCAGAGCTGGCATTGTAGGGAGGCTATTTCACTTAGAGGGAATCGTGAAGCCCCCTCTATTATTAATAGTAATATTTTCTTGCCTTCTGGGAAGGCTTAGAGAGACAAGAAAAAGGTCAGTCAAAACTTGAAAAGAAAAGCATATAAAAACCGGATAGTCATATGGCATTTACTCTTTAATTAAAAATGTGTAGCACTTTTGTCGCCTGAGGCTGTCTCTGAAATGTTAATAGCACACTGGGCTTCATCAGATCTTTCAGGTTCTTGGAGTTCTACTCTGGAAAAACAGAGAAAAGAATTCAGTGAGATTTCACAGTAGAGCCACTTTCTCTTTCTAGATTTCAATGATAGGGCAGAATATAAGGGGACATTGCAATATTAATGAGGAGAAATAAACTACTGAAGAGAGGTGGAGATGTACCGTCCACACTTCCTAAATTACTACCTTTGATTTTTGTCTGGGCCTGCCCCTGCCCTATGCTGATTCCCTGCTGCCTTCCCTCCGCAGCTCTTCCGGACCACTTCCGAACTAAGTCTGACAGGGCAGGCAAGATCTCAGCACCTGGGCTCACCATCCTGGATTCCGAGACTCACAGCGGCTGGTGTATCCAGGTAAGTGCTAGGCACACTGGGAGCTGTGCACCCTGGGATCATGACTTGTGTCTCTGTGACCAGGTTTTTTTAAATTTATTTATTTTTGGCTGCATTGGGTCTTCGTTGCTGCGTGCAGGCTTTCTCTAGCTGCGGTGCGCAGGGGCTACTCTTCGTTGAGATGCGCGGGCTTCTCATTGCGGTGGCTTCTCGTTGCAGAGCACGGGCTCTAGGCGTGCAGGTTTCAGTAGTTGTGGCTCGCGGGCTCTAGAGCGCAGACTCAGTAGTTGTGGCACACGGGCTTAGTTGCTCTGCGGCATGTGGGATCTTCCCGGACCAGGGCTCAAACCCGTGTTCCCTGCATTGGCAGGCGGATTCTTAACCACTGCGCCACCAGGGAAGACCTGTGACCAGGTTTTTGACTTAGGGTTGCTTTGACCCCATGACTGTGTGACCAGAGCCTTGATATTCTTGAGAGTCCAGTTTCTCAGGGTGGGTGGAGGTACAGACAATCTGATTGCATCATGCTGTGAAAGGATGGATCACCAGGAATCTTTGTGTATTCCTTCATGCATACATTCATTCTTTCAACAAATATTTATTTTTATAGCCAAGCTATGGAAACAACCTGAGTGTTCACTGATGCATGAATGGATAAAGAAATTGTGATACACACACACATACACACACATACAGTAGACCATAAAAAAGAATGAAATCTTGCCATTTGTGACAACATGGATGGACCTCGAGGGTATTATGCTAAGTGAAATAAGTCAGACAGAGAAAGAAAAATACTATATTATTTCACTTATATGTGGAATCTAAAAATAAATGAATAATAATAACTTAAAAAATCAGTTTATAGATACAGAGAACAGATTGATGGTTGCCAGAGGTGGGGGGGTATGGAGGTGGGAGAAATGGGTAAATTTTTTTTTAGTTTAAATAAATTGAATTTTTTAAAACAATCTGAAAACTTGAACTCTTAAAGAGAAAAAGCACCTCACCAAATTTTGCCTTCCACAGCCCTCGTACGTGAACAAAGGAAAATATAAAGAAAAGGGTATACACACTTCTCCCTATGCCATATTTAGGGTTACTTAAGTGCTGTTCTTATTTGAATTTGATTAGGTAAAGGATCTAGAAAGAAAGCCAAATAAATGAAAAATAAGTACAAATCAAACAAACAACTTAAATTATTGCTCAGCTGAAAGCAAACGTAAGAGAAACTAAAGCCCAGAATAATGTTTACTTTTCCACAAAACTCCTTTTCAACATGTTATATACTTATCAAACCATTAGAGTGTAAATTCTGTAAGTCCTATCATCTTTCAACCAGTATTCACCATGAAAATTACAACTACTGAAAACTGTTAATATTATTAAAAGGCTACTTTCTATAGATCCAAACATATCTGCTGCTGCAATTTTACAGTTTAAAAAATTTATTGAGCACCTACTATATGCCAGGCACTGTGCTAGGTTCTGGCAGCACAATGATGAGCTTCGATGATATGTTCCCTGCCCTCTATAAAGTTTGATTTAGTTAAGTTTATAGAGTTTAATAATATAATTACACCACTATATAAGTATAACCTGGTGTTATGAAGAAAAAACACAGGAATCCACATGATACTATAACAGGCTGACACAATCTAGTTTGGGAAGGGTTTTTAAGAAAGTGCAACTTGAGTCAGGATCTGAAGAATGAGGTGAAGAAGTGGCAAAGAACATTCCAAGCACAGGGCACAGCAGATGCAAAGACACTGAGGCTAGAGGGTACATATTATCACTCCTCACTTATTTATTTATTCATTCCACACATATAGGACACCCAGGCACTATGCCAGGTACTGCAGTTACCATGTTGAATGAGATGCAGCCCATGCTCACCACATCAGACCCTTTTGGTATTAATTTTTTACTTGACCACAACTGAACTTGCCATGACCCTTGGGCATTGTACATAGGGCACACTGCCATCCATTTATAGCTAGGGCATTTTCCTCCAAGTCCTAACTAGTCTCACTTTCCTTTTCCTCTCCATTAGTTCATGTATGCTGAGGTCCCAGCATGCCTCAGACCAAGCCTAGTTAAATTATAGACTCTCTGGGGATTGTATCTCTTTCAACAATGTTGTAGGGTCAGGACTCACCTTTTCTCAGTCTGTTCACTCTCTGTCCCCTCCACTTTGATGGTTTCTGAAAGAGACAAAAACAACTTCAGAAAATGTATTGCCCATAAATACTAAAAGAGGGAAAGTTTGAAGAGGCTCCTAAGTCCTAGGACTCAGAGAGAAATCATTGTTGCCATATATGTGGAATAGATGGTTCCTTGATGAAATTTCATGGGGACTGAGAAGGAGCTGCTTTCATCCAAAAATTAAATGCCTTCTTTTGTTTATTGTGCCTTAAGTTCTAATGTTGGGAATAGGTTTTACTTACAGCTCTATTCTTTACTAAACTAAAAATACTACTGGGAGGTATAATACATTTAGTTTTAGCAATCATTTAGTGATGGGGATAAACGTTTCCAATCCTTTTCTGAAAGTAAGGTTTAGAAGGAGGAGGAAAAGGAAATCTTGCAGATGTTGGTGACTAAATGGGTTAGCCAGCTGGTGCTACCAAATAATACACAAGGTTGCATGGAGAGGTTCAAGTGGGAAATTTCTAGTGGGCTAGACCTCCCAAAGCCCGAGTTCCTACTGGCATGGACTTACTACTGATGCAACTTTGGGTGAAAATTCCTCTATGTTGACTGTTATGACCGTGCTGTTGTCCCGCTCTGCACCTTATAGCAGGGGTTGTTAACCCAGGGTCCATGGAGGAATTTAGGGACCGCAGCAATCCTTTCAACAACACCCCTGATGGTTTTGAACACTTCCTATCTTTGGCAGTTCTCTTTGTGTGTGCATGTGTGTGTGTGTTTAAAAATAATCAGTTTTATGGAGGTAAAATACACAGTAAAATCCAATCATTTTCCATACAGATTTTGATGAGTTTAACAAATGTATGCAGTCATGTAACTACCACCACAACCAAGATATGGAACATTTATATAAGCCCAAAGAGTTCCCTCCAGCCCCTTTTCAATCAATTTCTTCCCCCCACCCCATCCCCTGTAACCACTGATCTGCTTAATGCCACAGTGGTTTTGCTTTTTCTAGGATTTCATGTAATGTGTAGTCTTTTCGTGCCTAGTGTCTTTCATGTAGCACAATGCTTTTGAAATTCATTCATGTTGTTTCATGTTACCAGTAGTCCATTCCTTTCTATAGCTCAGCAGTATTTCATTGTATGTATATAGCACCATTTGTTTATCCATTCACCAACTGCAAAAATTCAGGATGCCAGATTTTCAGTATTATGAAGAAAGCTGCTATGGACATTTGTGTGTGTGTGTCTGTGAAGACATATGTCTTTATTTCTCATGGGTAAATATCAAGGATTGCTGAGTTGTATAGTAGAGCATAAGAATTTCAGTTGCTTCACATCCTCTCCAACATCTGATATTTATCAGTCCTTTTAATTTTAGCCATGTTAGTGGGTATGGGGTGGTATCTCATTATGGTTTGAATTTGTATTTCCCCAATGACTAATGGTGTTACGACTGTGTAACTGTGCTTATGGGCCATTTGTGTATATTTTTATGTGAAGTATCTATTCAAGCCTTTTACTTTCTGCCTTTTGTTATATGGATTGTCTTCTCATTACTGAGTAGTATTATATAAGTATGTATTCTGGTTATAAGTCCTTTATTATATTTATATTTTGCAAGCATTTTGTCCCAGTCTGTGTCTTGACTTTTCATTTTCTTAAAGTCAAAGGGCAAACATTTTTAATTTTGATGAAGTTCAGTTTATCAATCTTATCTTTTTATAATACAGTTTATGCTTACCATGTCCTATCTGAGATTTGCCTAACCTAAGCTCACAAAACTTTTCTTCTATGTTTTCTTTCAAAAGTTTTTTAATTTTAGCTCTTATTTTAGGTTTATGATCCACTTCAAGTTATTTTTTTGGGTGTCTAGGTTCATACTTTCCCATGTGGATATCTAACTGACCCAATACCATTTGTTGAAAAGACTATCCTTTCTGCATGGAATTAACTTGGCACTTTTGTCAAAATCAGTTGACAAAATCATATTTTTTGACTCTCCATTTTGTTCCACTGGTCGATATGTCTGTCCTTTCACCAGTGTCACACCTTGACTACTATAGCTATATAATAAATCTTGAAATTAGGTAGTATAAGTCCTCCATCTTTGTTGTTATGTTTCAGAATTGTTTTGGCAATTGTAGATCCTTTGCATTTCCACATAACTTTTAGAATAAACTTTTTAATGTCCACTAAGGAGCCTGCCAGGATTTTGATTGATAGTGCATTGAAACCAAAGATCAGTTTGGGAGAACTGGTATCTTAATAGCTAGTCTTCTAAACCATGGACACAGCATAACGCTCCATTTATTTAGGTCTACTTTAACTTGTGTCAGTAGTAATGTTTTTTAGTTTTCAGTATACATACAGGTCTTGTACTTGTTTTTAAAAATTAATTCCAAAGCCTTTAATATTACTTGTTGCTACTGTAAATGGTATTAAAAAATTCAGTGTACAATTGTTTGTTGTTAGTATGTAGAAAAACAATAGATTTTGTGTATTGACCTTGTATCCTGCTACTTTGCTACACTAAATCAGTTGTAATAGCTTTTAATGGATTCCTTAGGCTTTTCTACAAACATGATCGTGTCATCTGCAAAATAAGGCAGTTTTACTTCTTTCTTTCCAATATGTATGCCTTTTATTTCTTTTTCTAGAGTTGTGGCACTGGCTAGGACCTCCAGTACAAGGTTGAACAGAAGCAGTGAGAGTGACATCCTTGCCTTATTCCTGATCTTAGGTGAAAGCAATCAGTCTTTTATCATTAACTATGATGCTAACTAAAGGATTTTAGTAGCTGTTATTTGCCAAGTTGAGGAAATTCTTTTGTATTCCTACTTTTATGAGAGTTTATCTTTCTTTTTAAAAATTATGAATGGGCATTAATTTTGCCAAATGCTTTTTCTGTATCCATTGACATGTATTCTGTATCCACATGATTTCTCTTTTCAGTCTTTCAATAGGTGAGTTTTATTGCTTGGTATTTGGATGTTAAACTTACCTTATATTCCTGGAATAAACCCCACTTAATCATGATGTATAATACTTTTAATACATTGCTAGATTTCAGTTGCTAATTTTGTTGAGCATTTTGGCATCTATGTTCACAAGGGATATGTGTAGTTTTCTTTTCTTGTAATGTCTTTTTCTAGTTTTGGTATTAGGGCTCCCCCTGCCTTCAGAGCAGCCTAGAAACTGACTCCAGGCAGTAAGTTGTGGACAATCATAGGGCTCACCTTATCTTTTCCCTTCTCTCAGGGACTATAGTTTTCTGTAGCCTGTTGTCCAATATCTGAAAACAGTTGTTGCATATATTTTGTCTGATTCTAGTTGTTTACGGCAGGAGGGCAATTCCTGTAGCAGTTAATCCTTAATGGGAGGAAGGAAAAATCTGTGTCTTCTATATAATTTTAAAAGAGTTTTAACTGTTAGAAAAGTCTCTTATTTCCTTCTACCTTCTTATAACCTTCATCGAGATACCCTTTAGAGCCTCAGTTAAGTATGATCTTTGCACCCTATGGCAGTTTTTAGATATTTAAAGGCAGCACTTGTGTCCTCCCCAAGGCTTTTTTTATCCCCCTGGCTGAGCATTCTGAGTTATTTCAGATATTTCTTTCTTTTTTAAAATACATCTTTATTGGAGTAAAATCACTTTACAATGCTGTATTCGTTTCTGTTGTACAACAGAGTGAATCAGCCATATGCATATATATATCCCCATATCGCCTCCCTCTTGAGCCTCCCCCCCACCCTCCCTATCCCACCCCTCTTGGTCATTGTAAAGCACCGAGCTGATCTCCCTGTGCTATGCAGCAGCTTCCCACTAGCTGTCTATTTTACATTTGGTAGTGTATATATGTCCATGCTACTCTCACTTCGCCCCAGCTTCCCCCACCCCACCGCCGTGTCCTCAAGTCCATTCTCTATGTCTGCGTACATATTCCTGCCCTGCCACTAGGTTCATCAGAACCATTTCTTTTTAGATTCCACATATATGTGTTAGCAGACGGTATTTGTTTTTCTCTTTCTGACCTACTTCACTCTGTATGACAGACTCTGGGTCCATCCACCTCATTACAAATAGCTCAATTTCGTTTCTTTTTATGGCTGAGTAATATTCCATTGTATATTTGACTGATCTTCCAGATGCTTTGTAAGTCTAATTACGTTCTATTTTTGTCAAAGTTCCTCTTAAAAATAATGGTGCTTATAGTGAATACTGTATTTCAGGATGTCTGTACACCAACGCAAATAATATTATCCTTTCGTACTCGTGACAAAATCACCACTGTTTTTTTTTTTAAAAAGCTTCTTTTTAAAAATGAAAGCAGACAATAAAAAGACAGCTTCTAAACTTTTGGATTTGATTACAAATTTAGCATTTTGAAGAGTAGATATGATGATATCACCTGGTTTCAGTTTTTAAGCCCTGTGAAACTTTCTGTTTAAATGGTGGTTAAAAATAATTTATTTTGGAAAAGACATTTGCCCTTTAAGAAATCATTCCTGAAAGTGCTGAGACTCTTCCAAATTTGGAGGAGAGAGGCAAGTTGTAAAAATTGTAGGTTGCTAGGCACTATTACAATACAGATTTTAGTCAGACAAGAACCAAATGAGGAAGTAAAACTTCAGGAGGAGCTATTTTAGTCTTTCTCCCCAATGGGTAAGCTGAGAGGGTAACTTCTGATTGGGAAAAGACAGTAATTGAAGGTTACAATTTCTCATGCTTTAACTGCCCTATTTGACAAAACAAAAAAAGAGAAGAGAGATTAGAAACCAGCTAGAACAACCATGGCATTTCCCTTTTATTCATTTAACAGCCTAAACAGGGTAAATATGTACAGTTGAGGAATAGAAAAACTGTAACTACTGAACAATCACTGGAAAGGACTTTTGACACCAGGTTAGTTAGTTGGAGGGCTGTCTCCTCTGAGAAAAGGATTAATATTGGATTAAGAGGAAGCTGCACTGTTGGAAAAATTTCTACTCATCAGTAAGCTTGTGTCTCTGTGGATGGGTCATGACTGTTTCCATGTTTGTCTACTGGCAGAATTTAGTTCCTTGTGGACTGAGATCCCCATTTCCTTGCTGGCTTTCAGCTGGGGGCTATTTCCAGTTTCTAGAGGCCACCCACATTTCTTGGCTTACGGCCCCTTCCTCCATCTTCAAGGTCAGCAGTGGTGCATTGAGCCTGTCTCAAGCTTTGGATCTCTCCTCCTTCCATTTCCTCTTTCTAATCCAGGTGGGAAAGATTCTGTGACTCACGTGATTAGATTGGGTCTACTTGGATAATCCAGGATAAACCCATCATTTTAAACTCAGTATTTAATCACGTATGAAAAGTCCCTTTTGCCATGTAGGATGACATGTTACAGATTCTGGGGTATATGAGGTGGATATCTTGTTGGTGGCATTATTCTGCCTATCGTACAGCCAATGCCAGGGGTATCCACAAACAAGTGCAGAGACATTGCTAAAGTTACAAAACCCAGTTTTACAAACATCTCATATCTATGTGGCATGGTTACTTGGTACATCTCCCTCCTCCAGTAATATCAAGGCTCTTCTCTTTGACCAAACTTACTGGCACATGTGACTATCTGACCAAACAACTTTTTTTTTTTTTTTTTTTTTTGCGGTACACGGGCCTCTCACTGTTGTGGCCTCTCCCGTTGCGGAGCACAGGCTCCGGACGCGCAGGCTCAGTGGCCATGGCTCACAGGCCCAGCCGCTCTGCGGCATGTGGGATCTTCCCGGACCGGGGCACGAACCCGTGTCCCCTGCATCGGCAGGCGGACTCTCAACCACTGCACCACCAGGGAAGCCCCAGACCAAACAACTTTTATCTACCAATATTCTTTATCACATTCTTGAGGGGGTCGTATATGTACTGTGCTCTCTTGTGGTCTTCTGCCTTTTAATACTCATAGCTCAATTTGACCATCTCAGATGCAACAGACACCCTTACAACTCTCTCATGTATACAGACACATCCTCTTTAACTCCCTTTATCTAGTCTCCTGAATTTTTCTGATTGCTTTTTAGGGGAAGAAACATTTTACTTGGCTTTTCTCCATCCCTTTTCTTTGTTTCGTTTGTAAGCTAATCATTCCAATGCAAAACCAAATTTAGGAGACAGCTTATTTCCAAGCAGAAGGTTGCTTCTGCACATTTAGCTAATTCTAAATGGCAATGAGATTGACAGAAAGAGAAGTTCAAAACGGTCACTTTGAAAAGTCAAAGCCTGGACAAGCATGATATATCTGTACATCTGACCCTGCACTGTGAATTTTACACTTTTGTATCATAGAAATCTCTCAGTATACCCTGTACTTTGGCAGTTTGAACGGCTCTGCCATATGCTTTGTGTTAATATATTGAAACTGGATTAGCACTCCTAAATTTCTTGTTTTTGGAATACAGCTGGATGAAATGAATGACTGCTAATGTCATCCATCTATTTTCTAGATGGATCTTAAAATCAGTACCCTGAAATCTTAAGATGCTGACCAGAAGCCTTACTCATCTTGTGCTTTTTACCATAAGCGAGTAAGAAGGTTTTACCTTAATTATTAGCACCAACCAAACTTTTACTGGAGGTAATTACTGAGATAAAGTCCAAGCTTATCTTACAACTTCATCCAAACCAGCCCAAACCACAAACAGGCATGGGATTCTTATAAAGTGAGGGACCACTTTGTCCCCTATTAAACACAGGGCATTTTTACAACAGAAGTCATCGGGGAGGCAGCTCAATGCAGTGCTGTTTAAAATAGCAAAACGACGGGAACAACCCAACTGTCCCACAATATGGACTTGCTTAAATAAATTAAGGTGTATCCACATAACGGAGTATCTTGCAGCCATTTTAAATGATGCTGTAGAATAATACTTAGTGACACTGAAAATATTCTTCCAACATTTAGTATAAAAAAGTTAGAAAACAGTACATGTTATATTATTCAAATTGTGAAAAACAGTCCTCATAATACTATCCACTTATGGAAAAATAACAGGTTAATACATAGAAAAATCTGGAAGTTATACACTAAAATGTCGGCATAATCATTTTTTCTTACTAGTAGAACTATAGGTGATTTTTATTTTCAGTATATTTGGTAATGGATATGTACTACTTGGTAATCCATATGAGTTAATATTATTTTTTAAAGTCAGTGGGGAATAGTTCATCTAACTTACTTCTCAGTAAACTGAGACTTTTAGAGGCAAATCTTATGGTCACCTAATCCTCCCCTTCTCCCACCAAACATTTCTGCTTGAACATCATCAGGTCCATAATTGTGAACATTTAGAAGTGTTTTCACCATTTTACTTCATTGAATTCTCACAGTAACCTCATGAAATAAAGTAGGTAAGGCAAGGAACCATCAGCTTTGTTTGGAAACCAGAAGTACATTTGTAAACCTTAGGTTAGAAGTGTTGCCTTTCCTGGAAATCCAGGCAACCTTATCAGCTGCTGAGTCCCATATGTATGGGCTTGAAACCCTGAGGGAACCTTTTCCTCCAAACACCTGCTGACTTTTTGCCAGCCTGGGCTCAGCCAACGAGCTCCAGAAGGCCGCTGATTGGGAAATTAGCTGCAAAGTGGCAATCTGCAGAGGACAAGCACTGACTCACCACATTCTTTAGAGGGGCCAGCCTGCTGCTTCTTCCTTTTCTTTAGTGTTAGAAAGAACACCATCCCACACACAACGACCAATGTTACAAGTAGAGCTGCAATCCAGAGGATGTGGTCTGGGACAGGGGGGCTTGGCACAGGTGGCTTTGCATCTAAAAATGAACCCAAGTTTTCAATCAGCCAGGAAGGTTGATTATAACAGCTTTATAATTGCTGCTCTTCTCTTTATTTACATGCCAGAATCTCCTCAGGGCTCTACTGCCAGAGCAGCCTGAAATCCACATGATTTGGGCCATAGAAAATCCTAGTCTCAGGGCCTCGGCAGCTGACTGAGAACCAAGCCAGTGACTCTGACCAAGTGCCTGGACTGAGCTGCCTTGCCTTCCCTTCCCAGAGACTGAGATGACAATGACCATGATCCAGAAGAGGGTCACCTTGGCCCTTGGTTCTGGAATCTGGGTAATGTACCTGTACTGAGGCTCTGAAGGTACAGTCATCTGGGCAGCATCCGGCTTCCTCAGCCCCCTAATGTGGTCAGGCCCCAAGTTTTTTTTTTTGTTTTTTTTTTGCGGTACGCGGGCCTCTCACTGTTGTGGCCTCTCCCGTTGCGGAGCACAGGCTCCGGACGCGCAGGTTCAGCGGCCATGGCTCACAGGCCTAGCTGCTCCGTGGCATGTGGGATCTTCCTGGACCGGGGCACGAACCCGTGTCCCCTGCATCGGCAGGCGGACTCTCAACCGCTGCGCCACCAGGGAAGCCCTGGGCCCCAAGTTTTGACGTTTCTGTTATAGTAATTCCTCCATCCACTTATCATCTCTAAATCAGGCTCCAGACACCTCTCACCCGGACAAACATAGCAGCCTCTTTATAGGCACCCATCTCCAGCTTTGTTTGTTCTTTCCCCTGATGTCTAGGTGGACTTCCTCAAGCATGGCGTTCAGCCTCTCTCTCCTACTGGAAAACTTTTGATATGTCTTCATGCCCTGAGGATCAGGGTCAGAATCAGCTCCTGGGAAGTCAGGACTTACTTCCTTGCACAAGGACTCCTAAACTTACAGGAAGTTAAAAAACAGGCTTTGGGTGGAAAAATTAGGACTGAGTGGCCCATGTTATAGACATTTATGGGAAGAGGTCTGGTAGTTAATCTCAAATTACAGGAGAATAGGACCAGCTGACCTCCCATTAGCTTAGGGGCATTTTGTGGACCCATGCCCTGTTTCTGGGACCTTAAGAAAAGGAATTGTTGGTACTGCAGGCCACATTCAACACTTTTTGAGTCTATCCCAGTTTAATCTCACTTGAACCTGTTTGGCATCCCAGTAAAGGAGGGTAATACTTGTTAACATGGAGGCTGCTACCTTTTGATACCCCAAAAGATTCCTTGACACAGGGCCTAACCTATATCTTATCTAGCCATAGAATAGGGACACAGAGAGGCAAGCCCCATTTTCCTGAGGCAGCTAGAGCTGAAACATTTCTGAACATGGCGGCAGCTAGGAAGGTTTTGGCAGCAGTTGAGAAACGGCAGAAAGGTGAGCCACGATGAGGCTCTAGTGGTGGCGAGGCTCTGTTCCTGTGGGAGTCATGGCAGAAAGCCCCAGGGTGTGTCATGTGTGGTGATGTTGGCAGTGCCAAGAAGGTGCTAAATTTCAGGACAGCATGGGAGAGGCTTCTATCAGGCCAAGAGAGGCTACAGTGGAAGCAACCAGGACAGACAGGGTGACCTCACCAGTTACTGAACTGTCAAGAGTCAGAGGTGTCTGATCAGAAGGAAATCAGCACCTGCACAGGGGACTGGCCCACTGGTACAGCTAAGCTGGCTGGTGGGGACTGGCCCCAGGGGCTGTCCGTAAGAATGCATCAAGAGGCCAAGTTATGTTTGAACAATGAAACACCAGGAGAGGGGAGGCATTAAAGCCAGAGGATGGAGCAAGGAGCTGGATGGATGCCTTAGGAGGGGGCAAACCAAGGGGCCAGAGTTGGAGGAGGGGCCAAGGCAAACAGAAGGCAGATGGGTGGGGGGAGGGGTCAGGATCAGAATAAGCAGTGTTGAAGGCAGTGTGGGTACAGAGTGCCTTTATTGCAGGAGAGACTCCTGCAATTACTGCTCCTCAAAAGTGGGGTCTCAAATATGGATGTATTCTAGGGCAAAGCCAGGAATTTAAAATGGCAGGCTCCTATTAGTGTACACGGCTTAGTTTCAACCCTTTCCCAGTGGGATTGGCCCCCATACTACACTGTCAACATGCCACAAGCATTTCTGCTTCTGCATATTTCCTTGACACATGTGTGCGATGGCCACCACTGCCTGTGCCCATGGCAGGTACTGCTGATAGATTGTGGCCCTCTCACCTCCCAAGCCTGAATGCTGTTTCAGAATTTTTCAGAAGCTACCACGAGTTTGAGTACCTGCCATCTCTTTACCACACTTATTAAGCCCAGTTATTTCTGTTATGGTAATATAAGGTCCCATGTCCTTTAGGAAGCCTTCACTGACCCTCAAGGAACTTGCCTATCTCTGAATGCTTATAAATCATATTATCAGTCACTCTTGTTTTTAAATTTAGTTGTATATTTCCATGGGATATAATTTAGATTCTAATTCAATCCTTTTACAATCCAATTTACCATGTGTGTCCATCGTGGAGTTCTGATTCTATTAGAAGGGCAGAGAGCGTGTCTTATACCTTTTGGTTTTCTCCCCTGAAACCAACGTTTAGAATGGTTTTGTACTCATAACAAGTGCTGTATGTATATATGAATGTGTGTGTGTGTGTGTGTGTGTGTGTGTGTGTGTTTTAATGAGTGGAAGAATTTTAGCCTGGAGAAATCCTGCATCTTCTAACCTAAGCTTCAGAATCTTCTCTCTAAAGGTAGCCCAAAAGACTGGGCCAGTGTCAAGGCTAAGAACGTGCTTCCTCAAGAGCGGCATAGGTTCATAGCCTCTTGGACCTTGTAGCACTCAGATGAAACAAGAGCCCTCTGTCTGGGTCTTTCCTAACAGTATGAAAATGGCCCAGTTGGAGGTTTCCTGGCAAGCAGGGGACACTGGATGATCTGCCTTACCCACCTGTGTATAATACCTGATAAAAGAAACTGTCAGGCTTACCTATATTGCAAGGTGGCGAGAAAAGCAGTGTCTTCGTTGGCTCAAGTTGCAAGACACAGAAGATGCTCACGTTTGTTTCAGGAGGGATGGAAAAAGACATGCTGATAGAAATGTTGTACAGTTCTGTGATATTATTTTGAGATTTCTTCATGACAGTGTCATACTCAGTAGTAGAATTCTTAGTTTTTAGCAATATATACATCCTCTGAGGTTCTGGGTAACCTTGTGTAGATGAGCAGGTCAAATTTATGATGTTAGAATTTTCTGTTTGATTAGGAATTAGATTTATTTCTGGTTGACTGAAGTTAGCTGAAAGCAGAATAGAGATACAAACAAACAAAAAAAGAAATCAGTTTAAATTTAGATGTATCTAGAAGGGAACAACAAATAACTAGGTATCCTGGGAACTCACTGGGGGCACACCTGGCAGGCCCCAGGGTGTCTAAATTGTGGGCCTCAGCCCACGGTGAGAGCCACATAATGATCCCACATTTATTTTTCAGGAATGGAGTTGGGGCCACCATGCTTACTTCCCGCTGACCCCAATCAAGGAGGTGCTCTCTGAGCAACAGGAGGGCTAGCTCCTTCTGCCAGCCAAATCCCTTGCTCTTCTTCTGTAGTCAGTAGGTACTGTGCAGGTTCTACATACTAATTTATAATTTAGTATATTGTTTCTAAAACTTCAGTGATTCGCATGGTATTGTTACAAGTTTTGCTATATCCACCTACTCCTTAAGCGCTCTGCTTGTACGTGATGTGGCCGGTGGAAGGTAGATTGCCATGGTGTTACCTACTTTAGACCTCATTAACGATAATTAATCTGGACCTAGTAATCCCACACCTGGGTATCTACTCTAGAGAAATGAAAACTTACGTTTACACAAAAAATTTGTACATGATTTTTTACAGCAAATCTATTCATAATAGCCACAAACTGAAAACAACCCAATGTCTTTCCATGGGTTGAGTGGATAAACAAAATGCTACTTAGTAATAAGAAGGAACAGATTTTTGATACGTGCAACAACTTGGATGACTCTCAAAGGCATTACGTTAAATAAAAGAAGCTGGTGGTAAAAGGTTACATACTGTATGACTTCATTTATGTGATATTCACACAAAGATAAGACCATAAGTTGCAAAACAGGGGTTATGGGTATAGAGAGGGTATGACTATAAGGGCATAGCATGGGGAAATTTTTTTAGGGTGCTGAAAATGATTTGTATCCTGTTTATATTGCTGGTTATATAAACCTATACATAAGTTCATATTAATAGAACTGTACACCAAAATAAAAATAATTTTACTGTATTTTAATTTTAAAAAGTCTGTAGTGACATTTAGGTTTTTCAAGGCCTGGAAAAGCAAGGGAGCTGTTTTGTCAGCTTTTGGGTTGTGTGCCTTGGGTTATTTCCCTCCTGTCTACTGGGCTTATGGTTGGGCCGCAAACAAGTCATAAGCAACCTCTAGGAGGCTGAAGGGAAATCCCAAATCAGCCAGCTGTCACCCTTGGTAGGAGCTCCAGGCAAAGATTTAGTGGGTGAGAACTCTTGGACTAAAGGAGAAAATGAATGTAAAAGAGATTTGAGACCTATATGGTTCATATAAACTTAAGGGCCAAATCACCCATGGTTTTCACTTAGCCACATTACCTTGGTTTAGTTAGCTCTATCTGGTCCCCAAAGCAGATTCTTAGAGATCATTCAGAAGTAAACTATAAAAAGTACGAAGGACTTTTAGTTCCCTCCTCCCAAGCCCCGCACTCCCTTCAAACGGGCTTCCCAGAATTGGCTGTCCTCTGCCTCTCTGGAGGCGGCCCTCTCCCCCTCCTATTGCAGTCTCATCTGAGAAGTCCCCGTATCTGAACGCGCCATTGGCTACATACCCAGCACTGACAGGTCAGAGCTCATCTGGTGGATGGGAGCCAGTCCTTGGGGTCCTTTATAATGGATGAAACATTGATACGATCCCTTGTCCTTGATCTGAACGTTGTGGAGTCGCAGTGTCCAACTGTCCTGGTCAAAGCTCGTGCGGCCTATATACTTGGGATGGACATTGTGAGGATTCTCTTGGCCTCTGTACAGCTCATAGAGAACCAACTTATTCTGGTCCTGCCAAAATATCACCAGCTCATCCAGGCTTAGGTTTCGAGAGTTTGAAAAGTGGCATGGCAGGTCTCCAGTCTCATTGAAAAATGCCTGACTTTCCAAGGAAGCAGCACCTAAAAGAAGGAAAGGTGGAAAGTGGGGAAAGAGACACAAAAGGGAAGAAAGAAAGAAAGAAAAAAAAAAAAAACAGAAACTCCATTTCTCTTTATACAATACCCAGATGCTATCTTATCAGTAATGATCTTGAAGAAGTAGATATTAAACTCTGGAACTGTGCATACACATTGGCATGTGCAGAAAGGAAGGGGCTTTTGTCCTCACTCTACTGATAACTAACTGGGTGGCCTTGTGCAAACTGCAACTCCTATGAGGTTCAGTTTCCTTATCTGTTTAATGAAGGGGTGGACTAAATGTTCTAAGGTTCTTTCCAGTACTATGGTTCTGCGAATTTAAATCCCAGAATAGTGAAAATCAGAAAATTAGACAACTCATTCACCCATTGGTTACTTCCCTATAATCTGAATATTGATTCTCTTCACTGTAGCTGTTACAGGCTCCATTACTTCTTCACCATGACCAAAAGCTCCCTTCTCCCCTCCCTATCCCCTTATTCCTTGGCCTGCTGTGGTGAAAAGAGTTCCGATATCCCTCCTTTCATTATGCCTCGGTAGCTGGGGATCACAGTGACTAATATCTTTGAAATTCAAATAGTTCCCTTTATAGACTTTCCCTCATGACTGCTGCTCCCATGGCCAGCTCTCCCAAGGGTAAAAACAGTTTGGAAATGACACAAATGGTCAACCAAGGCCTCTATTCTGTGACCTCTCTAAGCTCTTTCGGAGATCAGAAAGAGAACTGGGCAGATTTGATGGTTGTTTTGGGATTGTGGTGGTCGAAGGCCATGTAAGGTACATGAATGAAATGCTGGAAATGAATCATAAATGGGAAGGTGAGGATGTACTTTTGGAGTACTGGGGAATCCCCAGGTACCACAGACTTGCTCTGCCCAGGATGCATTGCTTTTGGAAATGTTTTCAACCCCTGGAGAATGTGCTGGGAGAGTTCAGAGAAATGCTTTCATTCCTGAGGGCATATTGGGATTTGTGGAGGGATTTGGGTCTCCTCACTCCTTAAATGTGATTGCTTATAGGGTTTCTGTAGGACCTATTCTGGATCACAGAATTACTTGAGACCCGGCCAAGAAATTAAGTAGTGGTGAGTGAGAAGTGCAGGGTTAGGGGAGAAATGCTGTTTCTTAGTTAATATGAAGTTAGACGCCACCTTGGGGAGGGAGTTAGGATGGGTTCTAAGTAACGCTTCATCATTCCAGACTTCAGTAAAGGGATGTTGACATTAAGGAGGAAAGGAGAAGCAGGTTGGTGAGGGAGATGAGAGGAGTTATCTGAGGCGTTCTTTGAGGGGTGGCAGGAGAAATTAAATTGATCTGATCAATAGGGTTCTCTTCTAAGAGGGAGTAGAAGAGAAATAACAGTGACATGCACTTGGTGAAATTGAACTGTGTGCAGAGTGGCCCAGTGAGAACCATAATCAAGGGGGTGGGTGCCTGGGGTGGTCTTGGACTCTATGGGAAGGGACTCTAGGCATCAGTGAGAGTCAGCACAAGTTTGAATCACTGCCTATTGCATTACACTCACTAGAAGCCTGTGAAGCTCTTGAAAGCAGAAAGTACAGTCTGTACAAGGTGCATTCCCATATTGGAGGGAGGCGGGAAAATCTACCTGGGTACCTGGAACAGTGAAAGGGGGACCTAAAGAAGTCTTACTGTGTTCAGTAACTACTTATCAGGCACTCCTGGGGTGCTGCTACTCCTCTGCTAAACTCTGAATGATAATGTAAGGGTGTCACCTACTGTAAAAGCTTCTAGCAGCTATCTCTGGGGAAACTCACGCTGGTTTTATCACTAACTTGCCATATGATATAGAGCAGATGACCTGGTGGGGAAACCAAACACATAGTTGAAAATTCTGCCAGTTAACAGTCACCATTATGTTATTATTCAGCAGTGCCTCTGGCCTGGAAATGACTTTGCCTTTGGCTTCTTCTGTCTTCCTGACTTAGGGTTGCTTCTCTACAGAGCCTCACAGAGCCTCTTCTCCTGCCCACCCACTCTCTCCACTCACAGAGGGGTCCAAGACCCAGGCTCCCTCTCCCAAAGATTATATGGAATTTTTCTTCCACCCATGGAACTGCTCCCCTCTCACCTGCCAACCGAAAGTGTGGTCTGTGCTCTAAAGGCATCGGCATCCCCAAGGGGATGCAGAATCCCTGGCCCCACTCCAGACCTTCTGAGTCAGAATCTGCATTTTTAACAGACCTCCAGTTTGAGAAGCTGCAATAGAGTATTTCTATCTCTGCCTCCAGAGTGGGACAGAGAGATGACGGAACAAGAAAAATTCGTTTCCATCCATCCTTCCCCAAACCCTCTCTCTTCACCCTGGGGTGGAAATCACTCTGAAGTCCATTCTGAGTGGAACTGAAAGTATTTCACAACTTACTCCATAGTTCCTCGCCAGCCACTGGCTTCCATGACGTCACTTAGAGCTATGTATGCTAATTGCCTCTCTGATGATATGGGAAAACTTAGCTCAAAGTCTGTTTTTTCTAAGTGGCTTCAGGCCTCCCCTGTTATGACCCTAAACCTTAGGCCACCCAGCTACGGGACTTGCTGGGCTCCCCTGGAGGGTAAGCATTGAGATTCTCTCTCTTTCCTAGCACTTGAGTCATAGAAATGGTCTGGGTCTAGTTAAAACTGGTTGCTATGATGATGTTAGGAGCTAGGCGCTCAAGAATCCATGTAGACACCTCCCTAATTAGCTGAAGACCTTTCTTTCAAAGGATACTTGAGGACATCATCAGCAAGAAGCTGTTTGGCTGTCAGACAAAAACTACAGTCTTCTAACTTTGTGAGTTCTCTGACCCCACCTGGGACTTCAGTCTTCCCCAGCTACTACCCCGCATGCATGTCTTATGTATTCTAGGGTCATATCTTCCTCATATTACTATGCTTATCTGTACTCATGAATTTCCCTTCTTTTACTAAACTTCCTCCAGAGCTTTACTAGGCCCTATGGAAGCCTCATTCCATTGTAATAAACTCCTCTATGTCTTCAACCTCTTCATCAAATGTTTCCCCCAGGGTTGTGCTTTCACTGAAATCTGGCCCAACCCAAAGAACGTCACATGCCTCCAGCCGCTGCTTGTTTTATCACACATCAGAGGGACCTTGAGCAGCACTCTTCCCCTTTTGAGGTGTTCTCCTCCCTCACTGCTGTTAGCTACTAATTATTTGTCACTACTTCCTTGCTCACTGAAGATTTTTGGCATTAGATGCAAGGTCTTTCTTTCCAATCAGTTATTCCTATCAAATTGGGTGACTTTGGCCTGGATGAGTTTACCAACACCCTTGCCTCAAAGTTCTTTGATCTTTCCCACTTCAAAGATCTTCATCCACAGGCTATTTCAGCAGCCCCTTTCCCATGACATAATCTTAAACCTTATCACCAAGAACACCTCTGCCCCTAGAATCTTAAACCTCAATGTACCAATCTCTGTCCACAAGATATTTTCCACCAAGATTTGCTCTTGATTCTACCTACATCTGTTCTTCAACTTTATTAAGACCTCAGCTCTGTCCAGTCTAGACCCTATAATGCAGTGCTTTCCAAAAGCACTCTCTTAATAGGTAGCTAGTATGACTGAGAAACTGAATTTTCATCTTATTTAATTTTAACTAATTTAAATTTAAATAGCCACATGTGGCCGATGGCGGTCATATTGTTTGCACAGTGATAGAATATTTTTTCAATCATTCTCTTGCAAGCAACTTCAATAAACTTGCCCCTTTGTGCAGATTTCATCCCAAGAGCAATCTACTTTTGATCTACATATCTGTTCCTTATGACTGAATGTTTGAGCACTCCTGGAGGAAATTATGCAGTTGATCAGGCTGGTGACATTACAAATTGGTAGTCTCTAGTTCCACTTAACTTGGCCTCTGAGCTGCTTGCCCTGCTCACCACCCTCTCCCTTCCTCACAGCACTTACTTCAGCAGTACCCTCTGCTACTGATTTTAGTTTCTCTTTCTCCTATTTTTTTAACATGTTTATTGGAGTATAATTGCTTTACAATGGTGTATTAGTTTCTGCTGTATAACAAAGTGAATCAGCTATACATATACATCCATCCCCATATCTCTTCCCTCTTGCGTCTTCCTCCCATCCTCCCTATCCCACCCCTCTAGGTTGTCACAAAGCACAGAGCTGATCTCCCAGTTCTGAGCTGATCTCCCTGTTCTGAGCTGATCTCCCTGTGCTATGTGGCTGCTTCCCACTAGCTATCTGTTTTACATTTGGTAGTGTATATATGTCCATGCCACTCTCTCACTTTGTCCCAGTTTACCCTTCCCCCTCCCCGTGTCCTCAAGTCCATTCTCTAGTAGGTCTGTGTCTTTATTCCCATCCTGCCCCTAGGTTCTTCATGACCTTTTTTTTTTGGATTCCATATATATGTGTTAGCATACGGTATTTGTGTTTCTCTTTCTGACTTACCTCACTCTGTATGACAGACTCTAGTCAACTCTCTGAAAGAGTAAGTGGAGATTGCTGCCTCCACCCCCAGCCTCTGTCCCCACCTCTCTGCTGAAACTTCCCTGGCAGATGTTGTCAGTGGCTTCCCCCCACTGCCAAACGCAGAACTCTTTTCAGACCTCATCACCTCTGACCACGCTGTTGAACGCCACACTGTTGGCCATCTCTCCTTCTGAAACTCTGTTCTTTTCCAACCTCTGACATCCTGGTCAGTTTTCTCTCATCACTCCTTAAATGGTGACTAGGGCAGGGATGGTTCTTCAGGAGTTTTCATGGCTGATATGGTATTTCTGTTAAGACTAGCTTTGCTTTGATCTCATGCTCACCATGGATCCCACTATAGATATAAATATAATGTATATACAATTATGTATATTTATATATTATAGATATATAATGTCTGTATATTCTATAAAATATAGAACTATACTATATGTTATATGAAATATGATTTATTAAAATATATGAAGCATCATATAATGTAAAATGTAAAACACATCATTACATGTCAAAAAATTCAGCTCCTGGTAAGTCCAAGCCATCAGATTACACTACCCACTGCTCCCAGTATCCATCTCCTCCTAGGCACCTGGCTTCTCCATCACTTCCCTTGCCTAGGCAATTTCAGCCTCTTGCGCACAGTGCCTAGCCTCTCACTTTCTTGTCCTCTTTTCCTCCAGTATCTTGTCGCCCACTCTACCCCAGCCATTTCTTCCCTGGACCAGACCCCAGACCCTATTGTTACCACTGCACCCCATAAAAACTCTCAATATCAAGCATCTCACCTTGTGACCACCACCTCTTATCTTTTCATTTCATTCTTTCTTCTACCACCACTCCATCAATTCTCCCACCTCACTGGGATATATTATGAATTGGAATATTTCTCACTGTATCTGCAGATACTACCCTAGGCCAAGACTCCATTACCTCTTGATTAGATAGTTGCAATTGCCTCCTAACTGATCTCCCTACTTCCACCCTTGCCCACAAATCTAATTCCTTAAGCCCAATTGATCCTTTAAAATATGTCTCAGATGGTATAACCCTCCTGTTCAAAAGTCTCTGATGACTTCCCACCACTCTGAAAATTATATCCAAATCCTTTCCCATCACGCTGAGAACTATACCCCCAGTCCTTCCCATGACCTACAAAGTCTTATGTAATCTGGCCCCTGGTACCTTTCAGACCTCTTCCCTTCACTTACTCTGCCCCAGCCATACTGGCTTCCTTGCCATTCCTCCAAAATGCCAGGTACATTCTACCTCAAGGCCTCCCCCCTTCACTCTTGTTGCACAGCCAAGAAGGCATTGCAGTCTCTGAAGGGAGTTGCAGTCAAGGACTCGGCCCCGTCACTGCCCAGTCACGCTCTTTCACATATTTATATTTGTAGCCCAGGCACTTTCGTTCCTCAGTTTCTTTGTTGGGGCCTTGGGCAGAGGTCTTCTTCAGATGCTTCTGCTCAGGCTGCCTTATGGTAGGAGGGAAGGAGGACCTTGGAGACACTTTCCCCATGGAGAATTACTTTTCCCCAGCAGACTCAGTATTTCTACTCTTAGCCCTTTCCCCTCATCCTTCCCTTCCACCTCTCCCCAGGGTCCATAAAACTGCTGGAGCCTTTTGTCTGGGGCTCCCTCAACAGTGAGAAGAACCCCCATGTCTGTGCTGATCCACCTGATCCTTGACTGGTGTGCTGCACAGAGGGAGAAAGAAATAAAAGTGTGGAAGAACAAGTTAAGAGTCAAGGGGAGTTAGTCTGAGAAGCTCTAGTATTTTCTAGAAGAAGAGAATGCGAGGAATGGTAGAGAAACAATATTTAAAGAGATAAAGATTGTGACTATTCAAAATGGAAAAAGACACAAGTCCTCAGATCAAAAGTGTGTTCTAAGTACTGAGTAAGATAAATGAGAATAAATCCACACCTAGATATGTTGTGGTGAAGCTGATAAACAAAAAGCATAAAATATTTTTTCAAATTTACAAAGAAGAAGAATTGAATTGAATCTTTTCATTCTTTAAAAAAATGAAGAAAGAATACCTATAAAACAATGACAGTTACAATGAAAGCTCCGTAGCAACCATAAACCAAAGAAGACAATGGGGCAATAACTTCTGAATGAGTAAAATACACACACATTCAAATAAAGCAAATTACAGCATTTCAACCCACTGGACTAATACAATTTCAAAAATTATAAAAATGAAAAGAATTTAGAAACATGAGAAAGTGTGTATGAAACAATATTGAATAGAACATATTCAGGGATTTGCCTATATATTGTGGTCACAACTATATATAACTAATTTTACTCTCTTGTCTGTTACACTGTAGTAAGGACCAGAGGAGTGATTTTTATGTATTTTTTAATTTTATATATTTTTAAAGTTTTTTTTTTTGATGTAGACCATTTTTAAAGTCTTTATTGAATTTGTTACAATATTGCTTTTGTTTTATGTTTTGGTTTTTTTGGCTGCGAGGCATGTGGGATCTTAGCTCCCCGACCAGGGATCGAACCCACACCCCCTGCATTGGAAGGCAAAGTCCCAACCACTGGACCACCAGGGAAGTCCCAGAGGAGTGATTTTTAAGTAGTGGAGGGAGCTGACTACTTTTTAATGGAGACATCTATAGGGAGAATGAATGAAAGAAAGAGTGAAAATAAAACCAAGAATGGGTAAATACTCTTAGAGACTGTTGAAAGAGTTTTCATAATTTTGAGGTCCTGGAACTTGGCCCTGTGACTGGCAATGGCTATAAAGGAAGGGCTACAAGTGTGTTTGTTTCTGTAAATCTTAACAGTACCGAGGGGGCCAAAATCCCGAGTTGCATACTCTGGAAATGGTATTAAGATCTCTCACAGAGTAAAAACAAGCCACAGTCTCTCAAACTCTTGCTGCTTCCCAAAGTAGTCTGTTTGCTATTGGAGACTCTCTGTTCCCTACAAATTTCACTCTTGCTCCCAATCAGGCCTCTACTTATCCTATTCAGTGACCATCTTCCACTAAATTAACTTGTCTGACAGCCCATTCTCTCTGGAACCTACTAAATACTCTACTAAAATGATCCACTACTTCGGAAGTAAGATACTCCCTACTGGGGAGCAAACATCTATTTCAAAGGCCTCTGAGACAGTACCTTAACATAAAGGGGTGACTCCAATAGGAGAACTACTAGGCTCCATGACAGTTCTTTGGGAATTACGTCTGAACTATCTATCTATTCACCTCTGTGATTATAGTGACAACTATCAACAGCAACAGGAAGTGGGAGTCAAAGTAATCATATAAACGTAATCCTCATGCAGCCACCCATGTAGGAACCTGCAGAAACCTGGGAGGAAACAGTAGACCCTTACACAAGATACGAAATGAGGGTTAGAGCCAATTTTATGTAAATCTTAAAGTGAATGAAGACCCCCAACTATACTCCTGGTACATTAATTGAACCAGAGGTATTGTTCAAGAGAAATGAGAAGCCTTAGGACCCAGTAAACCCCCAGACAATAAGAGCAACCATAAAAAGTCAAACTAGGAAGAAACTTCCTCCTGATACGTGAGCTACTGATTTTCCAAACACCACTCTGACTCCAGCTTTAAGTACTACTGGAGGTGCTGGGTAGCAGCCAACAGAGCTGGACAGTTAGAGGTGCCTTTGCAAGTGGCACTTCAACATTCCTTTGGCTTTATGAATACAAAGCACAAATTATAACCTAATTCTGCAAGGCCATGGCTGCCCTCTCGCCCTTTTAGGTTTTAAACTCTCGTCCAATTTTCGCCTCATGGGCCAGGGCAGCAACTACAATGTCTGATTTCCATGACTAGGGGAGGACACGAAACATATGGAGGAAAAAGGAGACACAGAATTATTTCACTGTACTGTTTTATCTCTGCTGTCAAATGAATTATTCAGCCCTGCATTTTTGCTGTGGATTATCTGGGTCAATTGCATCTCCTTTCTCCCTTTGGATTCCTGCCTATGGGCAGGTCACTGCTTGCCAGCCCAGCAAGCAGAGATGTGCCCTGAGAAGAAAGGTAAAATTCAAATAGATTCTTTTCCATTCTTTAAAAAAGAATGAAATCTGTTTTATTATTTTTAATTGTGTGTTAAGTATTGGCAATGTTATCTTCCAATCAGGTGTTACCATTTTCCTATCCCACTTAAAATTTCTACTGCCAAAAATATAACTACTATTCTCTCACCACCATAAAGCTTAAATGACTTCCGTTTGGGGGAGTTATTTTTAAAGTTTCAATATTGATAACTCTCTTTTTAGAATTTAGGAAGTATCCAAGTATCCAAGTATCTGGTACATTTTTCTTTCTTCTCTCCCAAGTCATAAAAGCTGGGCTGGTCACTGTATGAGAAGGGCCAGGGCCCGAGCTGTAGGGACAGCTAAGGTGTCAGCTGCTGGGAAGGTGGAGGATGTACCTGGTGGGGAACTTGTGAACTTGGCTAAGGCACAAGCCACATTATCTATCAAAGTTGTTTGAGTCCCCAAGGGACAAATCCTAGTATTATGGAGAGTTCCCTAGCAAGAGTTAGGAGGAACAGCATAATGTCAAGGTGAAGTGAAGAGAGGCTGAATCTATACTGCTAGGTGTGAATCCAAGCTCTGCCACTTATTAGCAATGTTGTCTTAGGCAAATTACTGAACCTCTCTGGGCTTTAGTTTGCACAGCTGTAAAATGGGGAATCATACAACAAGACCTAAAGCAGGGAGTTATGGTGACGTTTGAGTTAATATTTATAAAATGCTTAGAACAATACCTGGCACAAAGTAAGCACTACATCTCTGTATTTGTCAAATAAATAAGAAGTGGGATAGGAAGGGGTTCTTGCTGGATAATGTCCTGCAAATCTTTGTTTTATCCCCTTTCTCTCTTGCTCTTGCTCACACATCACTTCTACCTCCCCAAGAGCTAGAGTAACAGGTCATATTGGTGCTGGGAGGTGGAAGCTGCTGTTATGACCTAAGTCAGTAAAGTGATCAGTTAGCCCATCTATAGATCAGGCAGCACATCTATAGCACAGACCCAACAAGCTCCAAGGTGCTAAACAGAAAACACATCACAAAAGGCCTGTCCCAGCCAGCATCAATCTGAGGGAGCATCTCTCCCTTGTAGCCTGACTCCTTTTACCCACAGCAGGGACAAGGACAGTGGCCAAGGGCCTGGTGTGTGGCTGTCAGAAGGAGGTAAGCTCGTGGCCGGGCCAGTTAGTCAGGGGCAGCCTGTGTGCCGTTGTAGCCAAACAGCAGGCTGGGCTCCCCCTCCCTGTCTGCCCCACACCAGGATCGGATGCCTTCCCTCTCGGTGCTAAGGGTGGGGAAAACAAGCAGTAGGAAGGGGATGGGCCAGGAGAAACTAAAGGCACCCAGTCGCAGGATGGGCGGCAGGAACCTCGGCCAACCCCAGTTTACAGATGAAACTGAAACTCAAAGAGAGCAGTAAACAGGGAAGGTCTGAGTTTTGTGAGGCCTGACACTTCTAAAATTTCTTTTGAGGGGGAAGAGCTCTTTCAGAAAAAGAATACAGAACACAAAACAAAATGCCCATGGCCACTACAGTGCCACTCAACATGGAGAGAATGTGATAGAAAAGTCGAAAAGTCGCAGTGGAAAGAGACAGTGGTCTTAACTTATTGTGGTTAAAATATCTTATTAATGAAAATTTTACTAAGGCTTAAGACACAGGACCACACTGTTAGGGCTCCTCCTGGGGTCTCGGAGGGGCTTGGAAAGAGCTGTGCAAGTGAGGAGCCCTGAAGCTTAGTCCCTTAGCTTGATGGTAAATCAGCTGATACAATTAGCTGAGGCTCACTGAGGCAGGTGGTAGCAGAGCTGGGTTTCTTGATCCTCCCAGTAATCAGTGCCAACTATGATCTATGGGCACGGGCTGGTGGGGAGGGCAGTGGATTGGGGGGGAGAGGGAAGGTAGGGAACGAGAAAAACAATGATCGCTAGTGGAAGGAGACTTTTAGAAGCCTGTCAGCCATTTCCTAAAAGTGTGAGAATGCAGAAGTGGGAACAGAGGAGCAGAAGAGTTAAGCCTCAGGCGTGTCAGAGTAGGGACCCTACCCCAGCTCCCTGGGCACCAATGGACAGGCCAGTCTACCCTCCTCTGTGCATCCAGGACCACGGGTGTGAGACGACAGAAGGTGTAGGGCTCCATCTCAGGCTGGGCCTGCCATCAGCTGAGATACTTGTTCTCGATTGTGATACTTCCTTCTTCTCCATGAAAGTCTTTTGCATGTGGTATTGTGAACGCTGAATAGAAAGTGAGTAAAACCCATCAAATCTCAAACCCCAGCTTGTAGGTCAGGTTCATCGGGAGACAGTGGGAGGATTCTAGGACTTTATAAAGCCCAGAGGGTGCTTACCAGACAGCAGGAGGGCCATCACAACGAGAGTGTTTCTCAGTCCCATGGTGCTAAAGTTAAAAAAGAGAAGATAAAACTTGATTAGAAAATGAAACCAAAAACCAAAATATAACAAGTGGAGTTTGAAATTCACTTAGGCCCATGGGTGTGGCAGAGATCAAACAGTGTGTACACCAAAGCCATTTTTTTTTCCTCCTAACCCCACAGACACGCCCTATTTCCCAGTCCCCCCCACCCCATGTTAGGTGGGCCATGTGACTGGTTTTTGGCCAATGGAATTGTGGGCAGAAGTGACAGGTGTTACTTCCAGATACAGCAGCACTAAAGCTTCTCTCTTGCCTCCTTCCCCTGCCTTCTTGGATGCAGAGGATCCAGAGGAGGAGTCCAAGGGCCTAGAAGATGGAAAGCCTCACTATGAAAGAAGCTGGTTTGCTGGACAAATTAATGAAACAGCTCTCAACACCCCACAGTGATCTATATTGGGCTGTGACATGAGCAAAATATAAAACTTTATTGTGTTAAGCTAATGAAATTTTGGGAGTTGTTTACTGCAGTAGCTAGCATTACTTATCTTGACCAATAAATGGGTATGGCGGGGCAAATAGAAAGTATTTATGTTCAGAAATCAATTTTCCTTTGGCTTCCCTGTGGTTTTCAAACTTTATTGTGCACAAAAATCATCTGGAGGGCATGTCAAAGCAGTTTCCTGGGCCTTGTCCACAGAGATTCTGATTTAGTAGATTGAGTGAAACCCATGACTAACAAACTCACAGGTGATAGCGATGCTGCTGGTCTAAGGACCCCACTTTGAGAACCACTGCACTAGAGTGTTCACTTAGTCTATATGATGGAGCCAAGGAAAATGACAGGCATTGCTCTATAAACTCCATCCTCTCTTTTTAACTCTCCTGCCCTCTGTCTTTCTTCATTCACCCACTTACCCCAACTTAGACCAAAAGGGCTGTAGAGTGGCTTACAGGGAAGCACAGAATAGGAAAGATGACCAACATTACAAACAGGGGAAAAGCAAACCAAATGCAGGAATATAAAATGGAGCCGAATACAAGGCAAATGCTAAATGCTTACCATAGAACTCTGCCCACTTTGCATGGTGTGGGTCACAAGTTTGGCTTGTAGCTTTTTTAACAGCCAAAGAGAAAAGGTAAACCTAATTGGTGAATTGATTTACAGATCTGTCCATGAGATAAAAATAAACCAATGCTCAGGGGAAAGTGTGCAACTATTCCTGATGCAATAGCAGAAATTTCTTTCTTAGGGGTGATTTGTCTAGAAGCCATCCCTGATGACTTTGGGCTAGGCTAGACACCCTTCCTTTCTTTTCCCATAGCACCCAGCACACAGCTTTGGGCCCAAAGTGTCTGTTTCTTCCCTTCTGGACTATAACCTTTCATTTTTAATTAAAAAAATTTTAGTAGATCATACCTGCACATGGTACTAAATTTAAAATGTAAAGGTGATAAATAGTGGAAAGCAACTCACTCCCAACCCTGCCCCCTAGCAGTCTGATTTTCCCCCATAGAAATAACTGGAGTGACCACTGATACCTATTAGCAGTTTCTTGCCTCTACTTGAAGTTATTTTAGGCAAAACGAAATGAAAACTTATACCCATATTTTTTTTCATTTTATTATAAAACACAACTGTTAGCATACTATAATGCAGTTTTGCACACTAACCACTCCCCTGGAGATTGTTCTGTATCCGCATGTACTGAGTATCCTTATTCTAACAGTCGCATATTATACTGGTGTATTCTATTGGATGGCAATAATTTACTTTACCAGCCCCTATCAATAGACGTTTAGGTTTTTCCAATCTTCTGCTGCAATGAAAAACCTTGATCATATGCCAAATCACATACATGAGAGTAAGCTATCTTCCTATAAGCAGAATGCCTTGACCAAAAGGTCAAAAGGTGATTGCAATTTTAATCTTCACAGATACTGAAAAAATTGTTCTCCCCTAAAATTTTATGCTTATGCTCCCAGCAGCAAAACATGAGTGTGCTTAGTTTCATGTAGCTTTTGCCAACAAAAGCTAATTTGCGATCTTTATCAATAGGGAAGGTTAAAATGACATCTCAGTGTAATTTTTTAAAATTTTTTGTTGTCATGAAATACACATAAAGTTTACCATCTTACTCATTTTTTGAGTGTACAGTGGTATTAAACACATTCACATTATTGTGTAAGTATCACCACCACCCATCTCCAGAACTTCTTTCATCTTGCCAAAATTAAACTCTGTACCCGTTAAGCACTAACTCCATACTCTCCCCCACCCCTTCGTCCCTGGAAACCACCATTCTACCTTCTGTCTCTATGAATCTGACTACTCTAGGGACCTCATGTAAGTAGAATCAGACAATATTTGTCTTTTTGTATCTGGCTTATTTCACTTAGCGTAATGTATTCAAGGTTCAACCATGTTGTAGCATATGTCAGAATTTCCTTCCTTTTTAAGGCTGAATAATATTCCATTGTATGTATATGCCACATTTTGTTTATCCATTCAACTGTTGATGGACATCTGAGCTGCTTCCTCCTTTTGGCTGTTGTGAATAATGCTATGATCATGGATGTGCGAATATCTCTTTGAGACCTTGCTTTCATTTCTTTCAGGTATATACTCGAAAGGGGAATTACTGGATCATATGGTAATTCTATTTTTAATTTTGGGGGGAACTGCCATATTGTTTCTCATAGCGGCTGCACCATTTTACATTCTCACTAACCATGTACGAGAGTTGCAATTCTCCACATCCTTGCCAACACTTGTTATTTTCTGTATTTTTTTCTTTAGTACCCATGCTAATGGGTGTGAGGTGGTTCTCACTGTAATTTTATTTTATTTATTTATTTTTTGCGGTACGCGGGCCTCTCACTGTTGTGGCCTCTCCCGTTGCGGAGCACAGGCTCCGGACGCGCAGGCTCAGGGGCCATGGCTCACGGGCCCAGCTGCTCCGCGGCATGGGGGATCTTCCCAGACCAGGGCACGAACCTGTGTCCCCTGCATTGGCAGGCGGACTCTCAACCACTGCGCCACCAGGAAAGCCCAATGAATCACGTTTTGTTCAAACAATTACATGAAATTGGTATGGCCCTGGGAAATCCTGGACAGATGGTCCGTGTAATTCGTGCAGTGGGGAGGAGCACTGGATATGAGAAGGAAGTCAACATCGTTTCTGACTTCTCTGTTTGGAAACTCTTTCTTCCCGAGGGAGAAGCTGCCTCTCCTTTATTTCCTCTCATTGATACTGGTGTTGTTCTCTCAAACTATGCAGAATAAGCCTACCACACTTCTATCTCATCCCTTCATGGATTTGGGGGATAGAGATCATGTTTGTTCTCAAAATGCTGGCCCAACAGTGACATTCCTAGTAAACTTCACTAACATTAATTTGGAGACTGCCCACCATCCTGGCCAACACTTTAGACACTTAGTTTATGAGGCCCTTTTAAAATATAGGGCTAAAACACTTGAGATTGACATGATTCTCTCTTATACAGTATAAATGCCCCATGTAAAAAATTTCTCTCACCTCTAGCCATGGAGTGTGCATGAGGGTGGAGGCTTGACTTAGGAAGCCAGTTTTCTTCAATGTCATCGGCTCTGAAGAAGAGCAGAAATGTCACTGCTTCCTGTGCAATGAACTCTTAACCCCAACTATGAGTCACTGCTTTTTCCAGAGGGCCTGAGAAGTAGACACTCTAGGCTTTGGAGGGAGAGAGCAAAAAGGGGAATGGGAGAGGAAAGAACCTAAGAATTTACAGGGAGGATTCTCTGAGAGGAGATTTCTGTCAGCTATGAGCAGAGTAAAGTCTGTAGGTTTGTGAACTGGTCAGAAACCTAGAATGAGTAGCTTCCATTTAGCTGGAGGTTCACTTTAGAAACCAAAGAAAAGTACCCATCAGACACTACTTTCCCTTGCTTTACATACCTGGCCATCATAGAATGTGAGTGAGAGTCAGCTGAATGGCTAAGTATATTATTATGCCCCACAACAAGGTGAGATTATTTCTCCCCGTGTTACAGATGAAGAAATGGAGTTTCAGAGAGGTTAAAGAATGTTCCGAGTCACCTGGAGGTTGAGATTGAGAGGTTGAGATCCAAGGTTGGGATTTAAACCTGCACAGCCTCCTTGCATTCTTTTTAATAAATTCTTTTGAGGTAACATTGGTTAATAACATTATATAAGGTTCATGTATACAACATTATATTTCCACTGCTGTATACACTACAGCTTGCTCACCACCAAAAATTTAGTCTCCATCTGTCACTCACTGTGTTCTTTTTAACACTGGTGTGGTTCCTTTAAAAGTTCCAGCTGGTTTCAGATGTGCTGTAGGACCCAGTGAAAGGATCCCAGTTCTACCCTCTCAGGACAATAGGGGAGCAGCACATCCCTGGGGCCAAGTGTGATGGTGGCTCCTGGAATCAGAGTGTGACACTCAGGGGGACAGGCTGGGCTGCGGGCAGGAGGGAGCCATAAGTGTTCCTGTGTATCAGGAAAAGTTCTGTCCTGAGCTGCCATTCAGTCCACAAATATTGCTTGAGCACCCACTATGTGCCAGGCGGAGAATGCTCCTCTCCATTCCAGCCCTAGACAGGGAATCAGTTTCCTGGCCTGGGCTGACCTCCAGACACATGTTACTGTGTTTCAGCTAAGCTTCACCTAGAAGAGCTCGGGGAACTACAGGTATTGGGGCAGAAAAAGGAGAGGATTAAGAAGAGCTCTTTTTCATCTCAGGTCTGCAGGAGGATGTGGGATCTAGTTCAGGCCAAATGCAATATGCAGAGGTGTGGTGTAGTGGTGGCCAGCCGTGGGGTGGGACAGGGGAGCACAGACATGATGACTCAGGAAGTGAGAGAAGGATTCCAAGGCAGAAGTTGGGGAGCACCAAAAAAGTTCCCTATTTCTCAACTTTGTCTAGACTATTAGTGGTGATCAGGGCACCAGGAAAAATGATGATAGGTTTGCTGGTGTCTAAGGAAGGTGTTCATTGAGACCGTCTCCTGCCAACATGTAGTGAATTTGCTCGGCGTCAGGCTTGTTCTAGAGGTTATGGGGGAGTGTAAAGATCTGCAGGCCTTGGTCCCTGACCCAGCATTAAAAAGAGAAACAGAATGTCCACAAATAGCTACCATTCAAGCTCCAGGCCAGTGTGGAAGGTGGACTCATTTATCTCCTCCTGGCACATACGAGAGTCCTTGCTCCGAGCGAAGCGGGAGACGCCACAACCTCCGTGGAGGGAGGACTAGATGGGCCTCAGCCCAGTGCTCAGGCCCTGGCCCTTTGCCTTCTGCCAGCTCAAACTGTAACTGGACAAGCCAGGTGTGCTGGATGGGCACAGCCAGCCAGGTGAGAAGAGAGTGAAGGCCAGGAGGAGGACAAGTTTGCCCCGGGGCTTTGACTGGCCTCGGGGTGACGTGCTGCATGAATCACTTCTCAGGGCACCAGAAGCTCTACCTTTAGAGCAGCTGTGATAACCTCTGAGGCCCTGGGAGGAATAGGGTGGGCTTATTTCCTTTTTTACGAAGTTTCTGAACTGCAAAATAAGAAGGTTGCTGGGACTTGACTGTATCTGAATTTTAACTTCTGACAGGGTGTCTCGTGATATGCTTGAGAGCAATGGAGAAATATGGGATATATACTCACACGGTTACTTGGCTGAAAAGCTGTGCCCTAATGTCATTCATTCATTTAACAAATAGTTAGGAAGCCAGGCCTTGTGCCAGGTGCTGGGAATAGAATGATGAGCAAAACCAGAAAGGACTCCTCTTCATGTGGTTGCTTACAGTTTAGCAGAGGAGCAGCATAATGACCATACAAATAAATGTAAAATTACAATGATGACAAGTGCTACAGAAGAGAGGTTCATGGTACTCTGAGGGCCCATAATAGGTCTAGTCTAAACTTTGAAGAATGTTGTGATAGATTAAAGATGGACACATAGTCTTTGCTAATCTCCTCTCTTGAGTCTGGGCTGGGCTTAGAGGCTTGTTTGACCAATAGAGTGCACTAGAAGGGATGTTTAGGATTTCTGAGGCTAGGTCAAAAGAAGCCTTGCAGCTTCTGTCTTTCTTGGAACACTCGTGTAAGATGTCCCACTACTGAGACCACCATGCTGGAGAGGCCATGTGTAGGTGTTTGGGTCAATAGACCCAGCTGAACCCAGCCTTCCAGCCATCTCTGCCAAGCCACCAGACATGTGAATAAAACCTTGAATCATCTAGATCAGAGGTCAGCAAACTGCAGCGTGAAGACCAAATCAGGCTATCACCTATTTTTACAAATAAAGTTTTGTTGGACTACAGCCGCACCCATTTATTTAATTATTATCTATGACCGCTTTTGTACTACAATGGTAGAAATGAGTAGCTGCAACACAGACCATATGGCCTGCAAAGCTGAAAATATTTTCTATCTGGCCTTTTATAGAAAAAAAAAAATACTGACCCTTGCTGTAGATCAGCACTGTCTAACAGAAATATAATGCAAGCCACATACGTAATTTGAAAATATCTAGTAGCCGCATTAAAAAATTCAAAAAGAAATAGGTGAAATTAATTTTAATAATATATTTTGTTTAATCCAATATACCTAATATTATAATCTCAACATGTGATCAATATAAAAATTATTAATGGATTTTTTTTTTTTTTTGCGGTACGCGGGCCTCTCACTGTTGTGGTCTCTCCCGTTGCGGAGTACAGGCTCCGGACGCACAGGCTCCACGGCCTGTGGGATCTTCCCGGACCAGGGCACGAACCCGTGTCCCCTGCGTCGGCAGGCGGACTCTCAACCACTGCGCCACCAGGGAAGCCCTATTAATGGATATTTTACATTCTTTTTTCTGTACTAAATCTTCAAAATCTTGTGGGTATTTTATACCTACAACAAATCTCAATTAAGATGAGCTACCTTTCAAGTGGTCAGTAGCTGCATGTGGCTAGTGGCTACTGAATTGGACAGTGTACTTCCAGACTAGCCCATTCATCAGTTTAATACCACCTAGTGACCTCAATTGATGCCATGAGGACCAGAAAAATCACTCAGAAGCCTGCCCAAATTTCTGATTCCCACATTGTGAAAGAGTAAGATATTCATTGTTGTAAGCTGCTACATTTGGGAGCAGTTTGTGATGCATCAATAGGTAAAGAGAACAGATTGAATAGGTGCTAAGTAGGTGAAGGGTTGGGGGGTGACTTGGAAGGATGCTAGGCAAAGGGAATAGCATGTGCAAAGGCACTGAGGGCACATGAGAGGAGGTCAATGTGGACAGAGCAGTGGAGGGCAAGATTGGAGAGGTCGGCAAGGGTCAGACCATGCTCATTTTATGGGTCAGTTAAGGATTTTGGTCTTTATTCTGAGAGCAACATCAACAGCAGAGGAATGACATAATCAGGTTTGCATTTTGAAGATGACTGGCTGCTGTGTAGCAAATGGATAGTAGGGAAGCCAGGGCAGAGGCCAGAAAACCAATCAGTTGGCTACTCTAGTTGTTTAAGTGAAAGAAGATGGCCTTTGGTTGTGGTGGCAGAAGTAGATAGAAGTTTATAGGTTCAAGCAGGATTATAGCCAACAGGACATGGTGATGGGTTAAATATGGGGAATGAGGACAAGGTATTGATTGATTCATTCACTCAACTGAGTGCCAGGAATCATTCTTGTTTAATAGACTGATACCATGGTGGGTGCTGTGGGGCTGTTTTTTCACTTTCACATATTTAGTAAAACTATGAATGAAAGCACAGAAATCATACTTCTGCTTTCAAATGTGCAGATGTGCATAAAAATGTGCACAAGAATGAGCCAGATAGCTACTGGTCAGTTGGTAAGCTGAATTAATATTTATAAAGCCTGAAAAGAAAGTGGGATACTAGCATGCTGAATCTCAGGGTACACATGAAGATCTGCACTTAAGTGAAGTAGTTAAGTAGACAATAGAGACGTAGTTTATCCATAGTAAATGTAAAAATCATATAAGCGTTCGCATGGCAAGGCTAACCAAAAGTTAATTCACTCTTAGTGTAGAATGTGGTGACTGTGCTCTGTGCTAATCAGACCACATCACTTGTGGTTATACTTGAATGACAATGACAAATTAGAGTTTATCAAGGGATTCACCGGGGAATAGTGAAAGTATGTCAAATGAGGAACAGTTAAAAGGCCTGGGATTAACTAATTTAAGAGAAGCCTGTAAGTACCTGATGGCCCTCTGCAAATATTTAATGGCCCTCCCACAGGAAGACACATGCACTGTTGTTAAAGGGCCAGTAGTTCCAATAATTGGAAGTTACAGGGAGCCAGAGCTCAGCTTCAGATAATGAAGAACTTTGAATAGAGTGGTACAACCAAGGACTGGACTTTCTTGTGAGGTAATGAGCTCCTCATCACCAGACTTGCTCAAGCAAAAGTGGGGTAATAATGCAGAGAGACATTTTAAGAGAGATGCTTGAATTGGGTGGGTGGTTGAACTTCATAACTTTTAAGTTTACCTTGAAGCTTCTCATTCCATTCCCAGGAGGGAGGAAAAATAAGGGAGAAAACCTGGACACACCACCTTTCCCTGCCCCCACCCAATTCCATTCCTCTTATTTTTAGCATAGTATATGGTAGGGTGCATTTAGAGGAACCCAGGGTCTATGGAGGGTCTGCTGAGCTGACATGTGGTCTAAGGCTTCAGAAGAGATGGAGAACAGCAAGCACTCCTATAGTCCAGAAGGGTGGGGTGAAGATGGTGATAACTGACCTGGGACTTAAAAGTAGGTCAGATTTGGTCTCAGATCTGTCCTCTGGTGACAGGAACAGAGTAAGCTAGGGGTGTTAGTGCTTGCTGGAGAGAGTCAAGTTCTGTCAGAGCAGATGAGGCTTCTACCCAGCGCTCCACCTAAGCCCACTCATTCTGATATTTCCACTCCAGAGACTTGTCAGACTAGGCCACTGCGTTACAGAATCTTTCTCAGAGAATTTCTGTCTTCCTTTCATGTTAGCAATTGTTGATTGTCCAGAACTCGATGTGGTGGCTATCTGCCTCTGTCCTTGAAAGCCTTTGCAAGCTTCCAACAATTCTTCCCAGGACAGCCCTTCAAACAGATTCCTGAAGAAGTACCATCCTAGGCATCCAGTTAATGTGTCTCAAAAAACTGCTGCCTCCTGATCAACCACTTTTAAATGTTTGATTGAGTTTAGCTGGATAAATATTTTAGCCATATTCTTATTTATTTTATTTTATTTTATTTTTTGCGGTACGCGGGCCTCTCACTGTTGTGGCCTCTCCCGTTGCGGAGCACAGGCTCCGGACGCGCAGGTTCAGCGGCCATGGCTCACGGGCCCAGCCGCTCCGCGGCATGTGGGATCTTCCCGGACCAGGGCACGAACCCGTGTCCCCTGCATCGGCAGGCGGACTCTCAACCACTGCACCACCAGGGAAGCCCTTTAGCCATATTCTTGAGGTGCATGCACATGTATAAGAACAGAGGCAGAACCCTGTGTTCAATGTTTCCTACTAGTATAAAAGTCTTTGGCAACTTCCTAAGCCACAATCAAATATAGTAATGTTATGACACCTGGAAATAGGGGAAGGACCATGGTCTTTTCATAGGACAGTAAGAAAATCAGGCTGGACTGGAAGAGAGGTTGATGGTTGACTCTGGACAAATAATGGGAAATGAGTTTCTGTAAGCAGCGTAGGATAGCTTAACAAGGCCTAGAAAGTCAGATAAAGAGTTTATATTTGATTTGATAGAAAATTGGGAGTTTGGGATTAATAGTGTGGGAGCAAAAGAATTATGTAATGAAAATTTAAAGAAAATAGTCCTGTCAGTGGCCTGAGGAAGGAGGCGAGGGCTGATATCAGGGTGATCAAGAAAGCCAATGTTAAAGGCTTGTAGACCTTGAGATGAAGAGGCTGAACCAGCTTAAGGGCAGCAGGCATGACATGAAAGAAGATGGGCATGAGTGATGCCTTGATGAAAACGTGAACACCTCCTGGTGTCTGGTGGACATGGGAGGTGATTGGTACGGATACACGTCACCCATCCTGAGCTCTGCTTTCCTTGAGCTTCCCCACCAGCCACATCTCCTAGCTTAGGCTGGATCATATGTCTGACTTGGTTTCCAGTCTCTTCTTGGAGCAAATCCCTTTGGGCCCTCATTAGTGGAGAAGTTTCTTACCTAACACTGCCTTCCTTTCGTTAGCTGTCCTTTTGCTCACCCATTTGGGACAGTGTTTCCACACAGATATGAGGGGAGCAGTATCAAAGATGCCTAGGTACAAAGAAGAAATGTCTAGGCAGATTCATAAGGAGCAGGGGGATGCTTTTCTTCACTCCCCAATATTGTAGGTAACTAAAGTCTTAAAATTGAGTCCATTCCCCTCACTTGCCCAGAAGAAGGAGCGTAACGTGGCAATAGTAATTAGCTTTTCCAGTCTCCCAACAGCAAGTTTGTGTATGAGACAGATGCCCAGTTTTCCTAGTCGTATCTAGAATCGGACCTTTCTGAGTCAAGAAGCACTGCTTTTTCAAATTATCAATGGTTTTGGAAACCACTTTTCCCCTTTTGCCAAAAAGTTCCTATGGGTAAGTATCATGCAAAGTTTTACAAGTTCCTCTCTCTGAGTCTGTAAACATCCAATTAGGGGCTCTGCCTGACATGAATAAGACCCACAGAACTTACCAAAAGGCAGCCATGCCAATTCCGGCAACCTAAGGGAGCCCCTTCCTGTTCTCTCAGAACCAGAATCATGGTCAAAAAGAGAAAACCAAAGTTTCAAGGGCACAATCTTCTCCCCATTCCATGTACTAACCCTACCCTGGTACTTGGAATTCCCAAATTACTCATTCCTTGGGTAAAGGCATTTTTTGAAAGCCCCTGTTAAAATGCAAATGCTATCTGGAAAGGAGAAATGTCTTTTGTTTTTAGCTATTAAGAGTTAAGTTTGGGCTTCCCTGGTAGCGCAGTGGTTAAGAATCCACCTGCCAATGCAGGGGACACGGGTTCGAGCCCTGGTCCAGGAGGATCCCACATTCCGTGGAGCAACTAAGCCTGTGTGCTACAACTACTGAAGCCCGTGCTCCGCAACAAGAGAAGCCACCACAATGAGACGCCCGCGCACCGCAACGAAGAGTAGCCCCTGCTCCCTGCAACTAGAGAAAGCCTGCGTGCGGCAACGAAGACCCATTGTAGCCAAAAAATAAATTAATTAATTTAAAAAATAATAAAAGAGTTAAGTTCAAGTTAATTTATCTAAATAGGAAATGGAACTCAGAAAGAAATCATATTCATGAAAGGAGGGAGAACAGGGAATGGGACCTTTCCCATCTTGATGGAGAGACAAAGTGCTGGATACTTTTCTTCTTCTACATATATTCAAAATGGTTTCTCTCTCGCAAACCTCAGCCTAAGTATACTCTGATGTGCAGCTCAGAAGGTCTCTGTATCAGATTCGAGATGAGGATAAGGGTCTAATAAAGGGTTATATGCTCAGCCTAGGGCCCTATCCGTCCTTCCTGGCCATGAAAGGTGAAGTGTCCCGACTTGCTTGGACTCTGAATGACTCCAGGAAACTCCCCACCGCCTCCTCGCTTGTTTAGACATGTTTGCTCTAGTTCTGTGTCTTCACAGCTTCAATCTCCTGGCCCAGAGACCCCTAAACTCAACTCCCACCTCTATCTGATTTTTTTAAAATAAATTTATTTATTTGTTTATTTTTGGCTACTTTGGGTCTTCGTTGCTGTGCGTGGGCTTTCTCTAGTTGCAGAGAGCGGGGGCTACTCTTTGTTGCGGTGTGCGGGCCTCTCATTGCGGTGGCTTCTCTTGTTGTGGGGCACGGGCTCTAGGGCACAGGGTCAGTAGTTGTGGCTCGTGGGGTCTAGAGCGCAGGTTCAGTAGTTGTGGCGCGTGGGCTTAGTTGCTCCGCGGCATGTGGGATCTTCCCGGACCAGAGCTTGAACCCGTGTTGGTGGATTCTCAGCCGCTGCGCCACCAGGGAAGCCCATCTGATTTTTGAAGCATGGTATCTGAACCTTGATTCTTCTCCTAAGGAATCTAGCTTGGCTCACCCTTTCACCTTTCATGTTCTCTCCCCTCCCACCATAGCCTCAATTTCATGAAATCCAGTCCTCACCTCCACCAGGAGGGGACATCTGTTATCTGGGGATATCAGAGGAGCCAAAATATCAAGCTCAAAGGCATAGTTATTGAACAGTGAGCACAGTCACAAAGAACCATTTCTTCTCTTCAAAGCACTGTTGCTATATGGTCATTTTTTAGTGTGACTATTTAATTAGCACTGTTTTCCCACTAGGTTAGAAGCTTCAAGAGGACAAGGACCATGTCTTTTATGCTCCCTGTTAGAAACCCAGTACCTAGGATGTAAGAAGCATTCAATAAATGTATTTAGAACACACAAATGAGCAGAGATTTGAAAAAGCTTCCATTATACACAGGATAGCTCATGTAAATAGAGTTGGTGGTATCTGTAGCAGCAAACAGAAGATATAATATAAAACTGTGAACTTGTGCACATAATTAAATTGACTTATTTTAGTCTAGAGTCTGAGTCCCAAGATTGAGGTTGGGAGGAACAGGTCAACTCCTCAGTTATTACAATTTGAGAGGAGTGGGAAGTTCCCTTGGCCAAAAATTATTTTCACCTGTCTCTCCAGAGCCTTAAATAACTATTAGTGGAGGCACTATTTTAAGCCTATTTGCAAATGCAAATATGTTCATGGTATACAGAACATGATAAACCACTGCCTGGGCTCTCTTTTGACCTAGGACTATTTCTTTCCAAATAAGCTATTGGTCTCTGGTGCCAGAAGGGGCCAATATTGGGATGGGGCACTTGGATGGGAGGAAGAAATGGGCAAAGGTTTCTGGACAGGAGAAGGGAAAGGCCAAACAAGAAAGAGGCCATTTCAGAGAGTGTAAGTTTTGTCCCCGTCCTCTGGACTTTCTACTGGCACAAGGGGCTCAGTCAGGGCTAGCATACTTGGACAGCTTCTCCTGGAACAGAGCTACTTGTAGCCCCCAGCACTCCAAGGCCAAGAGCGACTGCCAGTTGTTTGGTAAGTGGTGCCCTCTATTTCCTGCCTGTCGTGTCTCTTAGCTCACCAAAGCAGACAAAAGGATCTGACTGGAAGAGACACGTTTCGATAATGTCCCACCTCCGATGTAGCTGGTCTGAGAATCAAGCCTAATGGTCAAAGGTTTTAAGCATGTACCCCTCACCCCTTCTTACCCACTCCCTTGTTGGCTGTCAGCCCCACCTCTGAACATCTGCCCCAGATGCAGCTTGATCCCACACCATGCTCCCCCAGGCATACAAGCTTCATAAGAACATACCTGTCACAAATGCCCATCCACTGCAGCTCCCAGAGACCAGAGGCATAAGCCCAGTGGCATTCCCGAGGAACAGAGAAGCAAGGTATTAAGAATAAACGAAGAGGAGCCTTTGTGAGCTCCCCATACCTCCTAACACTCCTAATAGAGAAAGAATGTCAGGGCTGAGGCTAGATCTCAAATGCAGAAAGGGGAACTGACCAGAGAGAAATAACACCACAGACAGTGACAGTGTTCTCGCTGGTTCCAGATAACTTCTGCTGACAGGTGGGCATTTCCACTGATGAGAATGACTACAGATGCACTCCTGAGAGCGAGTGACTGTAAAGCCCTGAGGAAACCCCCCAAAGACAGCCCCGCTACAAACATGGCAAAGACACCTTCCCTGACAGATTACAGAGGTCTACAGGTAAAGAGTCAGCTCAGTTGAGCAAATGTTTTACTGGGCAGCCACGTGCCAGATGCTGTGTCTGGCTCGGCTGGGTTGCAGGAGACAGTCCTCAACGAGAGAGAGCAGAGAGTCCCAGTGTTTCACCTGTCACCTTCCCCACAAAATCATTCACTGAGTGCCACTCCATGGATCCTGTGAGAACCCAATGAGCCTACACAGCCCCTATTTTCAGATTACCCTAATCTAATCCTCATTGTCGTAGCCTAGAATGTTTCTGTTACCTTGGTTTGCTATTCCTGGAAGCCGATGGTACTCTTGAGTCTGGGGAAAAGTCACAAGAAGTATGAAAGTATGTGAATTCCAAGTGGATTTTTCCAAATCCAGTGCTTAGGCAGAAATAGGCCTCACATATATAATCCTGCCCCAAACGCATAGCTTCTTTTTCTGACCTGATCAGGCCCTACAATGCCCTCTGCTCAATTTTGGGGGCAATTATGTGCCTCTGAGTCTGCAGCTCAGGAGAGAGGCAGCCCCCTCTGAGCATGCCTCCCCACCTCTTGGAGGCTAGCTGTGCCCTGCAAGGCTGGAGAAATTAAGAGTGACAAAGTGAAAACTGCTTGATGTTGTCTGAGTGGAGGAGGTCCACCCAAGCAAGGGCGTGTGGTGCAGGGGAAGTAGTGCAGGTTTGGAACTGGTGATCAGTCCAAGGGCAAATCCTGGCTTGAGCCACTGGACCCTGGGCAAGTTATTGAACGTCTCCCAGTCTCAGTCTTCTCATCTATGAATTGTGACTAGTAATAGCTTCCTTGCCGCGTTGTTGTGAAAAACAAATGAGGTCTTGCATGTAAATCACCCGACACAGAGCATGCTCTGCACTATTTAGTCTTCATTACTACTTTCCTATCTTCTTTTCGGACTTTCCAATTCTCACTTTGACCTTTCCACAAAAATCTTCCTTCTATCACTGGAAAGGTGATGATCATTCTTTCCCACTACTTCCCCTCAGCCACTCTGTGTGCATACCTTGGAAACGTCATCCTTTACTCGAATAGGCCCCACCTGGGGTTTTCCTCTGGATTTTACAGTCATATAGTTTTTAATTTGAAAGGGTCCATTTGGTTTCCTTATTGTAACACATGAAATTACCCCACCTATCAGAGCACAGGGAACTAATTCACATTCAACTTACTCTTCAACTTTTCTTCTCTTCCTTGTACTCAGCAATCAAAATGTAAGATTGACTAAATTGGAAAGTCCTGCTATCAAAATATTTGGAATAGTATTTCCCAAACTTCAGTCATTCTAGGTACTAGTACCACTTCATACCCATGTAAAATCTGTACTATTCTTTGTACAATATTTTTCTCTTAACTTACTTTAAGTAAATTTATTTTAAAAGGAATCCTATGTCAATACTAAAAATTTTAAAAAGCAGTATCATTTGTCATAAGTAAAGGATGAGTAAAAATAACACGCCATACTGGACTTTGGAATGACAGAGACCTGTGTTCAAACCCCAGCTCCAATAGTTAATAACTGTGTGCTCTTGGGGAAGTTACTTAACTTCTCTGAGCCTTAGTTTCCTCACAGAAGTAATACTAAGTATCTTATAAGCTTGTTGTGAGGGTCAAACAGGATGACATATATACATATATATACATGGTACCTAGCACAGATTCTGGCATGTAGTAGGTCCTTTTTTAAAAAAGGGTTTTTGTTTTTGTTTTCTTTTTTCCATATCCCTTCTTTCATACATTTATTTTAGTTCTTGCTTAGAGCAGCCTCCTCCAAAGCTGTAACATAGAAGTGCAGGGAGATGAGACAGGCAGCAGAAATAAAAGATGATACAGTGTCATGGAATTCTCCTACTCTATGACTTAGTTTGAGTTGCAGGGTTGTTTAAGGGACCTCAGAAGTCATTCCAGTCTCTCACTCAAGTAACGACCCCCCTCGATATCATCTCTGGTAGATGGATGTCCAGTCTTTGCCTTTTCACTAATGTTAGAAAACTCACTACCTGATAAGACAGTTATAAGACAAAGGTCTTCTTCACAGAAAGACAAATACCATACCATATTGTTCATATGTGGAATCTAATTTTTAAAAACGATATAAATGAACTAATTTACAAAACAGAAACAGATTCACAGACATCAAAAACAAACTTATGGTTACCAAAGGGGAAACATGGGGGGGAGGAATAAATTGGGAACTTGGGATTAACATACAGACACTACTATATATAAAATAGCTAACCAAGAAGGGCCTAATGTATAGCACAGGAAACTCTACTCAATATTCTGTAATAACCTATATGGGAAAAGAATCTGAAAAAGAATGAATGTATGTATATGTATAACTGAATCGCTGTGCTATACACCTGAAACTAACAAAACATTGTAAATCAACTATCCTCCAATAAAATTAATTTAAAAAGACAAAGGTCTTCTTTATAATAATCCCAAATCTCCCACTCCTTACTCCTCACCCCCATAAGTACCATCTAGTTGTCCTTGACATGTTTTCTAGAACTACCAGAATATATGTATGTGTGTGTCTATATCTATATCTGTATCTATATCTATCTAGATATAAAATCCTCCAAATAGTCAAAAGCAGATATTATAAATTTCCTTAATAGTCTCTTCTCTCAACTAAATATGGTCAGCGTCCTCAACTGTTCCTCATATGATTTGGTCTCTAGAACCCTAATCAACTTGGTGGCTCTCGCACTGGCACCCATCTCCCTGAGTTTGTCAATTGTCTCTTTGCTCACAGAATGAAAGGTGCAGTGACAAGATCACTTTTGTTAATGAGTCAGAGATCAAATTAGCCTGTAAATAGTTGCATTGGGAGGTTGGCTGACCATGATTTTTTTCACATGTCGAGTCAGATCACCACCCTCTGGCCCCATCTTGTTTGTGTATCAGTATTTGGGGCCAGCGTTCAGCCAATCGAAATTACTCTGAATCCCACATATGTCATCCATTGTAAATTAGCCATCTCTCCAAGCCTGTGCCACTCGAAAATCTGATAAGGAGGCCTTACCAAGGGTCATCAGAGCCAAGGACAGAGAGGGTTCAACAGTGATGGCGGTCAACAGTTTCAAATGCTAAGAGGTCAAACAAAATGAAGATCAGTTCCTTGTGTTTAGTGAGGAGGAAGTTGCTGGTAACCTCAGAAACCTGCCCTCTGTGTGGGGCTGCTTCCTCCACTGCCTCACTCCCAGATGCTCTAAGGTCTGAGGAGGCCAAGGCTACCAGGAAAGCAGCAGGAGGGGAGTGGCTTATAGATGGTGGCTGAGTGGAGGAAACAGATCCCTTCCCTATGTCCTTGCTCAGCTTTGCTCAAGAGATGTTCCTCTGGGACCACATCGTTAGGGTCCACTCTGGGAGGCAAAGCTAGAAACCTGTGGTATTTGGAAACAGCCAAACACTTAGCTGAATTTTCCAATTCCATTCATATTGGTTGCTTTATATAAATGGCTTCCTGTGGCCAGTGGTCAAGAGGCACTCTAAAAGTATGCCAGGTGGTGGTTCTGATACTGGATAAAATAGTTTCTACAAATAATTGTAGAGAAATGATTTATTGAAATGTTAATTAGTGTTTGTTTTCTGAGCTCCCTTGATACAGAGATTTTTGCAGAGAAGGAAGCAGAAGAGACCTAAAGTCAAAGGCACTTCTGGACTTTTGTGAAAGCCCCTGGAAAAGACAATACAGGTGCCCTAGAGGGTGAGAGACAACACAGAGTGCCTTTGAGATGCAGAAGGAAGGGAGAGAGGGCAGAGGGGCATGGGGACCATGTGTAGTGGGAATCAAGCACCGCTCTCACTGCTCCCAAAGAGACAACAACCTCAGGGGCAGTGGCTCATGCCTAGAGAGCCAGCGCCCTTGGCTCAGGGGACCCAGCCTCAGTACGTGACCTCATTCCCCACCGTGGCGTGGGGCAGAGAGCTGCCAGGCTTCACAGACCACTGTGGGCTAGAAAGTAAGGCTGCCAATGGCAACCAATACAGACTAGGACTTCCACCACTTCTTAGGCACCAGGCAAACTTCCTGAATTCTGACTGGGCCCCAAGAGGGGAAGGGCACCCCTGTATGATCAAGATGGAGTCTCCTGTCCGACTGGCAGAATGGGGGCTCAGAGTTGGGATTAAGAAATAGGAAAAGTGATCATCTCTTACACACTTGGATTCATGGACAGAAATTCATAGCCTACACGTGGTATAATCCATGCAGGGGGCCCAGGATTGGACTGTAAACACAGTTTCTGAATTTTTCTTTATTTAGAAGTGATGCAGCCTAGGGCTGGGTCCTATTCTTATTCCCAGCCTTGTCGCACAACCTCTAATAATGCAGGATGGTCAGCCACCCCAGCATCTGACTCTACTTTTAATGAAACTCTGCTGGGTCCACAAACAGGATTCCCTGACACCACCTGAGAAAGAGCATAGAACATTTGCTATGACATTTGCCTTTTACTGCTGTTGTAAAATTGTATTTTTAGAACCTTCCTCCTTAAAGCATAAACACACTAACCACTAAGAGAATGAAAAGACAAGCCACAGACTGGGAGAAATATTTGTAAAACACAAATCTGATAAAGGACTGGTATCTAAAATGTACAAAGAACTCTTAAATCTCAAAGATAAGAAAACAAACCGCTCAATTTAAAAATGGCAAAAGATCCGATTATACAAAGTCACCAAAGATATACTGATGGCAAATAAAGCATATGAAAAGATGCTCAGTTTCATATATCGTTAGGGAATTGCTGATTAAAACAACAACGAGCTACTAACTACATAACTGTTAGAATGGTTACAATTCACAAAACTGACGGTACCAAGTGCTGATAAGAATGTGGGGCAAAAGGAACTCTCATTCATTGCTGGTAGGAATGCAAAATTATATAGGCGCTTTGGAACACAATCTGACAGTTTCTTATAAAACTTAACATAAGCCTACCATATGACCCAGCAGTCATGCTCCTAGGTATTTACCCAAATGAATTGAAAACTTATGTCCACACAAAAACCTACACATGAATATTTACAGCAGCTTTACTCATAATTGCCAAAACTAGAAGCAACTAAGATGCCCTTTAATAAGTGAATGGATAAACAAACCGTGATACGTTCGCACAATGGGATATTATTTAGTGATTAAAAAATGAGCTATCAAGCCACAAAAAGACATGGCAGAACTTTATATGCATATTGCTTGATGAAAGATGCCAGTTTGAAAAGCATACATACTGTATGATTCCAACTAGATGACATTCTAAAAAAGACATAAACCATGGAGACAGTAAGAAGATCAGTGGTTGCCAGGGTACTTGAGGAGGGATGAATAGGTGGAGCACAGGGGATTTTTAGGGCAGGGAAACTACTCTGTATGATACTGTAATGGTAGATACAGGTTATTATAAATTTGTCAAAAGCCATAGAACACAAAGAGGGAGACAAAGTATGGACTTTAGTTAATAATAATGTATCAATATTGGTTCATTAATTGTGACAAATATGCCGCAGTAATGCAAGATGATAATACTCGGGGAAACTGTACAGCGTAGGGGGTATACGGGAATTCTCTGTATTATCTGCTTAATTTTTCTGTAAATCTAAAACTGTTTTAAAAATAAAATCTATTAATTAAACACACACATGCACACTCATCACATGCAATGATTCCTGGTAAAGCAACCAAATGAACGATGTGACATTTTAGAGGGCTTCTAGACGAATGGGTAAGAAATTAGCATGAATTTCACAGTCCAGAGGTTCACTTCTCCGTGTTGCGCATTTATCAGATGCCATGCATAAAATGTTGCAGTGAAAAATCTCCAGTTTTGTGGTTCTGTCCTCTATTTTGACATTTTCTGCATCTTTCCGGTGCAGAGCCATAGATTTTTATGTCAATTCCTTAGGTAAATTAAAGAAAAAGCCCCTGTTGTTTTCTAAGGGCCAGATCAATTAAAAAAAAAATAGCTTTCAGTTCCATGTTTCTGGAGGAACATTCTTAGAAATAAAATGTTTCTTTTTTCTTTGAGGAGGAGATACAATCTTGAACTACACTTAAAATAGATTTTATATAGTTAAGCATCAGAGTCTTTTTCTCTGAGCCCAAATTCTGCAGCCTCAGTATTTATATCCTGCAAGTGGGTCGACAAGGTAGGAGAGACCCTCACCCTTACAACCTCTAGCATGGGCTCCCCTCCCGTCCTAGGCTGGCTTGTTTGGTCTCCCTAGCTGCCCCTCCTTCTATTCACTTTCTCATGATGCAAATTCACACCTATCATTCATGCATGCTAAGAAAGAGGCCATGTGTATTGTTTCTTAACTTGTATTTGATCAGCTTCTGAACACCGAAACTAGGACCCAGTGATACACTTTTGCCTAGATGTCCTCTAAGAAGTCAGAAAGGCAAGAGGCACCAACAGTTGTTTTGCAAGATTCTATCAAGTGAATACAAAACATTCTCTCAAAATCACACGGTGGCTTAATATTCAGCAGCAAAATACGCCTGTTTGGATTGAAGATTACATTAGCACGTACTGAAAAGTAGGTTAAGGAAAAAAACTGTCGAAAGGGTAAGCGTCAGGGTACATGCATTTTAGAAAAAGAAGTACTGTTGTACTGGAGATGAGGGTGGCCTTTAGGTGAGCTCTTACTTTAGTGGTCTGGGTGAGTGAGGAAAGGGAGGAAGATGGAGCTGGGGGCGAGAACCCCAGCATGTGAGGAGCCAGCCATCCCATACTCAGGGTCTGAGAGGCATCGGTGGTCTGGTGGAGACAGGGCAGAATGGGGTGGGGGTGTGCTACGACACACCCAGAATCAGGAGTTTCTGAGAAGTGTGATATCTACAGTGTGGTGAATGGAGATACTTCCTTGTTTGTCCCCATGGAACAAGGCCCTTCACTGGGGGACAGG